>NC_064931.1:853405353-854137019 GCF_023897955.1 Schistocerca gregaria | reverse complement strand
CCCTCCAGTACTAAATTGGTGATCCCTTGATGCCTCAGAATATGTCCTACCAACCGATCCCTTCTTCTGGCCAAGTTGTGCCACAAACTTCTCTTCTCCCCAATCCTATTCAATACCTCCTCGTTAGTTATGTGATCTACCCATCTAATCTTCAGCATTTTTCTGTAGCACCACATTTCTAAAGCTTCTATTCTCTTCTTGTCCAAACTAGTTATCGTCCATGATTCACTTCCATACATGGCTACACTCCATACAAATACTTTCAGAAATGACTTCCTGACACTTAAATCTATACTCGATGTTAACAAACTTCTCTTCTTCAGAAACGCTTTCCTTTCCATTGCCAGTCTACATTTTATATCCTCTCTACTTCGACCATCATGAGTTATTTTGCTCCCCAAATAGCAAAACTCCTTTACTACTTTAAGTGTTTCATTTGCTAATCTAATTCCCTCAGCATCACCAGACTTAATTCGACTACATTCCATTATCCTCGTTTTGCTCTTGTTGATGTTCATCTTATATCCTCCTTTCAAGACACACTCCGCTGCAGAGTGAAAATCTCATTCTGGAAACATCCCCCAGGCTGTGGCTAAGCCATGTCTCCACAGTATCCTTTCTTTCAGGAGTGCTAGTTCTGCATGTTTCGCAGAAGAGCTTCTGTAAAGTTTGGAAGGTAGGAGACGGATACTGGCAGAAGTAAAGCTGTGAGTACCGGCCGTGAGTCGTGTTTCGGTAGCTCAGTTGGTAGAGCACTTGCCCGCGAAAGGGAAAGGTCCCGAGTTCGAGTCTCGGTCGGGCACACACTTTTAATCTGCCAGGAAGTTTCATATCAGCGCACACTCCGCTGCAGAGTGAAAATCTCATTCTGAGTTTAAACTGATGAAACAGGTAAAGTGAACCAAATAAAGGATTTTTTTGTGCAGCTGATGACCGAATATGGTGCAGCTGCTGAACTACACCTGAGTAGTAAAGCAAATCAGGTCTTGGCACACTTTTGATATCAAATCGATATGCTAATTAATTAAACTGATCTATTAAACCACCTCCTCCCTCACCCCTGAAACCTAGTATTATGCTAATTGATTTATGACCCCCTGTAGATAATCCAGCCTTCTGAGAAATCCCTCACCCATCATCTCTCCCCCTCCACCTCCTCCTCCCCCACCCTTCTGAGAAATCCCCAGTCCCTCCCCCCTCCTGTAGTTGATACAAGTGCACTATTTATTTCAACTTAATTGGATGCCTAATTTATTCGATCCATTAATTAACACCCACCCCTCTGAAAAATGCCTGAGTCCTCCCCTCCCCCACTCCAACCCCTCCTCACCCCATCCGGAAATTGGTAGGTAAAAGACAGTCTGTGCTGGAGAGGAAGGATACTACGACACAAAATTTAAGTCAATGTCAATAACAACACATTGATGCATATTCTTTATTTAATCTGTTTGCTGGAGGCACAGCTCCCCCCACTTGGGTGGAGCTCACGACTCCCCCATTTTCCAAGATGTAATAACTGTAAGCAACGAGGAATAGAATGAAGTGCCGTCTATTATGAGCCGTTTGGTGTTGCCCATGCATGTGCATGCATCTGAGAGCCACGGATCTTGGCAGGGGCAGGTGCGTCAGATGCTGGGTGGAGCGCCGACAGCTGACAGCTCCATTCACTGTGGAAGCGTGCAGCCTTATGGCATACACACACCAGCGTGTGCCTCTAGCGTCGCCACTTGGAACTACCGCGAGCCTGCGCATCTGCAGGGCGGCAGTCCACTGTGTCAGCTGTGCACAGTGAAAACCACTGCTGGGTGCCTCACTGCCCACCACAAGGAAACATCTGTCTGATGCCTTACATCCAGCTGCTGCCGACCAGGACAAGACTAGGGTCCATACATGCGTCATCCCATCTCAAGTGGATGCTTCTTGTCAAAAAAGCGTCAGATGGTGATAGCCCTTCAATATTTTGAACCTGGGGAATTCCCACAAAACCACCACTGCTCTCTCTCAAGTGCCTACTTAATGTTTACGCATGAACCAATGTGCCCAAATATGCATGTTGAAGTCTTCATCCCTCCTCACAACACTAATCCAGGGTACAAAGAGAGAGCTGGGGCAATTGCAATATAAAAATGGCAGGAAATAATCCATTTACACTACCCTATCAAATTAATTGTTTAACAATTTACAGGAGTCAAATAGATGGCTTCAAATACACCATCACCTTACGATGATCCTTCTTAGTTATGAAACATATTTTCAACGTTTGAAGATCACATGCAAACGCTATGCATATCAAGTAATTAAATTTCCACCACAAATAGACCGTAGCACCAAATATATCCAAGCTCTTGTATGCACTGACGTTTGGTAACACTGGACACCCCTTCCACCACAAAATTTCCACTAGACATATCTAGTGAAAAAAAGCCTCCGATAGCACACACTTGCGATTGTGAAGCACACACCGCCCGCTGATTGCAAGAGAGCCACAGCTGCACTGGCCAGAACATCGCATCTCCACGTTTGCACAGGTTGGGAGAGGTTGGCACACATATCCGCTACTCTGGCACTTGCATGCATATATCCAGCCGTACCAGACACTCAGAGGACAGAGAGACTGTTGCCACAATCACCGAGCATTCAAGGGTTTTACATGAGGGAGGGGGGGAGGGAAATAATTGTCCAGCGCAAGCTCTTGCCATATCGAGTCTTCTCAAATTTCCACACAAAAATCGTAGAACACCCGCAACACACGAAATCGCAAAGGCTGCCCAATACATACTGAGTATTAGTTCACTATTCACCCTCCCAGAAGGCGACACAGTTAGGTCAATTACACCCTCATACCCTGCCTGTCCTCTTCGGACGCTCAGCAGTGGTTTGTGCCTTAGGCCAGGCATTTCCATTCGTTCTGGTCACTGGCTACCTTTGCCATATACCTCGAAGCCAAGCAGAGTCGTCCTAGGAAAGCAGCCACTTAATTATTGGTGTAATTACAATTAAACATTACGATCACAGTGCCTATTTGGCGACTCTCAACAATGAGCAAAATGTTTTCAGAAATTACTGCAACCAGTCACCTTTTATGTAGATGTATTTTATTTAACCATGACCGGTTTCGAGCTGCCTAGCAACTCATCATCAGATGGTGATGAGTTGCTAGGCAGCTCGAAACCGGTCATGGTTAAATAAAATACATCTACATAAAAGGGGACTGGTTGCAGTAATTTCTGAAAACCTTTTCACACCACAGTCGTAGTGTTCCACATCCACAATGGATAAAAGTCTTAATGAGCAAAATATCAGAAATATCTCCTCATGACGACTCTGGCTCTCGAAATATCAGTTTCTCATAGCTATATCCTCCTCATGACTGGACATAATTTTTCTTGTGAAATCCTACATACCCCTTACGGCTATCAATGCGCTGAAATCACAGTTTTCCACATCAGATCTATACCTCCGTTATGATCAGATGTAGTCCCACCCTCATCCTTGACTTTGCACATGTCGGAACACTGACCACTGTAACTTTAAACTGCAACACACACACACACACACACACACACACACACACACACACACACACACACACACATTTCAGACGAGCATTGAAATTATCGTTTAAATGTGTATAGCGTCCGGAAAGATTATGGTATATCCACACACACACAGGCTATGTGTCTCGATTCTCCTCATTTCTAGGAAATAATTTGTCATTTAGGTCTTCCAGCCAATTAGATTCGAGAACAGACTGTAAGTATTTTCAATCAGTATCCCCCCCAACACTCTCTCAAAAAGTGTTATAAAGCACTGGCGTCTGCCATAATATGATAACCAACAGTATCCCCACTGATGAAAGGTCTGGAAAGACATCACCAATATTGGTTGGTGTACTGTAACATACATTGGAGTCGATAGTACGACAAAGGACATGTAAGAATCTGCTTAGGGAAGCCAACGAGAGGACGTTCTGCATATCCACGATGTTACAGCCGTATTGACTGCCCTGTTTTTACACAACAGCAGATCCAGTTGAATCCTTGCATCGCTACGTTGTGCAGCTGTTTACTAAATGAATCTATCACTCATCAATGAGTAAGTCAAATCTGCCACTGGTGGCGCAATCGCTTGGTATCTGTTCGCAATCTCTATTTCTTCAATGCCACGTTTGAGTGGGTTGTGTGGTTCTTCTGCACTCTTCCTGTAGTGTCCCTTATACTGGACAGCAGTAAAGTCGTCTTCTTCGTCCCAGAAGAGTGTAACATCATCGTCAGATATCTGTTCGTACATCTCTACTCCTTTTGTCGTGAGTGATTGACGATCGTCATCAGGAAATGGTCCCTTCTGCAGCTGCTCTTGTAAGGAGCTGGCGGGCGGCACAGAACATGGTTTTGAGGTTGAGCTGAGCAGTTTCCTTCAGCGGATGGCACCGATACCGCTCCTATCCCCCGTTGTGCAGTTCATTCTGTTGTCGTTTTCGGGTTGCATCGTATTGTCCTCCACCATGGGGAGGCTTAGATCGACGAAGCCATGGCTAGCGGCAGAGTTGTCTACTCGTCCACGTTGGTCGCAGGTTGCTTCACTGGTATTGATATTGTGCTGTTGATGAATAGTATCGTTATGGGCTCCACCAGCGGCCCTAGATTGGTGCATCATGGGCCTCTCAAAGACCGTAGCCATTGCCGGGGTTGTGATACTCGATGGTCTTCCCGCCTTTGCCAGTATTGGGGGCAACCTGCATTCTGGGCCACTCTGTATTGTTGCCAGATGTATCCAAGATGGCGGCGATGACGCCATCTAACATGGCCGCATGTGGCCTTGGCAACAGCACATGACATCATCCAAGAAGGCGGCAATGATGTCAGCTGATGACGAAAGTGCCGTTATCCATAGTGATGGCTTTTGGAAGGAAAGTGCTACACCTCCATTCCCCAGAAAAATGGAGAGAAGTTCAAATTCAAACAGGATAATGCATCACACCACAGTTATCTCTACTAACCTAAGAAAAATCGCGGGAAGATAGGTCACTTGGACTACGCCCATTAACCTAAGTCACCTGGCCACCACTTCTTCCTATGAACTGGCGCCAAGTTTGAATTTTGGTGGTAAGGAAAGGTCAATTGGGGTATCTCTACTATGCTAAGAAAATGGCGCAAAAGACAGGACACTTGGACTAACCTCAGTCACCTCACTGCCACCTCTTCCTAAGAATTGGTGTGAAAAGGACTCCACCAGTGCTGGACATAAGTCTTTATGTAAGCAGTTTCATGCAGTACAGCCATCCGGTGTGTTCACCTCAAGGTCGAGACTCCAACTGACTTAGTACACAGTACCACCAGCAGAGGGTGCTCTCATGTGTGACATAACCCAGGATGGTTTGAAACAGTGTGTTCGGTACAAGGTCTGGACTGTAACTGACCTAGTACACAGCACCACCACCAGAGGACGCTGTCGTCCAAGATGGCGGCCATGACGTCAGGTGGTGACGCAAGTACAGTTATCCAAGATGGCGGCGGCGGGAAACTAAAAAAATGCCATGACCCCACCCAGGCGGGAAATTCAAAATTTGTCAGATTTTCGCGAGTGCCACGCCCACCTGGACTTGGAAGGAAATAGTTAAAGTCCCCACCGCGATCCTCAACCGACCACCACGTCCCCTTACCTAACCATGTTGGCGGATTAACGTGTACTAACATGTACTAACGTGCACTGATGTGTACTAGCGTGCACTAACGTGTACTAACGTACACAGCGCATGGCATCATCCAAGATGGTGGCCGTGACGTCAGTTGATGACGCAAATGTCACGCCCTCTGGTGGGAAGTTCGGATTTTGGCGCGAAGATAGGTCAATTCAGCTACCTCTGATACCCTCAGAATATGGCGCAGAAGAAAGGACACTTGGACTACCACCACTAACCTGTCACCCATTCGCCACCTTCTCCTAGGGGTTCGTGGGAGAAGCACTCAGCCTGCACTGCGCTGGTGGAGAGAAGAAGGAGTGTATTTTATGTATTATGGAACAATTTATTTAGGGATCGAGTATATTTATTACACTGACACAAAACACACTCTCTGACATGCTTGGGGTCACGACACACAGCCTACAGACACGCGAACCACTAAAAGACTCCACAAACATGCTTCCTAATCGTCAACTGTCGAAATCATGTACCAGTCTTTATTTAAACACTACCGCCATCCATCGTGTTCGCCACAAGGTCCAGAGCCCAACTGACCTAGTGCACAGCACCACTTCCAGAGCTTGCTATCATCCCTCTCATCTGATCGACCACTTTCTCTCTATAGTCATCCTAACGGGACACCTCCAACATGCGGATACTGACGTCACAGATCGTACTGATCCACCACTCGTGACATGTGTATGTGTGACACGTGTACAGACATCAAATATTGTGGTATACAAAAACTATTCCACCGCTCCTAAATAATTCAGTACACAGACGTGCGGACACGAAATGGTAAACTGCCCAAATAACGCATAGCACAGCCTACGGTCCTGCTTGCAAAGGAATCCAACAGACGCACGCAAGCACCCTCCGCCACCCCCTGTCCACTAGACAGCACGGGAGCTTAATAGCAGCCCCCACGAAGTGATGCGGCCGTCAGCTGTCAAACCACACACAGACGCCCATTAAGGTCCCACACGCATGAGGTGGTGGCGCCCGTTTCATACTTGACACCTGAGAAATTCCTCACGAAATATGCGATCACCTAGGCTCCGGACGCTGGTGAAAGTTGTCTCTATTTTGGAGTATACAGCCACTGTTATACTGACATCACAGAAATCCAAGGCACGCTCGCACAGCCCCCAAATGTGAGATACCTCCTGGCAGCACGTGTCTTTACTGTTGATGACAGAGTAGCTACAAACCTTCGCAAACGCATCTTACAACTTTTCAACCTTATACTCTTGTCACATGACTATGTAAACAATAAGAACCGAGTCGACCTCACGGAAATTATATAGTATCCCAGAAATAGTTAACACTCGCTTTCTTGATGTCTCAGCTTGTGTGGAAGAAAATTCTTGCCCTAACAGAAACTGTTTACGAAAATAACGCAGAATGTCGTAGAATGCAGTCTACTTCGCAGACCTAACGTGGTACCCACACCATCACGTGTTACCTTTTCTGCTTTCAACACACACAAACGTTTCCTCCGCTATGTAGAGGTTCCTATATCCTAGCACAAAGGATGTCTTGTGAATGAATCGTGCATTATGATTGGCTCTTAGCGAATTTGTCCACCGAATTACAGATGCCGCCAGACGGGACTTCTTTCTGCAGACGGGACTTTCAGCTGTAAAATTATTTTGCACAGATCGCTAAATTGCACTCACAGTTAAACCCGCAAAGTTATCTACAGATCATCAAATACAGAATATTGGAAGCCACAAACATATTTACCAGCCTAACTACAATTAAATATTATCACGATTGGTACACATATTTTCTTCCCTTGACTGATGTGGTTCTGGAACGCATCTCAGTGTCCATAGTGCACATAATTTTCCACATAAAAAATTTCTCTTATACCCTTGCAGTTATCGATGTGCTGATTCTATATTCTCAAATTTCCACTTGATCACGAGGGCCGCCCAACAAGTACTAAGTGTTAGTTCGCTATTCAGTCATCTAGACCTTAGCAAAGTTAACTCAGGTTTATTCCTACACTCCAACAGCCCTCTACATTCGGACGGCTGCTGCCGTTAACGGGAAACGTAAATCATTCTCACCACAGGTGATGCATATACGGAATCATTCTAGAAAACCGGTCACATATAACTTTTATCATTATACTTACAACTAAATGTTACGATCGCGGTCTCAATTGAACGGCGTTCGACAATGAGCGAAGTATCGGAAATACACCCTGCTGAAGGCTGTGGCTCTGGAAATGGAATATCTGTACCTTCCTTACGACTGGACACAGTCATCTCCTTTACACATATCGGAACACATGGTATATAAGCGGCATTTGCTACTACCTCACACCGCCTCAGCTAGATAATTCTATAGTATTTGTAGCGCATTCTGTCTCGATACCATATTAGAAGTTCTGCGATATATCCACTGAGTTATAGGCGACAACTGATTGAGAAGGAACACAAACAGTAGTAGTAGATGATGTCCTGATTAAGATCATAAGAAAATGTACACTAGCTTCTCACATTTCTAGTGTTACACTATCCGCTAGAAATGATGTCCACGATTTCGAATCAGGACTATCCATTCGAACACATACCTGCATCGGATAACACCCTCAAGTGAATCATATTTCTGGCAGTCTCATATCTCACAAAGAGTCACCTTCCTCAAACCTGCCTGCTACAGTAAAATTGCAACCTCGTTTTAGCCAGTCCTAACGCATCTTGCAGCTGCGCCCATTTCTACAGCTTCGAGCATGTGATCGTTCCATTTTAAGTCGGAACTGAGCAGAAGTCGGAGAAAACCATACCCACCACATTCTGTAACTTATGTAGAGACAGAGCGACCTGAGTTAGTGCGGCAGGAGCATGTTTTCACCATTCGATGGAAATGCGCGCATTGTGGTGCATCCCCAAACTACATACCAGTACTACAGATCCGCATCTATTCAAATCCATCACTCTAACATGCTATCATCGTTATTCTCTACACTCAAACAAAGAAAAATTAAGAACTATAGAAGTTCCACTAACTTCATCCGATATAGAACTCACCTAGGCACCATTGCTTGTGCGATGACGCATGGCTGCGGTGCGGCTCCAGCACGGAGATGGAGATTTCGCAATGCCTCCCCAGCATAGCGCAGCGTGCAGCCCGCCAAGCATTCCTAGCGGTATAACCAGCCCTCACCGAATTTACACCTCAAACTGCTGCTGCTACTACCGCCTTTGTTTCACAATCCTATTAAATATACAGGCCCAAGCTTTAAAGTTTGATCACCTATACTCTAGGCGAATGATCGTATCCCACAGACTATACTAAATCGCATGAGACGCTCCCTCTGGTCCTGTATAGTTGTTTGAAACACTGTTTTCTAACTCGCTTTTATACAGTGCCAAACATTTGGTTTTTCTGCCATGTCGCCCTAACCGCCGTCTGCTTCACGTCTGCTGTGCAGCGAGCTACCTTAATTTAAGTATTAACTATATTTTTCTTACTTGTTACTTCTTCTTCGGTGTGTTTTCGCTTTTAGAAAGCTTTAATTTCGAGTGCTAGTAATAGAGTTCCATAAATTTTGTGTTTGTTTTGAATACAGTCAGAGAGAGTCCCTTTAGTCAGTCATAGTGCTAGTAGTGCTAGTGTTTGTTTTCAATACAGTCCAGAGACAGGTAGTGCTATTTTCATTGTTTCCTACAAGAAGTGGTTAGCAATCACAGTTTAGTCAATAATCAGCCGCCTTTAGTGAATTAGCAATCTAGTTAAAAGTTGATTAAGTCTCTTCAGTAAATTGATTCCTTAGGATGGATAGGATGTGTGACTGCTGTGTACGGACGAAGGAGGAGCAGGCCACTATTCGCGAACAGCTGAGCGTGTTGATGGCCGCGGTCAGCCGTCTTCAGGCTGCTGCCTCGGAGTGTAGCGGGAGTCTGGTGCGTCGCAAGGTACACCGCAGGTGTTAAATGCTTCACCCACTGTCCCTGCTGTCGAGACATCTTCACGGGTACCGGGCACGGTTGGGCCACCCTCTCCCCAAGGGGAGTGGCGGGTTCAGCGGCGTTCGCAGCGCACGAGGCGGAGGGTCAATGTGGAGGCTGGCCGTGTGGCATCGTCCGCTCTACCTGTGAGTGGACATGTGGCCGCTCCTTCAGCAAGGTCCGAGCAGGCACACGGGGGGAGGGGTTTATTAGTTATTGGGAGCTCCAACGTTAGGCGGGTGATGGAGCCCCTTAGGGAAATAGCGGAAAGGTCGGGGAAGAAGGCCAGTGTTCACTCAGTCCGCTTGCCGGGGGGTCTCATCCGAGATGTGGAGGAGGCCCTACCGGCGGCGATAGTGAGCACTGGGTGCACCCGACTGCAAATTGTTTCTCATGTCGGCACCAATGACTCCTGCCGTGTGGGTTCAGAGGTCATCCTCAGTTCGTACAGGCGGTTGGCGGAGTTGGTGAAGGCGGAAAGCCTCGCTCGCGGGGTGGAATCAGAGTTAACTATTTGTAGTATCGTTCCGAGAACCGATCGCGGTCCTCTGGTTTGGAGCCGAGTGGAAGGCTTAAACCAGAGGCTCAAACGATTCTGCGGAGAGCTGGGGTGCAAATTTCTCGACCTCCGCTATCGGGTGGAGAAATGTAGGGTCCCCCTGAATAGGTCAGGCGTGCACTACACGCCGGAAGCGGCTACGAGGGTAGCGGAGTACGTGTGGAGTGCACATGAGGTTTTTTTAGGTTAGAGAATTCCCTCCCTAAGCCCGACAAGACGCCTCCTGAGATGCGGCAAGGCAGGAGTAGGCAAAATACAACAGGGAATAACAATATTAATGTGCTAATAGTAAACTGCAGGAGCGTCTATAGAAAGGTCCCAAAACTGCTCTCATTAATAAACAGTCACAACGCCCACATAGTACTAGGGACAGAAAGTTGGCTGAAACGACATGTAAACAGTAATGAAATCCTAAACTCAGATTGGAATGTATACCGCAGAGACAGGCTGGACAGTGAAGGGGGAGGCGTGTTTATAGCGATAAGAAGTGCAATAGTATCGAAGGAAATTGACGAAGATTCGAATTGTGAAATGATTTGGGTGAAGGTCACGGTTAAAGCAGACTCAGACATGGTAATTGGATGTCTCTATAGGCCCCCGGGCTCAGCAGCTGTTGTGGCTCAGCACGTGAAGAATAATTTGGAAAATATTTCGAGTAGTTCTGGGTGGAGATTTTAATTTGCCGGATATAGACTGGGAGACTCAAACGTTCATAACGGGTGGCAGGGACAAAGAATCCAGTGAAATATTTTTAAATGCTTTATCTGAAAACTACCTTGAGCAGTTAAACAGAGAACCGACTCGTGGCGATAACATATTAGACCTTCTGGTGACAAACAGACCCGAACTATTTGAATCAGTTAATGCAGAACAGGGAATCAGCGATCACAAAGCGGTTGCTGCATCGATGATTTTAGCCGTAAATAGAAATATTAAAAAAGGCAGGAAGATTTTTCTGTTTAGCAAAAGTGACAAAAAGCAGATTACAGAGTACCTGAAGGCTCAACACAAAAGTTTTGTCTCAAGTACAGATAGTGTTGAGGATCAGTGGACAAAGTTCAAAACCATCGTACAATATGCGTTAGATGAGTATGTGCCAAGCAAGATCGTAAGAGATGGGAAAGAGCCACCGTGGTACAACAACCGAGTTAGAAAACTGCTGCGGAAGCAAAGGGAACTTCACAGCAAACATGAACGTAGCAAAAGCCTTGAAGACAAACAAAAATTAAACGAAGCGAAATGTAGTGTGAGGAGGGCTATGCGAGAGGCTTTCAATGAATTCGAAAGTAAAGTTCTATGTACTGAATTAGCAGAAAATCCTAAGAAATTTTGGTCTTACGTAAAAGCGGTAGGTGGATCGAAACAAAATGTCCAGACACTCTGTGACCAAAATGGTACTGAAACAGAGGATGACAGACTAAAGGCCGAAATACTAAATGTCTTCTTCCAAAGCTGTTTCACAGACGAAGACTGCACTGTGCTTCCTTCTCTAGATTGTCGCACAGTTGACAAAATGGTAGATATCGAAATAGACGACAGAGGGATAGAGAAACAATTAAAATCGCTCAAAAGAGGAAAGGCCGCTGGTCCTGATGGGATACCAGTTCGATTTTACACAGAGTACGCGAAGGAACTTGCCCCCCTTCTTGCAGCGGTGTACCGTAGGTCTCTAGAAGAGCGAAGCGTTCTAAAGGATTGGAAAAGGGCACAGGTCATCCCCGTTTTCAAGAAGGGACATCGAACAGATGTGCAAAACTATAGACCTATATCTCTAACGTCGATCAGTTGTAGAATTTTGGAACACGTATTATATTCGAGTATAATGACTTTTCTGGAGACTATAAATCTGCTCTGTAGAATCAGCAAGGGTTTCGAAAAAGACCATCGTGTGAAAACCAGCTTGCGCTATTCGTCCACGAGACTCAGAGGGCCTTAGACACGGGTTCACAGGTAGATGCCGTGTTTCTTGACTTCCGCAAGGCGTTTGACACAGTTCCCCACAGTCGTTTAATGAACAAAGTAAGACCATACGGACTATCAGATCAATTGTGTGATTTGATTGAGGAGTTCCTAGATAACAGAACGCAGCATGTCATTCTCAATGGAGAGAAGTCTTCCGAAGTAAGAGTGATTTCAGGTGTGCCGCAGGGGAGTATCATAGGACCGTTGCTATTCACAATATATATAAATGACTTTGTGGATAACATCGGAAGTTCACTGAGGCTTTTTGCGGGTGATGCTGTAGTATATCGGGAGGTTGTAACAATGGAAAATTGTACTGAATTGCAGGGGGATCTGCAACGAATTGACGCATGGTGCAGGGAATGGCAATTGAATCTCAATGTAGGCAAGTGTAATGTGCTGCGAATACATAGAAAGATAGGTCCCTTATCATTTTGCTAGAAAATAGCAGGTCAGCAACTGGAAGCAGTTAATTCCATAAATTATCTGGGAGTAGGCATTAGGAGTGATTTAAAATGGAATGACCATATCAAATTAATCGCCCGTAAAGCAGGTGGCAGACTGAGATTCATTGGAAGAATCGTAAGGAAATGCAGTCTGAAAACGAAGGAAGAAGGTTGCATTACACTTGTTCGCCCACTGCTTGAATACTGCTCAGCAGTGTGGCATCCGTACCAGATAGGGTTGATAGAAGAGATAGAGAAGATCCAACGGAGAGCAGCGCGCTTCGTTACAGGATCATTTAGTAATCGCGAAAGCGTTACGGAGATGATAGATAAACTCCAGTGGAAGACTCTGCAGGAGAGACGCTCAGTAGCTCGGTACGGGCTTTTGTTAAAGTTTCGAGAACATACCTTCACCGAAGAGTCAAGCAGTATATTGCTCCCTCGTACGTATATCTCGCGGAGAGACCATGAGGATAAAATCAGAGAGATTAGAGCCCACACAGAAGCATACCGACCATCCTTCTTTCCACGTACAATACGAGACTGGAATAGAAGGGAGAACCGATAGAGGTACTCAGGGTACCCTCCGCCACACACCGTCAGGTGGCTTGCGGAGTATGGATGTAGATGTAGATGTCTTCGAGGCCTGTACCTGATTCTAAACTGACATTAAGAAGTTCTGAACAAATGGCATTTCGCAGGAAACTGGACATTGCCGATGTAAATCATGCTCATACGGCGGATAGCATAAAACGCCACAAATGGGCTGAGATGAAATAGAAGATAGTTACAACATAACGAAACTGGAAGAGTTTTACAGCGTTGGCTTAGGTTTCCAAACTACAGTGCGAAGGTGATTCACGAGCTCTACATTTAGACTTGGTTCAAAAAAATGGTTGAAATGGCTCTGAGCACTATGGGACTTAACATCTATGGTCATCGGTACCCTAGAACTTAGAACTACTTAAATCTAACTAACCTAAGGACATCACACAACACCCAGCCATCACGAGGCAGAGAAAATCCCTGACCCCGCCGGGAATCGAACCCGGGAACCCGGGCGTGGGAAGCGAGAACGCTACCGCACGACCACGAGATGCGCGCGTTTAGACTTGTCTCTCACAGTGATGGAATGGTGGATGTCTCTGCGTTCCCTTTCGACTGATTCCTCATGTTGTACTCATGTACGCGATCAGTGTTTCGGTGCTATCCACCCCAGAACGTGCTATCCATCCAGGAAAACTCTTTCCTCAACTCAAATAAGCGATATTAGTCAATCATTATGTGGTAACCAACAGTGTGCCAGTTCATGAATGGGATGTAAAAGACACTATCGATGTATTCTAATAATGAGCATCACAGCTGATAGTGCAAAAACTTTTCGAAATTTTACAGTAACTTCAACACAGGCCAATGATGTGACAGCCATGTTTCCCCAATTTCAGTATCATAGCTAACCCACCATTTTTCCACTCTGCGAGTATCACTGCGAACATGGATAGATGGAAGCCTTCCGCGAGGCATGCATATACACAGACATACAGAAAACAGAACAAACGCTCTCCGACTTTTAGGGTGACTGGACACCGTCGAGTATAGTGCTATATTACGCCTCCCGATCAGTGCATTTGGGCTAAGTCTTGGCAGTTGTGCTACATTTACAGACAATTTTAGAACAGAGGACGAGAGGTAATGTCATGATCGCATTCATAGATCTGACATAAAATTGATAGAATTGCGAAAAATGACGAGTGAATAGGTATAAATTGACCAAATATACACCGAAATGCGGGGAAATTGAGGAAGTACTTGAGTATCCTCTGGTTCGCACTGAACAATTTGTGGATGGGAACAAGTATGCAGAACAAGAGGAATCCGAGAAAACGAAGGGAATCAGGGAGGCAGTCAATTTTTTCCCGTCGAGACAGCATTATACCATATGTATACTGAGGTACCAGTGACACATGCAAGTTGACTACTGTATTTGATGCTTTTCAGGAAGACAGAGAACCATTCACCTCTAAACATACTTGCATCTGTGTTAAAGGATTACAGAGAGTGGATGGGCTGATCGATTGAGATGGAGCTGTAACGCGGTACGATTTAATGATTGAATGATACATTCTAGAGAATGAGAAGTTGCTGCAGGTCATTTTTTCCACTGTTGTGTCCGCATGCGTGACATAGCCTGCAGTCTAGTCATATACATCCATGTGTTCTGTATGTTGTTGAAAAGCACTGTCTACTTGCGATCGTTAACGGTAACCCTGTCGGTCATCAGAGGACTTCAATCTCATGTGTGATGAAACTTGACACATTCCTCTAAACGGTGTAGTCCATACCCCCTATCGCATCTCGGGTATAAAATCGAGACTTCAGTGTCATAACTAAGTTAGCGATAGGTGCTTGTGAGCTCCGTGTGCACATTTGCCCGACATGTGCTGTGTACGGAGTTAGTGACGGAATGACTTGTAATTTTCACATGTCGGACGCTGCTGCTATGAGTTTATGTGTTTCCTTATAGGAGGTATCCCCCGCTACTAACGATCATTTTCTATAGGCCTGATGCAGGCATCGTATAATTTCTGAACCGTGATCGGATGTGAACAGTGGACACTATACGTCTCCCGAAAGCTATATTGTGCTCGTATCACGCAGAGCAAGTGTTTTAAGGAAGCAGTTTTTTTTTCATTTTACGGTTCGATAACATAGTTTATCGTAGAGAAACGGGGAAGAAGGATGTATGTCATGCACTTGAAATATTTTTCTCACAATGAAATATTAACAACGCTACATTCCATGCAACTGATAGGACCGAAACGCAGGTGATCTAATATTACAGCCCGTTTTAAGTGCAGAACGTTGTAGCCTTAGGAGTGGGCGTGTTTATGTTCTCTCTGGCCAATACCTTCCAGGTACCGATCCTAGAGTCTAGAACAATACTTTAGGGTTCACAGCTTGGTTGATCTACGTAAAAATGCGTCGAACTCCACTCGTCTGGAGCTCCATCGTCCATAAAAATCATTCGTTTCTTGTTCTTCTTAACTGTCTGCTATTACATCACGGTACATTAAAATCTGTTACTATACATCGATAAGCAGTGCTAAGCTCCTCGACATGGGCTCATCTCGAGATGGGTGAGGACTCAGAATGGAAGTACTGCACAGACATCTATCCAATCTATCCAAGCTCCCAATGATACCCGCAGAGTGGAAAAAGGGTGGATTAGCAATGAAACTGAAATTGGGGAAAGATGCTTCACATCATTGGCCTGTGTTGAAGTTACTGTAAAATTTCTAAAAAAATTTTATCCTATCAACTGTGATGCTTATTATTAGAGTATATTGATGGTGTCTTTTCCATCCTATCCGTGCACTGGCACGCTGTTGGTTACCACATAATTGATTAATTTATTGATCCATTTTCATCTACAGCTGCACAATGTGCAAGAGATATGTGGATTTTTATTTTAATATTAATAGTTTTGAATGTAATATACTTTTGTACATAATAACACACATTAATATTTCAATTAATGATGAATACTTAAATAAATGTTGTTACGCTATATAAAAAGAGATAAAATACAAATGTTCTTCTGAATAAGACTACATAATGATTGACTGATATCGCTTGTTTGAGTTGAGAAAAGAGTTTTGCTGGATGGACAGCACGTTCTGGGGTGGATAGCACCGAAACACTGATCGTGTACATGAGTACAATATGAGGAATCAGTCTAAAGGGAACGCAGAGACATCCACTAATCCATCAGTGTGAGAGACAAGTCTAAATGTAGAGCTCGTGAATCACTTTCGGGCTGTAGTTTGGAAACCTAAGCCAACGCTGTAAAACTCTTCCAGTTTCGTTATGTTATAACTATCTTTTATTTCATCTCAGCCCATGTATGGCGTTTTATGCTATCCGCGGTATGAGCATGATTTACACCGTGCAACGTCTAGTTTCCTGCGAAATGTCGTGGATCAGAACTTCTTAATGTCAGTTTAGAACCAGGTACAGGCCTCGAAGACATGGCAGAAAAACGAAATGTATGGCACTGTACAAAAGCGAGTTAGAAAACAGTGTTTCAAACAACTATACAGGACCAGAGGGAGCGTCTCATGCGATTTAGTATAGTCTGCGGGATACGATCATTCGCCTAGAGCATAGGTGATCAAACTCTAAAGCTTGGGCCTGTACATTCAATAGGATTGTGAAACAAAGGCGGTAGTAGCAGCAGCAGTTTGAGGTGTAAATTCGGTGAGGGCTGGTTATACCGCTAGGAATGCTTGGAGGGCTGCAAGCTGCGCTATGCTGGGGAGGCATTGCGAAATCTCCATCTCCGTGCTGGAGCCGCACCGCAGCCATGCGTCATCGCACAAGCAATGGTGCCTAGGTGAGTTCTATATCGGATGAAGTTAGTGGAACTTCTATAGTTCTTAATTTTTCTTTGTTTGGGTGTAGAGAATAACGATGATAGCATGTTAGAGTGATGGATTTGAATAGATGCGGATCTGTAGTACTGGTATGTAGTTTGGGGATGCACCACAATGCGCGCATTTCCATCGAATGGTGAAAACATGCTCCTGCCGCACTAACTCAGGTCGCTCTGTCTCTACATAAGTTACAGAATGTGGTGGGTATGGTTTTCTCCGACTTCTGCTCAGTTCCGACTTAAAATGGAACGATCACATGCTCGAAGCTGTAGAAATAGAGGCAACTGTCAGATACGTAGGGCCTGGCTAAAACGAGGTTGTAATTTTACTGCAGCCAGCAGCTTCGAGGTAGGTGACTCGTTGCGAGTCACCTTCATCATCTGATTAGTATCGAGAAACAATGCGCTAAAAATACTATAGAGTTATCTAGCTGGGGCGGTTTGAGGGAGTTGCAAATACCGCTTACATACCACGTTCCTTCGCTGAATCACTTTCAAATTGCGTGAATTTTATCAGGAGTCTGCATTGTGGGCTACGTGTTGGTCTGATAATACACATTCCAGCAATCATTGCCATGGTATTTGTCTGGAAAAAACCACCTCATTCAGAGGTAATGTCGTACTTCGATTTGTAAAGCGGGTATAGCTTTTAACATGGATACCATACGTACATGGATAGTAAAAGGTATCAGATAGATTTTATAATGGTAAGACAGAGATTTAAGAATCAGGTTTTAAATTGTAGGACATTTCCAGGGGCAGATGTGGACTCTGACCACAATCTATTGGTTATGACCTGTAGGTTAAAATTGAAGAAACTGCAAAAAGGTGGGAATTTAAGGACATGGGATCTGGATAAGCTGAAAGAACCAGAGGTTGTACAGAGTTTCAAGGAGAGCATAAGGGAACAATTGACAGGAATGGGGGAAAGAAACACAGTAGAAGAAGAATGGGTAGCTCTGAGGGATGAAGTAGTGAAGGCAGCAGAGGATAAAGTAGGTAAAAAGACGAGGGCTGCTAGAAATCCTTGGGTAACAGAAGAAATATTGAATTTAACTGATGAGAGGAGAAAATATAAAAATGCAGTAAATGAAGCAGGCCAAAAGGAATACAAACGTCTCACAAATGAGATTGACAGGAAGTGCAAAATGGCTAAGCAGGGATGGCTAGAGGACAAATGTAAGGATGTAGAAGCTTATCTCACTAGGGGTAAGATAGATACTGCCTACAGGAAAATTAAAGAGACCTTTGGAGAGAAGAGAACCACGTGTATGAATATCAAGAGCTCAGATGGCAACCCAGTTCTAAGCAAAGAAGGGAAGGCAGAAAGGTGGAAGGAGTATATAGAAGGTTTATACAAGGGCGATGTACTTGAGGACAATAATATGGAAATGGAAGAGGATGTAGATGAAGATGAAATGGGAGATAAGATACTGCGTGAAGAGTTTGACAGAGCACTGAAAGACCTGAGTCGAAACAAGGCCCCCGGAGTAGACAACATTCCATTAGAGCTACTGACGGCCTTGGGAGAGCCAGTCTTGACAAAACTCTACCATCTGGTGAGCAAGATGTATGAGACAGGCGAAATACCCTCAGACTTCAAGAAGAATATAATAATTCCAATTCCAAAGAAAGCAGGTGCTGAAAGATGTGAAAATTACCGAACTATCAGTTTAATAAGTCACAGCTGCAAAATACTAATGCGAATTCTTTACAGACGAATGGAATAACTGGTAGATGCGGACCTCGGGGAAGATCAGTTTGGATTCCGTAGAAATGTTGGAACACGTGAGGCAATACTGACCTTACGACTTATCTTAGAAGAAAGATTAAGAAAAGAAAAACCTACGTTTCTAGCATTTGTAGACTTAGAGAAATCTTTTGACAATGTTGACTGGAATACTCTCTTTCAAATTCTGAAGGTGGCAGGGGTAAAATACAGGGAGCGAAAAGCTATTTACAATTTTTACAGAAACCAGATGGCAGTCATAAGATTCGAGGGGCATGAAAGGGAAGCAGTGGTTAGGAAAGGAGTGAGACAGGGTTGTAGCCTCTCCCCGATGTTATTCAATCTGTATATTGAGCAAGCAGTAAAGGAAACAAAAGAAAAATTTGGAGTAGGTATTAAAATTCATGGAGAAGAAGTAAAAACTTTGAGGTTCGCCGATGACATTGTAATTCTGTCAGAGACGGCAAAGGACTTGGAAGAGCAGTTGAACGGAATGGACAGTGTCTTGAAAGGAGGGTATAAGATGAACATCAACAAAAGCAAAACGAGGATAATGGAATGCAGTCAAATTAAATTGGGTGATGCTGAGGGAATTAGGTTAGGAAATGACACACTTAAAGTGGTAAAAGAGTTTTGCTGTTTGGGGAGCAAAATAACTGATGATGGTCGAAGTAGAGAGGATATAAAATGTAGACTGGCAATGGCAAGAAAAGCGTTTATGAAGAAGAGAAATTTGTTAACATGGAATATAGATTTATGTATCAGGAAGTCGTTTCTGAATGTATTTGTATGGAGTGTAGCCATGTATGGAAGTGAAACATGGACGATAACTAGTTTGGAGAAGAAGAGAATAGAAGCTTTCGAAATGTAGTGCTACAGAAGAATGCTGAAGATTAGATGGGTAGATCACATAACTAACGAGGAGGTATTGAATAGAATTGGGGAGAAGAGAAGTTTGTGGCATAACTTGACTAGAAGAAGGGATCGGTTGGTAGGACATGTTCTGAGGCATCAAGGGATACCAATTTAGTATTGGAGGGCAGAGTGGAGGGTAAAAATCGTAGAGGGAGACCAAGAGATGAATACACTAAGCAGATTCAGAAGGATGTAGGTTGCAGTAGGTGAGAGACGGGAGATGAAGAGGCTTGCACAGGATAGAGTGGCATGGATAGCTGCATCAAACCAGTCTCAGGACTGAAGACAACAACAACAACCTGCATGCGGACAGGGGTGGCGGAGGGTGCTTGCGTGCATCTGTTGGATTAATTTCCAAGCAGGTCTGTAGGCTGTGCTATGCGTTATTTGAACAGTTCATATTTAGTGTCCACACATCAGTGTGCCGAATTATTTAGGAGCGGTTGGATAGTTTTTGTATAGCACGATCTTCGACTTCCATATGCACGTCACCCACACACACATCACGAGCAGTGGAACAGAACGATCTGTGACGTCGGTTTTTCCATGTCAGAGGTGTCCTGTTAGGATGACGATAGAGAAAAATCGGTAGAACAGATGAGAGGGATGACAGTGAGCTCTGGTGGTGGTGCTGTGAACTAGGCCAGTAGGGTTCTGGACCTTGTGGTGAACACACCGAATGGCAGTTATCGACTAAAATTGTTTAAATAGAGACTGGTGCATGATTTCGAAAATTTGAATTTCCCACCTGGGATGGGTTGGTGGCACTTTTTGATTTTCCCACCACCGCCATCTTGGGTAACAGTACTTGCGTCATCGCCTGATGTCATGGCCTCCTTATTAGACGACAGTGCCCTCTGGTGGTGGCACTGTGTACTAGGCCAGTTAAGACTCCGGACCTCGTACTGAACACACTGTTTCCCACCACCTTTGATTATGTCACAGATAAGAGCGCCCTCTGCTAGTGGTATTGTGTACTGAGTCAGTTGGAGTCCGGACATCATGATGAACACACCGGATGACTGTACTGCATGAAATTGTTTAAATAAAAACTTATGTCTAGCACTGGTGAAGTCCTTTTCTCACCAATTCTTAGGAAGTCCAAGTGTCCTTTCTTTGGCACAATTTTCTTAGCTTAGTAGAGATACCCCAATTGACCTTTTTTTACCACCAAAATTCAAACTTGGTGCCAGTTCAATTTGAAGTGGCGGCTGGGCGACTTAGGTGAGTAGGGTTAGCCCAAGTGAACTATCTTCTCGTGATTTTTCTTAGGTTAGTAGAGATAACTGCGGTGTGATGCATTATCCTGTTGGAATTTCAACTTTCCACCATTTTTCTGGGGGATGGGGTGTGGCACTTTCCCACCAAATGCCGCCACATTTTATAATGGTACTTGCGTCAATCAGCTGACGTTATGGCCGCTATCGTGGATGACGTTATGCGCTGTCGTCAAGTCTACACGTGGCTATCTTGGATGACGTCATCACCGCCATCTTGGATACATCTGGAAACAATGAAGAGTGGCCCAGAACGCAGGTTGTCCCAGTACTTCTGCCCTGGTCATCGGTGGCTAATGGATGCGCCGATGAGGCCGGCCGTGCCGATCGGCGATCGGCGAAATCCCGATTCCTGCGTGACCAAAACAGCTGTCTTGGCTGCACACGCTCGACTGTCCTTCCTCTGCAGATTGCGAACTCTCTGGAGCTTTTTTTCCTTTCATTGTTATTTCATACCACTGCCCCATGTAGGCCAGAGTGGGCTGGCAGCGTCAGAATTTGACACTCATCAGCCAAGGGACTACATAAAACAACACAAGAGAAATGGTACATACATAAAATAAGGGGGTTAAAAGATGATGATTACACATAAGAAGGGGAAGGGAAACAATGGAAGTTAAAACATACAAAAAAGGAGTAGTTTTACAAGGCACATTTACATGAATTCCACATATAATTAGAATGACACTCGACGAAGATGGAGCACATACACACTGGCTCACAGAGAGCACAGTTAAAAATGGCCATCACAGCAATGAGAGCCACATGGGGTGATGACACTGAACATACACTGCTTTGATGTGACGTACACAGTGAGCGCCAAAGCATGACAACGCGATGGGATTAAAATTGGAAGGACCTGCCAAGGGAGGGGAGGTCAGATACGAGGGAGAGAGAGAAGACAGAAGGGGGGTCGGCGGAGGAAGGGGGCAGGAAGGGGTGGGTATAAGTGGGTTGAAAATGGTTCAAATGGCTCTGAGCACTATGGGACTTAACATCTATGGTCATCAGTCCCCTAGAACTTAGAACTACTTAAACCTAACTAACTTAAGGACATCACACAACACCCAGCCATCACAAGGCAGAGAAAAATCCCTGACCCCGCCGGGAATCGAACCCGGGGGTATAAGCGGGGGCCAGTAGCACGACAAGGGGCAGGAGACAGGGGGGTGGGGAGGGAGCTGCCTAGGAGGGAGGACAAGGACCAGGAAAGAAGGAGTGAGAGAGTGAGAAGGACAGGGGGTAGGAGGAAGGAAACAGCTGAGGGGGAGGGGAAAGAGAGGGAGCCCAGTGGAGGAGGGGAGGAGAAGAGGAGGGTCAGAGTTGGAAGGAATGATAAATATCGGGGTGAAGCATGTCACCCGGGATGGGGAATTGTTGGAAGTTCCTCTAGGAGATGAGGTGGACAGTGTGGAGATCGAGAGAGGGTGGCATACATCGGTAAAGGCGTGGCAGCAGGGGAGGAGTGGATAGGAAAGAAGACACCAGGGGGTGGGGCGAATCAAGGTGGCGATTGGTGTAGCGGATACGGATGTGTTCAAGAAAAAGGGGGAGATATGGGAAGGTGATGAGGTCATAGAGGATTCTCATGGGGGATGGGAGACAGATACAGAAAGCATGGCAGAGGGCATGGCGTTCAACGATTTGGAGGGCTGTGTAGAATTTAGGAGGGCCAGAGATCCAGATGACACTGGCATAACAAACGATGGGGCAGATCAAGGACTTGCAAGTACGAATAATGGTGGAAGGATGCAATCCCCATGTCTGCCCAGACAGGAGTTTCAAGAGGCAGGATCTATTGTGGCCTTTGTATTGGATGGTAAGCAGATGGGGAGCCCAGGTGAGGTGACGATGAAGAGTGAGGCCAAGGTGGGGGTAAGTTGGATATGGCGCTCACAGATAGTCAGGTAGAAATCATGGAGCCGAAAAAAGGGTGGGTTATGTCCTGTAATGAATGATTGCCTGGGTTTTTGAAGGATTGATTTGAAGGACCCTGGCTGCACCAAGCAGTAAACTGGCTTAGGTGGGTTTGGGCTGAGGGCTGGGACAATTGAGGTGTAGGATAGAGGGTAAGGCAGGCAGTGTCATCAGCATATTGAAAGAGATGCATGGGTGGGCGAGGTTTGGGCATATCAGTGGTGTACAGGAGATACACTCCTGGAAATTGAAATAAGAACACTGTGAATTCATTGTCCCAGGAAGGGGAAACTTTATTGACACATTCCTGGGGTCAGATACACATGATCACACTGACAGAACCACAGGCACATAGACACAGGCAACAGAGCATGCACAATGTCGGCACTAGTACAGTGTATATCCACCTTTGCAGGCTCCTATTCTCCCATGGAGACGATCGTAGAGATGCTGGATGTAGTCCTGTGGAACGGCTTGCCATGCCATTTCCACCTGGCGCCTCAGTTGGACCAGCGTTCGTGCTGGACGTGCAGACCGCGTGAGACGACGCTTCACCCAGTCCCAAACATGCTCAGTGGGGGACAGATCCGGAGATCTTGCTGGCCAGGGTAGTTGACTTACACCTTCTAGAGCACATTAGGTGGCACGGGATACATGCGGACGTGCATTGTCCTGTTGGAACAGCAATTTCCCTTGCCGGTCTAGGAATGGTAGAACGATGGGTTCGATGACGGTTTGGATGTACCGTGCACTATTCAGTGTCCCCTCGACGATCACCAGAGGTGTACGGCCAGTGTAGGAGATCGCTCCCCACACCATGATGCCAGGTGTTGGCCCTGTGTGCCTCGGTCGTATGCAGTCCTGATTGTGGCGCTCACTTGCACGGCGCCAAACACGCATACGACCATCATTGGCCCCAAGGCAGAAGCGACTCTCATCGCTGAAGACGACGCGTCTCCATTCGTCCCTCCATTCACCCCTGTCGCGACACCACTGGAGGCGGGCTGCACGATGTTCGGGCGTGAGCGGAAGACGGCCTAACGGTGTGCGGGACCGTAGCCCAGCTTCATGGAGACGGTTGCGAATGGTCCTCGCCGATACCCCAGGAGCAACAGTGTCCCTAATTTGCTGGGAAGTGGCGGTGCGGTCCCCTAGGGCAGTGCGTAGGATCCTACGGTCTTGGCGTGCATCCGTGCGTCGCTGTGGTCCGGTTCCAGGTCGACGGGCTCGTGCACCTTTCGCCGACCATTGGCGACAACATCGATGTACTGTGGAGACCTCATGCCCCACATGTTGAGCAATTCGGCGGTACGTCCACCCGGCCTCCCGCATGCCCACTATACGCCCTCGCTCAAAATCCGTCAACTGCACATACGGTTCACGTCCACGCTGTTGCGGCATGCTACCAGTGTTAAAGACTGCGATGGAGCTCCGTATGCCACGGCAAACTGGCTGACACTGACGGAGGCGGTGCACAAATGTTGCGCAGCAAGCGCGATTCGACGGCCAACACCGCGGTTCCTGGTGTGTCCGCTGTGCCGTGCGTGTGATCATTGCTTGTACAGCCCTCTCTCAGTGTCCGGAGGAAGTATGGTGGGTCTGACACACCGGTGTCAATGTGTTCTTTTTTCCATTTCCTGGAGTGTATAGGAGAGGAGAATGGACAGAATCCTGGGCGCACCTGTGGTAGGGTAAAAGATACAGGAATTGCTATTATGAATAGTGACATAGGAAGGATAATGGTATAGGAAGGAGGCAGTGAGACAGATGAAGCTGGCAGGAAGAACATAAGACTGGGGCTTGAAAATGAGCCTGGAATGCCATACAAGGTCATAGATGTTCCAGAGGTCAAGAAAAACCAAAAGTAGCAGAACCACAGGAGTTAAGTTTGACAGAGAGGAGATTGATAAATTTAAGAAATGTGTCTTTGTAACTGCCAGTGGCAGAGGAGTGTGTCCCAGACACGAGTTCAGAGGGAGGAATGGTAGAGCTGATGGGATTCATGGAGAAGGAGTAGTGCCTGTGGAGGGAGGGTAGGGTGGTGGGGATGGAGAAGTTTGGTGGGAATGTAGGTCACCACAGAGTCTTGTGGAGGAAGGACGAGGCATGAGCGATGTCAAAAGGATGGTGGAAGGAGAAATGATGGCTTCCGATCTGGGTGTTGATGGATTCCTGGTAGGCATTCCAGTTTGCATGGTGGTAGGCGTGAACGACCTTGGGAGGAGCCATGGAGCAGGGAGGTGGGGGAGGGCGAGGCGCAAAGGAAATGGTGTGAAGGACTGGGAGGTGGTTACTGTCAATGGGATGGAGGGCTTCCACTGTGATATGCCCAAGGATGTTGGTGGAAGTGAGGATGACATCAGGGGTTGTGTTACTTTTGGGACATGTATACTGAAAGAGGGGGACAAGGTAGCCTTTGAGGATGGAAAGGAACTGAAGCCACCTGGGGGGGGGGGGGGGCGGTGGCAGGATCATGGCTTTGAATGTTAAGGTATGCGGCAATCAAATAGATGGAGAACGTGTAGTCAATAGTCAATATGGAGAGGGAATCATTGGGGATGGGAACAGCAGGACGGACATATATGTTGGTACAGGTGACTCTGATGGAATAAGTGGGCTGGGCTTCATTATATGTAATGCAGGAAGAAGGGGAGGTGAGGTTGGGACACTGTTTAAGGAAATGAGAGACTTTGCAGTGGGGGCAGGGGGGAGGAATTTTAGAGGCAGAGGTAAGGTGATCGTTATAGACCAGGCACTTTTTTCACTGGTAGCTCTGGGGAGGGGAGCAGGAAGGGTCAACAGGACTGCAGTCGTTATAAATAAGGGCTCCCTGGGTGAATAGGTGTTTGATGCAGGAGGAGGTGAGGCTGGAGTCATTGAGGCTGGAGTAATTGGAGATGCGGCAGACAGAACGTATTTCGAGGATAGGGTGAACATTTGGTTCCGCCAACACCTCTAGCTCCATGATCACGGGGCTGATCATCTTCATAACACTGTTGAGTTTGGAGGATGGCCAGGGATTTGGGGCGGTTTAGAGCTGAAAGGGAAAGGATGGGGTAAGGAAAGGTGTAAGGGTGTAATGGTGGCATGGGAGCCAAAGGTAACA
Source organism: Schistocerca gregaria (assembly GCF_023897955.1). Taxonomy (NCBI): domain Eukaryota; kingdom Metazoa; phylum Arthropoda; class Insecta; order Orthoptera; family Acrididae; genus Schistocerca; species Schistocerca gregaria. The sequence goes on along the minus strand of NC_064931.1, from coordinate 854,111,031 downwards.
TTGGAGATCTTTTTGAGAGAGTCAGTATGGAGGGAGGGATTGGCGGATTTGATAAGGATTGAGTCCTTGTGGGAAAAGAATTGGGAAATGCGGGCAATTGGGATGCATCTGCAGATTTCCAAGGTGAGAGCATGGGTATCAACGAACTTGGGGTCAGGACAGGAGAGGAAAAAGGTGTGCATGACAGGGGATTGGGGTGTAGGAATAGGGGTGGTATCCATGGGGGAGTCGGAAAGGGTGGGGGTGGATGGTGGTTTTTTGGTGGAGGGGGCAGGAGTGTGGTCTACACGAGGTCGTTTAGGGTTTTTTTGTTTGAGTGTTGCCTGGGAAGAGGGGTGAGGGATTGGCTGGAGTGGGAGGTGATGGGAGGCAGGCCCTGCTTGGGGTGTGGAGGTGCCAATAGGAGGTGGTGTCATCAGATTATCTAGGGTGGCGACTATGGCCTGGCAGGCTATGACCTGGGTAGGTGGAGGAGATGCTGGGGTAGTAGGACGACTAGGGAGGGGAAAACTCATGAGGACAGATGGCAGGTGTGGAAGTGGGAGCAGGCATGAACTGATAAATGTGGGGATACAAGATGGGGTAGGAGATTGAGGGAAACAAAACAGTAATAAGGGGAGGCTCAGCACAAGGAGGGGAGCCAGAGGAGGTACTTCATGAAGTAATGGTGGGGTACAGGGGGGGGGGGGATGTGTAGATGAGGGTGGTGGTTGGAGTGTGCGATGATCATCGCCAAGCTAGCGAAACGATGAGTGGGGAGAGGACACAGAACAGGTGAAGGTGATAACGAAAACAAAGGCGATGATACAGCATGGCGATGGCGACAGCAAAGGCGGGCAGCTGGCAGCAGACCCCTAAGTGGTGGTCAGGAGGCAGTGGACAATGGACAGTGAACAGTGAGTGGTGAATAGTAGGTGGCAGACTTCCGGCAGCAGATCTCTAAGCGGCAGGCGACAGTGGTGTTAGCAGGTGGTAGACAGAAGATGAGAATGTGGCGGCGGCAGACGGCGGCGACACAATACGGAGTAGGGCCATTGAGCTTTTCCAGCTGGAGAATCGGTACTGAGAGTAGCCCAGTCGACAAATTCGTCCATGGGGTTGGAGGGATTCCAACCCTCTGGATGGACATACCTGGCAAAACACAGATGTTATATACAGAATCTATGCAACAATAATCTCTTAGAATGAAATGTATTTATACTTATTTTCAGTTGGATTTATAAATGTCAAGAACACGATAAGTATCGATGATGGAAAAGACAACTAATTTTTCGAGAGTATTAACCCACTACATACTTGCATTAACATTTTCAGCACGAAAACACCCAGCTGTTCTATATCGACTAACAAGAATACGAGCTGTAGAACAGGAAGGGAACTGTTTCGTGGTGAATGCCCAGTAGTTAAGCCGGAAATCGCGCGAGCGGACAACGAACAGACTGTCCACCCCCTACCCCTCCCCCCAGTCAGACGCTACCAGGTGGCAGCGTCATTTATCGACGAACGGTTAGCAAGTTGTACGTCCGAACCGCGACCATCCACCACTGACATCTCTACACACATACACGTAGAGACACTGCACACATATTACCAATCACAAATCCGGCCGCGGTGGTCACGCGGTTCTAGGCGCTCAGTCCGGAACCGCGCGACTGCTACGGTCGCAGGTTCGAATCCTGCCTCGGGCATGGGTGTGTGTGATGTCTTTAGGTTAGTTAGGTTTAAGTAATTCTAAGTTCTAGGGGACTGATGACCACAGATGTTAAGTCCCATAGTGCTCAGAGCCATTTGAACCATTTGAACCAATCACAAAGTCTCGAGTTCAGTCACTTGTACGTTATTTTCGACAGTGCTACAGCCCTTCAAATAACGAAATACTCCTCATAAAACGGTTCTGCAAAGTGAGTAAGCACATTTAAATTCATTCTGCTAAAGAGCATAAAATCTTTGATATAATTTATATTACCAACATTTGTAACAAGATTGTCTAGATTCTCCAGTAATAACAACCATTCAAAGCTTTGGATGAGGGGAGACAGTCCTTCATGAGTATCATTATTATGTATACAACAGAATAACAAAATAGTCGTATGGTGTAGTATAGCGCTGTACTCATATGAATCCAGTCACTTCTGATCATTTAGTCTATTAGTGCAGTGCATTTGCTCTGTTTTCTGTAAGTCTGTGTCTGTGATTATGTCATGGATGGTTCCCATAAACCTGACCCAGACCTCTGACTGGTGGATCCACCTTCAGACATAGAACACATATGTGGACATAACACATGGTGTAGCCATCTTCAAACCCTATACCAGATGTAATGCATTGTCGATCCACCTCTAGACACTGTTCCAGATCTAATGCATTCTGGATCCACCTCTAGACGCTGTTCCAGATATAATGCATGATCAATCCAAATCTGAACCCTACACCAGTTGTAGCATATTGTGGACCCATCTCCGAACATTCCCCTGGATATAACGTGTGGCAGATCCACACTCAAACAGTATCATGGGCCTACCCTGGCTCATGGGAGCTATGGGCGACGCATACGCAGACACATACATAAAAAAAATAGAGCAAATGCACTCCGGCTGTAGAATATGTGTTTGGAAGTGACTGGAAGCATTCGAGTACAGAACTACACTACACCGCAAGAGGAAGGATCCAGAGGTGTGGTCAAACTGCAATAAGTCACCTCCTTTGGCTATAGATCGTGGTGTTTATTTCCTTGTAAGATGTTACTGTTTCTTTGTATACACTCCTGGAAACTGAAATAAGAACACTGTGAATTCATTGTCCTAGGAAGGGGAAACTTCATTGACACATTCCTGGGGTCAGATACATCACATGATCACACTGACAGAACCACAGGCACATAGACAGAGGCAACAGAGCATGCACAATGTCGGCACTAGAACAGTGTATATCCACCTTTCGCAGCAATGCAGGCTGCTATTCTCCCATGGAGACGATCGTAGAGATGCTGGATGTAGTCCTGTGGAACGGCTTGCCATGCCATTTCCACCTGGCGCCTCAGTTGGACCAGCGTTCGTGCTGGACGTGCAGACCGCGTGAGACGACGCTTCATCCAGTCCCAAACATGCTCAATGGGGGACAGATCCGGAGATCTTGCTGGCCAGGGTAGTTGCCTTACACCTTCTAGAGCACGTTGCGTGGCACTGGATACATGCGGACGTTCATTGTCCTGTTGGAACAGCAAGTTCCCTTGCCGGTCTAGGAATGGTAGAATGATGGGTTCGATGACGGTTTGGATGTACCGTGCACTATTCAGTGTCCCCTCGACGATCACCAGAGGTGTACGGCCAGTGTAGGAGATCGCTCCCCACACCATGATGCCGGGTATTGGCCCTGTGTGCCTCGGTCGTATGCAGTCCTGATTGTGGCGCTCACCTGCACGGCGCCAAACACGCATACGACCATCATTGGCACCAAGGCAGAAGCGACTCTCATCGCTGAAGACGACATGTCTCCATTCGTCCCTCCATTCACGCCTGTCGCGACACCACTGGAGGCGGGCTGCACGATGTTGGGGCGTGAGCGGAAGACGGCCTAACGGTGTGCGGGACCGTAGCCCAGCTTCATGGAGACGGTTGCGAATGGTCCTCGCCGATACCGCAGGGGCAACAGTGTCCCTAATTTGCTGGGAAGTGGCGGTGCGGTCCCCTACGGCACTGCATAGGATCCTACGGTCTTGGCGTGCATCCGTGCGTCGCTGCGGTCCGGTCCCAGGTCGACGGGCACGTGCACCTTCCGCCGACCACTGGCGACAACATCGATGTACTGTGGAGACCTCACGCCCCACGTGTTGAGCAATTCGGCGGTACGTCCACCCGGCCTCCCGCATGCCCACTATACGCCCTCGCTCAAAGTCCGTCAACTGCACATACGGTTCACGTCCACGCTGTCGCGGCATGCTACCAGTGTTAAAGACTGCGATGGAGCTCCGTATGCCACGGCAAACTGGCTGACACTGACGGCGGCGGTGCACAAATGCTGCGCAGCTAGCGCCATTCGACGGCCAACACCGCGGTTCCTGGTGTGTCCGCTGTGCCGTGCGTGTGATCATTGCTTGTACAGCCCTCTCGCAGTGTCAGGAGCAAGTATGGTGGGTCTGACACACCGGTGTCAATGTGTTCTTTTTTCGATTTCCAGGAGTGTACATTTTCAGTTGCCAACGATCATTTTATAGGACTGTTGTGAACATATCTTAATATCTTAACCATACTCTGGTTTGAACTTCGTAAACATCATACACCTCTAGAAACCTACATAGTTTTTGTGTTACAAAGAATTGATGTTTTCTTTGGTGTGCAGGGTAGTTGTTTTGTCACCTTACTGTTTGTCGCCCTAGTTTATCGGAGAGAAACTTACAGGGAGAATGTATGTCATGCATTGGAAATATATTTCCTACAACGCAATATTAAGCGTGGTGCATCCCACATGTCAGAAACCACACTGCTCTAGCATTATATTATATTTAAGTGTAGAACCATGTAGCCCTTCCAATATGTTTATGTTACATGATCATTTCTCTCTTTCTGATACCTTCTGAGTATGGACTCCTAATACTAGAACAATACTTCAGAATGGTTAGCACATGTGACTTACATAAAGTGTTTCAAACTCCTTTACTAAATAAGTGACAGGGATACTACACCCCTCTGTATATATTTGCTTAACTTATAAATTATGGAGCGCAGCAATCAGTCGTCCTTTTTTTGCCGGTTTTATTACGAAAATCCATATTTCGGCTAGTGCCCAGCCACTATCAATGCACTATTTTGTATTCTCGATGCATGTTTGTTTCCTGTTGTTCAGGCTTCAGCCGCAGTTCTTTGAGTTCTACTGTACTACTAGACAGTAGTATACAAAGAACTACGACTGACGCCCGAACAGCAGGGACCTAACATGCATCGAGATTAGAAAATAGTGCATTGATAATGGCTAGACACTAACCGAAATCTGGATGTGCGTAAAGAAACCTACAAGAAAAAGTTGACTGATGCTGCGCTCCATAATTTATAAATCACATAACAGTCGCTGAGTGCACCCACTTTCCTAATGGAAGGTAACCTGATTTGCTTGACTGTTAAGTGTGTAGAAGAGACTGTTGTGGTCACACAGTTACTGCAATATGGTGTGTAATTTCACATGTCTAACGCAGCTCCTATGCGTTTGCCAATTTCCTCATAAAATATAGCTGTTTCATGCATTTTCTGTTGACGATTATCATTTTGTAGTACTGATGCGAGCATAGCATAATTTCTGAACCGTAATCTGTTGTGAAAGATGGGCGCTATACACCTCTGGAAAGCCATATAGTGCATTAATTGCAAAGAATATTTGTTATTTCTTTAGTGTAGAAGATAGTATCTTTATCATCTTAACGTTTCTCGCCACAGTAGGTGAGGTACAAAACATGCTGAGTGACTGTATGTGAGGCGTTGGACATATATTTCCATATGAGTAATGTATCGGAAAACAACATGGCTTAAAAGTTATAGTGTGTTTAAGTGCAGAACCCTGTAACCTTAGGAATGTGTGTTTATGTTCTAATATCATTTCTCTCTTTCCAATACCTTCTTGGTACATACTCCAGAATGCTCGAGAATTAATAGGATAAGTGATTTATGTAAAGTGTTTCAAATCCCATCCATCTGGAACTGCTCCATGAATAAACCATATGTTTCTTCTTCTTCCTCTTCTTCTTCTTCTTCTTCTTCTTCTTCTTCTTCTTCCTAACAATCAGACATATCACCTCAACACTCTCAAACGTTTCAGGCTCACATCTGCTATACACAGTAAGGAGTGCTAATCTCCTCAGTAAGCAAGCATCTAGAGAGATCATGTGTACCTGGATGGGTGCTGTGAGTGGGATTGGTATGAAACAGTCTTCACTGAATGGTAGTTATGGTACTGGGATGAGAATTCCGGCCTGTATCACTGGTGTCAGTCGGTTGTGCCAGTGTGAACATGTAGCATGCTCTTTCAAAAGCAGAATATCGTAGTGTATTGATTTCCTCTTCCAGTTTCCATATGTTGCAATGTCTTCCACATCTTATCAGTAAGAAAAATCGTCTCTGTCTTTTTTTCTACCTTCTTGTGTGTGTTGTGGGAGCAGCTTAACTTAGGCTGCGCAATGTCCAGGTTTCTGTGAGAGCCAGTGGATCAAAATGTGTTCATCTACATCTACATCTACATCCATACTCCGCAAACCACCTGATGGTGTGTGGTGGAGGGTACCCTGAGTACCTCTATCGGTTCTCCCTTCTATTCCAGTCTCGTATTGTTCGTGGAAAGAAGGATTGTCGGTATGCTTCTGTGTGGGCTCTAATCTCTCTGATTTTATCCTCATGCTCTCTTCGCGAGATATACGTAGGAGGGAGTAATATACTGCTTGACTCTTCGGTGAAGGTATGTTCTCGAAACTTCAACAAAAGCCCGTGTCGAGCTACTGAGCGTCTCTCCTGCAGAGTCTTCCACTGAAGTTTATCTATCACCTCAGTAACGCTTTCGCGATTACTAAATGATCCTGTAACGAAGCGCGCTGCTCTCCGTTGGATCTTCTCTATCTCTTCTATCAACCCTATCTGGTACGGATCCCACACTGCTGAGCAGTATTCAAGCAGTGGGCGAACAAGTGTAATGCAACCTTCTTCCTTCGTTTTCAGACTGCATTTCCTTACGATTCTTCCAATGAATCTCAGTCTGCCACCTGCTTTACGGGCGATTAATTTTATATGGTCATTCCATTTTAAATCACTCCTAATGCCTACTCCCAGATAATTTATGGAATTAAATGCTTCCAGTTGCTGACGTGCTATATTGTAACTAAATGATAAAGGATCTTTCTTTCTATGTATTCGCAGCACATTACACTTGCCTACATTGAGATTCAATTGCCATTCCCTGCACCATGCGTCAATTCGTTGCAGATCCCCCTGCAATTCAGTACAATTTTCCATTGTTACAACCTCCCGATATACTACAGCATCACCCGCAAAAAGCCTCAGTGAACTTCCGATGTTATCCACAAAGTCATTTATATATATTGTGAATAGCAACGGTCCTATGATACTCCCCTGCGGCACACCTGAAATCACTCTTACTTCGGAAGACTTCTCTCCATTGAGAATGACATGCTGCGTTCTGTTATCTAGGAACTCTTCAATCCAATCACACGATTGGTGTGATAGTCCGTATGCTATTACTTTGTTCATTAAACGACTGTGGGGAACTGTATCGAACGCCTTGCGGAAGTCAAGAAACACGGCATCTACCTGTGAACCCGTGTCTATGGCCCTCTGAGTCTCGTGGACGAATAGCGCGAGCTGGGTTTCACACGATGGTCTTTTTCGAAACCCTTGCTGATTCTACAGAGCAGATTTCTAGTCTCCAGAAAAGTCATTATACTCGAATATAATACGTGTTCCAAAATTCTACAACTGATAGACGATAGAGATACAGGTCTATAGTTTTGCATATCTGTTCGACGTCCCTTCTTGAAAACGGGGATGACCTGTGCCCTTTTCCAATCCTTTGGAACGCTACGCTCTTCTAGAGACCTACGGTAGACCGCTGCAAGAAGGGGGGCAAGTTCCTTCGCATACTCTGTGTAAAATCGAACTGGTATCCCATCAGGTCCAGCGGCCTTTCCTCTTTTGAGCGATTTTAATTCTTTCTCTATCCCTCTGTCGTCTATTTCGATATCTACCATTTTGTCATCTGTGCGACAATCTAGAGAAGAAATTACAGTGCAGTCTTCCTCTGTGATACAGCTTTGGAAAAAGACATTTAGTATTTCGGCCTTTAGTCTGTCATCCTCTGTTTCAGTACCATTTTGGTCACAGAGTGTCTGGACATTTTGTTTCGATCCACCTACCGCTTTTACGTAAGACCAAAATTTCTTAGGATTTTCTGCCAATTCAGTACACAGAACTTTACTTTCGAATTCATTGAACGCCTCTCGCATAGCCCTCCTCACACTACATTTCGCTTCGTTTAATTTTTGTTGCTGTGAAGTTCCCTTTGCTTCCGTAGCTGTTTTCTGACTCGGTTGTTGTACCACGGTGGCTCTTTTCCATCTCTTACGATCTTGCTTGGCACATACTCATCTAACACATATTGTACGATGGTTTTGAACTTTATCCACTGATCCTCAACACTATCTGTACTTGAGACAAAACTTTTGTGTTGAGCCTTCAGGTACTCTGTAATCTGCTTTTTGTCACTTTTGCTAAACAGAAAAATCTTCCTACATTTTTTAATATTTCTATTTACGGCTGATATTGATGCAGCAACCGCTTTATGATCGCTGATTCCCTGTTCTGCGTTAACTGTTTCAAATAGTTCGGGTCTGTTTGTCACAAGATGGTCTAATATGTTATCGCCACGAGTCGGTCCTCTGTTTAACTGCTCAAGGTAGTTTTCAGATAAAGCACTTAAAAAAATTTCACTGGATTCTTTGTCCCTGCCACCCGTTATGAACGTTTGAGTCTCCAAGTCTATATCCAGCAAATTAAAATCTCCACCTAGAACTATAACATGGTGGGGAAATCTACTCCAAATATTTTCTAAATTATCCTTCAGGCGCTCAGCCACCACAGCTGATGAGCCAGGGGGCCTATAGAGACATCCAATTACCATGTCTGAGCCTGCTTTAACCGTGACCGTCACCTAAATTATTTCTCATTTCGGATCTCCGTCAAGTTCCTTCGATACTATTGCACTTCTTATGGCTATAAACACGCCTCCCCCTTCACTGTCCAGCCTGTCTCTGTGGTACACATTCCAATTTGAGTTTAGGATTTCATTACTGTTTACGTCTGGTTTCTGCCAACTTTACGTCCCTAGTACTATGTGGGCGTTGTGACCGTTTACTAATGAGAGCAGTTCTGGGATCTTTCTATAGACGCTCCTGCAGTTTACTATTAGCACATTAATACTGTTATTCCCTGTTGCATGTTTCCTACTCCTACCTTGCCGCGTCTCAGGAGGCGTCTTGTCGGGCCTAGGGAGGGAATTCTCTAACCTAAAAAACCCACATGTGCACTTCACACGTACTCCGCTACCCTTATAGCCGCTTCCGGTGTGTAGTGCACGCCTGACCTATTCAGGGCGACCCTACATTTCTCCACCTGATAGCGGAGGTCGAGAAATTTGCACCCCAGATCTCCGCAGAATCGTCTGAGCATCTGGTTTAAGCCTTCCACTCGGCTCCAAACCAGAGAACCGCGATCGGTGCTGGGAACTATACTACAAATACACTTCTGGAAATGGAAAAAAGAACACATTGACACCGGTGTGTCAGACCCACCATACTTGCTCCGGTCACTGCGAGAGGGCTGTACAAGCAATGATCACACGCACGGCACAGCGGACACACCAGAAACCACGGTGTTGGCCGTCGAATGGCGCTAGCTGCGCAGCATTTGTGCACCGCCGCCGTCAGTGTCAGCCAGTTTGCCGTGGCATACGGAGCTCCATCGCAGTCTTTAACACTGGTAGCATGCCGCGACAGCGTGGACGTGAACCGTATGTGCAGTTGACGGACTTTGAGTGAGGGCGTATAGTGGGCATGCGGGAAGCCGGGTGGACGTACCGCCGAATTGCTCAACACGTGGGGCGTGAGGTCTCCACAGTACATCGATGTTGTCGCCAGTGGTCGGCGGAAGGTGCACGTGCCCGTCGACCTGGGACCGGACCGCAGCGACGCACGGATGCACGCCAAGACCGTAGGATCCTACGCACTGCCCTAGGGGACCGCACCGCCACTTCCCAGCAAATTAGGGACACTGTTGCTCCTGGGGTATCGGCGAGGACCATTCGCAACCGTCTCCATGAAGCTGGGCTACGGTCCCGCACACCGTTAGGCCGTCTTCCGCTCACGCCCCAACATCGTGCAGCCCTCCTCCAGTGATGTCGCGGCAGGCGTGAATGGAGGGACGAATGGAGACGTGTCGTCTTCAGCGATGAGAGTCGCTTCTGCCTTGGTGCCAATGATGGTCGTATGCGTGTTTGGCGCCATGCAGATGAGCGCCACAATCAGGACTGCATACGACCGAGGCACACAGGGCCAACACCCGGCATCATGGTGTGGGGAGCGATCTCCTACACTGGCCGTACACCTCTGGTGATCGTCGAGGGGACACTGAATAGTGCACGGTACATCCAAACCGTCATCGAACCCATCGTTCTACCATTCCTAGACTGGCAAGGGAACTTGCTGTTCCAACAGGACAATGCACGTCCGCATGTATCCCGTGCCACCCAACGTGCTCTAGAAGGTGTAAGTCAACTACCCTGGCCAGCAAGATCTCCGGATCTGTCCCCCATTGAGCATGTTTGGGACTGGGTGAAGCGTCGTCTCACGCGGTCTGCACGTCCAGCACGAACGCTGGTCCAACTGAGGCGCCAGGTGGAAATGGCATGGCAAGCCGTTCCACAGGACTACATCCGGCATCTCTACGATCGTCTCCATGGGAGAATAGCAGCCTGCATTGCTGCGAAAGGTGGATATACACTGTACTAGTGCCGACATTGTGCATGCTCTGTTGCCTGTGTCTATGTGCCTGTGGTTGTGTCAGTGTGATCATGTGATGTATCTGACCCCAGGAATATGTCAATAAAGTTTCCCCTTCCTGGGACAATGAATTCACGGTGTTCTTATTTCAATTTCCAGGAGCGTAGTTAGCTCTGATTCAATCCCGCGAGCGAGGCTTTCCGCGTTCATCAATTCTGCCAACCGCCTGTACGAACTGAGGACGACCTCTGAACCCAGACAGCAGGAGTCATTGGTGCCGACATGAGCAACAATTTGCAGTAGGGTGCACCCAGTGCTCTCTATCGTCGCCGGTAGGGCCTCCTCCACATCTCGGATGAGACCCCCCGGCAAGCAGACAGAGTGAACACTGGCCTTCTTCCCCGACCTTTCCGCTATTTCCCTAAGCGGCTCCATCACCCGCCTAACGTTGGAGCTCCCAATAACTAGTAAACCCCTCCCCCCGTGTGCCGGCTCGGACCTTGCTGAAGGAGCGGCCACATGTCCACTCACAGGCAGAGCGGGCGATGCCACACGGCCAGCCTCCACATTGACCCTCCGCCTCGTGCGCTGCAAACGCCGCACCTCACACAGACCTCGAAGTCATGGTAGAAAAAACAAAATGTATGGCGCAGTACAAAGTTGTTGTCATACACTGCTTGGCTGTGTTACAACAAAAAAAACTAATGAATGAAACTGCTTATGAAGCTATAACACAAGAAACCTCTATTGCAAATGATAGTCTGTGGGATACTGTCTTCTTCCAGTAAAGGCAATGAAACTCTACACAGGTCTGTGAAAGCAATTTAGATCACTTACTGCCCACTCCAATGAAGCAACACATGTATATTTAATGGGATCACCACATATTCTTGATGCTGCCACATAGATGGTATTTGTTTTCGATATATCAGAAGAAAGAGACACGGTAAAATATCATACAGCTCTGTACCATGTGATGTTAGGAAAGTGCTATTACAGTGCATGATATGGGGTTCAAAAGTTTGGTTGCATATAGTTCATAGTTCTTCTCTCTTGGATGGTACAAAATAACGAGAAGAGAGAGAGAGAGATGATTGGATAACAGACACGAATGAGAGATGCACACCTCCTTCGGACTGCAGTGCCTGCATGTAGTCCTCGTCCTTCTTGCAGTTCCTCTATGGTGTGGAGCCTTCCTAATTTTCTCGATAACAAACACCACCGTAACTGCTCGTACTGTCTTTTCTACTGACTCGTGTTGGAGGAGAATGCTTCGTTTGGCGCTTGTCTTTCAGAATTTACACGGTCTAAGACAACATGTTCCCATTTCCACCGCGTGGCCAAAACATGGGCTGTCGCGTTAATTCAGTTTACCTCGTTTCTCCGCAGGATACGGAAGGTGGCAGATACTGAGCTCTCTGACTTTCGTTCAGTTCTGACTTAAATTGGAACCATCGCATGGATAAAGCTGCAGTGAGGGTGGGGCAGAGACTGAGGAACAGTTACAAGATGCAGCGAGACTGTCTAAAACGATGCTGGAGTTTTTCTGTATGGGATCCTTAACACATAGTTTCGAGGAAGGTGAGTTGTTTCGAGATATGAGAGTGCCACAAATATGATTCGCCAGTGGCTGTAGTCATTAAAAGACAGGTTCCAAATCGCATATGGTATTTCTACCAGAAAGCGTAACACTATAGATCTGAGAATCCAGTGTATTCGTCATAGGATGTTGTACCTTTCTTACGACTTTAATCTAGCGCTGCATGTTTAAGAGATTCCTCACATAGCACACCATCTATTGTACGTGATCATTCTCAATCAATCATTATCCTCCGTTATGTATAAGCCTGTGGATATATCACAGAACCTCTGCTACACTGCCTACATGTCATTAAGATAGAATGCGTTTGGAATCCTGTTTGTTAGCGTGAGAAATATCTAGCAGCGGCAAGAAGGAGTTGCAAATATCGGATTAATACCGCTTTCCTCAGCAGAATCACTTTCTAAATTCGGTGAGAAGGATGATTTTATTACGAGCTTACACCGCTGGAGAGGGCACCCGCACTTTCGTTCTGTTAATACACACCCCAGCGATCGCCGTCTATGTTCAATGTCGCGGTATTTGTGTGGAAGACCACTTCATTCGGAAACAATACCATACTTCGATTCATAAGGCATGTATAGATTTTAACATGGATATCGTTAGCGATGCTTTTGTGTGCCGTCTATGTTCAATGTCACGGTATTTGTGTGGAAGACCACTTCATTCGGAAAAAATACCATACCTCGATTCATAAGGCATGTATAGATTTTAACATGGATATCGTTAGCGATACTTCTGTGTGCCTATAGAACCAATATCGCTTTTTATGCAGGGTGACAATAACATGTTAGCAGCGGACGTGTTTTTAATAGCCGGTGGCTTATAAGACGATTGCGTCTCTCTTTCTAAGACACACTGGTACCACTCGCAAGAAAATCAAATGAAGCATGTCCATCAATCGCGGATTTTCGCTCAGTATTATTTGGTGTCACCAGCATTCAGTTATTGGCGAAGTATTTTACTTAGTAGGGGTTGTGTGATAGATTCGCTGTGATCAGCAGGCTTATAAAATATATGTTGGGGTATAAATTACCAGTCGTCAGTGTTCCGATATGTGCAAAGAGAAAGATGTGGATGTGGCTATGTCCACTCGTAAGGGTGGTATGGATTTGACATGGAAAAGCGCGATGTCAACACATTGATAGCCGTAAGCGGTATGAGAGATTTTATGTGGAAAATTATGTTCAGTCACAAGGAGTCTATAAATTTACGTGGGAAATTGAAATTTCCGGAGCTACAGCAGTCATGAGGAGGTATTTCCGATACTTAGCTCGTTGTCAGACTTTTGCATTCGTAATATTTTATTGTAATTACACCGTCAAATATGTGTCGGGTTTACTCGGCGCATCGCATCATGTAGGGGCAGTCTAAGGTGCGTGGCGGAGGATGCATTGGCGACTTCTATCTAGCAGTAGGCTGCTAGCGAGGCGAGTAATCCGTTCATTGTGCGGTTTAGCTGCCGGACATTCGCGACGAAACAGTTCCCTATCTATCCTACAGAGCGCATTCTTGCTACTAAATTTAGAGCAGTTGGCTCTTTTCGTGCTGAAAATTTTAGTACAGTAAGACAGTGAATTAATACTGTTGAAAAATGAGATGCTTTTTCCACCATCAATATTTAGCATGTTTTTGACTTTCATGAATCCAGTTGAAAATTAGTATAAACGTGTTTCATTCTCGGATGTTGCTGCATGGGTTCTGCATACAACACATCTGTTTTTCCATGTATGTCTATGCACACCTCCTTTCCACTCACCTCAATTCCCGGCGCTCCACCGTCTTTGTGTCCCTTGACCTTGAATGCGCCTACGACCGTGTATGGCATCGCAGCCTCCTCTTCAGACTCCAGACTTACGCCCTCTCCATCAACTATGTTCGCCTGATATCCTCCTTCCTCTCGCACCGCCCCTCCTATGTTACTGTCCGCAACTCCAACTCTTACAGCTTCTACACATCTGCAGGCGCGCCCCAAGGCTTCGCCCTTTCCCCTCTACTCTACCTCTTATGCATGGTGGACATGCCGCAGCCCCCCCACCACTCGTCTATCTCCTGCAGTATACCGATGACACCACTTTTCTTGCTCTTGCCCCATCCTTACAACGTTCCCAGTGCCTCCTCCAGTCCCACTTTGACCTGTTCACCGCATGGTGCAACCAATGACTCCTTAAGATCAATCCCTCCAAGACCCAGACAATCATCATAGGCCGCACCACCCCCTTCTTCCGCCTCCTAGATTTCTACCTTACCATCTATGGCCGCCATATTGCCCTCATTCCCACCTTCAAGAACCTTGGCATCACCCTCGACCGCCGTCTTTCCTGAACCCCCCCCCCCCCCCCCCAATTCCTCACAGTCCAAGCCAAAGCATGTAACCATCTCCGTCTCCTCAAACTAATCTTTGGTCGAACATGGGTATTGGAGCCTTCCACTATACTACATACCTATAAATCCTTCACCTGCCCAATCCTATGTTATGCCCACTCCACTTGGATCCCTGTCCCCCCTCCCACCTACCACAAATCCCTCCAAATCCTTGAGTGCCATGCACTCCACCTCACTTATGGCATCCGTCTCCCATTCCCCACATGGATCCTTTATGATCTGATTCCCTTCCCCCATCTCCTCCTGTTCCTAGAATGAATACAGATCCTATTCATCTATTCACAAGCTGGATTTCCCCCCCCCCCCCCCCCACATCCTTTGGTTTCTCCCATCCTCTCCCACCCTAGCTCGCTGCCGCACCTGTACCACAGTGTCCTGCCTGGTCTCCATCTCCACACACTCCATACCCTCGCCCAAGATAGCTTCTGCCGACTCCCCCTACTGAATGATGTCCTAGATCCTACCAGATCTAATCCCTCCTTCTTCCCCCCCTCCTCAGGGCTCCCTCTCTCCCTTCCTCTCCCCCTTCCTTTCTTCCCCCTTTTCCCCTGCCGAACGCCTTTTTCCTTTTCACACACCCCCCGGACTTCCAGTTCCTTTCCTTCTACCCTCCACTGCGCCCCTCCTATCCCCTCCTGTTTTCCCCTTACCGTCTCTCCCCTCTTCATTTTGTCCCCCCCCCCCATCCTCCGTTCACCCAATGGTGATTTTTAACATTTTCGTTGTGGTATCAGTGTTACTCCAGTGCTGTGTGCAGTGCTACATTCCACCAGCAACAACAGTGTCGCCAGCATCATTCATTTGTGTTCCTACTGTGGTGTTTCTTTGTTTTCGTGTCGACTCACAGTGTTCATTGTTCGCCTGTGGGTGTGGCTCTCGTCTATGTTGTTTTTAAATCTACTGCTTATGCTCATCTATTTTTGTTCTTGTTTATTCATCACTTTATACCATTCTATGTTATGTGTTCTTTTCTCATTTGACTATGTTTCTTCTGTAACTCTCTTGGCTGAAGAGCGGCGTATTGTGCCGCTGCCAGCCTACCCCATTTTGGGGAGTGAAATAACAATAAAGCAAAAAAGGTATGTCTATGTGAGACTAGGAAATGCTCTTCCTCTTGGGAAGAACTGTGTGGGTTACTCTCAGAGTTTAAATTATGAAAGAGAATCTCTTATATTTGTCGTTGCTTTCACTGCCAGCGCTCACTGCAAGTCACAATCTTTATGTCGGCATCTCGTCCCTGCCACTCGTCAGTCTTCGCCTCCATCAGCGTCAACACCGTTTTGTCGCCTGTTTGTTATCGCTGTCATCTCCATCTATTGATCGCCTGTTTGTCATCGCCGCCGCCTCCATCTGTTGGTAGTCGCCACCGCATTCCTGTCACTAGACATCAATTCTCACCATTCACAACTTCTCCACAGCTCGTCATCATCGTCCCAGCGCCGCTTCGGCGGCCGCTCATCGCAGTCAACGCCATTCATCACTGCACTCCATTATGGACCATCCTACTGTGTCAATCATCTGCATCTCTCCATCTCCTGCTCCCCCTGTCACCATATGGAGCATGCCCTCTAACCCACCCCCTTCATCTATCCCCCCTTACCTATCATATTCTGTCCTACTGCAGCAGTTACACATGCATCTCTTTCTGTACCCAGCTCCTCCCACCTTTCATCTTTCAAGCCACAATTTATCAGCCATCTCCACAGCTGCTGCACATGTCACCATCCACCAAGTAACAGCTGCAACAGATGACGTCTCAAGCATCACCTCATTGCGCCTCACTCCTCCGACTGATGCAAGCCGTGGTGAAGGACCTGCCCAACTCCCAGGTAACCATCATCAACGTCATATCCTGCCACATCCCATCCCACAACCGTCCTATTCTCCCACAGCCGTTATGAAACCTACAAAACATCAAACTACTGACATCTCTCCTGCTCTCACGCCTAAAAAACCACAAACTTAACCTGAAGACACCAGCATATAGGTACAACTCCTCCTCTGATTTCTTCCCCTACTTTCCACACCTTCATCCTCTCCAACCCTGAATCAAAGCTCCTTAAACCCAAATCCCTCACCTTCGATATCAAAAACTACCTACCCAGACTCCACATCCAAAAATCATCCCAAGAAATTATTCTGTTGTACTAAAGTTCCTGATCACTAATTTCCATACTGCCCTCCTCTCCAAAATTCCTCTCATTATCTTTGGTCCCAAAGCCTCCTTAACACCTCTATCGACCACACCCAGTGCCAAACAATATCAACCTCCCTGCCGTCCTTCCACCCTCACTGTAGCGATCACAAAAGTCGACCTTGAGATCATGAATAAGGGAGTAACATCTGAGCTGTACAACCATCCAGATTTAGATATCAAGAAAGCAATACAGAAAAATAATGACCTGGGTTCCACTCGCCTCATCCGTGTCTTCTCTGAATCTGTGTCACCATAGACATTCTCCTTAAAGATGTCCTTAAAGATCAGCCACCATCGTCACAAGGTCGGACGTTCAAAATCCCATCCTCAGTCCTACTGCTGCTAAAAATGTCTCCATTAGAATGATCACCTTACTGCAGATTGTTAAAACCCGCCACCTGTCCACACTACGAAGGCTCCAATTTTATTAAACATTGCCTAACCTAGCATCCCCTCCTGCATGCAACATCTGCAATGACTCCCACCTCAGTTACTCTGTGGAATGCAAAGCTAAGCCACAACCTACCAAACCTGAGCTCACTGTCCCAGTCTATCCCATTTATAGCCATACTCATCCCAACAATTCCCTCCACTCAACTTCCACTCCTGAAGATACTATCAAATTCATTACAATCCTCCTCCAAAACATCCATCCATTCCAAGATCCACACATTCTCCAACAAATCTCCTTTGCTGTCCACTCCACCTTCAATCTCAACAACCAAGCTACCTTCTCAAACAACAAGGTCAACTTCGTTTTCACCTGCCTCAACATTCTTGTCTAAACCTCCTCAGACCTCATCCACTCAAACCATTCTTGTCCCTTACCACTGTGCACAAGGACCACAAAATCCTGTACCACAACATCCTCCCCCTCTCCTCTAATAAACACCTTTAGTGCATAGCCTATCCCAACACAAAGTCTATACATTTATCCTTAATAAAACGTTCCTCCAATCGTATCACACCATCCACACCTCTCCCTATATCCTCCACTGCACAGATAAATCACTTCCTCTGGCCAGAGGTGGGGTTGCAATTGGCCTCATGCCCATGCAGACACAACCCTTATTACAGTGCCCCCAAAGAAACTTTACTCTTACCCTCTTTCTCCACATCATTACCATTATCTGTGCTACCATCTACATTCAATCTAATCACCCCATACCGTATAACAGCCTCACCCACACAGATCGTACATTTTCCATCTATAATGTTTCTGCAGACCTCAACATCCATAGCAGATCCCCTGCAGAATTCCAGAGGTGGCATCAGTTTACTGATTCCCTGCAAGATGACATTGTTCCCATCCCACAGCACACCTGCCCTGAAAGCAACACCATCCCTGATGTTATCCTAGTATCTTCCATTCTGCTTGGATGACTCACTGCAGAAGTCCTCATTACAGTTGGAAGTGACCATCTATGTCTACTTCTCACAATCTTCTCCACATAACCTTACCCCATGCAACCCATCCAAATCTCCATCCAAGACTTATCCAAGACTACTCCTGTAGCAGCTGAAATGCGTACTGGGAATCCATAGAAACCCAGATTGGAAGCCATCCCCTATCCTTCCAGTAACCTGATGCTAACCCTCACGCTGCATCCTTCCTGCAGCAGACCTTGTCAGACACTATACCCGCCCACATTCCTACCAAGACCATATATCCACCCCAGCCATCCCTCCCCCCACAAGTCCTACTATTCCTCTAAGAATCCTGTTGTATGTACTACTTCTTTTAGCAGACTCGTGACTACAATACTCTCACATGTCACCAGCAAATACAGAGACCTATTGGGAATTTAGTAAATCTAAAAAGATGCTAGGACTGGAGCCAGACGTGCAACAAAGTAAACGCAACGCTCCCCATTAGCTCTTCCGTGTACTGGAAAGCATTCCATCGACTCACTGACTATAATTCCACACCTTACTACCCGTTTCCCCACAGTAACCAACCCTGAGCAAAGTTATACACTTTGGGTCCTATCTGTCTTACATCCTCTCCACCCACATTTTGATTACTCTCTTTTCGTCCATGACCATACAGATACCGCTGTCCTAGCCCTGGCTCCCAGCTTCCAGTACTTGGACAAAATACCACGCACAGAATTAAATACACCAAATACAGCACGTGACATAAAACAAGTACTCCACAAAAAACGCAACACTTTCCCTAGCCATGACTACATTACCGGTTGACACATCAAACAATGCTCGCTCTCCTTTCTCACGTGCCTCAACGATACAGATAGCCGAACCGTAGGTGCAACCACAACGGAGGGGTATCTGTTGAGAGGCCAGACAAACGTGTGGTTCCTGAAGAGGGGCAGCAGCCTTTTCAGTAGTTGCAGGGGCAACGGTCTGGATGATTGACTGATCTGGCCTTGTAACACTAACCAAAATGGCCTTCCTTTCTGGTACTGAGAATGGCTGAAAGCAAGAGGAAACTACAGCCGTATTTTTTCCCGGGGGCATGCAGCTTTACTGTATGATTAAATGATGATGGCATCCTCTTGGGTAAAATATTCTGGAGGTAAAATAGTCCCCCATTCGGATCTCCGGGCGAGGACTACTCAAGAGGACGTTGTTATCAGGAGAAAGAAAACTGGCGTTCTACGGGTCGAAGCGTGGAATGTCAGACCCCTTAATCGGGCAGGTAGGTTAGAAAATTTAAAAAGGGAAATGGCTAGGTTAAAGTTAGATATAGTGGGAATTAGTGAAGTTCGGTGGCAGGACGAACAAGACTTATGGTCAGATGAATACAGGGTTATAAATACAAAATCAAACAGGGGTCATGCAGAAGTAGGTTTAATAATGAATAAAAAAATAGGTGTACGGGTAAGCTAATACAAACAGCATAGTGAACGCATTATTGTGGCCAAGATAGACACTAAGCCCACTCCTACTACAGTAGTGCAAGTTTATATGCCAACTACCTCTGCAGATGACGAAGAAATTGATGAAATGTATGATGAGATAAAAGATATTATTCAGATAGTGAAGGAAGACGAAAATTTAATAGTCATGGGTGACTGGAATCCGTCAGTAGGAAAAGGGAGAGAAGGAAACATAGTAGGTGAATATGGATTGGGGCTAAGAAATGAAAGAGGAAGCCATCTGGTAGAATTTTGCGCAGAGCATAACTTAATCATAGCTAATACCTGGTTTAAGAATCATCAAAGAAGGTTGTATACATGGAAGAACCCTGGAGATACCAAAAGGAATCAGATAGATTATATAATGGTAAGACAGAGATTTAGGAACCAGGTTTTAAATTGTAAGACATTCCCAAAGCAGATGTGGACTCTGACCACCGTTTATTGGTTATGAGCTGTAGATTAAAAGTGAAGAAACTGCAAAAAGGTGGGAATTTAAGGAGATGGGACCTGGATAAACTGAAAGAACCAGAGGTTGTACAGAGATTCAGGGAGAGCATAAGGGAACAACATGGGGGAAAGAAATAGAGTAGAAGAGGAATGGTTAGCTTTGAGGGATGAAATAATGAAGGCAGCAGAGGGTCAAATAGGTAAAAAGACGAGGCTTGTAGAAACCCTTGGGTAACAGAAGAAATATTGAATTTAATTGAGGAAAGGAGAAAATATAAAAATGCAGTAAATGAAGCAGGCAAAAAGGAATACAAACGTCTGAAAAATGAGATCGACAGGAAGTGCAAAATGGCTAAGCAGGGATGGCTAGAGGACAAATGTAAGGATGTAGAGGCTTATCTCACTAGGAATAAGATAGATACAGCCTACATGAACATTAAAGAGACCTTTGGAGGAAAGAGAACCACTTGCATAAGTATCAAGAGCTCAGATGGCAACCCAGTTCTAAGCAAAGAAGGGAAAGCAGAAATGTGGAAGGAGTATATAGAGGGTCTATACAAGGGCGATGTACTAGAGGACAATATTATGGAAATGGAAGAGGATGTGCATGAAGATGAAATGGGAGATATGATATTGCGTGAAGTGTTTGACAGAGCACTGGAAGACCTGAGTCGAAACAAGGCTCCGGGAGTAGACAACATTCCATTAGAACTACTGATAACCTTGGGAGAGCCAGTCTTGACAAAACTCTACCATCTGGTGAGCAAGATGTATGAGACAGGCGAAATACCCCCAGACTTCAAGAAGAATATAATAATCCCAATCCCAAAGAAAGCAGGTGTTGACAAATGTGAAAATTACCGAACTATCAGTTTAATAAGTCACAGCTGCAAAATACTAACGCGAATTCGTTACAGAAGAATGGAAAAACTGATAGAAGCCGACCTCGGGGAAGATGAGTTTGGATTCCGTAGAAATGTTGGAACACGTGAGGCAATACTGACCCTACGATTTATTTTAGAAGAAAGATTAAGGAAGGGCAAACCTACGTTTCTAGCATTTGTAGACTTAGAGAAAGCTTTTGACAATGTTGATTGGAATACTCTCTTTCAAATTCTGAAGGTGGAAGGGGTAAAACACAGAGAGGGAAAGGCTATTTACAATTTATACAGAAAGCAAATGGCAGTTATAAGAGTCGAAGGGTATGAAAGGGAAGCAGTGGTTGGGAAAGGAGTGAGACAGTGTTGTAGCCTATCCCCGATGTTATTCAATCTGTATATTGAGCAAGCAATAAGAGAAACAAAAGAAAAGTTCGGAGTAGGTATTAAAATCCATGGAGAAGAAATAAAAACTTTGAGGTTCGCCGATGACATTGTAATTCTGTCAAAGACAGCAAAGGACTTGGAAGAGCTGTTGAACGGAATGGACAGTGTCTTGAAAGGGGGGTACTAGATGAACATCAACAAAAGCAAAACGAGGATAATGGAATGTAGTCGAATTAAGTCGGGTGATGCTGAGGGAATTAGATTAGGAAATGACACACTTAAAGTGGTAAAAGAGTTTTGTTATTTGGGGAGCAAAATAACTGATGATGGTCGATGTAGAGAGGATATAAAATGTAGACTGGCAATGGCAAGGAAGGCGTTTCTTAAGAAGAGAAATTTGATTTAAGTATCAGGAAGTCGTTTCTCGAAGTATTTGTATGGAGTGTAGCCATGTATGGAAGTGAAACGTGGACGATAAATAGATTAGACAAGAAGAGAATAGAAGCTTTCGAAATGTGGTGCTATAGAAGAATGCTGGAGATTAGATGGGTAGATCATATAACTAATGAGGAGGTATTGAATAGAATTGGGGAGAAGAGGAGCTTGTGGCACAACTTCACTAGAAGAAGGGATCGGTTGGTAGGACATGTTCTGAGAGATTGAGGGATCACCAATTTAGTATTGGAGGGCAGAGTGGAGGGTAAAAATCGTAGAGGGAGACCAAGAGATCAATGCGCTAAACAGATTCAGAACGATGTAGGTTGCAGTAGGTACTGGGAGATGAAGAAGCTTGCACAGGATAGAGTAGCATGGAGAGCTGCATCAAACCACAACAACAACAACAACAACAACTCCTTTCTCACCACACTCTCAGACCTTTACATGAAAATCCTCTCCAAAGGTTCCTATTGTCAACAATGGATAACATCCCAAATCCTACTTTTCCTCAAAACCCCAAAATATTCTTCTGATATCTCCTCCTACCACTCCATCTGCCTCACCTCAGTGTTTATCAATGTCTTCGAATCCATCCTCTTATAGCACATCCATCAACACTTGAATCAAAACCACCTTCTTTCCATTAGCCAGTGTGGCTTCCATCCCAATTTTTCCTCAGAGGCTCAGCTCCTGCATGTCACCGATCTCCTATCCCACCAAATCAACTCCCATAAATCCGCTATTTTTGTCTCCCTCGACCTAGAAAAAGCCTACAACTATGTGTGACAGCCCAGTCTCCTTTTCAAACTCCAGTTAACTGTGTCTGTGTTATTACATCCTTCCTGCCTAATCGTCCATCGTTTGCCACTGTTAACAATACCAATACCTGTACCTTCCATCCCACTGCACGAGTGCCCAATGTTCTGTCCTCTCTCCTCAACTCCATCTCCTCTACACCACTGATATGCCCAAACCACTTTCACCAGTCCACCCCCTTCAGTATGCTGATGCCACCGCTTTCCTCGCCCTCTACCAAACACTCCAGAAATCCCAACGATCCTTCCAAATTCCCCTCAATCAGTTTACCTCCTGGTGTAACCAATGACTCTTCAAGATCAACCCCTCCAAAACCCAGGCAGTAATTATAGGACAACCACCCGCACCCTCTGCCTCCATGACTTCCACCTAACCAGTTACAACCATCCTGTCCAGCTAACTAACACACTGAAATATCTTGGAGTAACCCTT
Organism: Schistocerca gregaria; assembly: GCF_023897955.1. Lineage (NCBI taxonomy): Eukaryota > Metazoa > Arthropoda > Insecta > Orthoptera > Acrididae > Schistocerca > Schistocerca gregaria. The sequence continues at coordinate 854,088,023 of NC_064931.1, read as the reverse complement.
GACCGGCAATGCAACATGCAACCTCCATGTTCTGACCATCCAATAGAAAGCCCACAATAGACTAAAAATACTAACAGGCCGAACTTGGGGATTATACCCCTCCATTATCCTCCACACCTACAAAACCCTGATCCAACCCATCCATTGTTATGCAAATGTTAAGTGGATCTCTGGCCACTAATGTCTATAAATCCCTCCAAACCCATGACTGCCATGCGCTTTGTCTCTCTTTCCGCATTCGTTTACTTTTCCCCACCTGAATCCTCTAGCATATCATCTAATTCCCACCCCTCCTCACCCACATCTAACACCTACACATTTCCTATACTGTGTGCAAACTAGCCTCCAATAACCCCATTATCTCATCTCTGATCACCGACCCTGATATGCTGCCACAGTTTCAGCAACACGTCCCTCCATCAATACACCTCCACACACTCTATATCCTATCCCAACGCAACTTCAACGAACTCCATCTCCCAGAAAATCAGATCCATGCTGGCATTTATATCTCCTACCAATTTTAACCCTTCCCCGCCTAACCCACTCCACATCAGGGCTCCTCTCTGCTTTACCCTCTATGCTCATCTGTATATCTTTCTTCTTGTGTCACTGCCACACTATACACCATTACTCCTCCTCCTCCTCTGTCCTTCTTAATGTCTGTATTCCCGATATCTGCTTCGCCCCCTACTATAACCTCAATGTCTTTCTCACCTAACAGACCCCAAACTCGTTAGCCCCCCCCCCCCCCCACTCCACCCCAATCCTATATGGAACTTATTCTCTCTACCCAGAATACTATTTCACCTCGTACAGGTCCTTCAGATGTTCAGTGAAAGTGCAGTGCTAGTGTTTTTGCATTCAAGAATTTCACTTCATCACAACAGCGTTTTTAAACTATATATTCTTCATCCTGATACCAGTCTTTCATTTATCCTTTTAACTTACAGTATAATTAGTCCTCGCATATTTATTTTTCTATCACTTCTCTTCTCTGTTTATGAGGAGGCTTGTCTGAACAGCAAAGTATTTACCGCTGGCAGCCCTCCCACGCCAATATGAGGCGTGGGGAGATGAAACAACAATAAAGAAAAAACAACTATGTCCAGCTCGAGAGAGTTCGCAGTGTCACAGAGAACGAGCAGCAGAGCACGTGCAGCAAAGACAGGTGCCTTGCTCACGCAAGAATCGGCATATCGCCGATCGCCACCGGCAGGGTTTGCCCCACCACATACCTCATCGGCCGATCCACTTCCGACCGACGACCAGGACAAAGACGAGAGGACCCTCGAGTATGACCAGCCCGGCAGCGGCCATGGTCTTTGAGAGGCCCATAACGCACCCACCTATCAACACCAAGCAACCTGCGACCGACGTGGACGAGCAGACAAATTAGCTGCTAGCTGCGGCTTCGTAGATCTAAGCCTCCCCATGGTGAAGCACAATACGACGCAACACAAAAACGACAACAGAATGAACTTGACAGTGGAGGATAGTAGCGGCCTCGGTGTTATCCGCTGAAGGAAACTGCTCAGCTCAACCCCGAAACTATATTCTATGGCGCCCTCTAGTTCCTTACAAGAGCAACTGCGGAAGGGACCATTCCCTGACGACAATTGCCAATCATTCACAACAGAAGAAGTAGAGAAGTATTAACAGTTATCTGGCAACGATGTTACACTCTTCTGATAAGACGAAGACGGCTTCAGTATAAGAGACACAACAGGAGGAGTGCAAAAGAGCCACACAACCCACACAAAAGTAGCGTTGACGAAATAAAGATTACGAACAAATTCCAAGTGATTGCACCACCAGAGGCACCTCCCAGAAAGGCCTAAGAATCTGAAGGGGCAGCAGCGACTGAAAGAGAAGAAACTAATCACTGCAAGCCACCCATGGTACCACCGGAAATCATTCACCATACGCAGTATTACCTAGAACTCAACAAGCTCGCTTTTCGACAGCGGTCTGAAGGCCATTTATCAGCGGGACAGAATAAAATATCACTTCGACACGTTGGCAGACCGGCAACAAGCCATGTCCTTTTTCGCCAACAGCAACATTCTTTTTCTTACTCACCAGTCTCCGAAGGATAAGGAGATGAAAATTATTGTTAAACGACTGCCAGAACAGAGTTCTGAGAAATAAGTGCTCAAAGTACTACGAGGAAAAGGCTGCAACGTCGTAGATGTTGATCAGTAACTCAAGAGAGACGAGAAAACAAAGGAACTCGTCCCACAATCGGTGTATTACGTACAGCTAGGCAAAAGATAACCATAAGATCTATGATCTGAAGTATCACCTCTACACGTGAGCGTGTGTAGAAACATACAACTCGAAGGACAACCCAGTATTATGGAAACTATGCCAATGGTGGGAACACGCAGCCAATAACTGATGCCTCCCACCGAGATGTATCCGATGTGGCAGCCATCATAAATCAGCGGACTGCCAAGTACCAAAAAAACAGAGAAGCCTACATGCGCCATTGCAGAAAGGACCATGCCCCGACCTACTGAGGGGCGAAACCTACCAAGCGCTTCTGAGGGAGTACAAAGTGAAGCCCACCCATCAGTCACCATGGCAGAAGACCTTTGTCATACAAAATACCAGGCAGGAAGAACAACACCACAAAGTTCAGTGACAAGTGGCCGAAACGGTGACACCGCACCCAGCCACACAGGTGACATCAGGCCGGCCTGACAGGCGAGCACAACGACGTTCACGGATTTACGCCGTCGTGGCGCCCCCACGTGTTCGACGAGTCTCCAGAGATTCAGCGAACTTCGCCAAAGACCCCAACTTTTGTCCACCAGCAACCAGACGACCTCGATATAGCGGTTCTCAAGAAAGTCAACGTCAACCTCCAACTACAGGTGATCAATGACTTCTTGTCAGATCACAAGCCAGTAATAGGAATTCTGGAGAGGGCACACAGACCATTGCCGCCACATAGCACAAGGCAGACCGAGTGGCCACAGTTTCAACTTTTTCTGGACAACAACGTTCGGCCAACAAAAGACGCAGTGGTACAGATGTTAACGGCCAAAATCCAAACCGCGAAACGCCGGTCAACGACACGAATTTTTCAACCAAATGTCAACTATCAGGAGTTTCACCCACTTCTTCAAGCCATCGAAACTCAACGAAACTATTTCCAAAGACGTTGGCTCTGCTTTAGGAATCCTGAGGATGGAAGACAGATGTACCAACTGAACAGGGAACTCCACAAATGTGTCATAGAATGGCATCAGGAAGTCTGGGAAACTAAAATGTCTGACTTCTTGCTACGAACACATGACGAGTGGCAAGTGGTGAAGAATCTGTGTCCCCAAAATGAGCAGTACATGGTCCAACGGCCTGATTTACAGCCCATTGGCACAAGTGGGACTGTATGCTCACGCATATTAGCAGCAGATGACAACTGCACCAGCACAACATGACGATGTCCTACGCTACGAGGAGCAGGTCCAGACAGTCCTTACGATCTTTCAGAATGCACTAACACAACTTCGGCCACAGTTTGCCACTCCAGTGGAAATGAAACAGCTCATCCGTAAAACGACCAACAACTCGCAAGGACTCTACTTGGTCACCAATGTAGACTTAAAACACCTTCCCATGAAGCCACGGGTCCTAACCACAAAAATTTTTAACGGTTGTCTTCACTATGGTTACTTCCCAGAGGTGAGGCGGTGCGGGTTGTGCCACTGGCGCAACCTGATAAGGAACTCTCCCTTCGGTACAATTACCGCCCGATCAGTCTTCTACCAATGTTGGGGAAGCTCCTAGACCGGATATTACTCAGAAGACTACAAGACGCTATGGTACGGCACAACGTGAGCCAACCGGAACATTTCAGACTCCAAGGTAAGCTCTCTGCCGAGCTTCAACTCCTCCACATTACCAAAACCATACAACACTACTTTATCAACTATGTGCGTCAATTGGAGTCCTCTTGACCCTCGAGAAAACTTACAATGAAGCATGATGTGAAAACTTAATTGTGAAGCTGAACCAAAACACCAGCGTGCTACGTAAAATTACTTGATAACGTCCTTGAAGACTGGAAACTCTATGCGCACATCTACAGCAAGAGCTCTGCCAAGAAACCAGTCCATGCCGGTATCCCACAGGGATCTGTAATCTCGCCAGCACTTTTCAACGTGTATGTCAACGATTTACCTATAGTTCCACATATGTCAGTTAGCCTCTATGCTGACGATACCGCATTTTTAACAAGAGACAGAAAATTGCGAAACTGCAACGACAAATGGCTCTTTTGGAGCGATGGGCACAACTACACAAGATTACCATCAACCCGGATAAAATAGTGGCTGGCCATTATTTTCAAAAGACGCTGATCGTCCGTACGTACAAGGGTTCACAACGGAAACCAATCTATTCCTTGGTCAACCAGGGTAAAATACCTGTGCATTTTCCTGGACACGAAACTACTCTTCAGTCATTATGTTGCAGAAAAGAAGAAACCTGGACTAAGAATCTTGAGCTCTCTCATCCCCTACTTCAGGGGTAAGGATCTGAATGTTGCCATGAATATGAGACTATACCGAGCCACGGCGGAGTCCACGCTGCACTATGAATTGACTTCCTGCGCACAACATGCAACACCAATTTCAAGAAGCTCCAAGACATGTAAAATAAATGTCCCAATGGGCCCTCGGAGCACATTGGACAGTCAAGACAAAGGAAGTCCACGATGCACTCCAAGAAAAATGACCACGCCAAGAAGTGCGGGAAAAAGCCCCAAAGCTGTTTGACAAGATTGACACACTACATCAAACCACTCATCAATTAGCAACAGTAAGCACAATCCTTCCCCAACGATGGCACAAATATAAAGTGCAGTGATCCATCCTGGCAGATGATGGAGTTGCACCTGCAGGGCACTAAATAACCTCAGTTCAAGTACGAATCGTAGTAAAAAATATAAATAAAAGATAAATAAAATAAAATAAAACCAAAAAGTTTATCCACGGTTTCTGTAGGCGAAAGGACTCCTTTCTGTGCCCAACACATGTAAATAAAGAGTAATAAATAAAGTTTGAAACCTCTACCTTACCTAACACAGGCAGCATAATCGCTAAAGGTGATAAGGCTGCACCACAACCACATAAAACAGTAGGTATGACTGAGCTGTCTGTCTGTTTAGCGACACCATCTGCTTCACTCACAATTTTCTTTTGTGCTGAAATTTTACAAGCACATGGATTTTTTTTATTTAAGGGGTACTACCTGTCCACTGGTGTTCTCCCACAAGGGGAATGAATATGTATCTTTCTGCTTTGTCCTTAACTTCTATGATCTCCTACCTGTGACAGGTTCAATTGCCTTTGACCTTTCTCGCTAGCAATGGCACTACCACAATACCTTACACGTCATGTGGGTTAAAGTACAAAGTTTCCGATCACACTAATCCCATTTTCCATTCTTCCATACCTTCTCAGGACCACTCGAATACAGCAAAGTCCCTGTGGTGCTGATGTTTCACCCAACCTGCCATGATACTGGCTACATCAGGTGTTGGCGTGCAATGGGCTTCTATAGGGAAAAAAACACACTTGTAATAATATTTGTAGCCACTGTATCACAATTATCCTATCGACTGAGCTATGCTAGGATGTCCTGCAGTCCAATGGATGGTGTACATGTTGGGGTCCAGTACTGAGCTACATCATGATGTTTGAAACCCTTGCTACACTTTTGTGAGTTGGGGACACATGAAGTGTCTCCAACATCACATAAATTGATGAGTGGTACAGACAATAAAAGAGTATCGTCCTTCTACAGTGTGCCAACGAAGTTCACATTAGCTAGAGGTCGTTGTGACCTCTGCCAGTCCTGAGAAGTTGGAGTTTACTCAGCCAGTATCTGCTTACAGGAGACAAGGAAAAAACTCAGAAGGGGAGTAGTAGGGTTTGGAAACTATGTAGTTGCCAGATAGAATCCTGGACAGCTCCAGGATTTCCCGCCATATATACCAGTCCTAGTATCCTCTAATAGGATGCGATCAAAAAATTCAAGAAGGGGAAGAGTAGAGTTTGGAAGCCAGGCATTTGCTGGTTTGAATCCCGGACAGGCTCAGAATTTCCCACCGAATATACCAGTCCTAGTATCGACCAATAGGCAGCAATGAAAAAATCCAAGAGGGGAAGGAGTAGGGTTTGAAAACTGGTCGGTTGTGGGATCGAACCCTCAAGAGCCCCAGAATCATACCAGTCCTAGTATCCACCAACAGGATGGAAGGGAAAAAATCCAGAAGGGGGAGAGTAGGGTTTGAAGACCAGGCAGTAGTGGGATCGAATCCCAAACAGCCCCACACACAGAAGGATATTGATTTAAGTAATTAGTCAATCAATTTGATAAAGTGGGAGGGGGGCTATTCCAATAACACAAGCCTGACCTGAAGCATTTCGTGTTCAACAACAGAATACCAGAGGGGGAAATAGGCACAATAGGTTATTGGGGAAAACCTCAGATGAGCTATTTCCTACCAATTTCTTCGATCAGTTTAATTAATTAGTCAATTAATTTGATATCAAAAGTGGTGCAGTGTTTCCAGGAGGGAAGATGGTTGGGAATTTTTCCAGTGGAGAAGGGGTTAATTAATTTATCAATTTAATTAATTAATTGGCAACGGCCTTGCCGCAGTGGAAACACCAGTTCCCGTGAGATCACCGAAGTTAAGCGCTGTCGAGCGTTGGCATCACTTGAGTGGGTGACCATCCAGCTGCCATGCTCTGTTTCTATTTTTCGGGGTGCACTTAGCCTCGTGATGCCAATTGAGGAGCTACTCGACTGAATAGTAGCGGCTCCAGTCAAAGAAAACCATCATAACGACCAGGAGAGCGGTGTGCTGACCACACGCCCCTCCTATCTGCATCCTCAATTAGGATAAAACGGCGGTCGAATGGTCCCGGTGGCCCACTTGTGACCTGAAGACGAAGTGATTTTTTTAATTAATTAGTCAATTACTTTGACATCAAAGGTGTGCCTGTATTTGAGAGGTGGAGGGGGCGAGAGGGTTGGGTATTTCACAGAGAGGAATGGTGGATGTGGGGACCGAGGTGGAGGTGTAGGTGGAGGTGGAGATGGAGTGGAGATGGAGGTGGAGGTGAAGGTGGAAGTGGAAGGTTGGGAGCTCTCATAAGGACAAATTATTCCCAGGGGGTCATAAATCAATTACCACAACAAAGGTTTAAGTGAAGATGGAAGGGAAGTTCAAATGGTTCAAATGGCTCTCAGCACTATGGGACTTAACATCTGAGGTCATCAGTCCTCTAGACTTAGAACTACTTAAACCTAACTAACCTAGGGACATCACACACATCCATGCCTGAGGCAGGATTCGAACCTGCGACTGTAGCAGCAGGGCAGTTCCAGACAGAAAGGCCTAGAACCGCTCGGTCACAGCGGCCGGTTGGAAGGGAAGTGGGAGGGGGGGGGTTAGGAAGTGTGGGTAAGACAGGGGGAGGGGAGGGATGAAGGGGAGGGAGTCATAAATCAATCAATTTTGTCACTGAATGTATGCAACCTGCAAAAAGAAAGCTGCTCAGAACGAACTTTATCCTACTTCTTGCATTGTATTGCTTTCTGTATGTGTATAGCGCCCATTGTCACATCCAATTATGGTTTGCAAATTATGCTATGACCGCATCAGCCCTATAAAAAGATCGTCAGCAACTGAAAATGCATGAAACAAGGACACCTTATGAGGAAATAGACAAATGTATAGCAGCAATGTTTGATATGTGAAATTACACACCATACTGCACTAATTCTGTGAACAGAGCACAGTCTCTTCCACACACATCTGTCAAGCTAATGTATACACAGGGGTTGCAATACCTCACAAACCGATGTCACTAACTCAGAATCACTACAGTTATGAAACTGAAGGCTCGATCTATGTCCAAGATGTGGCGGAAAATGAAGTACTTCGTTCATATAGAGGAGGGTACCAAAATAGGTTTTCCATCGGTTTGGTGGACATGATTCATCACACATGTGTTGGAATCCTTTACTGACTGTACTATGCTCTTAATGATAGACGTGGCTAGCGCTCTAAGTCACACACAGAACACGCAGTTGTATACAAGTCGACTGCAGGTTATACCACACATCTGATACACCCCGCGAGAACAATAGGGAAAAAACGTTAAATGTGTGACACATGACCTGTTACAACATCTCCCTCTCTCTACAGTACGTTTAAAATTTGTTGCAACTCTTGACGGTTCAGTGAGGAGCGATTCGAGGGAAACATAGTTGCCAGCGTGTGCTGAAAGCGTCAGCATGCGACTATAACGACAGGCCTGTTTGCAATCTTTCTCAATCGATTTTAAAGAAACTATACGGTAATAAGCTCTGAGTCTCGCACATCTTATAGCTTCATTCGTCAGTTTCATGATGAATTACGGTATCCAATCCACTGGGATTTGGACTACCATAGGTTCCCTCTCCGCCTGATCAGAATGAAAACAACACACAACAAAGTTAAGGCTGTGATGGCACTTGGCACAGAGGTGCTCAAAACAATCTTTACTTGTCGTTACTTTTCCCTATATTGAGCGACATGCTATACAAGTTGCTCGGCTGATATGCCCCCTCTTGCTCTGAAATGAACTGGTTTACGGATCTCAACAGACCTGACTCCAGAGTTTGATCCAACAAGGTCAGATTCTGCCTTGTCAAAAACTCTAAAGTTGCTTCGGGCCAGTACAGCTGTGTCTGTGTAACATTCAATTGTGTGACTCCTGAAATTGACACTGGCAGATGGAAGGTTGGTCCTATTATGCTACACTTAGTTCCAATGATTAAAAGACCGCTCCCCTCGAGCTCTTTATGTTTCGCTTTGGCAAATACTCCCTACTCAAAACAACTTCCTACTATTATTAATTTTTCGTAGGTGTAGAAGATCCAATGCATCCTGACCCATTGCAAGCTCAATTTTGGCTCCATGATGTCCCTTGGACAGTCAGTTTCTTCCTTCCTGGCTAAAAATAACTGCACCGTGCACGTGTCTGGATTGGTGCTTTTCACCCTGGCTGGACATACCGTTACCTTCCCTCTATGGCAACTCCGTAATTGCTCCCTTGTCATCTCGGCGTACCGGCTGTTAACTGCCGAGATCAACAATACCTCCTCAGTTTTTACTTCTAAAAACTTGCTCTATGCTTCCCACTTCACTGGATACGGGTGAATCATGTAACATTGAAACCTTGCGTTTTTCCTCATAACTGGGAATTGGATCATAATATACACCCGTGCGTAGTCAGTTGTTACCTTTAACGTTGCAAAATGGTATAAAAACGGCAAATTTCGCTCGCTGGGCTCCATTATTAAATATAACCTTGACGGTTGTTCCTTCTGTGCCTTGTGTGGCGGAATTGAATTGCTACTGGGAAGCTATGGTAGGCTGTGTGAAACAAAACCAAGCTGATGTGAGTGTGGACACACAATAATGTTTCGGACGCTATACACCCATAAGTGATAATCCCGCTACTTGACAGGGACTGTTATGCTGTTGGAACATAAATTTACAGTGGTTAGTGTTCCTACATATCACCAGAGGTGTGTGGGAAGTTATCAGACTACTATTCCTGTAAAAAAATTACATACATCTAGTCACAAGGGGGAGATAGATCTGATTTGAGGAGTTGTGATTTCAACGCATACCCGACCATAAGGGGTGATAGATTCATTTCGTAAACAGCTGCACAATATAGCAATGCAAGGGTTCAACTGAATCTGCTATATTGTACAAACAGGGCAGGCAATACGACTGTAATATCATAGATACACAGAACTTCCTCTCATTGGCTCCCATAAATAGATTCTCATATGTACTTTGTTGCACTATTGACTGCGACGTATATTTGATTGGGACTATGTCTGGTCATAAGGGATCTATAGATTTGACATGGAAAACTGCAGTTTCAGTGCATCAATAGCCATGGAAAATTATGTCCAGTCAAAAGAAGGATAAAGATTTATGTGGGAATTTGATATTTCCAGAGCCACAGTCGTCATGAGGAAGTATTTCTGATACTTTAGTCATTGTTGAATGTCATCAGATTGGTGCTGCGATTGTAATTTTTAATTGTAATTACACTGACAAATATGTGTCTGGCTTCCTAGAATGATGCTGCTTGGCATCCGGGTAGATGGCAAAGGTAGCCTGTAGTCAGAACGAATGGACATTTCTGGATTAAGACGCAAGCCGCTGCTGAGTCTCTCAAAGTAGACAGGTGGTATTTGAGGATTTGGTTACCTAACCATGTCAACCTGTGATAGGGTGTATAGGGAGCCAACGCGCAGTAAGTGCTGGGCAGCTCTTGCAGTCGAGTGTGTTGCGAGTGTTATCTCATTTTTATTGGAAATTTGAGACGATTCAGTGTAGCGAGAGTTTTCGCTGGATCATTATTCCTCCCTATGTAAATTAACTGGCTGACTGTTCAGTGATCATAGTAATACTCTCTCTGGCCTCCGAGCGTCTGGTATGGCTGGAGATGTGCACCCGGAGACGCCGTCGGGAGATCGGGGAAGAGTTTTCTTTTCTGCATGAGCGTTCGAGTTCCCTGGAATCCTCTAGCAGGGAGATAGGGTTTGGAACGCGAAGAGCACCGCAGTTGCAGCGGTGTCCCGATCTTCTCATCGGACCTTGAAAATCCGGGAGAGGGCCACGTGGAGGTGTCGCGCCGGTTCGTACCCATATTCGCAGCAGGTCTCCAAGGTGAAGAGCCTCTAGTCGATAGAATAATGTAGGTAAGGGAAGTCGGCAAATTGGATCCGTAACTTCGGGATAAGGATTGGCGCTGAGGATCGGGGCGTGTCGGGCTTGGTCGGGAAGTGGGTCAGCGCTAACGTGCCGGGCCTGGGCGAGGTGAGTGCCGTAGGGGTGCCGGTAAGTGCGGGCGTGGTCTGCTCTCGCCGTTGGTGCAGGATGCTTCAACCTGCGTGCAGGATCCGAGCTCGGTCCCGTGCCTTGGCCTGCCACGGATCATCCTTGCTGCGAGGCCGCGTCCGCCTTAGCGAGCTCCTCCGGGGGCGCGGATTCTCTTCGGCCGCCATTCAACGATCAACTCACAGCTGGCCGATACTTGTCCCGGCTCCTCGCAACTGAGACGTGATGTTGTGGCTGGTGTGGCTATGGCAGGTGGTGCACGCCTTCTTATCATGACTGTGTGCAATCGGAGGTTTTTTTCCGCCAGATATGTCTAGTCGAAAAGTTGTGGTGCAGGAGGGTGCCTGTGTTCCCAAACGTCGGTGCATACAAGACCTCAGATAAATTTAGTGATACGATCTCTTTGTGGCAGAGATTTAATTACTTGATTTGCATAATGTTAGTGTGTGGTTCTCAAATGTTGAAAATGTGTTTTATTATGAAGGACGCTCATTGTACGATGGTGGTTAGTGTTTAAAGCCATCTGTTTGACTCCTGTAAATTGTTAAAGTATTAATTTGATAGGGTAGTGGAAATGAACTGTTGCCCATCATTTTTATATCACAATTGCGGCAGCTCTCCCTTTTCCCCCTGAATTACCCAGTAGGAACACAGTATTCTGAGTAGGATGAAAACCTCCATCTGTATGTTTGGACATGTTGGTTCACACACAAACAGGAAGTAACCGCTTGAGAGAGAGAGAGAGCAATGGTAGTTTGGTGGGAATTCTCCAGGTAACAAATATCAAGGGGCTGCCACCACCTGACGCTTTGTTCAATAGGAAGCATCCACTTGAGCAGGGCTTAGTCCTATCCCAGCTGTCGGTGGCTGGCTCTGAGGCCTCCGACGACAGTTTCCCTGCGATGGGCTGTGAGGCACGCAACAGCAGTTTTCTCTGCACATAGTTGGTGTGGCGGTTGGCCACCCTGCACCTGCCAGTCTTGCGATGGTTCCATGTGGGCTGGCATGTACATTCCATTACGCTGCAGACTTCCAGAGCAAACAGAGCTGTCAGCGCTCAGCACTCGGCTAGGATACATGTGCCTGGTCCATGGACGACAGACACACATGCAAACAACCCCAAATGACAGCTAATATACCACACTTCATTCCATTCCTTGGTGCTTATAGTTATTAAATGATTGAAAATGGAGGCAGGCGTGAGCTCCACACAAATGGGGGAGCCCTGTCTGCTACAAACTCATTAAATAAAGAATATACATCAATATATTATTATTGACATTGATTTGAATTTCGTGTTCTCACATCCTTCCTCTCCAGCACAAACTGTTTTTTTTTTCTCCAATTACCAGATAAGGTGGAGAGGAGGTGGTGTGGGAGAGGAGAGAGGAGGGCTGGGGGATTTTCCAGAGTGAGAGGGGTTAATTAATTGATCTATATAATCAATTAATTTGATATCAAAAGTGTGCTTGTATCGCCAAGGGAGATGGGTGGAGAAGTTGGAAATTTCAAAGAGGGGTGGGGAAGGATGAGGTGGAGTGGGTAGGAGGGCCGTTTCTCAAAAGGACAGATTATCCTGAGGGGGCCATAAATCAATTAGCATAACAATAGGTTAAGGGAAAGAGGTAGGGAGGACGGTTTAATCAATCAGTTTAATTAATTAGCGTATCAATCTGGTATCAAAAGAGTGTCAAGACTGTCTTTTCCTTACTACTCGTCCATGAACAAAACCACTTAATCATATGTATTTACACTGTTGGTTTCATTCATTATTGTGCTTTGAGGCAGGTCTTTGTAATATATTTTTAAAACGCTTTCGATGTCGATTATTTCAAATCCTACAGCTGTTTTGCATCGTTGTTTGTTCCTGCGCTCGTCCTTTTCTTTTTTTGGACGGTACATGTGTGAAAAATAAACATAACAATGTTTCATTTCACTTCCTTCACAATGGTTATTTTATAAGTTATGGTTGTTCAGCGAAACTCCTTTATATGTTTATGATATTAGTCATTTCATAGCACATCTCATCTCTAAAACTTCAGTTCATTTTGCTTCTTTTTTGTACATCGAAGTTCGATTGCCTTGGTTAATGATCATCACTGTATACGCAGCTACTGACTGTGACACAGGCCCAGCACTTTCTTTCCAATATTGTTTTCCATAAAACATATTTGCTGTTTATCTTCCTATTTCACATACATTCACCTCATTTCTTCTTAATGCTTCATAACCTCATTCCGTCTTATTTCTCCATAATATTTCTTCATAATTCTTCATAACATAGCGTCAATACTCTCATTATTTCTTCATAGAAATACAGTACAATGACACATCCGTGTGGCATAATTTCCCTAAAAATTTGCAAATGGGGCAAGTGAGCACATAACACGTTATATATTTAAGTCCCTATGACACGAGATGTGCATCCACTTTCTTACGTTTAAAAGTCCAACAGCCCTTTGCAGTTAATAAGTTTCTCGTATTTGTCCTCTTTAAATCCACTAATTGGAAAAATCTGTATATATATTATTTAGTTCAGCACTTTCGAACACACATTGCTAGCTTGCATATACAGCTGACCTAATGAATCGATTATTAATTTTATGGTTTGCCCATATAGTTTACACCCCCCCCCCCCCCCCATTAACCATGGACCTTGATACAGATAGCCGAACCGTAGGTACAACCACAATGGAGGGATATCTGTTGAAAGGCCAGACAAACGTGTGGTTCCTGAAGAGGGGCAGCAGCCTTTTCAGTAGTTGCAGGGGCAACAGTTTGGATGATTGACTGATCTGGCCCTGTAATACTAACCAAAACGGCCTTGCTGTTGTGGTACTGCGAATGGCTGATGGCAAGGGGAAACTACAGCCGTGATTTTTCCCGAGGGCATGAAGCTTTACTGTATGATTAAATGATGATGGCGTCCTCTTGCGTAAAATATTCCGGAGGTAAAATAGTCCTCATTCGGATCTCCGGGCGGGGACTACTCAAGAGGACGTCGTTATCAGGAGAAAGAAAACTGGCGTTCTACAGATCGGAGCGTGGAATGTCATATCCCTTAATCGAGCAGGTAGGTTAGAAAATTTAAAAAGGGAAATGGATAAGTTACAGTTAGATATTGTCGGGAATTAGTGAAGTTCGGTGGCAGGAGGAACAAGACTTTTGGTCAGGTGAATACAGGGTTATAAATGCAAAATCAAATAGGAGTAATGCAGGAGTAGGTTTAATAATGAATAAAAAATAGGAATACGGGTAAGCTACTACAAACAGCTTAGTGAACGCATTATTGTGACCAAGATATACACGAAGCCCACGCCTAATACAGTAGTACAAGTTTATATGCCAACTAGCTCAGCACATGATGAAGAAATTGATGAAATGTATGATGAGATAAAAGAAATTATTCAGGTACTGAAGGGACACGAAAATTTAATAGTCATGGGTCACTGGAATTCGACAGTAGGAAAAGGAAGAGAAGGAAACGTTGTAGGTGAAGATGGATTGGGGCTAAGAAATGAAAGAGGAAGCCGCTTGGTAGAATTTTGCACAGAGCTTAACTTAATCATAGCTAACACTTGGTTCAAGAATCATAAAAGAAGGTTGTATACATGGAAGAAGCCTGGAGATACTGACAGGTTTCAGATAGATTATATAATGGTAAGACAGAGATTTAGGAATCAGGTTTTAAATTGTAACACATTCCCAGGGGCAGATGTGGACTCTGACCACAATCTATTGGTTATGAACTGTAGATTAAAACTGAATAAACTGCAAAAAGGTGGGAATTTCAGGAGATGGCACCTGATAAACTTACTAAACCAGAGGTTGTACAGAGTTTCAGGGAGAGCATAAGGGAACAATTGACAGGAAATGGGGAAAGAAATACAGTAGAAGAAGAATGGGTAGCTTTGAGGAATGAAATAGTGAAGGCAGCAAACGATCAAGAAGGTAAAAAGACGAGGGCTAGTAGAAATCCTTGGGTAATAGAAGATATACTGAATTTAATTGATGAAAGGAGAAAACAAAAATGCAGTAAGTGAAGCAGGCAAAAAGGAATACAAACGTCTCAAAAATGAGATCGACAGGAAGTGCAAAATGGCTAAGCAGGGATGGCTAGAGGATAAATGTAAGGATGCAGAGGCTTATCTCCTTAGGGTTAAGATAGATACTGCTTGCAGGAAAATTAAAGAGATCTTTGGAGAAAAGAGAGCCACTTGTATGAATATAGAGAGCACAGATGGAAACCCAGTTCTAAGCAAAGAAGGGAAAGCAGAAAGGTGGAAGGAGTATATAGAGGGTCTATACAAGGGCGATGTACTTGAGGACAATATTATGGAAATGGAAGAGGATGTAGATGAAGACGAAATGGGAGATAAGATACTGCGTGAAGAGTTTGACAGAGCACTGAAAGACCTGAGTCGAAACAAGGCCCCCGGAGTAGACAACATTCCATTAGAGCTACTGACGACCTTGGGAGAGCCAGTCCTGACAAAACTCTACCATCTGGTGAGCAAGATGTATGAGACAGGCGAAATACCCTCAGACTTCAAGAAGAATATAATAATTCCAATCCAAAAGAAAGCAGGTGCTGACAGATGTGAAAATTGCGGAACTTTTAGTTTAATAAGTCACAGCTGCAAAATACTAACGCGATTTCTTTACAGAAGAATGGAAAAACTGGTGGAAGCCGACCTCGTGGAAGATGAGTTTGGATTCCGTAGAAATGTTGGAACACGTGAGGCAATACTGACCCTACGACTTATTTTAGAAGAAAGATTAAGGAAATGCAAACCTACGTTTCTAGCATTTGTAGACTTAGAGAAAGCTTTAGACAATGTTGACTGGAATACACTCTTTCAAATTCAAAAGGTGGAAGGGGTAAAATACAGGGAGCGAAAGGCTATTTACAATTTGTACAGAAAGCAAATGACAGTTATAAGAGTCGAGGGGTATGAAAGGGAAGCAGTGGTTGGGAAGGGGGTGAGACAGGGTTGTAGCCTCTCCCCGAGGCTATTCAATCTGTATATTGAGCAAGCAGTAAAGGAAAGAAAAGAAAATTTCGGAGTAGGTATTAAAATCCATGGAGAAGAAATAAAAACTTTGAGGTTCGCCGATGACATTGTAATTCTGTCAGAGACAGCAAAGGACTTGGAAGAGCAGTTGAACGGAATGGACAGTGTCTTGAAAGGAGGGTATGAGATGAACATCAACAAAAGCAAAACGAGGATAATGGAATGTAGTCGAATTAAGTCGGGTGATAATGAGGGAATTAGATTAGGAAATGAGACACTTAAAGTAGGAAAGGAGTTTTGCTATTTGGGGAGCAAAATAACAGATGATGGTCGAAGTAGAGAAGATATAAAATGTAGACTGGCAATGGCAAGGAAAGCTTTTCTGAAAAAGAGAAATTTGTTAACATCGAGTATAGATTTAAGTGTCAGGAAGTCGTTTCTGAAAGTATTTGTATGGAGTGTAGCCATGTATGGAAGTGAAACATGGACGATAAATAGTTTACACAAGAAGAGAATAGAAGCTTTCGAAATGTGGTGCTACAGAAGAATGCTGAAGATTAGATGGGTAGATCATATAACTAATGAGGAGGTATTGAATAGAATTGGGGAGAAGAGGAGTTTGCGGCACAACTTGACTAGAAGAAGGGATCGGTTGGTAGGACATATTCTGAGGCATCAAGGGATCACCAATTTAGTACTGGAGGGCAGCATGGAGGGTAAAAATCGTAGAGGGAGACCAAGAGATGAACACACTAAGCAGATTCAGAAGGATGTGGGCTGCAGTAGGTACTGGGAGATGAAGAAGCTTGCACAGGATAGAGTAGCATGGAGAGCGGCATCAAACCAGTCTCAGCACTGAAGACCACGACCACCACCACCAGTTAGCGTGACCTCACGGGAAGCTCGGCGGGCACAGGCCGCTCACCATGTGGTGCCGGACGCTGGCCGAAGCAAGAGGGGTCCAGCCTGAGCACGTGTCTGGGAATTCCATGGTGACGCTGTGTCGATGCCGAGAGTGCCAAAGATGGCGGACTTTGTGAAACCATGATGGCAGATATTTCTTAGTTTGTATAGAAATTAAGAGTAGCCAGATGAATCATGATACCTCAAAAAGAAACATGTACACTACTATTATTTTCACGACGATTCTGATGGTGTAATCAGATTTTCAATATCCTTATTAGTTTAACGTTTAGTATCTGACAGTAAATTATACACGTAACACCCAGCAACGAATTTTCAGAATTTAAACGGTTCATCCGATTTCGTCGATCGACGTCTCTTTAGAAAGCTATTAGTGTAAACCTAAATTTGTATGAATTACAGGCATGTAACTTGAATATTCCGTGAGCTATTGGGGGTCAAAGTGGTCGAATACTATCGATCGCGTCAGGCCATAAGTACTCTACAGTTACACGAAACAACGGTAGCAGCATGCTTATAAACATATTTATTCATCTATGTCTTTGTTTATGTCCGATATATACTATTTGCGAAGAAATTGGTCAATTATGAACTGTGTTTTAGAAAGCACAGAGACGTTAGGCTACTAGCCTACTTTTGCTTGCTATTCCTTTGATATATGTATCTTTAATTTGTTTATGTATTAAATAGTGCGTGTTAGAGTGTATTTACGGTGCAGCCTTAGGAATATTTATTTAATTTCAAGTTATTTAAATGTAAATCCAGTAATATGAATGTGTTTCAATACGTTTATGTGTGTGCGATGGCTTGAAGACAGTGCAGGAGCGCTCTAACCAATCACAGCGATCGTTCCACAAAGGACACGTGGAGGACTGAATGGAAGTGAGGGGGTACGGGAGAGGACACGAGGAGTGAGGAACAGTGCCGTGCGAGGTCAGGCGCACAGGACCGGAGTCGCACAGGACTCGGAGGCCGGAACAGTATGGACTGGGGACGCACGGTCGCAAGACACACTTGGACGGTGGAGCTGTTTGCGAGAGACAGAAATACTTCGGTGAACTTGTGATATTTCCCGGGGTCTCTACAGTGAAGACGTAGTATGCATTTAGAAGTGAATATCTCGCGAGCTATATTGTCGTTCATAACTAATTAAGTGCTGTACGCATCTATTGTTTCCCTGTTATTCAACTTATATTTTATTCAATTGCAGGAGCATCAACGCCAATAACTGTTTTACAGTAACAAAGGGAATTATTAAAGGTACTTCTGCTATCGTACCCATCATTTAAAGTCTTTAAAATAGTACCTGCAAAATTTATTCAGTTGCAATCTTTCACCTATAAATTTCTATATAAGATTCATAATTCTCAATTGCCGAGTGATAAGAACCTTCAACCATTCGATTCATGTGTGTATTCGTAGTGTATACTGTAGTTTCAGCAGTATTTGGCTTGCAATGCGGCAACTACGTGTCCCAGCCCCTAGACAACGAAACCAGTCAAAACTTTCAATATTTCAACTCTGAGTCTGAGGGTACATAGTTGAAGGTCACCACCTCACACCCTTTCATTGTTTTATTTGAAATCCCGCATGATACAGTTGTCACTTGTGGGTCTACTGTTCATTCTCAGGATTCGATACTCTGGAATTAGTCGGGTCTTCATGCACAGTTAGGGAAGCAGAATTTTCTCAGGCAAGCGATTCAGATTGAAGGAATCAATCCCGTAAGTATTGAAACCATTTACAGCATTCCTGACTGTAGCTGCATGGTTCCACGCTTCAGCAAAATTAGCTGCAAATGTCACATTATTAATTTCTTTCCCTGGCTTTCTTCTGATGTACACCCTGCAGTCATCATTATAAAATGTCTTTAGCAGAGCGAAGAAAGAGACGTCGAGGGGTGTAGCCTGTGGAGTACTGTGTTTGGGCAAATACAACTTACGCACACTGTTGGCTACAGCCTACTCCTGAGTTGGAGGACCTGAACTGTGTGAACCATGGCCATCTAAAATGAGAACGACAGGTCCTGGAGGCTTCACTTTCATAAAGTGGTCTAAGAACTGAGAGAACTGTTCCCAGAACTCTCTGACGGGACTACTTTTGTACCAGGAGGTATACCTCTTTCATGGTTGTCATTGCATTACAGGCTCTTTCATAACAACAAAAGGAAGAACACAATTTTTACGACTACAGTCAATTCTATAATAAAATACAGTGTTCAGCCATAACTACTAACATTTATTAGAATTAAAATTAGTAGTCAGTTAACGATATCTGCAAGACCACCATAACTGCTACATTAAGAAAAAAACTAATGTGTCCATTTGCCCCCACAAACAAGTGTCCGTCTGCCCTCTTTCTGTTTCCATTTCTACTGACACTATTATTGTTCCAATCTGGAAGGCATATAATCTGCGTGGAAGTTCAAATGGTTCAAATGGCTCTAAGCACTATGCGATTTAACTTCTGAGGTCATCAGTCGCCTAGAATGTAGAACTAATTAAACCTAACTAACCTAAGGACATCACACACATCCATGCACGAGGCAGGATTCGAACCTGCGACTGTAGCAGCAGGGCAGTTCCAGACAGAATGGCCTAGAACCGCTCGGTCACAGCGGCCGGTTGGAAGGGAAGTGGGAGGGGGGGGGTTAGGAAGTGTGGGTAAGACAGGGGGAGGGGAGGGATGAAGGGGAGGGAGTCATAAATCAATCAATTTTGTCACTGAATGTATGCAACCTGCAAAAAGAAAGCTGCTCAGAACGAACTTTATCCTACTTCTTGCATTGTATTGCTTTCTGTATGTGTATAGCGCCCATTGTCACATCCAATTATGGTTTGCAAATTATGCTATGACCGCATCAGCCCTATAAAAAGATCGTCAGCGGTCACGCGGTTCCAGACTGAAGCGCCTAGAGCCGCACGGCCACAGAGGCCGGCTGCGTGGAAGTTCTTGCACTGTGCAGCTCTCTAACTTTTGTTCATCATCCGGCATATCGAGAAACTGATTTTTTCCTATTTTACTTTGCAAGAAAAGGTTTTATTTCGGTCGAAACTTTTTGATTGTGCACCTTCGCAATAATTTCACCAGTGGGTCGTTTCTAGCATTTATTGGCGTCTTCTTTTCGCTGGACGCCATTGTGAGTTGCAGCTCATTACTTGTTACTTGCTCTATACGTTCTTTCCTTGACTGTCGCGTGCCCTGTACCACTTGGCTTACACTAGCTACTTGTTGTTCAGCCTTATCTACACGTAAAGTAACTTCATTTTGCATTTGCGCGCTCTTTTGTGTGAGAACTACTATCGTATTTGCTTCTCTCATTACTGTCTCGCGCTGTTGTTTCTGCTGTTCTCGTAATTCCTTAATTTTCGTTTCCCCTCTCCTTAGTCGTGACTTAAACTCTTCTTTGGTTTCGTGTTGTTCTTCCTGTACTGATTTTATTTCCCTGTCTGCTCCACTCTTCCATGTTTTGAACATTTCCTTAAATCTCAACGTCTGCCTTTCCTAATTTTTTTAATTGCCTCAAGTTCTAATTTTACTTCCCTATCCAATTATTCACCAATTGATGATTTCAGTTCTTTTATTTGCTTATCTGATTTTTCATCCATGTCCTTGGTTTTCCTAGAATCTGACAATTTGATTTCGGTTTTTATTTCTTTTACAGCTGACGTAAATACTTCCACAATTTGGCTGAAATCTATCCTATGTCTTACCCTCGTGTCTGGTGTTTCTGCGAATGCATCATTGGCACTATCCACACATGTCACTGCGATTTACCGCTTTACCATTTCATGTGTGGTTACGTTCCTCGCGCTCTTCTTTTGGGATATGGTCAGATTTCCCGTAGTTTCTTGCCTCATGCTATTCACAAAGACGAATTCTGTCGAGTTACATATCGGATACTCTTCTTCATCGGCCCCGATTTCCTGTTTAATTCCAGTCCTTGCTAACAATTGCACCATTTTCCTGCATTTAATTGGGTACATTCTCACCTGTCACACTCCCCTGTTTGACCATATCTACCAGTAGTATTGGCTACATTTTCACTATTTTAAGTTTTCTATTGTTTTTCCTTAATATTACACAATTCCAAGTAATACCTAAAATTCGCGAATACCACTTTTCATCACACGCATTTCTGAATACACTATTTACCAACTATCATTACTCGCATACTGTGACACTATCAGACTATTTTTCAGCAGCAGTAAAATTTTTGATAATGTCCTACTGCCTCATGCAACACTTACATTAGCAGTTTTGTGGTGCTGCCAGGTACTATGTGCCGTGATGTGCCATCTGCTTGATCCATTTGGCTCTTTTTATAATGCGGCTTTTTCGTCTCTTGTCTTTCTTGTATCGGTTATCTTGGTGTATCCAATGTCTGGAAACTGTTCCCACACTCGTTATTGTTTACTCCCAATCGCATATGAAGGATAAAGCAGTTGAAGTCCTTCCGCACATCAAATAATATAAGTCGCTCCTCCTTTTACAAAGCTAACGTGCATGTTTTTGGCTGTCTTACTTTTGTTAGGCAAACGGACTTGTTGGTTACGACAGCAAGGAGGCCAAAGTTGCAACTGAGGTACACACGCTAGTTCGAGAAAATTCTTAACCGTATGTCTGCTGACATTTACCCTATATACAACTCCTGTAACTCTGATCAGAATCCCCACCAAAATATTATCATTAACATGATGAGGTTAAATGAGGTACACACTGGTTTGACAGAACTCAATGTATTATACATTAAACACAAGCAAGTTATCCCTATGAGCCTAATCACGCTCGCTCTGCATTAGTATTCATTGACTTAAGAATGTCTGAACCGAGTTTGCTGTTTGCTGGTAGGATTTTTACAGTCACTTTAAAATAAGAGTCATTGCCTGACTTTCTAATTAACCTCACTTCTACAAATTCGCAATATCGCAATTAATACTGAAGTGATATTATGTCACTAACGTTGATATTTTCACTAAACTAGCTCACTTTTACTCACGATCAAGCGGAATATGAGTACATGAGATCTATCTTGCAAGATTACTCATGCTAACCTGCACAGAACTCCAATATATAAAAAGTGCAAGGCCCATGTTATGATACAGAATCAGAGAAGGCTAACAGTGCTCCAAATGGCCTCACAGTGAACTTTGAGTATGAGATACTGTATCGCAAAAATCAGCATTTTAATTTTAATTAGATGACAGTATTTTTAATTTATATTTTATGAGTAGGCCTAGTAATCCAATAACAAAGTGCCTGGAAACTGGAGGGCTTTTAAGACCTTGCAAAGTAGAGAAATATCAAACAAAATAAGATTAACTTCTCATAGCTGGAGTTCACAGTCATATAAAACTTTGTAAATGGCATTGTGGTCACATTTCGACTGCAAAGTTATTTATTTTTAATACCCAGTATTGCAATTTGGACTGTGTTCCCATTATGAAGTGGAGATTATTGGCCTTATCACATTTCCTCCTCTAAATCCTCGCACAAACGAAAAAATGGCTGACATCGAAATAAGTGTCCAAGGAATAGAAAAGCAACTGGAATCACTCAACAGAGCAAAGTCCACTGGACCTGACGGGATACCAATTCGATTCTACGCAGAGTACGCGAAAGAACTTGCCCCCCTTCTAACAGCCGTGTACCGCAAGTCTCTAGAGGAACGGAAGGTTCCAAATGATTGGAAAAGAGCACAAGTAGTCCCAGTCTTCAAGAAGGGTCGTCGAGCAGGTGCGCAAAACTATAGACCTATATCTCTGACGTCGACCTGTTGTAGAATTTTAGAACATGTTTTTTGATCGCGTATCATGTCGTTTTTGGAAACCCAGAATCAACTCTGTAGGAATCAACATGGATTCCGGAAACAGCGATCATGTGAGACCCAACTCGCTTTATTTGTTCATGAGACCAAGAAAATATTAGATACAGGCTCCCAGGTAGATGCTGTTTTCCTTGACTTCCGGAAGGCGTTCGATACAGTTCCGCACTGTCGCCTGATAAACAAAGTAAAAGCCTACGGAATATCAGACCAACTGGTTCAAATGGCTCTGAGCACTATGGGACTTAACATCTATGGTCATCAGTCCCCTATAACTTAGAACTACTTAAACCTATCTAACCTAAGGACATCATACAACACCCAGTCATCACGAGGCAGAGAAAATCCCTGACCCCGCCGGGAATCGAACCCGGGAACCCGGGCGTGGGAAGTGAGAACGCTGCCGCACGACCACGAGATGCGGACAGACCAGCTGTGTGGCTGGATTGAAGAGTTTTTAGCAAACAGAACACAGCATGTTGTTATCAATGGAGAGACATCTACAGACGTTAAAGTAACCTCTGGCGTGCCACAGGGGAGTGTTATGGGACCATTGCTTTTCACGATATATATAAATGACCTAGTAGATAGTGTCGGAGTTCCATGCGGCTTTTCGCGGATGATGCTGTAGTATACAGAGAAGTTGCAGCATTAGAAAATTGTAGCGAAATGCAGGAAGATCTGCAGCGGATAGGCACTTGGTGCAGGGAGTGGCAACTGACCCTTTACATAGACAAATGTAATATATTGCGAATACATAGAAAGAAGGATCCTTTATTGTATGATTATATGATAGCGGAACAAACACTGGTAGCAGTTACTTCTGTAAAATATCTGGAAGTATGCGTGCGGAACGATTTGAAATGGAATGATCGTATAAAATTAATTGTTGGTAAGGCGGGTACCAGGTTGAGATTCATTGGAAGAGTCCTTAGAAAATGTAGTCCATCAACAAAGGAGGTGGCTTACAAAACACTCCTTCGACCTATACTTGAGTATTGCTTATCAGTGTGGGATCCGTACCAGATCGGGTTGACGGAGGAGATAGAGAAGATCCAAAGAAGAGCGGCGCGTTTCGTCACAGGATTATTTGGTAACCGTGACAGCGTTACCGAGATGTTTAGCAAACTCAAGTGACAGACTCTGCAAGAGAGGCACTTTGCATCGCGGTGTAGCTTGCTCGCCAGGTTTCGAGAGGGTGCGTATCTGGATGAGGTATCGAATATATTGCTTCCCCCTGCTTATACCTCCCGAGGAGATCACAAATGTAAAATTAGAGAGATTCGAGGGCGCAAGGAGGCTTTCAGACAGTCGTTCTTCCCGCGAACCATACGCGACTGGAACACAAAAGGGAGGTAATGACAGTGGCACGTAAAGTGCCCTCCGCCACACACCGTTGGGTGGCTTGCGGAGTATAAATGTAGATGTAGATGTAGATTTGAAAATCTCAAAATCGTCTGGTATGACATGACACAGAAGCTGGTTTCATCAGCTTGTGTTTCTAATTGCAACTTCTTCCGTAATCTGCACTCTTTGAATTTCTGTCTTCGGTCATCAATCGTCACCATACCATTAGTGCTCAAACGCCATGTGCTCAGTGCAGTAAATGAAGCATTTTGTACTGCCCAAACCTGGCCGAACTTCAGTGACAGCCGATGAAAGCAGCATCACACGTCACACACCGCTGGCGCTATGCCCTTCAACACCACCAACACCTTCACAGTGAGTAAGCTGTCACGTCAGCAGATACAATTGGAACTGAGCCTTTGGTGTGTTGATTTCATCACCAGTTTGGGCACGCTGCATACAAGTGCTGTGCTCCTGCAAAAGAATGGCTCTGAGCATTGTGGGACTTAACTTCTGAGGTCATCAGTCCCGAAGAATTTAGAACTACTTAAACCTAATTAACCTAAGGACATCACACACATCCATGCCCGAGGCAGAATTCGAACCTGCGACCGTAGCGGTCGCGCGACTCCAGACTGTAGCGCCTAGAACCGCTCGGCCACTCCGGCTAGCTGTGCTCCTGCAGATATTACCCATACACCAACCATGGGGTATATTATACAGTCCAGCCTGTGCTCAAGACCAAACCTGTCTACATCACTCTAGTAGCACACAGATATGAGACACTCCCTGGCGCTGCCACACAAACGTCTCTTAGCCCTTGACATCACCTCCCAAATGTACTTTCTAGCGGATACGGGGTCAGGCATTAGCTTACTCCTAGTTGGTAGCAAGCTGTTGTTTCAACTATGTCAAACTTATACCTATGTTCAGCTACAGATGCTGAGATCCATGTATATGGCACAACGCCAGTCACTATTCATCTAGCAACAAACATTATGTGTCAGTGGGACTTCTCTGTAACTGAGATCACAAAGCCAGTCCTGGGAATCAACTTCCAACATACCAATCAATTTTTGCCCGCTGTCATGTGAGATACGCTCACACAGCATATGATGGGATATCGTGTGGATGGTGCCATGGTGCCCTTCCCACCTATGACCCAATGTGACATGACCTGCCCATCAGAACATCACATTTTTGGAAACGCCTATTTGGAGATCCTCCATGACTGTGCTCACACAGTAAACAATGCCATAACGATGCATAAACAAATTCTTAAATGTCAGTCATAATCACAAAACGTACAGCATGACAATTCTTTGCTTACATGCCATATCAAAATGGTCGCTGCAGTATATGTACTGGCACATGACCACCTGCAGTCATTATTTTCACAGCAGTTGGTTACACACACGACACAGGAGATTCCCCACTGCCTTCAGTGCTGCCGCCACTGGAGAACAATCACACTCAGGTTAGTACAAGGCAATGCACTGTGTTGACAAACAGTGCTTATGCTACCTCCACTTCCTACTCCCTAGCACTCATGTGTGCAGTTAAAGATGGTACAATGCGCTGCATCATTACGACAGAAGGTTTGTCCAGCTGTAACAAACCACACCACCCCTGTCCAGGAGATCTGCAGATTCTGAAGAACACTATTGACAAATTGCTTGAAATGGGGGTCATACCATCATCAGACAGTCCGTGGGTCTCCAGGATCAAACTTGTACTGAAAAAAGATGGTACCATTAGACTTTGTGGTGATTACAGGTTACTTAATTCCAGGACACTTCATGACAGCTACCCAACTCCTATACAAGATTTTACGCATACACTCACAGACACCACAGAGTTCAGTGTCGTCAACTGTAAACAGATGTACCTGCAGATTCCAGTGCAGAAAAACGGCGTCATTAATCCATTTTGGCTCTTCAAGTACCTTTATATACCATCTGATTTGAAGAATATGGCCCAAATGTGGCAATGATTCATTGATGGGCTCCCCCCCCCCCCCTCGCCCCCACTGCTACACATATTTAGATGATGTTTTGATCTTCACCAGTAACCTCAAAGACCAGTCAATTCATTTAGAGCAGGTCTCATCTGTCCTCTGTGAAAGAGAGCTTATTGTTAATGAGGCTAAGTCTCAACTTAAACATTCTGATATCACTTTCCTGGGCCACACCCAGAACGTAGGTGGCATCCACCACCCCACGGCAAAATTCATAATTATGGCCCAGAACCTGCCTCTACTGAATACATACAAAGATTTATGTAGTATCCTTGGCACACTAGACTTTTATCGTCACAACTTACCATGCATGGCTGCTTCACAGTTGCCGCTGACAGACACATTGGCTAGAAAGGACGAACATGGCGAGAAAAAATCGTATATATATCAAGCATGAAAGAAGCATTCCAAACCTTGAAACAGTCACTACTTAAGACTATTACCCTAGCCCATACCAACCCGAATGCATGACGCACCCTTACAAGAGATACCAGCAACACTGCTGTGGAAGCTGTTCTGCAGTAAATTGGCGATGATGTACTGTAGCTGGTTAGATTCTTGTCCAAGAAACTCACGCCACACAGTCTGAGCGGTCTGCCTTCGATCTTGAGTTGCTCACAATTGACGCTGTGATCAAACATTTTCGAGATGACATAGAAGGGCACAGCGTAACGATTTAAATAAACCATAAGCTGTTTATGGACACAATCATGAACCTGCTTCAAGTTGCCAGTCCGCACCATTTCCACCACCTAGACCTCATGTTGCAGTGCACTACTGACATCAGCCACATCCAATGGGCAGACAACGTAATTGCGGATTACCTCTCTCGGATTGGTGAAGATTAGCTCTCTTTGACTGGTGCAATTTCGTTGTAATAGGTTTATGAACTTATGGCCACAGAGCAAGCCAGCGACTCTTCCATTGACTAACTCGTGACAGATGCGACCATCAATATTTGGATCGAACGTCGAACATTACCCAATAGCAAGCTAATACTGCTGCATGACATATCCCAAGACAGGATACACCCCGTCATGTCACTCAGTATGTGATGAGACGTATTCAATAGTTTACACAATTTCAGCCAACCAGGAATCAGTACAATAACATGTCTGGTCAAGGACAGGTTCACGTGGCACAGGGTTAAGTGAGACCCAAATGCTGGGTATAGGGCAGCCTAGTTGGTCAATGAAGGAAATACTCTCACCACACCCAGCCACAGCCCAGGCACTTCCTGATACCCAAATCATGTTTCAGACGTATACATATCAACATCATGGGACCCCTTCCTCTGTCAGAATGCTTCTCGGGATATTACTGTGGAAACAATGGCGTGCACACTTATATAACTGAGGATCAGGCACTTTGGAAGCCAGAACAGATCACCACAGACGAAAACCAGCAATTCGAGTCGTCCCTCTTCACAGTCCTGTACTTCCTGCACAGTGTCAATCACACACACACACACACACACACACACACACACACACACACACACACACCACATCTTACCAGCCCCAAATCAATGGGTTGGTCATAAGGTGGTATAGAACTATGAAGGCGGCTCTGATGTGCCACAGTGGGTCCTGGTCTGAGACATTGCCATGGATACTCCTTGGCGTTCAGCTGGCATATTAAGTTCGCCCCCAAGCGTCACTTGCCAAGATCCTATACAGTGAAACCCTATTGCTTTCCGCAGAGTTCGCACCACCTTCATTCGATACAGCACATACTGACCTGCTGACACTAGTGGCCTGAGTTTGCACACGTTTCCAGAACATATATGTGCTGCTACAATCATCACTCACGCAGCCAAAGGTCTTCGTTCATAAAGACCTCTGCGAGTGTAAATTCATAACGAAACATGATGACACCATATGCCCAGCCCTTCGGCCACCATACACAGGGCCTCACAAAGCACTGTCCCACAGGGAACAGACATTAAATGTGCTAGTGCATGTCACACAAACAATAGTGTTGCTCCTGAAGCTCAAACCTTCATGGATCCTTCAGGACAACCACACTAGGCCCCTCACCGATTCAGCTGCTCACAGAGCTACCATCGCCATCACCTGCACAGGGTGTCTGCTCTGAATTGCATTACAGGTGCCTCATCTGAACACCATACACCAACACAATGCTCCTGCCTCAGCGGCAGAAACGAATTCTTATGCATGCTGCACGCTTCAAACGACCTTACCACCGTCATAGGGCAGCCATCCAACACACATCTCAATGAGAAACGGTCCAACCATCTCTCGCTCACACAGAAGCCGTAGTATGGTCTGTCTGGCAATCTCCCTACCACTCGCCATCGATTCAACCCACCATGCACTGCACTTTCCGCATGCGGCTTTGTGGGAACATCAAGAGCTTTGAGAGGTCGAAACCTCTCTGATGTTCTAAAGAGAGGATCTTTAGTAAGGACTACCAGTGCATTCTTGATGTTGTAATGGTGTGAAAGCTCTGTAAAGTCACTCTATGAAATTAAACAATTCATGTATAACTGTCTCGCACATCATTAAGTAGTGGTTATTGTACACCTTAGTACCCATCTCCACAACCTTATGCACACAAGCTTAAAACAATGGTATTTTGGTCGGATCAAGATGGCTATCTGTTGAAATTCTTGGCTTCACAGTCGTTATGTCAGGGCCTCTCCTTTTATGTTATATCTCCATGATCAATTCATCACCTTACTTTCTTACTGGGTGATTGAAAGCCTTCCACATTTGTGTCGGTTTTGTTCAAAACAGAATCTGGTTTCATAACATTGTGTTCCTAATTATGATCTCGCGTGTGTGTGTGTGTTTGTGTGTGTGTGTGTGTGTGTGTGTGTGTGTGTGTGTGTGTGTGTGTGTGTGTGTGTGTGTGTTTCACTCTTTGATTTGTAGTGTGAATATGTTGCTTGTCGTGTTCTTAACTTTTTATTGCACCTGTAATACTGTGTGGCGCTGGATTTGTTTTTGTTTCATATAAAACAGAAGCTTGTTAATTAGCGTAGTGTTTCACAGACATTTGTTCCTGCCTATAGATCTGTGTGTGAACTGCTCAACTTCAATGCATTGTACATATATTGTTTGTATTCTACTTTATTTTAGACCACATTTGTTGTTCCGCTATGGTCGCAGGTTCGAATCCTGCCTTTGGCATGGATGTGTGCGATGTCCTTAGGTTAGTTTGTTTTGAGTAGTTCTAAGTACTAGGGGACTGATGATCTCAGAAGTAAAGTCTCATAGTGCTCAGAGCCATTTGAACCATTTGAACATTCGTTGTTGATATTTTCTTGCATTTAATGGAGAAGTCCAAGCTTACAACTTCTGACAGAGATGATGCTCAACTTTACTACATCTTCTCAGGGAATGAGTATGTATTTCTGCTTTGAATTGTGTTGCTTCTTGTCACCAGTATGCTTTGTAGTATTTGCAACACACAATGTAGCTATTGTAGTTATTGTACCAGGCATTATCACACAGCATAAATATTTTACATCGAAGCACACATTTCTATATAGCATTATGTGATAGAGTGTGAATGTACTTCTACTGTATTTAATGCTATCACACTTAGTTAGTAAACCCTGCTTATGCATAATTCACCAGCAGATTCAATTATGATAGCTTTAGAGTGCATTTTAGGTGCTTTTAAATTTTCATTGGCGTGGAAGGATAATTGCAGTACATTGGTTTCTGAAGTAGTGTATTGTTTGGAGTACATGTCAATAATGAGTGAACACATCTGCATAATTACTGCTGCATTTTTAGCATTTGCAAGGAAGAATGCATTAGTCCCTCACAAGCATTCCCTGACAACATCTAATAAATACCAATTCTGTCAAAAGCTGCTAACATGGTATTCTCCATCGAATTTCAGAAAGTATGAAAAACAGATGCAAACTAAATTAAAGCAGAATATGAAAAATAAACTTAAAAAGTATTTAAATACAGCAGCTCACACACAGATTTATAGCTCACGAGAGATTTATAGGCGGGAACAAATGTCCACAAAACACTATGTGACAAAACCAGCATCTTTTATATGAAACAAAAAGTTACGGAATCATTTACTCCATACAATATCATAGATGAATGCAAAAATAAAACAAAGTATGAAGAAAATATTGACAATGCTGTTCAAAGATTTCACCACACACAAGAAAACATAACCAGAAACGCAATGCGATGAAAAGGACGCCAACTTCTGTGGCACATCATGTCAGACGATTTTTAACATGACCTTTGGAGCAATTGCTTCCACTTGATAACGGCCACACGGTCGCAACTGCAGTAATGTGTTTTACAAATAAATAATTTTACAGTTAAAGGCTAACACTTCATCATTTACAATTTTTTTTCTGTCTATGAATCCCAGCTATGAAAAGTTGCTCCTAGTTTTTGGTTGAGATTTCTCGAATATATTGCGTTGCAAAGTCACAAAAACCTTTCAGTTTCCAGGCACACATTAACTGCTAGACTACATGGCCTACCCATGAAGCATAAATGAAAAATTATCATCTAAATCAAGTATTTAGAATTAAAACTACAGATTTTCGACCCATATTTTCTCGTATTCAGAGTTCACAGTCAGGCTATTAGGAGTGTTGCTGTCGTTCTCTGTTTTCCTATCGTATCACAGGACCTGACTTTCTTTTATTTTTGCCTTTGTGATTGATGGTCCCATTCCGTTAAAGGAGGTTATTTCCAATGACGTGGTATATGAATTTTAGACCATAGCTCATCAGTGGTCTAAGGTGTAAACCGACTTAAAATGGTCTTCAAATGTCATCTGTTATTTCTCAATTCCTGCCTTCATATATCTCAACGAGTTAATTGATACAGCTTAAGTTTCATCTTATGCTCATCATCTACCGCTATGTAGCACCTTCCAGATATTTACCTTCCAATACCCAATTTTCAAGACATAACCTATTATTAGGCAAATGACTCAACTTATTGCGTAGCCACTTGCCACAACTTGTACAGCTACAGTCACCTTGGATACCTTAATCATACATTATACCTACATTAGACAGTCAGTACCCTCTTCGAATATCACTTATGTCACTCCATTAGTTATTCTGTATAAGTGAGAACAACATTCTCTTCATTTTGACTAGTACCACAGTCTACGACAAACAGACATGGAACTCCTGCAGTCTTTTTCAACTGCTGCGGTAGCGCTGACAAGCAACTGGCGCGTATAAAAACACAATGAAGCGATTGTTTATTGTTTGTATGAAATGTAGAAGCACATTCAAAACGCAAATGAGATTTATTTCGGAGTTAATTGCACCGCTATAAGTTGTAACAGCAATAAAAAATATCGCCAACATTATAAAAAAAACACTCCTGAAATCCGCAAAAAGTTTGTGAACAGAAGTACAATCGACAAAAAGCATCAGAATTCAGAAAGTACATGCCAAGCATGAGGATATACAAGTAATCAGTTCATTTTGAACTTAAACACATAAGGTCACGATTCATTTTCCACCTTAAATGATTTTCGATGATGCCATTACAACTCTGGTACTGTGAACTGTTTATATTACACTGCACTGACAATTTCATTATTATATGCTGACATTAACGGGAGAGGTATATCGGCATACTTCGCATGTACTTTCTGAATACTGCTGCTTTTTGCTGATTGCACTTCGTTTCACACATTTCTTTGCGAATTTAAGACTTACTTTAATACCTTCAAAACTAGGTATGTTTTTTTTACAATCTTGGAAGTATTTCTTATTGCTGTTACATTGATGACATGATCCCTTTTCGTATTGAAAAAGTCATCAGCACTTTTAGTGACTGGGAAATATGGAAGTTACACAATTAAAAAAGGCAAGTTCTTCGTTTATATCATTCCACTCTTCTGTTACTACACACCACCAACTTGGAGTGCTAGCATGACTGCAACTGCCAAAACCTTTTTGACAACTGAAGCGACTCCAAGCGGTTGGAGTGTAGCAAATTGACTCAAAATATTGCATTTTTTTGCCCTATAGAGTTTCGAAACTGCCTATCACGGGGTAAACTTATATGGAGACTCCTGGTAACACTCCTTTGATTCTCCGCCACACGACTTGGAGCACTGCAAGTTTATCAATCCATCATCTCGCTTTCTTATCAGCTCGTTTTTAGTCTTCTATGTTTGTTTTCGTTTAATTGTTAACAGAATTTGGTTTCATCAAAGTGTTCTGCTAATTACGAGTTGTCCTGGATTGCATTGTACACTGAAGTGCCAAAGACACTGGTGTAAGCATGCGTATTCAAATACAGAGATTTGTAAACAGGCAGAATATCGCGCTGCGGTCGGCAACGGCTATAGAGGACAAAAAGTGTCTGGGGCAGTTGTTACATCGGTTACTGCTGCTACAATGGCAGCTTATCAAAATTTAAGTGAGTCTGAACGTAATGTTATAGTTGGCGTACGAACAATGGGACACAGCATCTCCGAGGTAACGATGAAGTGGGGATTTTCCCGTACGACCATTTCACGAGTGTACCGTGAATATCAGGAATCCGGTAATACATCAAATCTCTGACATCTCTGCGGCCAGAAAAAGATCCTGCAAGAAAGGGACAAACGACGACTGAAGAGAATCGTTCAACGTGACAGAAGTGCAATCCTGCTGCAAATTGCTTCAGATTTCAATGCTGGGTCATCAACAAGTGCCAGCATGCGAACCATTCAACGAAACATCATCGATATGGGCTTTTGGATCGAAGGCCCGCTCATGTACCCTTGATAACTGCGACGACACAAAGCTTTATGCTTCACCTGGACCCATCAACATCAACGTTGGACTGTTGATGAATGGAAACATGTTGCCTGGTCGGACGAGTCTCGTTTCAAATTGTATCGAGCAGATGGATGTGTACGGGTATGGAAACAACCTCATGAAACCAAGGATCCTGCATGTCAGCAGGGTACTGTTCAGGTTAGTGGACGCTCTGTTATGATGTGGTGTCTGGGCAGTTGGTGTGATATGGGACTGCTGATACGTTTAAATTTGACTCTGACAAATGACACAAACGTAAGCATCCTGTCTGATCATCTGCAACCCATCATGTCCATTGTGCATTCCGACGGACTTGGGCAATTCCTGCAGGACAATGCGACACCCTACACGTCCAGAATTGCTACAGAGTGGCTCCAGGAACAATTTTCCGAGTTTAAACACTTCCACTGCCCACCAAACTCCCCATAAACGAACATTATTTAGCATATCTGGGATGCCTTACAACGCGCTGTTCAGAAGAGATCTTTACCCCCTCGTACTCTTATGGATTTTTAGAGAGCCGTGCTGGATTCATGGTGTCAGTTCCTTCCAGCACTACTTCAGACATTAGTGGAGTCCATGCCACATTATGTTGCGGCACCTCTGCATGCTCGCGGCGGCTCTGCACGGTATTAGGCAGGCGTACCAGTTTCTTTGGCTCTTCAGTGTAAATTAGAGATGGGCAAACTGAAACACGTAACTGTTTCGAAACAAATGAAACAGTACAATGTAATGTTTCGATACGCTGTTTCGAAACAGTGAAACAGTTTGTGTTTTGTAATCTAATAAACCTACACATTTTGTCATCTTGACTGTCTACTGTATAAGTATGACCACATAAACACAAATGAGGTGCGAGAGCGCTAATCATATCGCAGAAAGTATGAAATTATCACTTAGGCGTCTTGGCAGTTTCCTATTTCTGCAGCAAATGCGCTGCTTTCGTGTCGTGTGACTTTCATACTTTTCAACTGGCTGAGGACAGCCATAGCTGAAGACAGGAGAGCCACCACGAACGGAACTGGAGGTGGGAGCAAACTGCAGCAACAACGGATATGCTACTGGGATTCCCACATTCCGTTAGTATAGGTAATATACCCATCCTGCTAATTTCCATGCACACAAAGGGAATCATTGAGGATAATAGGCACAGTGACTATAGACTCACAAATAACGCCATATAATTCGAATAAATAACAAAATATAACAGAAAAAAAAATTTGTCTTTCAAGGTGTTTCGAACTGTTACTATAAATTCGCCATTCTTTCTAGTCCTTCCAGTTCAACATTACACTATCAGTGATCTGTCAAACAGATTGCTTGCAATTATACCTACATCAAATTTATGTATATGTCTAATAACTGTCACTCTACGCCTTTTTTTATTCTAAATGTTGTGGGCTTACTTACATTTCTTAATATGATTAATGTACATGAACAGAGAAGCGTATGTTATCAAAAACTGTAATTTAACTGAATGATTTTCACATATTTATTGTTTTGAATGTGAATAGTATGCGTTGTTTTATTGCTTGCTTAGTGTTGAAAATGCAGATGTTACGCCATTTCGGAATATGACAGTCAGCTAGAAACGAAGCTTTATTTTCGGATATCTTAAGCTTCATGCTATTGCTTGTAAAAAATATTTTGACACTCTTAAAAGCGTTTTATGAAGTGGTATGTTAAATGTGTTTCAGTACCTGTGCCGAGCCCGAATCTCGTCCGACACAGAGGGGAATGAAACATCACTGTTTCGATACAATTAGTCCGTTCCAAGCACTGGTGGACTGAAACAGCCTTATTTTGAAACAATGATACAGTTTCTGTGTCTGGCTCGAGACCGAATCTGGTCCAGTTATCCGAGACAGGGGTGGAATGAAACACCACTGTTTCGAAACAGTGAACCGTAAACCGTTCCAAAACACTGAAACAGTTCCACGTATCGATATATAGAAACAGTGGCCAAGTCTAGTGTAAATTCATATTCTAATTACGTTCTTCTAGCACGTATAATATTGGATAGGGTAGATGATTCCAAATTTATTTTTGTTTCAGATAAAACAGAAGCTGCTTTCGTTGCATGGCGTTCTGCTGTCTTATATGTATCTGTTATTGCTTACGAATCTGAGTATGAACTGACCGATTTAAATGCATTGTAAATATATTGCTCGTATCTTACGTAATTTTTGTTTGCATCCGTTTTTCAAACTTTCTCACATTTAATGGGGAGCTCCATGTTAGCAGGTTTTGACTGCATTTGCATTCAGCCTTATTATATCTTGCCACAGTAAGAGTACACAATTCTGCTTTGAATTATGCTGCCTGTTACCATGGAGTGGCATGCATCTTGCAATGTCTTGCAGAGTATGGATGCAGTAGATGTAAATGAGTAGGTCCTGTGCTTTGTGTACTTCCTTGCAAATGGTAAAAATGCGACAGGAGTTACAAAATTTTTTTCACACGTCATCAACAGGTACCACAAACAGTATAACCTAGCAGAAGTCAATGATAATTTCGATGGTTTCCATTTCATGCGAGAGTACGAAATACGGAAGGTAACAAAAATAACGTAGAATACGAGCTGTTTTACACTGATGAAATTATCAAGTTGACATCAAAAGACTTTGTAGGTTTGTTTGGTGGCTCTAACGATGTATATAAAAATTAAACCTCTAAAGTCTGCTCAGAATTGAAAAAGCATCTGGCTCTTTTGTCTCATACAAACATTCTCTTTGTCAACATTCCACATCGCTATGATCTGCCACGCTCGTCTTGTATGAACAAAGAGATTAGTGCTGCTAATGAGAGTTTTTCCAGTATATGCAGTCAATTCGAAAATGTTTGTGTTGTTGATATTAATGGCATTGGTCGGAGATTCCACACTTCTCATGGCCTTCACTTGAATGGCCTAGGGAAGAAAATTGTTGCACAAAAAGTATTGGATGAAATAAAAAGACACCAGCAAACACCTGCTGCACCATCAACGACAGTAACAGTAACATCACAAAAATCAATAACAGCAGGTTCATCACAAGTAGCAACAACAACAGAAGCAACAGCAACAACAAAATCATCACCATTAGCAGCAGTAAAATTACCACAAATGGTCAAACTACAATCAGTAACTGCAACTAAACCTTTGGTGGAAACAACAGCAAAACCAACAGATACAACAACAGATCCACCATCAACAGAAATAGTGCCAATAACAGAATCAAAGGCAGCAACAGCACGAAGAACCCTGTCAGCACCACCACCACAATCACTACCACTACCACCACCACCACCTCCGGCCATAGAAACAGCAGCAGCAACAACAGCAGCAGCAACTGAACCAACAACAGTAGCAGCAGCAACAAAACCATCAACAACAGTTTCAGCAACACAACACTGCCTAAGGAGGAGTCAAAGACAAGGTACATCTACATCATTAAATAAGGATTTTTTATGGCTTCACACAAAGAAAAGGAAAAGATTGTGAAAAGTCAGCAAGAAAATTTACAAATACGTCACAACTACTATGGAAAAAGCAGCACACTACCAGGTAATGGCAAAAGAAAAAATACTTGCAAAACAGTCAGGATAATGTGTCAGAATATTCAGTGTCTCAGAAACAAAGTACTAGATCTAGAAGTAGCTTTAAATAATCTTGCTGGTGTCTCTTGTATTTGTTTATCTGAACACTGGTGCAAGGCTAGTGAATTAAGTCTCATAAATATAAGCAAGTATAATTTAGCATCACATTATTGCCGAAGTGTTTTTAAAAATGATGGGGTATGCATTTACTCTAGAGTAGGACTGCAGTTCAAAGTGAAAACAGAATTGGACCATCTAAATATAGAAAAACATTTTGAATCATGTGTCATAGAGCTAAAAACTAAAGAGAAGAGTGAAAAACTAGTTGTCATTACAATATATAGATCTCCACTGGGTGACAAAAACATATTCTTCAAAAAACTAGAAGCAGCATTAAACACTTTTTATAGTAATGAAGTGCAATTATTTTTATGTGGAGATTTTAATATTAACCTGTTAATTGAAACTGATGAAAAAAGACAGCTTTTGAGTATACTCAGCAGCTTCCACATGAAACCACTATTTACAGATGCCACCAGAATAACAGAACTGTCGTCTACTCTTTTACACAATATTTTTACAAATATGGAGAATGGTATCACTGAGCCACTAAAAGTAAACTTAGGTCTTTTGGATCACAATACACTATTAACATACAAAAGGCACTTCTATACAGAAAAAGTGAATACTTTCATCCAGTTGTTAGCTAATGAAACCTGGGAAGATGTCTTTGCACAAACAACAACCGAGGAATCTTTCAATGCTTTTTCTAGTACATTCATGTCCCTATTTGAGATGTGTTTCCCAAAAAAGCTCACAAAGGTCAATGTCATGCCTAGGAACACAAGCCAGTGGATAACACCTGCTATTAGAGTATCTAGTCAAATACTAAAACATATCAGTCAACTCAAAAAAGATAACAAAGATGAACACTTCACAGATTATGTTAAGGCATACAAGAAAATTTACAGGGAAGTGATCAAAAAAGCCAAGACAATGCACAATGACAGTGTAATTGCTGGGTTAGCAAACAAATCGAAAGCTATATGGAACATAGTAAAAAAAGAAATAAGCCCAAGCAAAAATGTTAGAAATCCAGATGACTTTGTTTTAAAAGATGATCATGGTGTGCTAGACAGAAATCTTACTTTAGCAAATTACATTAATGACTACTTCATAAATAGTCCAATCAATCTGAGTAAAAATTGTTCTAAGATTAGTAGAACATCAATCCCAGAAGAACAAAGTGTTAATTCATTATTGCTACCTCCCATGAACAAATTTGAAGTTAATCGAATAATAAAAATGATGAAGAATAAAATGTCCTCATGGATTGACGAGATACCTTGCTCAGTCATGATGAGATGTGCTAGTGTCATATCAGACCCACTCTCACACATCATAAACATACCATTTTCAGAAGGTGTCTTTCCACAACGATTAAAAATTGCAAAAGTAAAATTCACATGAAGTGGGAAACTATAGACCAATAGCTTTATTATCGGTATTTTCAAAAGTAATAGAGACAGTCATGAAAAACAGAATTACAAATTACATCGAGAAATTCAATATATTGTCTGTAAACCAACACGGCTCTCGCAAAGGAATGAGTACAGAGTCAGCCACCACCCAATTCACTGAAAATATTGTAACGGGGCTAGATAAGAACAACAGTACAATAGGAATAAATTTGGACCTCTCAAAGGCATTTGATACTGTCCAACATGATATCCTGCTAGACAAATTAGAATATGTCGGTATACAAGGAGTAGCTAAAAAGTGGTTTCAGTCATATCTCCATAATACGAAACAGGTAGTAGAAATTGCAACAACAAACAGTAAAAACCATTTTATTGTTTACAGATCGGATATTCTGACTGTGCCAATTGGGGTACCGCAGGGGAGTGTTCTAGGACCTCTCCTATTTCTTCTTTACATTAATGATATCAAGATTCCGGTAAATGGTACTCATATAACCCTGTTTGCGGATGACACAAACATTGTAGTAACTGACATAAACCGGGTATTGCCAACATCTGCAACCAGAGTTATAGAATATTTGCAAAATTGGTTTGAAGTGAACAAATTAACCATAAATATCTCTGAAACTAATTATACCCATTACAGGAAAGCAAAGTCACACT
Source organism: Schistocerca gregaria (assembly GCF_023897955.1). Classification (NCBI taxonomy): domain Eukaryota; kingdom Metazoa; phylum Arthropoda; class Insecta; order Orthoptera; family Acrididae; genus Schistocerca; species Schistocerca gregaria. The sequence goes on along the minus strand of NC_064931.1, from coordinate 854,049,462 downwards.
CTGATCTAGATTTCAGAATACAAAATAAAGAAATTGTGAGAGTTGCTACCACAAAATTCTTAGGTATATATATAGACGAAAATTTAGACTGGAAGGGCAGATCGTGAAACACGACACGGGGGTGGTGTGGGTGTTCGCTCTGATCTGACACTTACTGTACTATGCACATCGGATGCAAAGGGCGAAGGAGAAGCAGAGTTCTTGTTTTTCGAAATAAATATATCAAATCAGAAGCTGCTAATTGGGGTAATCTATAAACCTCCAAACGTCGGTGCCATGTCCTCCTTTCATTCTGTCCTGTCCTCACTCGTGACACAGTATGAAAACATCATCATTATGGGCGACACAAACATCGACTTACAGTTAAAATCTCCCTCTGCCGAAAAACTAAGGCGACTGTTCCACTCCAATCATATGAGTTTAACACCGCTGGACCCAACTCATCACACGCCGCACAGCCACACACTCATAGATATAATAGCAACAAAGCGACCAGATAAAATAATCCACGCCAATCAGACATCAGCTCTGGGACTCTCTGCTCATGACGTGATATTCTTAAATTAATCAATGCATACTACCAAAGAAAAATCTCACCTGGTAACCTACAGAAACTTAAAAAATGTTAACCATGACGCTCTTCAAAAGTATTGCTCAGACATCCCTTGGCATGATATAAGCAATGAACCGCCTTTAGACGGAAAAATTCGGCAATTATGTCGCAAAATTATTGCACTATATGATAAACATGCTCCTCAACGCACTGTCAAGGTAAAGAGAGCTCCCGCTCCGTGGCTCACCACTGCATTACGCCAGTTAATGAATAAACGTGATGCTGCACGTAGGGCCTTCAAGCATAACCCAACTCCCGAGGCGTACGAAGCTTATAGGAAACTCCAAAACAGAACCAAGCAAAGCGTGAGGAATGCCAAAATCAGACATGCCAACACTGTCGTATGTGGCATATCAAAACCTGCTGCACTGTGGAAAAAGCTGCGCAGTTTCGGTATAGGGAAGCGAAGACCTGACGCTGTTTATCAAGCGTCTGCAGAAGAATTAAACAATTTCTTTTCAACAGCTGTAAACTGCCACGCAGCGAGAAATTACCAGCCCCAAGATATCTATCTCTCGAGAGACAAGTTTTTCCTAAAACATGTCACTACCGGCACAGTACACAAGGCAATTATGAGAATCTCTTCTGAGGCAGTAGGAAATGACGGAGTGAGCATTGGCATGATTAAGAACGTCGTAGACACTATTATTCCAGTTATCACAGACATCTTCAACCTGTCTCTTGTCAATAGTACATATCCTACTGATCAGCATACTACTTGCAATATCTAAAGCCTTGAATACATCGTCCATGAACAGCTGACGGATTACCTCAAAACTCATAACATCCATGACGAATATCAGTCAGGCTTTTGAAAGCACCATAGTACAGCAACTGCATTAATCAAAGTAACTGATGACATTGAACATGCTATGGACAGACGTGAAGCTACTATCCTAACACTGCTTGACTTTAGCAAGGCTTTTGACACAGTTGACTTCGATATATTATCAATTAAAATGAAACAGCTGAATTTCTCAAACAGCGCAATACACTGATTTGACAGCTACCTCAAAAATAGAAGTCAACAAGTCATTTGTGGGGCGGAAAAGTCATCATGGAAAAACGTGCGCTCTGGAGTTCCCCAAGGATCCGTCCTTGGTCCACTACTCTTCTCACTGTACATTAATGAATTTCTTCAGTGATTCACTCCTGCAACTACCATCTATATGCTGACGACATCCAACTATACATAAGTACAAGCCCCAAAAACATTGCTGACGCAGTAGCGAGTATGAACGCAGATCTTTGCTCTGTTTCTCGATGGGCACAGAACCTAGGTCTGAAACTAAACCCCAAGAAATCCCAGGTCATACTTATATCTCATCCAAAGTTAATCAGCCGGTACTTTCGCGAAACAGTCCCTCAAATACTCCTCAATGGTACCCAACTACCATACCAAAAAACAGTAAAAGACCTTGGAATAATCTTGGATGAATACCTAAACTGGGAAGAACAAACAGTCACAGCTTGCTGGAAATCGCTCTCCTCCCTACATGCAATTCAAAAATTTAGAAAAATATTTCCAACCCATGTTAAACAAAAATTAGTCCAAACACTAGTCTTGCCTAATCTTTACTACTGTGATGTAGTTCAACACGGCACAAATAGTGAAAATTCTAGATGCCTCGAGCTAGTGATGAATGCTTGCGTTAGATACATGTGCAATATTCGGTTTTACGATCATATCAGTCCTTCATATTCTCAGCTAGGTTGGATACGCCCACATAAGGCACGCGATCTCCACACGATGTGCTTACTTCATCGATTTCTTAGCCACTGGTGCCCCCAATACTTATCTTCTCACATTAAACACCTATCATCATTCCACAATCGCAATACCAGTTCGGATACGTCTAGCATCTTGGCTGTACCTTTACATAACACAAAATCTTTCTCCGTGTCATTCTCCATCTCAGCTATACGACTATGGAACGTGCACCCCTGTGATCTGCGTCTTATCCAGAACTACTCAAAATTCAAGAGGGAACTCAAAACTTACATATTAGGGACGGTATAGCCACCATTGTTGTGCCCCTCTCATCTCTTTCTTTCTCCTCTCCATCACAGCTTCGAATTTTACCATTCTATTTCTCTTCCTCTAACCCACCTACCTCTTACATATCTCTTTCAACCCGTTCTATCGTCTTATGTCTCTGCTCGATGAGAATAACTCACAAGCTGCAAGAACATAACAAGAAAATTCCCAACTAACAATGGGACTGACATTCACAAAAGAAAAGTATGTTTACTTTCATATACATAGTCATTACTATTATTATCATTATTATTCTTGATTGTTATAATTATTTTATTATTGTTATAAGTATCATTGTACTACTGTTATAATCTGTATTTTTTTCTTTAACATCAATACTGCATAATACGTTATATGTCCTTAATGTTCTGTAGAAACTGTAACTCGTTCAATCTGAGTATGCCTGATTAGGTGTAAGAGAGGGTCTGAAGGCCCTAATCTTGCCAGGTAAAATAAATGCATAAATAAAATAAATAAATAATCCCCATATCCTGTATCTCTCACATAAGTTAAGCTCTGCTTGCTTTGCTTTACGTGTTATTAGCTTTGTATGTAGTAGGGAATGTAGCAGAACTGTTTACTTTGCTTATATACATTCTGCTATTACCTATGGCCTCACCTTCTGGGGTCATGGTAAGGAAAATCTCAAAATCATCTTCACTCTACAAAAACGAGCTGTTAGAAGAATTTCCAACAGTTCAAGGCTAACTCCTTCAAAGCAGTCATTTGAACAGCTGAATATTGTACCCCTACCATACCTCTATATACAGAAAAGCATAATTAATGTAAAAAGAAATATTAACAATTTCCAATCCAACTCGGATCTATATACTTACCACACAAGCAAGTGCAATGACATTCATATAAAAAGAGTTAACAAAGCTTTGCACAGAAACACACAAACATACAAGGAAGCAGATTGTATAACAAACTACCGGTAAAGATAAAAGAAATAAAAAAATTGTCTTCATTTAAAGAAGCAGTATTCAAATTTTTAATGACCAACTGCTATTATAGTGTAAAAGAATACCTGGAATAGCTTCATACTAAACAATTATATTTATGTACTCTGTGCCAATAGTAATTTTTACCTGACTGTTGCTATGATCTAAATAAATAATATGTATAAAAGTGCTATAATTGTATGTGTTATATCTAAATGTCAACTGTGTATTCCATGTAAAAAGTCTTTCTCATACATCAATGTAAATAATCAAAGTTGTACATGCTATTTCAATGTGGTCTGATGTTATGTAGTCTACTATGCACATCTGTATTTTGTATAGTATTGTTCACCCTATATGTGTGTATATATATATATATATACTATGTATTTTTTGACGAAATCCATGCAATGTATGAATGAATGAATGAATGAATGAAATTTTATTGTCGTTTAGCTATTACAGCAATTGACAAAGTCAAGTTACATATATACAATATATACAGCATATATACATGGGTTAAAGATCAATATGTGACACAGGTTTTACATAAAATACAATATACAAAATGAACTAATATGAAAACATTGCATCATAACTGATTCAGTTAAAGAAATTATGCTGCACTCTCCAAATCGGTACCACTATGATATTTTACAGTCGTAAAATTCCTAAAGTGAGTAGTATGGATTTGCAGCTAACCAACTGAACAATTTGTCTTTAAATAAATCAAATGGAGCTTCTACCCATTCTAGTGGCAAATTATTAAACATCTTCATACCCACCACTTCGTAGCTGTTCAATGACTTGGATAATCTGTAGTAAGGTATGTCAAGATTGCTACTATTTCTGGTTCCATGAGAGTGTATATCTCTTCTACGCTGGTATTCTGATAAGTTGTTCTTTATATGCAGTAGGGCAGTGTAAATATACATGTTTATAACAATTAATATTTTTAAGTTGATAAACAGTGGTTTGCAGTGGGCCAGTTTATCACTGTTTGTGATAATTCGAATTACTTTCTACTGAAGTACCAAAATGTCCTGAAGGTGTGAGCTATTGCCCCATATTAAAAGCCCATAAAATATAATACTTTGAAAAACAGCAAAGTAGGCTGATCTTACATAGGCCGCAGATACATGGTTTTTTAAATTCTTTAACAAATACACCAGTCTAGACAGCCTTGCACTAATGTATTTAATATGTGGCTCCCAAATCAATTTACTATCTATAACAATACCTAAGAACTTAACACTATTCTTGAAGTCGTCTACTGGCGGATCTCTCAAACTAAATACAATCTTTTGAGTTTTACTCTCATTAAGCAGGAACCCATTAGCTCGGAACCAGACATAGCTGTGATATTCTGTCGTTTGCCACAGTTTGAAGCATATCAATGTCTGAGCTGATATTGAAAAAAGTGGTATCATCTGCATAAAGAATGGAATGAGTATTTATGTAGGATGGTAGATCGTTTGTCATTAGGATAAACAGCAGAGATCCTAATACTGAGCCTTGTGGCACACCGCACTTAACTTCAGCTAGCTGCGATCTCTGTTTACTAATACAAACAATTTGTCTACGGTTGCTGAGGAAAGATTCAAAAATGTTGTCAACTTCACTGTTTGTGATTCCGTAATAAACAAGTTTGTTGAGGAGTGAAATATGCTCCACAGAATCGAAGGCTTTGCTAAGATCACAAAAGGTAGCCTGAGCAAAATTTTTTCCTTCATACGCATTAAGCACTTTTTTAATCAGGTAGTCAATGGCATGGACTGTGGATTTGCCCTTCCTAAAGCCAAATTGTACCGCAGTAATAATGTTATTACATGTCAGATAATCACACAACTGGGAGTTGATGATGGATTCCGAAACTTTAGGTGTCAAGGATATTGGGCGATAGCTAGATGGGCAATTTTTGTTTCCTTTCTTGTAAATGGGCACTACCCTAGATAATTTTAATACTTCTGGGAATAGTCCTTCAATTAGACATCTATTTATACATTTAGTAAGAGGATATACTATGTAGCCAATTATCTTTTTTAACGTACTACAAGAAATACCATATATATCTTCACTGTCAGAGGGTCTAAAATTATTTACAAGAGTTAAAACAACATCTGGTGTGACCTCTGTTAAAAGAAATTTATCGTTAAGGGTGTAGTCTACATTATGGTATTTAATGAGATGAGCAACAGTCTCTTGTGGCCTCACAATGCTTTCCCTAATTTGGTTAACAGATTTTATACAGTAGTTATTAAATTCATCTGTTGAAATTACTACCTCAACTTGCTGCTTGCTTTTGGCCACTGAATTTATTATAGTCCATGCTTTTCTGCATTTATTTTTTGATGACTCAATGCTGACTAGGTTATGCTGTTTTTTGGCTTCATTTAAAGCATACTTATATTTCTTTTGTGCTCTTGAGTACCTTTGTTTAGCCATATCAGTTTTTTCTGAAGTCTGTAAAAATCTCTATACAACAACAACCTTCTTTTCATATTGGCTAGTTGAGTGGTATACCATGGATTCTTATCCCTATGTCTATTACTGTTACTTTTAGGGTTAACTTTACATTTGTACTGAGGGTCTCGAATATATTTAAGAAATAATGAAAAAAATCTATCAAACAATGTATTGGCAGAGCCCTGAGCATTATTGTTAGAAAGATGTGACCAGTCATAATTACTGAGTGAGACCATGAAATTAGACAATTTTTCTTGCGTTATTGGTCTTGTGATGACTGTTTTAGACTCTTTAAACTCCTTATACTCCATGTTAGGCCTACCTGTACCTATTTTTACGCAAACTGAGTCATGGTCCGAGAAATCGAAGACAGTTAGATCTGTAGACAGTAACTCCATATTGACATTTGTAAGTATGTTGTCGAGACAAGCAGACTGTCTTGTGGGTTTGTAGTTCGTAAAAATGAAGTTGAATTGTCATAACAGGTTTTTAAATTCATTTACAGTGTGCACATCTTTGTTTACATCAAATGCGGCATTGATGTCACCACCAGTCACAATACTATATTTCTTCCACTGAGGACTAAGAAAGAAATTTAATAAAGTCTCAAGTTTTTCTAAAAATATTAATGGACTTCCATCTGGTGATCTATAAAGAGATACAATAGCAATTTTTAAATGATCCAGATATACGCCTGTGGCTTCAAAATGTATCTCACTGGACAAAAATCCTAGATCTAGTTCATTACTACAATTTATTAATCAATTCTTAATGTAAACTGAGACACCCCCATGAATATGCTGCTCTCTGCTAAAACTGTTTGCTAAGTGGAAATCATCTAGTACATGAAAAGATATTTCATTTCCTTTACACCAGTACTCACTTAAGCATAATACATAAAATAAGTTCTCATTTGCAAATTCGTTTAAAATTATGTGTTTTCCACTTATACTTTCAATATTGAGATAACCTATCTTGAAAGACAAAGTTGGTGAGTGATTTTTGTTCATCATTACTGCTAAATTTCTCTCTAGTGTTACTGGCATTTATTATATTATTCTTATCTTTAATCTGGTCATCAAGTGTGAATCTGGGCAAAGCTGTTAGTCCCAGCCTTTCTTTGTACCTCTAAAAAAGAGTTTTCCTTAAATCTAAGTGGTACATTGTCTCTGGATGAATAGACTACTACTAGTGCATTTATATCGAACAGTTCACATACTGATTCGTAAGCGATAGCAAATAAATATGAGTCCACTGAATACCATGTGACGAAACCAGTTTCTATTTGATATGAAACAAAAACAAATTTGGAACCATTTAGCCCACGCAATATTACGCAAGAGAGCAAAAATGAAGTTAGAAGAGTGCAATACGCACAACAAGGCCGTAATGAGGAACATAGTTTCCACTTGATAACAGCCACACAGTCGAAATTTCAATATTGGGCTTCACAGATAAATACACTTTACCACCAGACGTACCCATAAAATATAAATGAAACATATTATTATCTAGTACTCGTATTTCAAAAAGCAATGATACTGATTTCCGCGCCATATTTCTCGTATTCAAATTTCACTGCCACCCCCACTTTGAGCGCTACTATCGTTCTCGTTTCGTGTCGTTTAACAAGGGCTTTGCTTTATGATATTTTGATGTTTTGTGCTGTTTGTTGTTGATTGTGCCAGTACTTTGACTTTCACAGTATTTACTATAATCTCTAAAACCCCTTTTATTTCCAGTTTGTGCTACTTGAAAACGTTTAACTCAATCAGTTAGAAAATTAATAACGAATTATCTGTTCAGAGTTCTTATTAGCAGAAGAGAATGCTAAATAATATTACGTTTACCTGTGGTTATTTCATCATAAACAATGACAGGCTGTTCCGCTCGACGCTGTTGGCAATATCTGAAACAATGCAAAATGTTTAAGTTTTCACTCTTTCGGTATTCGTAAACTTTGCCAGCGTTGTTTACATATCTTTGGTGTAATGTGTACACAGTGGGTTGTGTTTTGTATGTTAGTGAAAGGATTTATTTGATTTAATGCCTCGGATATAATTAACAATGTTAAGGTTCCTTAGTCGCAGAAAGGGGCGTAATGCTCAAAAGTCCAGTCATATGAAATTAGGTTCTCAAAGATCTGTGGTGAATAAACATTCCATCCAGTGTAGGGTCATTCTTTTGGATGGCACTGACCTCTCAATTAATTTGCCTGTAAGTATGATAAGGAGATCATTTGAATGTAAAATCTATTGTATTAAATTAATTTTGCTTCATTGCAGAGTCGATATATCAAATATACATATCTTATGATAAAGAACGTACGTGTCAGTTAAGTTCATAATCGTTATGTTGCGAACTGTTGTTGAAACAAAATTTTGCGTGTTATGTCAGTGTTCTGTTCACTGAACATAAAAATAATATCGTGGCTTGTGTAAGTAGCATAGAAGCAACTATCGTACCGTTTCAAAAGTTGAAATTATAAACAAACGTACTGATAATTGTACTTGATAGCAGTGATATACTAAGGATACGTTTCGGAACTTAATGTGTAACCAGTGTTGGCATTTGTATAGTATAGAGTAATTGGCAGGCTATAATTCCATGTCACTCATTGGAATTAGTTACTAGTTCTCAAGCTTATCTTCACAGTAACAGTCAAGTACTTATAGTTATCTTTTGCACAAAACTGCCAGATGTTCAGTTATGTACACACAGTGTGTAGTAGTATGGACCAACTGTCAAACTGCACTTAGTTTTGTACCAGGTGCCATTGTTATAGAAATCTTTATAGTGTTGATTTTCAATTTATAAAGTAAGGTTATTATATTACTCAGTTTTCAAACTACAAATAATAAAGTGCTTTGTTTCATGTTCACTCTCTAAATCAGATGGCAAAATGAAACTGTGACGTGCGTTATCATTTGCAGTATGGTAGACTAAGTGATTCAGGAAGCCTGCCACTGTAATCAACACAATCCATTGTGTCAGTCACAATGTATTTCACCACTATATTCCACTGTCTCACTTCTGGTTTATTACCAGCTTTTCACACTTGTTGCATACAGCTTCTGTAAACTGTAATAGTTTTATCCTCTAAGGAACAGCTAAATGGTGATTGTTCGCCCTCGTTTTATTGCAGAATTCATGTCGTGTTTGACATATTGTAAATCTGTGTCAGTTAGGTATTAGTACATTTCGTGAGCCATATTCCATGTGCTAATAATAAGAAATTGTAGAGTTAATAGTGTCAGCCAAGTATCAGTATTATGCTGAAGCAACATTTCTACATGTTTCATATCCACCATCATCACTTCTGAAGTTTCCTGTTTTTACTTTTCAATTTTGAAGATGAGTAGGGAACATACTGAAATGACACTTTAAATACATTAATCATATTCCATCAGCACCATGGAGATTATTCTTCTGCGTGTTGAAAGAAGTGAAAGATATAAATTTAAGTGCATCACAATGAAATGACTTACCTTTTACACAGACTGTTGCGTAATGGTGCTGATTCTAAGTAGAAACTGATCTGAAACCTTGAATTTAAGACTTTCTGTGATCATACTCTTAAGTAGGAGTTGCAAACAGAATGTTCCTTAATTCCATAGTAAATTCTACCTAGTATCAATGTGACATTTGATGTGTTCTGGCAGATTGTTAAATATAAGGGACAGTCGGATGAAAGTGAGACAGGGAAAAAAAAGTAAGTAAACTGTTTATTATTTCAAAAGTCATCGCCGTGACTGTTGATACATTTGTCCCACTCTGAGACAATATGGTCAGCGCCTTCATGGATAAATGTTTGTGGTTGCCTACAGAACTGTGTTTGTACCCACACATGCAACTCTTCAAACAAAGCAAGTAGACAACCATGAATGCCTTTCTTGAAGGCTCCAAAATTGTCTTATATTTTGGGAGATATTATGACTGTATGGAGAATGTGTAAGGGCTTCGTAGTGAGACATCTACAGCCTAGCCCGGGAAAGTAATGATGACCTTTTCCTTTGACTGCAAGGGTCAGCTGCTTCACCGTACAAGAGAATGATGCCAATCATCAACCCACTTTTCATCGATTTTCTGGACTATCAAGTCCAAATGCCCAGGAATGTTGATGAATGGTATCATTCTGTTACAGGTTAGTGCCCATTCACATGTTGCCAAGGTTGTGTCAACTGCACAACAGAAGTTTTGCTGGGGAGCCGTTACACACCCTCCATACAGTCCCAATCTCTCCCCACACGGTATACATATTTTTAGAGGCTTGAAAGACATTCATGGTGTCAATTTGCTTGGAATGAAGAGGTGCATGCCTGGATACAGTCATGGTTCTGTTGGCAACCACAAACATTTTTCCATGAAATCACTGGCCATCTTGTCCCACAGTGAGATAACTGTATTAACACTTATGGTGATTATGTTTGAAATAAGCAGTTTCACTTACTTTCTTTCTGTCTGACTCAGTTTATTAACTCATTGGAAAGTTTGTAGAAATTGCTTGGACCAAGTGTTGCATTGACCATGTTTGAGAAAAGAGAAATATTGGCAAAAAAAAAAAAAAAACCCATAAATGAGCATATGTAGGATAAGGTGGGGTAAATCCGACCTAGTAATTTCTTGTGGCTATAAAATGCTTATCTGAGGTTGGATCTTGACGTTATAAACGTTAAATTATAGGTAATATAAAGGAGCAAAATATTTTTGTTAAACCATCAATAGTTTTTGAGATATCCATATTTTAAGAAACTTGCCATTTGCAATGGGTAAATCCGACTCCTATTTGTTTGGCTGATTTTGTAAAGAAATAGTTCTAAATGAATGGTTTTTTTTGGGAAGTAAATATAAGCAATTATGTTTTTTACATAAACGAACAAAATGCATTAAAAATAATAGTGTTTAGAGTACTAAATTTACTGAGAGTTAAATTAATGTAAATTTTAATTGGAAAAAGATGGTTTCATTGCACGCCGGTGCAACAGCAACGTAGGTCTAGGAATATTACAATCATGAGCGACAGCTCATAAAGACATTCCCATTTGCATTGCAACAACTGCTCGGCAATTATCGTTTTGATTGTTTGTTGTCATATTTCATTTGTACTTTTGTACTGTTTTCCAAAAAGTAACAAAAAGTCACTTTGTTTACATAAATAAACGATTCCATACACATAAATGATAAAAAAATATGCGGTCAGATTTACCCACCATACCATGTTTCATTTAACACACATAGAAACAATTTACATGACATTTCCAACAAAAACAATACATACACTGAATAGGTCACTTAATGCACTACGAAAATCACTTACCTATTGTTTTGCGATCATTTTATTTAATAAGGTAAATTAGTTGAAGCAATTTGCACAAAAATTAAATTGAAACAATCGAAAACACACTTGTTGCCTTTTGGGTGTCTAAATGTCAAATGTGGCAAAGCTGTCAAGGTGACAGTCCATTATTTTGAAAGCTCTGTAAGGTAACACTAATGCAAAATCGCTCCACTTTGCCGTTTCTCACAAATAGAGGGCAGTTGGGTTTACCCACCCAGTCAGATTTACCCCACCTTACCCTGTGTATTGTAGTAGTAGTAGTAGTCAAAATATCAAGTGATGTTTTTACCAGTCCACAGGGTGTTCTAGTAGGCAATTACTAAGCTGAACATCTGATATTTAAATTACTACTGAGAAAGTTTCCAAAAAAAATTGAAATGTTGTATGTTCCCTGTATTTTGTTACTGTAATGTGAGACATGTTACATGAATTATGCAAATAAAATTTTCTCAGTGTATCTAAGACTGTATGCAGAATATATACATGCGTGACTAATATTTATATGCGGGTGTCCCTCCTAAAAGTCTTCAGATGTGTTTCCTCTGGTATTTTGGCAGATGTTTGTAATTTCCTTTTGAAATGTGTTGCTAGAGTCAGCCCAAATAAATACTGCTCAACACATCTTTCATTTGATGCCCATCATCAATGGAAAGCATCAGTTTGTTTCCCATTACAAACAAAATTAGATATGTATTAACAGAAATATTAAAACATGATGAGTAACCAGTACCCTAACAGCAGCTGAGCAACAATGCTGCATGGCAGTAACATGCATGCATGCGATTGATTGATTCACTGGGGTTATGAGGCTAAATGGTGAGTTCATCAGTCCCTGCAGCATGCAAGTTGATGCTGGAGTACTGGTTAGTCATAAAGTTTTACTGTTCCTGTTAATAAAGATCAATGAAATGAATAACATGCTAGGCTAATTTGGGACCACTCTATCAAATGAGCAGGTAAAAATCTGCTTTAAAAATCACTTGTTTGTAACGAGAAAGAAAACGATACTTTCCATTGATGCTGGGTGTCAAATGAAAGATGTTCCAATAAACAAAATTTGATTGGACTGACTCCAGCCACACATTGTAAAAATGAAATTTCAAATATCTGCCAAAACACCACAGGAAATGAGCCTGACAGCTCTTAGGTGGGGCACCGGTATACAGTACCTGAATACATGTTTTCTGATATTACCTATACTCTTCCCTTAACAAATTCCTCTGTTAATCAGTTGTCAGGTTATGATGTTTTTATTTCGAGTAGTTGTATGAAGATGGAAGTGCAGAGAATGGAAATCTGCCTATAAATCACATGCTTGTCGATAACCAGCAAAATGGGCCTTCAGTTCTTGTTCTTACTGGTAATCAAATAAATGGGCTGTCCTATCTCTTAATTCTTGAATCTACTACTTCAAATTTTCTTTCTTTCCTGTAATGTAGAAATTGAATTGTTTTATTAAATTCATTGGTTTTGGAGAAGAACTGTAAAACAAAGGCATTGGGTGACACAATGTGAATTGGCAACAGATGTTAAGGAAATCATGTTGAGGTAATTGAAATGAGTGTATTGTGAAGTGATAAATCTCAGCTGATAGTATGTTTCTTTTAATTTTCTCATTGAAGGAAAGAACATTGTGCAGAAAGAAAGAACCAGATGCATAAAATGTTATTTCGTGTTTAACTCGAAATAAAGAATATTTTTCTTCAGTTGTTCTTTATTTTTGCACTCAACTGTTCTACAAATCGGTGTATCATAGTGTCATAGGTGCTAGAATTCTAGGTGAACTAGACCCTTATTCATCCATCCATCCATGCAGGGACCATCTCACAGTGATATAGGATTTTTTCATCGTCATGAAAATAAATATCTTCAATATACATAGAATGCACACAGAATGTGTTACTGTGTTTATGAGGATAGGGCAGTGGTCAAATGTGGCTTTGATGAAGGATCCAGCCCAGCATTTGCTTGAAGTGGTTTAGGAAAACTTAAATCAGGATGGCTGAACACAGCAAACTCTGTCCTCCCGAATATGAAGCCATTGTTTTAACAACTACACTGCCTCATTTGGTTTTCCCCTTCAGTGCATCCTCCTGATCATACACAATTTGCACTAAATATCTTATAATGAAAACTAGTTTTGCATTGCACATGCCATGGACCTCTGCTGGTGACAACAGGATCACAAACATGTATGACACCATGTACTCCCTTTGTTTGATCTGGGAAAACTGAGTCAACATCATCACTGTCGAGTGAGATGCTGAGGTCAGAAGAATGGCATGACATTGCTATAATGCACTATAGGCATTGGCACTTTTTCTGGTAAAAGCATTGCATTGTGATATATATTTTAATGTGACAGGCTATTGTAGTTGTCCCTTTTCATTACTAACCCCCATTCTTGAAGTCTATAATGCTTGTGCCGCATACATTAATTATGATGTAGGTTTTAGCTGTCTTTTTAAATAGGTTTATTTTAGCAATCTATTTTATCTGCTTTGAGGAATTTATTATACAAATTTATTCCCAGTGGAAAGTGCTGTTATGGGACTTTTTTTTCTCTCCTTTCCTTGGTAAATGTGAATCAAAACTGGCACTTGTACAGTTATTTATAGAAAACTATTTTTAAAATACGTACTAATGTTTTCCCTGATATACACAACAGATTTCTAGAAGTGCTCAATTGACGCAATAAGGATACCCAGTTTTTTTAAATAGTTATTTACTGTGAGCCTGACTACTATTTTCAGTTATTATTCTTATTGCACCTTTCTGCAGTTAGAAAAGGGTGTCCATGTTTCGCTCCTTTGATTCCTTGAAAAGAAACCCATAGATAAGAATTGAATATATGTCTTCCGATATTAATAAAACTAACATTAATAGTAAATTGTCATAAAATTTGAGCACATTTTATATGCACTATTCCATGTAAAGTATTGCTGTGGTGATATTTAAACTATGAAGGACATCACATGCAATTTTCAGCTCACTGTTTCAAAATTATTAATGCGTGTATATCTGAAGTGAAGCAACATAATGTAACAAGTAATTGTAGGCATGGGAAAGTAAACATAGTCCTGTGGCCATACAATTAAGCAAGGAGCTTCACAAGCTTGTTTTGACATCAGATACTGACACACAAACATTACCAATTATAACATTTAACTGCTCTCACATTTTTCGTTAAATTTTTTTGTGTGAAAACTAGGTTGATTCATCCAGATATGAATTTCAAAGTGGAATGGTTCATTGTGTGTTGCAGCTGAGATAGCACACAACTATGTTATTTGACACTATTAATTGAGAGAATTAATTGGAAAGCATACAGTTGCTGAAACCACATGAAATTAATGGTTGTTGTTTAATGTTTCCTAATTATTTTCTCTTTTCTGTATGTGACAGGAATGAATGAATCAATTAATCACTCAATCAATCAGTCATGGCTTAATTTATGAAAACTTTCTTAGGAAGGTAATGTGCTTTATAGATATTAGATTAAGGAAATACATAAAAAAGATGAGTACAGAAATGACATACCATGTAGGAGACCAGTGTCTTTAAACTAATTGCTCTCCCTTTTATAAGGGCTTTTACAAACCCCACTGCACCAATGTTATTGTCAAAGAATGATACGCAGAAATTGTGATTTTTTTTTTTTATTGTAATAGTGGTGTTACTAATAACTAAGGCACCTGTCAGGTGGATACAATACTTAGCAACATTTCAGTGGGCTGGAATGATGGAGGATCAGTGTTCCAGCCCCCATCAAGCCATTCAGCTTCATGTTTTCCAGAGTTTTACCGAATGATTTCGTATTAATATCAGCACTACCTCCTCCCTCCCACTCCATCTTGCCCCAGCTGAGCTAATACTATCTCTAATGGCCTTAACATCAGTGGGACATGAAAAATCTAGTTTTCGTTTAACTTCTGAAAGACGAGTTGAGCCATTCAGATCTGATTTCACCCAATCTTGTCAGACTTAGAAAACATGGCTTGCCACATTGTCAACCCCCCCCCCCCCCCCCCACACACACACACACACAAAGTATCATGAAACTGTTGCTATTTCATAACTTATCACAGTATTAATTTCATGGAGCATCATTAACAAACATATGACTGCAGACACTATTGAATTTTATACTTTATATGAGTGGAATAAAATGAAAATGCAAACTTAAAGTGGGGCTTAGTAGTGTATTAAGAGCAAAGGAGGGATGAAATTGTACCTATCTATTTACAATAGTACAGAAAACAATATCTTACAGAAATATTCGTACTGAACTTAGGATCTTAGTGTTTGCTTCAAGTGCATTCTGGTTCCTCCTTTCAATCCTCACTTAGATTTGACTGCAGAATTGAAAATTCCACCAGAATCACTCATCAGAGCAAAACGCAACCAGATGGTATGTAAACTATTTGCAGTTCTGTATAAAATTATGTAAAATAACTTGCTCTCCATATAGCAGTGATTCATCTTGAGTTACCGGGGCAACAAAGTAAGTGGAAACAGATGCAGGTGGTTCCCATCTTCAAGTGTAGGCATCGAGCACATTGCTGGAAGCAACTGAAGCAAATATCTGTTCTCCTGTATTATGACATTTTTGATGTCTCCTCTATAGTAATAAACACACATTTCTAAACCCACACTTGTGTTAAATTCTGCCTTCCCTATTCTTCAAGATCCAACCGGCATAGTGATGTCCTTATGGATGAAGTGTTTGAATTCAGGAAGACGTTTTAAATAATTCCATATTTTTTCGCCGTGGAATAAGTGCTTTGTGTCTGTATTGAAGCTTATTTGGGAAACAGAACTCATTAGTCATATTCAATGGGGAGAAATGGTCTAAAGTGAAAAAAAAGCTTTGGATGTACCCAAGGAAAGTTAATAGGATTTTTACTGCTCATATTGTATGTAAATGACCTGTTAATTAAGATCAGGAGTTCCATGGTGCTGTGCATATCGGGAAATTGCAATGACCGAAAACGGTAGTAAAATGCAGGAAGATTTGCAGAGAATTGAAGTTTAGTGCAGGAATCAGCATATAACATTCAACATAAACTAATTATGACATGTTGCACTTAAGGACTGTTAAGGAAAGTTTGAAAATATTCTTGCTTAGCAGAAGTGACAGGGTATATATTGCAGAATGTCTGAGCAGTCAGCATCAAATATTCAGTGCAGACAGTGAAGATGTGGAGCACAAATGGATAAAATTGAAAAGCATCATTCAGTACACCTGAGACATATATATTCGAAGCAAGGTTTTAAAGGATGAGAAAGGCCCAGTGTATTTTAATAGCCATGTTAGTAAGTTGCTTCAGTAAGTTACTTCATAATCAGAGAGAGCTTCATCACAGATTTAAGTGAAGTCAAAATCTAGCTGACAAACAAAAGTGCCAAAATACTGAATTCGATCATCGGGAACTGTTTCACTATTCATTCAATTAATGCAAGAACATTGAAATAGCAGATATTTGGATAAGTGACCACAGAATAGAAAAGCAACTACAATTACTCAGTAGCGGAAAAGCATCTGGACTAATGAGGTACCTGTAAGATTCTACGGAGATTGTGTGAAAGAACATGTTCCCCTTCTAGCAGCAGTTTATTGTAGGCCAGTGGGTCAATAGACGGTACCTAGAAACAGGAACAAAAAAGCAAATGTAATTTTCGCTTTCAAGAAGAGTCATAGGACAGATGCACTTAATCATAGATCCATACCACAGACCTCAATATGTTGTAGACTTAAGAAGCATGTTTTATGGTCACATATTATGATGTTTTCAGAGAACAAAAGTCTCCTCTATAGGTATCAGCATGGATCTTGCAAACAGATATCTTGTGAAACTCAGCTTGCTTTGTTCCTCTGTGAGTTCCATAGCACTATAGACCTCAGTGCTTAGGTTGATACTGTGTTCCTTGACTTCAAGAAGGCTTTTCATAAAGTTCCATGGTGTCATTTCATGAAAAAAAATGAATATTGGACCGGATTTCAATTTTAGAAGTACCCCAAGAAAGCATCACATGACAGTTAGTGTTTACAATATGTAAATAAATGATTTACTAGATAACATCAGAAATTCCATAAGGCTCTTTTCATATAACATGGTTGCCCATAAGAAGTTAGCAATGCCAGAAGACTATGGTGAACTCCAGGAAGACCTGCAGGGGATTGATGAATGGTTTAGAGACTGACAGTTGACCCTCAGAGTAAATATGTGTAACATATTATGCATACATATTAGGAGAAATCGCCTACTGTACAGTTACATTATTTGTGACAATTTGCTGGAAAGAGTAACTACCATAAAATATGAAAAAGTAACCATCCAGTCTGACTTTAAATGGAATGAGTTCATAATACAAATTGCAGCAAAAAACAGTTGCTGGACTGAGAAGGAAACATCAAGTTGCCCTCACATTTTGTGAAAAAGAAACACAGCTGCAAGATATGTGCTCCAGCAATTGATCCCACTCAAGCATTAGGTAGCCATGCGGTCTGAGACATCCTCTCACGGTTCGCGCGGCTCCCCCTGTGAGAGGTTCGTGTCCTCCCTTGGGCATGGGTGTGTGTGTTGTCCTTAGTGAAAGTTAGATTAAGTAGTGCATAAGCCTACGGACCAATGACCTCCACAGTTTGGTCCTTCAGTCCTTACCACAAATTTCCACTCTAAAATTTGAGCTGTAATTCTGATGATAAACGGCTATGAACTTTTGAAAGTACAGCTTTAAACCTTCGTGTGTACAATTTGTCACCCATTCTGCCACGCTACAGCCACCTAATGCCTGAGTGCGAAGTGCTGTACATTGGAGTGACAACCAAGAGCTCCCCTACTCACAGGGTGTTGAAAGCTAGGGAAGAGGAGGTGGAAGGAGGACACATCTGCCCAATGTGTTTTGAAATCTTGTTTGAGAACACATTATTTTACTTGAAAAATAGTAAGTAATTTGAATACGTAATATGTCAACCTCACACACATATGCATTTAGTATTATTTTAACCATATATATAATGTCCGAGATATCTTCCCAAATTCCTAGATCGATTTCAGCCATGTTTGGCACAGACACAAATGATGTCATGATTATCAGCACTATGGGATTTATAATGTAGCCCCGATATGAGCAGAGATATGGGGCAGAACATATTTATCCAGCCCCTGATATATAGGGTGCCCTGCACAACAGGTATCAGTCTGCCAAATCAAACTGCTTTGCAAGGGCAGCCTAAGTATCGGGCAAGAACTGTGTTGTGAACCCCACTGTGTAGGATGCCATGCATGACACATGTTCCATTTGCAGGGGCTATACATGCCATTGAGCATAGCTGGGGACAGGTTGAAATGAATAGAGGAGGGTATGGGCAGAATGAGAATGAGGAGTGTTACGGAGAGAGGAGAGCAGGAGGAGATGTGTGAGACAGGTGGAAGGTGTAGAGGACTGGTGGAGAAGGAAGAGTGAGAGGTGGAGACGGAAAGAGAGAAGGGGAGGAGCATATGGTCAGAGGGAGAGGGAGGAAGATATTCAGAGAGAGGAAATGGACACAGACACAGAGGAGGAGGAGGAGATGAAGAGACAGAGAGAGGGAGTGTAGAGGATGGTGTTTGTTGAGTACATGTGGCCGAAGCCACGGGAAAAGGGCTACTGAAGAATTGTTATGAATTGAAGTTAATGATTTTCAGTCTACAATTTAATCATGGCTGTCATGTTGAGGAATAGCACATCTCCAGCAAGTGTATTTCACTTTACAGTTTTAAAGTCCAAAGAACATAACACACAACAGTTATGTTAATAATTAAAAAGTGCTACACTACTTCTTTAATCACACACTTGCACATTTACACTGCATTTGTGAATTGCAATATAAAAATGTCCACAGCAAAGAAATCTCTGGTGTCAGCTAAAGGTTAGAAACTGTGCAGTTTAACACAATGAAAAAAGTATATTACCAATGTCAAAACAGTTTTTCATGAACCTCTCACTCACTCCACCATACAGCACTTCACGTGTTGCATTAAGTGGCTGCAGTGGGGCAAAGTGAGTGGCAAACAATTGGTACATGCAAAAGATTAAAAGGAGGTCATAACTGCTTGCTATCAGAATTATGGCCCAAATTTTCACACGGGATCAACTGCTGTAACTGATATCTTGCTAGTGTACCTCTCTCCTTAAAATATGAGATCAAGTTGGTGATGTTCCCTTGTGAGATTAATAGGAATTATCTTAAGGAACTGTAATTCATGCATGAAAGAAATGGCTTACGAAACATGTTTGACTGATTCTTGAGCATTGCACATCAGCCTGGGATCCTTACCAGGTTGGAGTAGTACAAGAGATAGACAAGACCCAAAGATGGCATTTTGCCATGGGATTTTTTAGTCAGTGTGAGTGTGAGAGCTAAACAATCTTGAGTGGAAAACATGGAAAAAGAGGTGTTGCACACCACAGAGAGGTTTACTATTCAAATTTTGGGAGAGTACATTCCTCCCACAAAGAGAAAATTTGAGGAATTAGAACTAATAGAGAGGACTACAGACTGATTTCCCACACACAGTTTGCAAATGGAATAGGGAAGGAGAGATCAGATAATGGTACCAGAAATACACACCACCACACAATGTCAGATGGCATGTGAAGTAGAGATGTAGAAATAATTGAAATTTTAAAGCACTGAGGCACAATATGCACTTTTTTTGGTCATACCACTTGTAATTAATCACTGGTAAGCCACAACTTGAAAACATCAAAATGTATTCCAAGGGATTCAAGGTAGGAGAAACACACAAAGCTAAGTGTATGGAAGAGAGCTGCCAGAAGGTTGTACAAGACACACATTCAGCCAGTTCTTCAGTACTGCAGACCACACATATGTATAAATTTCACAAGGTGAGATTGGTAGAAGATTTAGGAAAAATTCAAAGAAGTACTACAGGAAGAGACAAGCAATGTATTACTACAGCCCACAGACATCTGCAAAAATTACCACAATAGTAAAATCATAAAAGTTCCAGCTAATACAGACTCACAGAAACTGGTTCATCTGATGCGACACTTTATGATTTGAACAAAAGTGGTAAATGGCAGGTATACATGATGTATCCTCTGTCAGGCTCACCTTCTAAGTTTGCTTGTGGTATACAAATTTAATATAGATGTAGATTTATTTAGACAAATTGCAGAAATCCTGAATGAGAATAGATAAATTAAGTTTTGAATAGAAGTGCAGCATTTTACCAGTAATGGATGTTCAAAATGGTGATTAATGGAAGCAGCTGGGGCTATTTTCTCAGAATATACTTTCTATTACCTCACTCATCTGTTGAATGGTATTGATAATCTTACTTGTTTTTCCAGTGTTAAATGCTATTTTGTTTGCTGTAACCTACCCTTTCAGATGAAAATAAATCTCTTGTTACTGGCCACTTTTCTGTGGTATGCAAATAATTAATGAACTGCTGTGATTTTGTTAATGATTTACATTAGTTTGTGTTCCAGAGTATAAAGTTCCTGTTAAGTCTTTTCACATCGAATATGATAAAAACAAAAATACACTTAATAATGGCAGTGGCGTAAAACACTCTTTATCTTTTATATAGCCTGTCAACTTTTTACACACTGTTTGCTTAGTTTTAAAAATTTTCCTGGTGGTAGTGATGGAAAGTGTAAAAGTAATCTCTTGTGGGTGTGTGAACTAAAACTGGTATAGAGTAGCTGACCTTACAAATTCACATTTTCTTCTTGGTACCACATGTGCACCCACAGATGCATTGTCCCAGAGCTCTAGCCCATCATTCAAACTCGAGGGCTATCAGTACTACATCGCCCCATCATTTTGTTACTTGGCTGTTATTCTGTACTCAGTACAGTTTTACACTGTTTACTTAGGTTAAAATCAATAATCGAGATTGCACTAATATTTGTTTATTTACCTGTTTCGGCTTATGTTAAAGCTAACTTAACAATTTTTGGCCCCCTGTGGCTGGTGCTGGTGGCTCCTCGGTTTTCTCATGATACCATGATCATACACTGTGACATGTTATTCTGGAAACAAGTAATTAAAATGCAGGACAAGGTGGTGTACGCAGCTAATTTGTGGGAGTGGGAGGGAGACTCAGAGTGGTTTGTTTGATTTTCTTGTCATTGCAGAAATAGTGTTTAAGCTCAGATTTGTATTTATGTGAAACAGTGGACCACTGATAGCTGCAGTATGCTGTGAGGGAAGTTAAACTGGTGATAATAGATGAAGCTTCACTCTCCTCGTGATTAAGGAGTGTTTTTGGGTAAGATACAGGTTATGGGGTAGTTTGTTGTTGTTTACAAAATGTATGGCTAGGCCTAGATGATTCAGTGGGGTGGTTGGATGCTGTTGAATATCACCTGCATAAAAAAGTAGTGATTATGATAACATGGAAGATACAGTGCTCTCACAATATTGACTCTTATAGAACACTTAAAGGAATGTGCCTTTGTCATATCTTTTCTCCACTGTTCTTCACTCATCATTGATAGCCAGTAGGTCAGATTTGCAAATTTTTGTGTTGTGATCAAAAGCTTATCATGATTGCACGGGAACATCAGAACTGCTGTAGTTTTTACGTACTGTGTAGCTGGAACAGGGCACAATATAATTGCCTTTAAATGTCTTTAGACTTTTTTCATATCCACTGCCAACTTGATCAGCGTAGTTCTAGTGCTATGAAATGCCTTATAAAGTGAGAGCATTTACCCTCAAGTATTTATTTAACTGAGTTTGCTCTCTGTATCCCAGAGTCTACAACAGATAGAGTAGTCTATAATTTGAGGATCAGTTTGGTGTTTCCTTATTATATTCTTGTTGGTACTGCAGCTGGATGATTCAGTTATTTTGACATAATATTTCAGCATCCCATCTGGTTGCTGCCTTCAGGTGGGAACACTCTCTGCTGAATCTCACTGGAACTATTTGTTAGAGTTGCAGAACCATTAAGAATGTAATGAATTAATGCACTGGGAAAGTTTATGTGGTCACATTGGTGTTTCCTTGCTTGGCATGGGATTTGTTATGTCATATTTAAAAGTCATGTGCTGCATCACTACTCCACAATCCATTGCAGCATGTGTGGCATAATGTGCATAAAACAGCTGCTTTCCCCCATTTACTGTGGTTTCTGGTGAAAATGACAGTTTGTGCACTTTATTCTAAGCCCATATATCTCCATTTGTAGTGTCATGATCCTCGTGTGAAACATGTTAAAGGAACTATATTTCTTGATTTTCCTTGAAAAGGCATTGTTGGAATTTTAACAGTAAGCCTCTGTGTGGTTTAGAGAGTCTTTCTTCTAAGCATTTTGGTGATACACATGGACTGAAATGAGTGGGAATATTCATATAAGATAGACATTGGAAAAGTCTTGTGGCAAACAGTGTTGCATTAATAAGTATGATCATACAAATGATAATGCTGTTGTGCCCTGCATATCGGCAGGTTTGGGTATAATAGGTGTAATGAATCTACAGATCTTTTTAAACATTTCTGCTTACATTGTTGGGATTTTTACATTGCTGACTTTAAATGTAATTGAGAAGCGATTACTGAATTTTTAATTTGAAACTTTGTCAGCATTTGTGGAAAATAAGTTCCCTATTCCCATACTATGCCTTTTGCCAGAAAATTCGTTGTGGTAGATCATTAAGTTTTAAAATAAATGCACTGTTGTTGCAATTAAATTTTAAATAGACCATGCCTACATTCAACAAAATAGTGTCATTCTCAATGGCTGCTGTCATTTAAAATTTGCACATTAATTCTTGCTGTGTTGTCAGTAAAACAGGAAATGAAGTTGCAAATATATCCAGTTTGAATGTAAAAATAATCCTCTGTGTAACATTTGTTCATACTGTAAAGGGCACTGACCTATATTTCTATGCAGTGTCTGATATTTTCTATATGATGATAATAAAAACTACTGCACCACATAATAAATAAGAATGGTGCTACTTATGCATAAACTGAGTGAGGTAGGAGAGTGGTTAAGACATTGGGCTCACATTTGGGACCGTAGCGTTTAGATCCCCATCAGACTTTTTTCTAACTTACCTCAGGTGAGTGCTGGAATTATTTGTTCTTAAAGCTCACGTTCAGTTCCATCCTGCATCCATCTCATGCTGATTTAGTGCTTCTTTTGTTCCTTGATAGATGAACAATTCTTACAAATTGGTTGTATCTATAGGTACAACATCCCGTTGACATATTACTGTAGGGACAGGAAAATTTTGCGAAAACGATAATTCGAGATTAGCAGTTTTTAGGGACGTGATGCAAAATTGGCGGGTTTTATGAGACTGTGAAATTTGTCATTCTACCATATAAAAAATTTTATAAATCTGAGGACAGTAGTTCACTAATATTCATAACTGATAGTTACTAAATGTTAAAACTGCATTTTGGATTCTAATCTCCTCAAGACTGAGCCTCATGTATAATCTTAAACTGACTCTTCATTTACCATGTATCGAACTTTGATGTGATGACAAAAATAGCACCAAAATTAGCAAAACTAATGAGGAATATGGCAAAACACTAAATTTGACAAAAAAACACCAAATTTGACAAAAACACTGATTTAGGCAAAATAAAGAATTGTGAATTTGGTACAAAATAGTGCCAAATTTTGTAAAAATAATAATAATAATACTGTATTTAACAAAAAAGTAACATGAAATGTGTCAAAAACCATCATTGAATTTGACAAAAACAACCGTGATCTTTGCAGGAAATAATACCAAATGTAACAAAAAATACTCTGAATTTGGTAAATAAATAATAACAAATTTGGCAGAAATATGAACTTATCTAGAATAAATAACAACACCGAATTTGACCATAAAATAAAAAGATTTTTTTTTCGTATTCCTAGATATCAGATGTTATTTTGTTGTCTGTCAGTCACAAGGCAGTTCCCCTTTTGCTTTCTGCACAGGACATCACGACTGGTTTCCTGTAATACTAGATCAATATCTGTGTAAATATGCTTATTCTGTAGAAAGTCTGCCAAAGAATGTTTAATGCCACCATTAATAAATAAAATTTGTCAGTTTGCTTAAAATTAATATAGATCACATGTGGTGTATTCTTTGGATATCATAGATAGCCAACAAGGAAGATTACTACTTCAACATAAAACAAGATGACTCATACTACTAAGAAAATATTTGTCATTGTTCTTTTCTTCTGTGACTGTTTTTGAATCTTATTCTGTGACAAGTTTAATCAAAATATATCAACTTGCTGGCAGTAGACCAGTAGTTTATTCAATTACAAACTTGCTATTGTGATCCACTGGAAACCAAAAATGCCAAGTATCGTGTACAATTTATTGGAAAAAGGTATGCAGATGTGTTTTGAGCAGTGAGAGGAATGAGCACAGAGGCGTGGACTCGTTTCATAGATGAGCACCGCTAATTGAAACTATTTGGTAAGTACACAGATTTTGCAGTATGAATCTTTTTTTTTTTTTTTTTCATTTCAGTCGCGTTCGGGAGGACGACGGTTCAATCCCGCGTCCGGCCATCCTGATTTAGGTTTTCCGTGATTTCCCGAAATCTCTCCAGGCAAATGCCGGGATGGTTCCACTGAAAGGGCACGGCCGACTTCCTTCCCCATCCTTCCCTAATCCGATGAGACCGATGACCATTCTGTCTGGTTTCCTTCCCCAAACCAACCAACCTTTCATTTCAGACCTCATACATAACATTTTATAGCAGTAAATATGAACACACCCACAGTGAACTGCTCATCTGCTATTACCGACTTGGTCTGTTTTGATTAAACTTGTCACACAATTGAAATCTGAAAAGCTGTTGTGGACCTTCATGCAACTAGAAGTAGTTTCATAGGAGTGCAAGAAGTCTCAGTGGCCATCTTTTTAACTTTCTCAACAAATAACTTATAAAACAAATCAGATTCTGTGAAACTAAAAGCTGGCAATTACGTTCACATAACACTACTACAATGTGTTTCGTCGAACTAGAATCAGAGATTAACACAAATTAAAAGAATTTCCTAATTCAAAAGTTGGTCTGGATACCAAAGTGCTGTGCTGTGAATCTTTCTAATTAGACAACCTTATCATTGGAGCATTTGTAGCCTCTGGACAATTGAACAAATTGGCATTTTTCATCTCAGTAATGAATCTCAGAAATCTCTGACACTGCTGTTTATTGGGACATCAATAGTGCAGTGGGCATCCAAACTGCACTACAGTTTCGTATTTTCCATGAACACAAAAGTATTTTTCAAGTTAAAGTCAAAATAAAAAATTCCGAGTCAATCAGGCACTTAATTCTTAAGTTTTGGATTCCTTTCCTGACACTTAGCCTATCAACTAAGTTTTTCAATTGCACTTAATAAAAACCGGCAAGCAAGTACAGATGATGATATAATAATAATAATAATAATAATAATAATAATAATAATAATAATAATGATGATGATGATGATGATGATGATGATGATGATGTTTGTTGTTTGTGTGTTGATTTTTTGTTAAGTTACTAGCTTTGGTTAAGGAAAAATTGTGAATGACTGCACCATTTACCTATATTAATTTAAAATGCAGTAGTGATAACAAATAGTGCTGCTTTTAAAAATGGTATGTGTGTTTTAAACAGGTGTTATTCAAATCTTCCTCAAACCAGATCTGCTGTAGGTTCACATTAGTTTCTGTAAATCACTTCAGGCAAATAATAGAGTAAGTTCTTTATCAAGGCCATGATCACCTTCCTCTCCCATCATTTTCTGACAGTCCTAGTGTTCTGTCATCAAAGATTTCAATGGCAAGGTATTAAACCACAGTGAAAGAAAGAGAGAGCAGGGGGCTTGGAGAGTAATCACAGCACATTTTCATTTCATTACACAAAACTGAAATATGCAATAGTGCATAATATATGCATAGGTCTTGGGTGTAGTGGTTGTGGCTGTGTGTTGTGCAGATTTGGCACCCAGTGCTAGAGCCCTAGAGAAGGGTGACAATACAGCAGACACATCTGCATGATGTTGCATGTGGCCAGATTATGAGAAGACTGGAGTCTGGTCACAGGCAGTACAAGATAGAATGAGAGAGCACCCACAGTATCGTTTCAGTAGTGGTCCCATCTGACAGATGATAGATTTAGATTTTTTTTTTTTTTTTTAGATTAATACTTGTTCCATAGATCATGAATACGACACTTCATAATGATGTGGAACGTGTCAGGTTAATAAAAGATGTCTGTACGAGAAATTACATTACACAAAGTATTGCATGACACTAATGATTAAGTTTTTTTTTTTTTTTTTTTTTTTTTTTTTTTTTTTTTTTTTTTTTTTTTACTTAGTTTATATCTAAAAATTCAGCCAATGAGTAGAAGGAGTTGTCATCTACTCATTGGCTGAACTCCTAACTACACAGGAACAAGTATTTGAGATGTGATGATGTCACTGGTGTAGAGTGGTGAACTCCCTCTCAGACTTAAGTGCAGTTATATGTACTTGAACACTCTAGGCCAGAGAACTCTACACCACCACCACCACCACCACCACCACCACCACCACTACCATAGACTATTGCTGACTGACATAGGCAACTTGTATAACAATGGAAAGCATCACCTAAGCTGTGCAGGAGGAGTGAATGTAATTGAGTTGAGGAGCAGGTTAGGTTTAAACTTATAAACCTATCTGAAATAAGGGACACAAAGGGGAAAAAAAGGACAGGGGGTGTCATGAAATAGGAAACGTGGCAGATGAATACGTAGAATAGGGACTAATGGCAATTAATACCAAGAGGATTGTGTGACCAAATGATAGTTATGTACAGTGTTTCCATCTTGCACAATTTGGAGCATCTGGTGTTGCTTGATGCATCCTAATGTTGTGGATTGTGAAGCGCGTTCTGCTGAGAAACTTACTCTCCCATTTGTTGTCCTCCCTCGTCCTTGGTCACACTCAGACAGTAGTAACTAGTACTGGCAGAAAGCTGGTTGATGTTCATACACATAAAAAGCTGTGCAGTATTCGTAGCACAACTAGCGTAAGAGACTACTTTTTTCAGCAGTAGCTCTGTGTGTGAATAGTGTATACCAGTGACAGGACTGTAAAAGGTCTGTTGGGTGGATGACTGGGTCAGGTTTTGTTTCTGGATGCATTCTCAGGGATTGGGGGACAGGAGTGGGATCCAGATGGCCCAGGTTGTTTTGCATGTTGGGTGAGCAGCAGAGTACCACTTTAGAGAGGTTGAAAAGCTATTTCTGTTTTCACTGAACAGTGTTTGCATTGTCTGCTCACTTTTGCTAGGATCTTGTAAACCAGTTAACATTATAAATATTAATCATTTTAGCATAACTTTATATCTGACATTGTCACCAAGCTCAACACTGAAATTGATATGTCTGGAAAGAAATAGGCTGGATTCCATTTGTTCTTGTTTGTTTGTGATCCTCAGAAGCCGCCTTCAGAATTAAAGCAGATACAGAGATTTTTACTTAAAAATATTTTTGTGAATTATTGTTGATCATTTGTGGGCTTGCTTTCAGTTTTCTCAATTTTATAAAATTTATCTAAGGTTTCTGTCCTGCCTTCATTATCACTCTACCATCACAACATTGTTGACATAGATGAAGAAAGGCAGTAACATTAGTATAATGTATACCTATAAACAATCAAGTTAAAGTTAGCTGCCGTGTCAGAGAAGCAGAAGTCATGTTGCTTTAGTGTACCATTGGACTATGGCACTATCAGACCTTGTTCTGGCCCTCTGAGACAGTCAAAGACGAGATGGGCAAGGCATACATCACAGTACATTTAATCACAGTGAAATGCAAAGTGCACTCTGTCTCCAAGATGTGCTGTAAATGGGCTTTTTGTAGGCCACAAACCTAATCTAAGCATTTACATTTGAAGTACTTGCGACTGTTGCTAGGCACAGCAACTATAGCACAGTACTTGTTTGTGTGCAGCTTATGTTATCACCCATGCAACTGAACAGTCCCTCATTTCTATTTTCATTGTTAGTTTAGCACTTGTTATTTTTAACCAGTTAGTTAGTTAGTTAGTTAGTTATATTACTTGTTCCATGGATCATGAACACGATTCTTTCGTAATGATGTGGAACGTGTCAAAGTACAAAAGATTCATTTATCCCAAATAATCTTTGTTAGTCTTATATACGGTACAATTGTTAATACTTACTGTATTTCTTTAGCCTATGTCTAAAAATTCATCTAAGGAGTAGAAGGAGTTGTCATTCAGGAATTCCCTTAACTTACTTTTGAATGCCGATTGGTTGTCTGTCAGACTTTTGATATTGTTTGGCAAGTGACCAAAAATCTTTGTGGCAGTATAATTCACCCCCTTTTGTGCCAATGAACGGTAGTGAAGGTCACCCTGTCTCCTAGTATTGTAGCTGTGGACTGTGCTATTAATTCTGTGGGTTACTAACAACAAATTTCATTAGGCTGTATATATATTGTGAAGCTACTGGCAATATCCCTAATTCTTTAAATAATTGTCTACAAGATGATCTTGGATGAGCCCCAGACATTATTCTGATAACACGTTTTTGTGCAATAAATACGTTCTTTCTTAGTGATGAATTGCCCCAAAAGATGATTCCGTAAGAAAGCAACGAATGAAAATATGCATGGTAAGCTAACTTACTGATATGCTTGTCTCCAAAATTTGCAATGACACTAATAGCATAGGTAGCTGAGCTCAATCGTTTCAGTAGATTGTCAATGTGTGTCTTCCAGTTTAAATTCTGATCAATACAGACACCCAGAAATTTTGAACAATCTGCTTTAGCTAAAGATTTTCCCCCACACTCTATATTTATTTCCGGTGTTATGCCTTTCCCTTTACTGAACTGTATGTACAGTGTTTTTTCAAAGTTCAATGAAAGTCCATTTGTGGAAAACCACCTAATAACTCTTTGAAAAACATTATTTGCATTTTCCTCAGCTGATTCTTGCTTTTTAGGCTTGATTACAATACTTGTGTCATCTGCAAAGAGAACCAAGATTGCATCTTCATGAATATAATTAGGCAAGTCATTGACATATATTAAAAACAATAAAGGCCCCAATACAGGACCCTGTGGTACCCCATTCTTGATACATCCACAGTCTGAATAATCTGATGCCCTTTGTGTACTATGTGGGTTTACTGTTTCAACCTTCTGCATTCTACCAGTTAAATATGAAGTGAACCATCTGTGTACTGAACCATTCATTCCATAGTACTTCAGCTTATCTAAGAGGATTTCATGATCCACACAATCAAAAGCCTTAGAGAGATCACAGAAAATCCCAATTGGTGATGTTCTACTATCCAGAGCATTTAAAATTTGATCAGTGAAAGCATGTATAGCACTATCTGTTGAAACACCTTTCTGAAAACCGAACTGACATTTTGTTAAAACGTTATTCCCACTGATGTGTAAAGTTACTCTTGAGTACATTACTTTTTCAAACACTTTTGAGAAGGAATAGGACGATAATTGTTGACGTCTGTCTTGTCACCTTTTTTATACAAGGGTTTAACTATGGCATATTTCAATCTGTCAGGAAATATTCCCTGATTCAATGAGCTATTACATATGTGGCTAAGAACTCGACTTATCAGGTGTGGACAAGATTTTAGTATTCTATTGGAGATACCATCAGTTCCATGTGAGTTTTTATTCTTAAGTGAATTTATTATTTTCTTAATTTCAGATGGTGAGGTGGGTAGGATTTCAATTTCATTTGTTTGCACCGGGAATGCCTCTTTCATATAGAGTTCTGCCCTATCTGGTGAGCAGCTAGTGCCTATATTTCCCACTACATTTATAAAATGATTATTAAAAATATTTTCAACCTGTGATTTGTCATTTATAGACTTTTCATTGTGCTTAACAGTAATACTGTTGTCCTGTGACCTTGGTTGCCCTGTTTCCCTTTTAACGATATTCCATATTGTTTTAACTTTGTCATCAGAGGTGCTAATCTCAGACTTGATACACATACTTCTGAATTTTTTTATAACTTTCCTTAGTATATTACAATATTTCTTATAATGGTTGAGCTTTTCTTCATCTCGACTTATTCTAGTGTCTTGGTATAGTTCCCATTTCCGGCTACAAGAAATTTTAATCCCTTTAGTCAACCATGGTTTTTTATCAAGTTTATTTGAATTATGATTCACTAATTTCTTAGGAAAACTGCTTTCAAATATACCCACAAGTTAGCTGTGGCAGTTACAAACTATTTTTAGACTGGTTTTTATTTTTCAGGTTTCTGTATTAGGTCTTTTAAATTTTCTTGTTCATACCTAATTGAACTTATCATTGAAGGGGGATTGGCTGCTGTGCACAAACAGCTGGACCAGTATTGGTAGGCTGCTGCCTCAGGATGAGATGACAGTGGGACATCTAGAAGACAATTGTTACAGTTCAGGTGCACCTGATGTAACCTTCCACCTCAAATATTTCTGTGCCATCTGATTTGCATGACACAATCCTTTTCACTTCTAACTGAGGGTGAATGGCATGTCCAGGTTTTATGTTTCTGGGCAGAAGATGCATGTGGGCACTCGATGCAAAGCTGTGCCTTACAACTTGCCAGTAAATAACAAACCATTGTCTATTACTGAAAAAATATTTGAGTCACCTCATCCGTTGAGATTGAAGATTTCTGCAAGGTCCAAGCATGCTCTCAAATGGCACACAAGTACTTTTTACACAATTTCTGCCAATCCCTGTGTTGTCAGTGGCTGTAGAGTAGCCATGGGTCTGTGAGGCATTATAGACATAAATTATCCCACAAAAGCCTGTGTGCAGAATATCAAGAATTGGTATTAAGTGAGAAATCTAGAAATATTCATAACCCCCCCCCCTTACCCCCCCCCCCCCACCACCCTCCCTACTTATCACTCCCATAGGGATCATGAAGATGAAATTAGACTGATTACAGCACACACAGATGTATTAAGCAATCATTCATACTGTGGTCTATATGTGATTTGAACAGGAATAAACCTTAACATGTGATACCTTACTAAGTTCACTTTACCATGCACTCCAAAGTGCAAAGTACATATGTCGACATATGTTGTGTGTGTCGTCAGGCCTGTGCTGCACTGAATACCCACCACTGTCACTGTGTCAACGGTGAGAAATCCTGCTGGGAAAACATATGTAACATGTATACCCTGTACTAACAGCTATTGGAGGGGAGGGGGGGGGGGGGGGGGAGGAGATAGAGAGTATACAACAGCTGCAGAAATTGTGAGAATTTCTTTTAGAAGTGCATGCCATGTCCAAATTGGCAATACATTTGTTCCTGTGTTGATGGATATGGGAGAAATTATTGGGTACAGATGTAACTGAGGGCGGAAGTGAACAGAATGGTCATTATTATTGTGTAAGTATGGTTCATGGGTTATAATAAAGTATTTGAATGGATAAAAATTCATTTCGTATAAGGTTCTTGGAAGTAAAATCAGCTGTTTGTATGACAGCTATAATCAGTGATGAGGTTGGGAAAGTTTCAAACAACACTTGTAAATTCATTGTCTGTAGAAGGCTGCGCAGGTTGAGTTCTTTCTGTGGTGAGATAAAGAAACAAAAGTCCAAAGTGATTTCAATGCTGCAGATTATTATTTTTGAGGAGCATAAGGCACAGTTAACTCTGGTCCACAAGAATGTGAAGCTCAGTAATTGACAGACTAATTACCCAGAAGCCCTTGAAGTGGAGGCACAATTTGAGGCCAGAGAGTGACAAGTCAGTGGAAATAAGAAGTCAATAGTTACGAGAATTAAAAACTTGTGTGTGAATCACATGTACAGTATAAAATGTTTGTATTTGAGTAATGTTTAGTCCAGTTACTAAGAAACTAATAGAACCTTTAAGAACTGCTACATTATTCATGAACTATAAGAAAACAGTGAAGCAGTAAATAACATCAATGCTTACAAGTGTAAATTGAGTACAGTATATGCTTCAATGTGCATTGTAATATTGTATTTCCATGCTTATTTCATTATTTAGGGCCATGACCAGATTCTATCAGCTCATACAGAAACTGACATCAGCCCACTTATATGGAAAAATTTTGTAATAGAGCCACAAGAGGAAAAATTATGTAGTAGTACTGATGACAATTATTTAATTCTGGTCCCTTATGTAAAAGCAGTGCCAGTGATGATGATGATAAATGTTTCAAATCCTACATGTACGTATATACTACACAAGCCACGTAATGGTGTATGTTGTAGGGGAAGGTACGTTGTGTTCATTGTCACAACCCTATCATCAGGTTCCAGTCTCAAAAGGTGCATAGCCTCCATGTGACCTAGAATCTCTCTGATTTTATCTTCGCAAAATATTGGTTGACTCTTCTAGAAATGTACACTCTCGGAACTTTAACAGCAAACAGCACCGTTCTGCTGAATGCCACTCTTGCAGTGTCCTCGACTGGAGTTGGCTGAGCATCTCCATGGTGCTTTCACAGTTATTAAATGAACCTGTAACGAAACATACCTCTCTATTTTGGATTGGCTCTATTTCCTGTGTCATTCCCATCTAGTACAGATCCCAGACATATGAGCAGTATTAAAGTATTGGTCAAACAAGGGATTCGGAAGCTATCTCCTTTGTGGATAGACTACACTTTTTGAGGATTCTTCAATTGAATCTCAGTCTGGCATCTGCCTTACCTGCAATTAGTTTTATTGATTGTTCCTCTTTGTCATTCCTAATGCATACTCCTAGATATTTTATGGTTGTCATTGTTCTGAAATCATGGGTACTTTCTGCCTATTTATGTGCAATATATTTTATTTGTGTATGTTGAGGGACAACTGCTGATCTCTGCACCAAGTATCAGTCATCTGCTGGTCTTCCTACATTTCACTACAATTTCCTAATATTTAGACTTCTGATACAACAGCAGCATCTGCAAAAAGCTTCATGAAACTTCTAACATTATTCATTAGGTCCTTTATATATATTATGAAAAGTAATGGTACTCTAGCACTCCCTTGTGTTACACGCAAAGTCATTTTTACTTCAGAAGATTTCTCTCTTTTTATGAATGGCATGCTGTATTCTGTTTGCTAGGAACTCTTCAATCCAATCACACATCTGCTCTGATATGTCTGATATTTTGTCCATTAGGCAACAGTGCTGAACTGTGTCAAACGCCTCCTGTAAGATAGAAACATAGCATCAACCTGGGTGCCGCCGGTATCTACTGCTTTCTGGGTCTCGTGGACAATCAGGGTGGGCTGGATTTCATATGATCATTGTTTTTGGAACCCACGTTGATTCCTGTAAGAGAGGTTGTTGGTCTCAAGAAATATAGTAATACATGCCCATAAAACATGTTCCAAAATTCTACAGCTGAGCAGCATCAGAGATGTGGGCATACAGTTTTATGTCTGTTCAGTGATCTTTCGGGAAACCTATATGACTTGCACTTTTTTCCAGTCACTAGGAACAGTTTGCTCCTTCTCCAACATAACAGTATGTTGCTCTTAGAAGAGGAGAAAGTTCTTTTGCATACTTGATGCAGAAACTTATTGGTATTCAAGCAAGTTCAGTAAACTTCCCTGTATTGAGCAATTTCAATTGAATTTCTGTCCCCTGGTCGCTTCTTTCAATACTTGTCATTTTGACATTATGCTGCGATTTGGAGGAGGATCCACAGTAAAGTCTTCCTCAGTGGAACCACAGTACAGTCTTCCCCAGTGAAACTTTAGAAAAATTGAAGTGTCTCATATTGAAGAAGAGAAAGGACTGATCTACACTCCTGGAAATGGAAAAAAGAACACATTGACACCGGTGTGTCAGACCCACCATACTTGCTCCGGACACTGCGAGAGGGCTGTACAAGCAATGATCACACGCACGGCACAGCGGACACACCAGGAACCGCGGTGTTGGCCGTCGAATGGCGCTAGCTGCGCAGCATTTGTGCACCGCCGCCGTCAGTGTCAGCCAGTTTGCCGTGGCATACGGAGCTCCATCGCAGTCTTTAACACTGGTAGCATGCCGCGACAGCGTGGACGTGAACCGTATGTGCAGTTGATGGACTTTGAGCGAGGGCGTATAGTGGGCATGCGGGAGGCCGTGTGGACGTACCGCCGAATTGCTCAACACGTGGGGCGTGAGGTCTCCACAGTACATCGATGTTGTCGCCAGTGGTCTGCAGAAGGTGCACGTGCCCGTCGACCTGGGACCGGACCGCAGTGACGCACGGATGCACGCCAAGACCGTAGGATCCTACGCAGTGCCGTAGGGGACCGCATCGCCACTTCCCAGCAAATTAGGGACACTGTTGCTCCTGGGGTATCGGCGAGGACCATTCGCAACCGTCTCCATGAAGCTGGGCTACGGTCCCGCACACCGTTAGGCCGTCTTCCGCTCACGCCCCAACATCGTGCAGCCCGCCTCCAGTGGTGTCGCGACAGGCGTGAATGGAGGGACGAATGGAGACATGTCATCTTCAGCGATGAGAGTCGTTTCTGCCTTGGTGCCAATGATGGTCGTATGCGTGTTTGGCGCCGTGCAGGTGAGCGCCACAATCAGGACTGCATATGACCGAGGCACACAGGGCCAACACTCGGCATCATAGTGTGGGGAGCGATCTCCTACACTGGCCGTACACCTCTGGTGATCGTCGAGGGGCCACTGAATAGTGCACGGTACATCCAAACCGTCATCGAACCCATCGTTCTACCATTCCTAGACCGGCAAGGGAACTTGCTGTTCCAACAGGACAATGCACGTCCGCATGTATCCCGTGCCACCCAACGTGCTCTAGAAGGTGTAAGTCAACTATCCTGGCCAGCAAGATCTCCGGATCTGTCCCCCATTGAGCATGTTTGGGACTGGATGAAGCGTCGTCTCACGCGGTCTGCACGTCCAGCACGAACGCTGGTCCAACTGAGGCGCCAGGTGGAAATGGCATGGCAAGCCGTTCCACAGGACTACATCCAGCATCTCTACGATCGTCTCCATGGGAGAATAGCAGCCTGCATTGCTGCGAAAGGTGGATATACACTGTACTAGTTCCAACATTGTGCATGCTCTGTTGCCTGTGTCTATGTGCCTGTGGTTCTGTCAGTGTGATCATGTGATGTATCTGACCCCAGGAATGTGTCAATAAAGTTTCCCCTTCCTGGGACAATGAATTCACGGTGTTCTTATTTCAATTTCCAGGAGTGTATATTAAACTTGAAAAAACTTTCTATAGCCAGTGAGTGGGCTTTCCTTCATGGGAGATGAGAGTCATATAGAATTTCTTGACAGAATTTCCACCATTCGACTATTAATTGTTCATTTATTTTACGCAATCATGATATCGGTCTTACAGCATTTGAAAATGGTTATAAAGCCGAAATCATAATTGTGTAAAAAAAATGAATAATTAACAGCAAACAGCAGAAATTTCTTTTATAGAAAATTATAAGCAAGTTCACATGAAGTAATATTTAGGAATTATGACCAGTTTCAACAGTTTAAAATGTCATCTTCTGATCTGTAACATAATGGATTTATGTAGAATACCTCTACCATCATGATTTATGGCAAAAAAATTTGTTTGACATTACAAGTAAGTAAACAGAAATTGTACCTTGTCATTGTATCTTGGAAAGACTACATAGATAATATTGTGGGGAAGGCGAGCCAAAGGTTGCATTTCATTGGCAGGACACTTAGAAGATGCAAAACTAAAGAGACAGCTTACACTACACCCGTTCGTCCTCCGTTAGAATATTGCTGCGCGGTGTGGGATCCTTACTAGGTGGGATTGACGGAGGACATCGAAAGGGTGCAAAAAATGGCAGCTCGTTTTGTATTATCACGTAATAGGGGAGAGAGTGTGGCAGATATGATAAGCGAATTGGGATGGAAGTCATTACAGCAAAGACGTTTTTCGTCACGGCGAGATCTTTTTACGAAATTTCAGTCGCCAACTTTCTCTTCCAAATGTGAAAATATTTTGTTGAGCCCAACCTACATAGGTAAGAATGATCATCAAAATAAAATACGAGAAATCAGAGCTCGAACAGAAAGGTTTAGGTGTTCGTTTTTCCCGCGCGCTGTTAGAGAGTGGAATGGTAGAGAGATAGTGTGATTGTGGTTTGATGAACCCTCTACCAAGCACTTAAATGTGAATTGCAGAGTAGTCATGTAGATGTAGATACCTTCAAAATCTTTTTTGTTATAAATCGTGTTCAATTATGAGTTTATCACTCACACCACGTCTTCGTTATGGTGGAGAATATACAAAACATTATACGTAGGTTTGTCTTTAGTTAAACCATATACCACTAAAAGCAACTTGTGCAAATAGGCATGTTCACACATATAGCACTCCGCAGAGGCTTTTTAGTTCCTACAGTGCACTATATATAGTAAAAATGCATATTTGTAGAAATGTTTGCATTTACATAACATGTTTTATACATCATGGATACATCTCAGTCGAAGTAGACAGTGCAACTGGATGTCAGTGAAGCAAAGATAAGGCATGCATGTAGTTGCAGCCACTACATGGCTCTTACATAGGTATCTTAAAACCAGAACATCAATTATTTTATTTCTGCATTTAAAATTACAATTTTCTGTGAGTAATACTTTAACATTACAACAGCTCAAAAACTGTACTGTTTTTATATAAGAAATCTTTTTTTCATTTTCACAATTTACTTCAAAAGTTATTATCCCATCATACTTTACAGGTAAGTTTCTGGTATTTATTCTGATACTGTATATTTCAGTAATATTGTGGCATATGCTTGCCATCCACATACAACTATCATACGTAACCATTGCAGCGTTCTTCCCCCCCCCCCCCCCCCCCCCCCCCCCCTCTCTCTCTCTCTCTCTCTCTCTCTCTAATTCCAGTGTGTAGACTCAGCAGGTAATATTAGTCTACAGTGTAAATGTAAACAATACATTATTTTATGAAGTGTAACTATTCAAGAAGGCAATGTATAATTGCATGGAAAGAATTTACTATATAGTGACACTGACTTAAAAAACAAGAAGTACAGTTCAAAATGAGAAGTATGAATATACCTTTTCACAGGTAAGATATTAACTGTAAATAGGCATATGCATTTTTACTGTCTTTCGTGCATTGGAATAACTAACAAACCTCAGTGGTGTGCTGTGGGTATTAACCCGCCCATCGCACAAGGTACTTTTTACGTGTATATGGTTTTACTTTTGACAAACTTATGTATAATGTGCTGTATATTCTCCACTATGATGATGACATGGCACGAGTGATAAACTCGTAATGGAACACAATTTATAACCAAAAATATTTTGAAAGTATGAAAACATACAATTTCCATTTCCTTCTTGCAATGTCAAACAGAAAATTTTATCACAAATCGTGATGGTCGATGCATTATATGTAAATGCATTACATTACAGATCAGAAGATGACAGTTTCAGCTGTCGAAATCAGTTCTCAATAATAAATATTACTGAATGCAATCTTGGCTATAAAAAGTTTTTTTCAAGTTTTGGAAAAAGGTGTTTTAGTATTTTGCCTTTCTCTCTGTCATTGTATGTTTCAGTGGCATTATGGTCAGTGTGTGTCCGAACTGTTGGCATTGACCCATTTATTTATCAACATAAAACCATAACTTCTGAGGATTTTCTGTGAGATCAGGGGATGGAATTTTACTTTTGATTTCATTGAACTCTTCATGAATGGCTCTTGTTACACCAATATCGGCTTCGGTCAGTTTTTGTCTGTCTGTGGGCTTTGGCTATGTTTAAATTTGCAGTGAATCTCTCTCTCCCTCCCTCAAATTTTCTCAGCACATACCTGTCTAAGCAGAAATATCTTCCTTTCCTTACATCCTTATTTACAGCTGTACTAATGGAATCTGTAATGGCCTTATGATCACTCATGTCCTCTTCTGCATTGAGTGAAAAAATATCGGGCCTGTAGGTAACCAGATCAAAGATGATATAGTCACATTCATTCTGATTAACTCTCAAGGTAATTTTTGGATAAGTCATTTAGAATAATTTCACACAATTCCCTTCCCCTAGTCTCATCCTAATCAGTTGAGTCTCCCAATCTAACTGATGAATTGAAATCTTCCAATACTACAACGTGACCAGGGACACTTATAACATCTTCATTGAGTGCCCCTAAATGCACGCAACAAGGAAATTTACTCGAAATCCTCTCCAAATTTTCCCTCAAATATTCTGCTACTACCGGTTCTGTAAAATCATCTGATGAACCAAGTTTCATCCACCTTTCCGACATATGTGTCAATTCTAATTTAACTCTTATTAACATTCTCTTTCTCTGATGTACCATAATGCTACTCTGTCTAATTAATAGGGCTGTAAAAATATTGTGAAAATGATAGTTGCTGCTCGCCATATACTGAGTCACAGAAGTGCCTATCCACAAATCAGCATCTCCACTATATGGTGAGTAGCAACTATCCTTTTCATAATATTGTTACATTCCGTCCTGGGTTTTTCATTATTTAATTAATAGAGCTGTTATTTTTCCCTGTCTGAGATCAGAACTTGTCTAATCGGACCTGTGGAGGGATTTCCCTAGCCTAAAAGACCCACACCACACACAACTTTGTTACTCTACTTCCTAAATGTAGTTCACAGCTGAGCTATTAATAGGAAGTCAAAAAATTTTCCATCTGATAGCGTTTGAAAAATCTGTGTTCAAGGTAGTCACAGAATAGTCTGGGCCTCTGATTTAAGCTTCCCACTTCGGTCCAAACCAGAGCACTACAGTTGGTTCTGGGAACAATGCTGCAAAATTCTATCTCTGCTTCCACCTGCATGTGAGGCTAATTGTCTTCACCAAAGCAGCCAGCTGTCTGTAGAAACTGAGGATAGCCTCTGGACCCACGTGATGACACGTGTAGCCAGTGCACTCAGTTGCTACTGGCAGAACCCCCTCCACATCTCAAATATGACACCACACAGTATCAATATTGTGAAAAGGATAGTTGCCGCTCACCATATATCGGAGATGCTGAGTGAGTCACAGATTTGAGATGTGCCTATCCACAACTCAGTATACACCCCCCCCCCCCCCCCCCCCCACAAGAAAGGTCACGGTGGACACTGACCTTACTTCCCATCCTATTTTGCTTAGGGGCTCCGTCCTCTACCTGATGGAGCTCTCAATGACAAGCTGTCCCCTACACTGTAGGAGTCAGGAACTGGAAGCAGTTAATTCCATAAATTATCTGGGAGTACGCATTAGGAGTGATTTAAAATGGAATGATCATATAAAGTTGATCGTTGGTGAAGCAGATGCCAGAATGAGATTCATTGGAAGAATCCTAAGGAAATGAAATCCGAAAACAAGGGAAGTAGGTTACAGACGCTTCTTCGCCCACTGCTTGAATACTGCTCAGCAGTGTGGAATCCGTACCAGATAGGGTTGATAGAAGAGAGAGAGAAGATCCAACGTAGAGCAGCGCGCTTCATTACAGGATCATTTAGTAACCGCGAAAGCGTTACGGAGATGATAGATAAACTCCAGTGGAAGACTCTGCAGGAGAGACGCTCAGTAGCTCAGTATGGGCTTTTGTTGAAGTTTCGAGAACATACCTTCACCGAAGAGTCAATCAGTATATTGCTCCCTCCTACGTATATCTCTCGAAGAGACCATGAGGATAAAATCAGAGGGATTAGAGCCCACACAGAGGCATACCGACAATCCTTCTTTCCACGAGCAATACGAGACTGGAATATAAGGGAGAACCAATAAAGATACTCAAGGTACCCTCCGCCACACACCGTCAGGTGCCTTGCGGAGTATGGATGTAGATGTAGATGTAGATGAGGTGTCCTGTACTGGCACACATATCACCTTCAGCAATGGGCAACTTCTCAAACCTGTTTTTATAGCCTAAGGGGACAGCCTTATGACCAGAACCCACTTTTGTCTTCTGCCTATAGATGCACAACCTCACTGCTGTTCACTATTCAGTGTCAGGTTAGTCTCGAATGCCCAGGACAAATGACTTGTAGGGAACTGTGACACAAGGGATCATAGATGATGCTATAGGCATCTAAGGTCCCAAAGCATTCCTCTGATACACCAACACCACTGCAGCCAAGGGCAGCAGCCTGAAACATGTTGACCATGGTCTACCACAAGGAATAAAACACTAGCCAAAGCAATCTAACTACTGCTACTATCACTGCTTCTGGTTATCGCTGCACTATGAAGTTAGTTCACGTGATATTAATTCTGGAAAAATACATAAACATGTTTAATAAATTGACACTAGTCAACACAATTAAATACACTGATACTGTTGAGTTCTTCACTGAAACATGTGGAAACAAACACTAAATTAAACACTGTGTATGAACTTAAATTATTGCTGCTCCTTCGTGTCCACTTGGCTCTACGGCTGTGACTACTTATAAAGTGTAGAAGCCACTGAGATGTGAAGTATCAGTTTGTCTTGGATTTTTTTTTTCTGTTTTTCTCAGCTTTGCAGTATTTGGGGTATCGAAAGAGAATCCTGGGAAAAGGTGCATTGTGATTACTGTCTATTTCTGCAATGTTAATTGTCATACTTCACTGGTGAAGAGAGAGCTGTTACAGAATATTTACTATTGTTAAACCAGTTGCTACCAATTAAAAATTGTGTTTTATCACCTAATTCTTATTATATAAAGTTATGGATTGACAAATAATAGTCATCTGTGCATTAGTGAAAGATGAAAGGGGTGTTTAAAAAAGAGAGAGTGGAAGGGAGGGAAAGTGAAGATGAGTTCTTATTCCTTATTTCTATCAAGCCTATTATGTAAGGTCTGTATTAGATTCGTTTTACTTATAAAACAATTTTTCCTTTTGTTTCTGTAAATTGGATCAGCCATTCTTTTGATGTTCACAGAAAAAAGCTGTTGGGAGTGATCTTTATGAGCAAGTGTTCTACTCCCTTGACCTCATAGAAAAGGATTATTTTGGGCTGCAGTACACTGATGCAAACAATGTACAGGTACAACACTAGTATATTTTTGCTTGTAACTTTTTTTTTTTTTTTTTTTTTTTTTTTTTTTTTTTTTATATATGGCAT
The DNA here is from genome assembly GCF_023897955.1 of Schistocerca gregaria. NCBI lineage: Eukaryota > Metazoa > Arthropoda > Insecta > Orthoptera > Acrididae > Schistocerca > Schistocerca gregaria. Next base: position 854,007,947 of record NC_064931.1, on the reverse strand, counting down.
TCATTACAGTGTTGATCCTCACCACATTTTTAACAGTCTATCTTCACTCACACAGTAAATATTAATACCTGATTTTTTAAATATTATTTTCACCTGAATTGTGTATCTACAACACAAAAATTTTTAATACAAACAAGATGTGTGTTGTTCATTTTCAGCATTGGCTTGACCCAACAAAGGCGATAAAAAAACAGGTGAAAAGTAAGTTCTCTCCATATTATAAAACTATTTTTTTATTCTATATCACAATTACCTATGAGTTTTGAACTTCAAAGAGTCCCTTGTCTAAAGACTGTTAGTAGACATAACACAAAGATACTTCAGGGAGGATATCCGCACCAATGCCTATATGTGACATTTTTACCACTTGGCTGGCACTATTGCACAGGTTTTGCTATATCTGTGAGTAGCCGGAGATCAGCACCCACAGCACCAGGAGAGAAACGGGTGAAGCCACAGGATGGAAGGGCCACCTGTGGAAGAGAACATGACACTAACTGGTAGTGGAACCACATATGGCTGAACGATGGCAGATGGAAGACAGACAAGGACAAGCCGAAAGCAACCTATGCAAAGCAGAAACTTTCGCCACAACAATGGTCAATGTGGCAAGAGCTGACAGGCACAATCCAAATTGCAACCTAAGAGAAAGACCAACTGCCAAGTGAGGTTGGTATTGAATAGTCCAAGTACAGCGATGATAGTAACCGACAATGTCAGATGTGAATACAGAACTGACTGATGCAATACTATGCCCTCTAACAGCCTTCTAGGTCAATTTTGTCCAGTAATCATTCAACTTTGGCAGAGCCAGATACCAGAGGTTTCTTTGTGAATTATGATGATCACATTAAGAAACACATTGCTTCAGGTTTTTCTAGATTGTGTGCCCAATGTTGGGCAGCTGGATGCCCATGGGCACGGGTGGGTGGGAGTGTGCAAGCAGCTGATCCGTGGACAGGCAGCAGACAGCTGGCCCAGAGCCTATGCGGCAGTTTCGTACTGGCCAGGTACATGCAGGAAGGACTGGCCAAGCGATTCATACATGCGCAGAATCCGTGTAATTGGGCTACTTGTAGAGTAGCCTATACTAACTGCGGCAGTCTGTGAGAGAGTTGAGACAGCATAGGAACAACTTGCATTACATGGTAAAATATATTTGGACATAAGCTAAAAATGAGCATGGAAGACATATATCACTACTTAAGTTAGCTTTCACAGTTGCGAAAACATAGTGCAAGAAGCAAAAGTGATAGGCCTCGGCTCTCTTAAATTAATAAAACTTTTATCCATTCTGGATTTGGAACACTGCAACTGTCTTGTTAAAGGTTTCAGGAATTACTCCAACCAATCGCCGTTTTTTCTTCGATTTTTATTTATTCATGACCAGTTTCGAATTGCCTGGCGATTCATCATCAGATGATACAATTTAGTTTGGAGTATTGTGGGGTTCATGCATCTGTGGCAAATATAGAGACAAAAAAGTGAGCACTGTATGTGTGAAGAATATTAAGATTGTAAGATTAATTTGATGGTATTACTGACCGTTTTTATTCTTGTTGCAAGCACTGCTCTGGAAAACAATTTATGCTTTCCAGTATTGTTAAATATCAAGTGAAACAGGCACTTTTCCACCGATGGTGGGTGACTCCCACATACTTTCAAAATATAAACTAACCGTAGAGTGTGGCTGTTGTTGTCTCCAAAGAGTTTTGTGGAGGCAGAGATTTTCTTTGCTCATTTTTCGTTTTGTGTGGCATTTGCAGTAAAATATATATTTATTACATAACTTTCTTTATAAAAATTAGTATTATGTTTTTACATTGCAATTTTTTTCTTTTATGATATTTACAAAATCTACAACAAAGTGTTTAGGACAATATTTCTGGTAGTGAAGTTATGTTTGGCATGTTACTCATTGCTCAATAAAGAGGGTAGCATACATATGGGGAGGAGAGGGGGAAAGGGGAAGGGGGGAGGGATTGAGAGAGAGAGATTTGTGTGTGCGTGTGGAGGAGAGGATGGTGTTTAGGTGTGGTATGAGCGAGACGGGGAATGGGTATGGGAGTGGATGAGCACAGTATTTATTAGTTTTTCAAATTTAAGGACACTTTAAAATTTTGGAAGAATGGGTTATTTGCTAAATCAATTTGTTTATTTAAGATGGTGCGGGGTGTTTCATTGTTGTGCATGAAAATTTCTAGTTGTTCCAAGAGGTCCATTTTTATTCCTTTGTCTATGATGTGTAGAATGTGGATGTTGGTTTTTATATCTGTGATTGAATGACTGTTTTGGGCTAGATGGGCTGCAAAAGTGGATTTATTTAAATTATTAAAACGGAGTGCGTCAATGTGCTCTTCATATCGGATTTCAAAATTTCTTCCTGTCTGTCCTATGTATTAGCAAGAACAGCTGTCACAAGTTAATTTGTATATACCTGATTTGTGATATAGTAGGCTGGTTGTTTTAATGTTGTGAATTATTTTGTTTTGTATTTTGTTGTTTCTGTGGAAAATGATTTTGACTTTGGGTGGTTTAAATAGTTCTGCACGTTGATATGATACATTAGCAAGGAAAGGCATACAGAGACATTTAGTTTCTTCTGGTGCTGAGGAAAGTTTTGTTGATGGTTTTTGCTTAGTTTTCATTTTTGCATCTAGTTCATCAGCTATGGTTGGGTCATAATCATTGTTGTGGGCTATTGTTTTTAAAATGTTTAGTTCTTTGGTTTTTACAGCAGGTTCAGCATGAATTTCATTTACACAGTTGAGTGCTGATCTGAAAAATGCTAGTTTATGCTGATTTGGGTGGCATGATGTATTATTTATAACATCTGTTGTTGTGAGTTTCCTGTAATTTTTGAATTTGTGTTTGGTGTTGTGACATGTTACATTTAAGTCAAGAAAATTAATTCCTTGTTGTGTTTGGTGTTCAGCTATAACTGTATTTTGGGATGTATATTATTTAGTTTATTGGCTGAGTTTTCTATTTCAGTTGCTGTTCCATTGTATAGTATCAATGTGTCATCAACATAGCATTTATAATAAATGACTTTGTCTTTTTCCATTGGACTATATTTAAAGAATTTGTTTTCTAGATAATTAATATAGATTTCAGCTAGTAGGCCAGTTAAACCACTGCCCATTGCCAAACTGTCTTTCTGAATATAGATTTTGTTATTAAAGGAAAAGTAATTGTGAGACAACACTAACTCAAGCAAATCCATCAGTTCATAGTTTCCTATGTTACTTAGCTTTTTATGATGTTATAAGTTCTTTTTGATTATGTGTAGTGTTTCTGTTGTAGGTATGTTGCTGTACAGGTCGAGGGACGTAAATTGTGCTGTTGTGGGAATAGTGATATCTTTTATGCTGTCAGTTAGTTCATAGCTGTTCTTTATGGAGTAGTTGTTTGTAAATGTGTAGGATTTACAGAGAATTTCATGAAGTTATTTGGTTATTTTCTATCCAGGACTGTTTATTGAGTTGTCTATTGGGTGTAGTGGGTGGCCTTGTTTATGAACCTTGGGTTGTGATCTGAGCTTTGGGGCTGTTGGGTTCATTATTATGCAGTGTTTGGCTTCAGTAGTTATTAGGAGGAAGTTGCATTAACAGGTTTTTATTTTGTTTTGGTATTTTGGGGTAGGATCAGATTCTAGTTCAGTTATGTTGTGTTATTTTTTAAAAAATTTTAATGTTTTGTTAATTTGCTCTGACTCCTACATTTTTACAGCTGTATTGGTTTTGTCAGCCTTAACCACAAGATCATTATTATCAACTAGTTAGTAATTTGTTTTAATGTTGTAGCCTCATTATGAGTAATATTGTGGAGTTTTTTAGAATGGAATAGAATATTTTTATTAGCCTTTCAGTATTTTTCATACAATTGGCTTCGTCAAAGTTTACAGAGGGTTTTACTTTCAGTACGATATTCAAATAGTTACAGAAAGGGGAGAAAAGGAACTAAAGACCTTTCCTTCAGCATTATGTAAAACAATGTTTTATACAGTAATTAAATACACACATAAGAAAAGAGTCACAGTAAATAACTAGCTTATATAATATCAAAAGATTTTCTTCATAACTTAGGTAAAACATATATTTTGATGATTAGTTTCTAAGAATTCTTCAGTTGTATAGAATTCGTTGTTTTTTAGCCAGGTTTGCAATGTATTCTTATATTTATTTAGTGGTACTGTACGAGCTGAGCATGGTAACTTATTGGAAAATTTTATGCTTAAATACGTATAGTTATTATGGACTACAGCAAGTCTTTTGGAAGGCAGGTCCACCAAGTGACTGTTTCTTGTACTGTGTGCATGCACATCACATATCATGTTCAATTTATTCAGATTTTCTCTGGCATATATTAGACAGTTATATATGTACATGCTCGGCACTGTCATTACGCCAAGAGATTTAAAATAATTTCTGCAGGACTCTCTGGGTGCTAACCCCTCCATGCACCTGATTACTTTCTTCTGCCATCTGAAAATACATTCAGCCCCTGGGGAGTTATCCCAAAGCAATATTCCATATTGCAGTTGGGAATGAAAAAAGCATAGTACGAGTGGAGTAGCAATTGCTTGCTCACACTGTTTCTTAATGTATACAATAAGAAAAGTACTCTTGCTAGTTTACTACATAGATAATTGGTGTGTCCTTCCCATGAGAGCTTTTGGTCTATGATTAGCCCAAGTAATTTCACTGTTTTGTTTTAATTTTTAGTTACTTTGAGATTAAATATTATTTCTTCTGTTTTTGTTTGATTTATGCACAGCTGGTTAGCCTGACACCAGTAATTAGCCATTTGCATCATTCCTCTATTTTTGTCCAGTACACTCTGTAAGTTCTCTCCTGTACTTATTAATGTCATATTGTCAGCATATAGTATGTTCTTACACGGTATGTATTTCGAGAAGTCATTGACATAGACAATGAACAGAAAAGGTCCAAGAACAGAGCCTTGGGGTATTCCTCTTTCTATAGGGAGTATTTCTGACCTCTGCCTATTTGCATATACAAGTTGTAACCTATTGCTTAGATAAGATCTGAATAGTCGGAGTGTGTTATCTTCAATGCCATAGTATTTTAATTTTTTGATGAGTATGTCATGTGACACCGAGTCAAAAGCTTTACTTAGGTCAATAAGTGTTCCAGACATTGATAACCTTTTTTCATACCCTTCATAAACATTGCTTACCAAAGCTTCTACTGATAGGTGTGACCTGAAGCCAAACTGTTGTTCATTTAAGATATTGTTGGTTTCAAAATACCTGTATATCTGCTTATGCACACAATTTTCTACTAACTTGGATATGATTGGTACTATTGAAATGGGTCTGTAGTTATTTGGGAGGTTTCTTTCACCTTTTTTATACACAGGCAATGTAACTGTGAGCTTAAGACTGTCGGGGAATATTCCTTCATCGAGTACTCTGTTTGATAGTGAGAGAAGTGGCATTTCAATTTCTTTTGCTAGACATTTAATGATGAGATTACTGAGTCCATAATAATCTTCTGTTTTGGAATTACTTAATTTGTTTATTGACTTGTGAATATCATTGAATGTGATTCGAGTCCAAGTGAACTTCTCACTTCTTGTCTGTTTTGCACAAGTGAGCAATGCTTCTGCATCAGAGTCAGCATTGATGGGTGGGATGGTGACGCTATTTACAAAATATTCATTGAGAATATTGCAGTCGATAGGGATACTCTTTTCTTTATTGGTATTATTTATTTCCCTTTTAATGACAATCCAGGCAGCTTTACATTTATTTTTAGAGTTTAAATATATTCATCATTTCCACAGCACTTAGCATTTTTTATTTCTAGCCTATAAATGTTTCTCATTTTAGTGTAATTTTCCTCGTCCCTATCACTGTTATGCGATTTGTCTTTCATAATCATCAGTAGTATTTTGAGTTTAAGTTGTGGGGTGTACCATTTGTTGGTATTTTGTTGCTTATGAGTAATATTACTCTGGTACCTTTTGGTTACCAAGGGGCATGTCATTTCTACTATATGCTTGATCTCTGCCAGGAAAATGGAAAAACATTTATTAATCATTTTCTTGTTATCCATTACATGACTCCAATCCATTTCTTTTAACTGGTTTATCATTTTGTTTACATTGGATTCACCTAGAATGCTATATGTCACTTCTCTCTGTGTAGAACTGAAGGCTAACGTTTCTATTTGAAGCCATAGCCCTGCATGATCTGATATTCCTAATGCTATTATATCACATTGTATGGAGTCTCTTTGTACATTTTGTTTTCATGTTTTTATTATTTTATTTGCTTCATGTGCAAGAGCATTTTGGTCATTTTGATTTTGTTTTGCTGATAGACAGGCTACCTTTGTGTTACTTATTAGGTCTTTGACAGTGTTTTCGTCAGGTGTATTGTGTTTTAGCCCTTTATTTAGCAAATTTAGTTCTGTGTTGTTGAAATTAATGTTTGTTGTGTTTACTGCCCTCTCAGAAAAATTATGTTTTCCATCAGGTAAGATGGAGTAGGAGTTGGCAGATTTTTTGGCAATGAGGTTTGAGAGCTTTTCTTTTGTTTGGATGAAATTTTCAACATTTCCTTATCCACAGATTGTTGAACTAACTCTCTGAATGTTAAAATTTGCTTTTGGCTGCCTGAGCCAATTTAGGTCATTGATTACAACTTCGGCATAATTAGGAGTAATGTTTTCTAATATGCACTGCTTATTGAATTTAATAGCAAGAATAGTTTTCATTAACTTCAGTTTATACTTTCTGTATGTATTTGTTGTTCCTTTTACCTCACTAGATAGCAAAATAAAACTTTTATCCATTCTCAATTTGGAACACAGCGACTGTCTTGTTAAATGTTTCAGGAATTACTGCAATGAGAAACATGCAAAACATAACTTCACTGTTGTTCTTGGTGGTGGTGGTGGTGGTGGTGGTGGTGGTGGTGGTATTCAGTCCTGAGACTGGTTTGACGCAGATCTCCCTGCTACTCTATCCTGTGCAAGCTTCTTCGTGTCACAGTACTTACTGCAACCTACACCCTTCTGAATCTGCTTAGTGTATTCATCTCTTGGTCTCCCTCTACGATTTTTACACTCCACGGTGCCCTCCAATGCTAAATTTGTGATCCCTTGAAGCCTCAGAACATGTCCTACCAACCAGTCCCTTCTTCTTGTCAAGTTGTCCCACAAACTCCTCTTCTCCCCAATTCTATTCAATACCTCCTCATTAATTATGTCATCTACCCTTCTAAACTTCAGCATTCTTCTGTAGCACCACATTTTGGAAGCTTCTATTCTCTTCGTGTCCTAACTATTTATTGTCCATGTTTCACTTCCACACTCCATACACTCCATACATATACTTTCAGAAATGACTTCCTGAGACTTAAATCTATACTCAATGTTAACAAATTTCTCTTCTTCAGAAATGCTTTCCTTGCCATTGCCAGTCTACATTGTATATACTTCGACCATCATCAGTTATTTTGCTCCCCAAATAGCAAAACTCCTTTACTACTTTAAGTGTCTCATTTCATGATCTAATTCCTTCAGCTTCACCCAACTTAATTCGACTACATTCCATTATCCTCATTTTGCTTTTGTTGATGTTCATCTTATATCCTCCTTTCAAGACACTGTCCATTCCTTTCTACTGCTCTTTCAAGTCCTTTGCTGTCTCTGACAGAATTACAATGTCATCGACGAACCTCAAAGTTTTTATTTCTTCTCCATGGATTTTAATACCTATTCTGAATTTTTCTTTTGTTTCCTTTACTACTTGCTCAATATACTACCAGAAATATTGTCCTAAACACTTTGTTGTAGATTTTGTAAATGGCATAAAAGAAAAAAAAATGCAATGTAAAAACATAATACTAAGTTTTATAAAGAAAGTTGTGTAATAAATATATATTTTATTATGTATGCCAAACAAAATGAAAAATGAGCAAAGAAAATCTCTGCCTCCACAAGACTCTTTGGAGACAACAACAGCCACACTCTTTGGTTTGTTTATATTTTGTAAAGTATGTGGGAGTCATCATCGGTGCAAAAGTGCCTGTTTCACTTGATATTTAATGATACTGGAAAGCATACATTATGTTTTCCAAAGCAGTGCTTGCAACAAGAATAAAAACAGGGAGTAATACCATCAAATTAATCTTACAGTCTTAATATTCTTCCCACATATAGTGCTCACTTTTTTGTCTCTATATTTGCCACAGATGCGTGACCCCCACAATACTCCAAACTAAATTGTATCATCTGATGATGAATCACCAGGCGATTCGAAACTGGACATGAATAAATAAAAATTGAAGAAAAAACTTCAATTAGTTGCAGTAATTCCTGAAACCTTCTTAAATTAATGTTTCCAATTTGACGGTGAAATGAAAATGTGATGCAGCAATTACAGATGACTCAGCAGACCACACTTTTTACTTGCAGAGACTGCCAAGTATCAGGAAAAACATTCTTACAAATTGACTACCTTCTGTTGCTGTTTTTAGTGAGGAGTTCAGCTCTGTGTGGGCATATTTTTCTAGAACTATGTTGTTTTGACTCTTAAGGATGGAAATTTATTTTTTTTGATTTGGCGACTACCCTTAAGCCACACTTCAGTGATGATGTGATGGTATTATAAAACACATATGAGATGTTGCATGCAGAGCTTACTGCAGTATATTGTGTAGTGTACCAATGTATGCGTGCACATTCTGGAGATGTCTTACCAGCAACAGCTTATGGACTGTATAGAGCCCACCAGTGAGGGTGTGCTACAGAATAGTTTACAGGAGAGAACTATAGCTTGGATACAGACTCACATGGTTAAAATCCCATCTGGGCAGTTAGGGGCTGTTTTGAAATGCCAACTTTGTGCCATGCGTCAGTGATCCACATTATATGTGTGGGTTTGACAGAATTGTAACAGTGGGAATGAGGTTTCTCATGATCATATCCTTGTGTAAATGTTCTGTCTTCTTGTCATATAGAACTAGAGCAAGTAGAGCAATAATTACCTCCCTTATTTTCATCAGGAGCTGTAGGGGAGTGTTTGTCCACAGTATTGTATCTCCCAGGAGAGTCTATATTGCAAGATATTGGAAGTAGTCTCTGTGGAGTTCATAAAACACAGAAATACTGCATTTGAAGATAAATTAAAAAGTGTGCCATGACATCTACTTGAAAAGTATGTTAGTAGTTGAAGGCTTGTTGGTTGATCCTCATTTAATAATTAGACCACTTTTTTATGGGTGCTGTTATTTTCACCTCTGAAAATACTTGATGTATGTGAATATGGCCATTGACAACATGGCTCAGTTTTGACGTTAATTTGCAACTAACTGTGAGCAAGTTCTCAGTTTGGAAGTAAGTAAGAGCATACAACTTCCAATAAGATTATACTCAGTAAGGAACTTTGATGTTCAAACTGACCTACAGATCATATTGTTATGGATGGTGATAAAGGATACAGTCTCATACTGTACATAGGTTCCACTGGTGTACAAAATAATTAATAAATAACAGACAAGATCCCATTCTTCACCTTGTCTTATTCTCTACTTTTGTTGTACTTTTTTCAAATTATGTAGTGTTAATAGAATAAATATTAAAGTAACTGTATGCATAATGGGTGTGGGAGCTTGAGCAGCATAAGGCTCTTGGGGAAGATACACTAGACTGATATATTCAGTGCCACATTCCTTTAATACTATTATTTATTTTGAGTGTTAGTTCATTGCAATTGTTGCATTACACTCTCTCATTTGCAGTTGGACCTCCATACACTCTGCGCCTGAAAGTTAAATTTTATTCATCAGAACCAAACAGTCTTAGAGAGGAACTGACCAGATACCAGTTCTTCTTGCAGCTGAAGCAGGACATATTTGAAGGACGTCTAGAATGTCCTTACCAGACTGCTGTGGAATTAGCTGCTCTAGCATTACAGTGTATTTATTTTTTCTTTCTTTTCTTTGTAATTCTAGTTGACTCAAGACTTACAAAAAGTTGGTAAATGTGTCTTCAATTAACAGCACCTGAAATTGTGTAGTAACCTATACTAAATATTTCACGTAGCTTCTGGTATTGTCTGGTGGTTGATGTACTTGCTCATTTCTATGCATGTGTGATAGTTCTCACAGTGATTCAACTCCATGCTATTTTTTATTGTTTTACTACATTATTATTTAAATATGCTGCTGTTAATTGGACCCATAAGTACATAAATGCATGTGTTTTATTTAAATATTAAATTGAACAAAATGAAAAAGATAAATGACTAATCAAACTATAGTTTTAGTACATAATAATTACTAGCTGGAATAACATACAGTGTTGGAGCAAATAGCAATAGAAAAAATCTATAAACAGCCAAGCTTCAAAGACTGCGGTTGTCTGCTAGAGTTAAGGGGAAACCTGTAAAATAAGAAAGCCACTCAAAGAATATACCATCTGGAGTGAGGCAAAAAAGGTTGAGAGAGAGAGAGAGAGAGAGAGAGAGAGAGAGAGAGAGAGAGAGAGAGAGACTGACTGACTGACTGACTGACTGATTGACTTTCTGCTGCCACTAATACTATTGCTACTACTGTGTCGTCTTATTCTCCTCCTCCTCCTCCTCCTCTTCCTCCTCCTCCTCTCCTCTTCTTTGCTTCATTATTCCACCAACACAAAAATCAGCAATAAAGGGGACGAAATACAGATAAAATCAGTATGCGTAATACATGCTGCAATATTATTATGTATTGAAATTGAGATGACAGTGTGAAATTTCATATTACGATTCTTTGCACATATTATATAGATGATTCATTGTAAGAACAGCTAAAACATATAGTAGAGGCTTATGTTTCTATAGTTGGAATTTCAGCTTATTCATTAAAAGTATACACAAAATTGAAATGTAATCCTCCAACTTATAGAATAAATAATTTTCTTGAAGAAACCAAAAACAGAACTGGTAAGAAAACTGGATGACTGTAGATTGATTTGGGACCTAACGTATATGAAGAGTTGAACATTATTTCTATGTCATGAATGATAATTTGTCCTACACCCTAGGTCTTACTTTGCTTTAAAGTGAGTGACACATGAAACCTGTCATAAATGGCAACAAATCTTATGCAGCTTAGTTGGTTTAATCTGTGTCCGGTTTTCCTTTCATAATTTACAATAACCAGCTCAAAACCCAAGATGGACAAAACTCTCATCACTAAAAGTGTTGGAGGAAATAGGGGGAAGGTGATATTCATTGATGTAAAGTATATTGAAGGACATACGAGATCTATTTGTCTCCCTCTTTTCTTTCTCTGTCCTACTCACTCAGCACTCATCTTGTACTCATTTATTATCATGAAGGCTCTGAGTGGTTATTCTACACTCTTCATTGTATGTTAGAGCCATCCAGCACTCAGTGTTTTCTTATTTTTGAACAATTCCTATCTTTCTTTTTCTATCCAGCTGTCACCCTCTCATGATGTTAATAAAATACTATCACAAACTTTTAGACATTGCCTCTGGCATGCCCAAAACCCAGCATCTCTGGAATTGGAATGATTAATATTACATCTAATGTACATCATAATTTTCTGTCTTCTGATCTGCTGTGTATGGAAATAACCACATTTTTTCTCAAAAGTAAATAATGTTTCTTATTTTCAGGTATTGTCATGAGTTAAGTTAGTGTGACACTTGGATGTCTGTGAAGGTCTTGGTGCTTTTATTGTTATTATACGTCTTCCTTTTAACTTCATTGCTTGCAAAAATATATGTAGTGCATTAAGTTATAAGCTTACAGACTAGAGTGACTGAAATTTTGCAGTGTAAATCAGTTGTCTGCTTTCCTAATGGTGTAATTTCTTTTGGCTGTAGCGGAATTAGGTGATTATGATGAAGCTGTTCATACTCCAGCAGTGGTGTCTGAATTCCGCTTTGTTCCAAATCAAACAGAAGAGATAGAAATTGCTGTGTTGGAAGAATATAAAAAGCTTGGGTAGGTTATCAAAAGTTGATGTAAACAAATGTTTAATTAGCTGTGTTATATATATATATATATATATATATATCCTCTCCCTTAAAACCCACATCCTTTCGTCTTTCCCTCTCCTTCCTGAAGAAGCAACCATCGGTTGCGAAAGCTAGCAATTCTGTGTGTGTGTTTGTGTGTTTTGTTCATGTGCCTGTCTGCCGGCGCTTTCCCGCTTGGTAAGTCTTGGAATCTTTGTTTTTAATATATTTTTCCCATGTGGAAGTTTCTTTCTATTATATATATATAGAAACAACTATAATTTGTGCATTTCAGCCTTGAAATAGTATTATGTTTGTATCTATATCTGGAGCACCTTCTACAGAGATCTAGAAACACATCACACATTTAAATAATATGGATTTCAAACTCACACAGCTCAGTAGCAGAATACCAGAGTAATTGTTGAGTTAGTGTTCGTATGTTCACAGTTTAACTACTTTCGTAATCTACACTAATTGGTGAACACCTCGTGGAGCACAGCTGGTAGTGACTGAGTGCAATTTGGAAAAACCAGAGATTATTGGCAGTTACCTACATTTGCCACAGAAATTACAATCCAGCTTACATAATATATATTTATTTTTAGTGTGTTAAACACCTGTCACTCGCCCAATAGCAGATGCATTGAGTAGTACGTTCCTCATTTTCAGCCATGTTGATAAATAATCAGAGCCCTGGCAAATTATGCCCGGAAATGAGGGACATCATAATCAAGAACCTTACCACCCGTCATAAAGAGCTATTCCATCATCCACTCAACCTGCACTCCGTCCTGGTCCGTCCTACACCCCTCCTACTCCCAACCCCTTGCCACAGATCTAGGTGCAAGACTTGCCTATCCACCCACCTAGCACTTCAGACACCATTATTGTCACAGGCTTCTCCAACCCCATTGGAGGCAAGGTCACCTATGAAAGCAGCCATGTATAATATCAACTCTACTTCAATCACTGCACACTGACCAGCTGTTATCCAAAGTATATGGCCACTGCCAAAGTGTGGCCAAGAACAAAGTTGACAACCCAGTGGTATAACATGCAGCTAAGCACAACATGCTTGATTTCAGTTGGTGCTTCACAACTCATGCCACCTGGATCCCCACCTCCACCACCAGTTTTTCTGAACTATACAGATGAGAACTACCCTTGCAACGCATCCTTTGCTCCCAAAACTCTCTTGACCTCAGTCTCTGTTAACCTACTGTTTCCGTACCCTCCATCCAACAGTTTCCCCTTCATATGAAACTTCCTGGCAGATTAAAACTGTGTGCCAGATCGAGACTCGAACTCGGGACCTTTGCCTTTTGCGGGTAGGTGCTCATTTCAGTTTCCCCATCCTCTATCCTGTCACCATCTCCTATTCCATTTCTCCATGTCAGCTTCATCGTGCACTGCACCACACCTTTTCCGGTACATGTGGATCATTTAGCTACTCACCCCAAACCCTTTTCCTGCTTCCTGCTGCTCCCCATGCCACACCACGCCACTCTATATGACACAACTCCCACCCCACCCCTCCTTGGTACACCTGGCAAAATGCAATCCCAGCATTGTGTGTCCAAAGGGGGGGGGGGGGGGGTTGTGTGCGTGCTCTAGCCCAACAAAGATTTAGCCTGAAAGCTAGCAAGTTGTTCTCTTTTGTGTGTGCCTGTTGATGAGTCAACACTCTACATTGTACCAGAATTTTTCTTATATTTAAGCACATATCACTAATACAAAGTGTCTTAAGAGCTGCAGTGCCAGCACAGCATTGAACATTAGTTGACATCACAGAATATAATTTCTTTCTGCAATTTGCCTAAAAGTAATTTCAGCAATTTGAAAATGTTAAAAGCTACTCATACAATGTGCTGTTGTCAACAAATATGATGAGAGTACAAATACAACGAATTTTGTTAGGGATCCTAGGTATGCAATATTAAGTTTCATTGCAAAGAATAGTTCATAATGTGCATCTTTCTCCAGACGTGCTGTACTCTGGAATATTTTTTGTGTATGCCGTTCCACAGCTTCAGTAAATTGCATGAAATTCATTTTTTATGTGTGTGGTCCACCAGAGCTAGAATTCAATTGCAATTACAGTGAAATACATGTATAAAAAATACATTTCGTGCTTTACTCTGTTTGTCTTCCTTTTTCAGAAGAGATTAAAGTTTGACACACCTCCCACATTGAATATCAATTCAACACATCTTTCTGCACTCTGCAACAATCATAAAAGGTATCTTTAAGTAAAGGAGCTGTCAACCTCTAGTTTCAATACAACAGTATTTCATTACACATCCGTCTATTGTTGGAGCTTGATGCCTGTCTTCCTGAGACTCAGAAACTACCTTTTTTAACTATTTAACTAGCTATAGTGGTTAGCACACTGGACTTGAATGCCTTGCTCTCCGTGACCCCCTACACACACACACACACACACACACACACACACACACACACACACACAGAGGGGGCGGGGGGAGAGGGGGCGGGGGGAGGTCACTAATCTGATACTTGGATTACTTGTTAGATGATGGTGCTAAACTAATGCTGCCTGCTTCTTTATGTATCTTAAGTAATGTTCCCTTTAAGATCTCGTGCGTTACTAAAATTACTCTACAATATTAATTTGGAATTGTTACTTCATTTATTTTACCTTTAAACGTATTTTCTGTCCCCAAAGTATGTCTTGATACAGAGTTAAGGATGAGTTTTCTTTCCCTCAAACATCTTTTCATCTGACTTTTTGTTTGTTTATTGTGATATGGGGATACTTTCAAAAGCTCAAAATTTGACCTTATTTTTAAATTAATGTGTTTGTCTGCCCTGCTCCAGTTGTCACCATTTCAGTATCTTTAATGCTGTCTATACATTTTTGCCACTTATTTAATGTGTTTAGAAGAAAGAGCTTTTCTCTACTTATTCTGCCTCTCAAAGCATGTCAGGGGTATTGCAACAAATGGAAGTTCACATGGGGGGCCAATATTAATTGAAATTAGGACAATTCAGTTAAAATAATTGTAATGAGTAGACATATGCAGTGTACATGATACTCAGTCCCATTCTAAAATGCTAAAAAGCCACCATCTACATCTACACGATTACTCTGCAATTCACATTTAAGTGCTTGGCAGAGGGTTCATCGAACCACAATCATACTATCTCTCTACCATTCTACTCCCTAACAGCGGGCGGGAAAAACGAACACCTAAACCTTTATGTTCGAGCTCTGATTTCTCTTATTTTATTTTGATGATCATTCCTACCTATGTACGTTGGGCTCAACAAAATATTTTCACATTCGGAAGAGAAGCCGGCCAGGGGTGGTCCAGCGGTTCTAGGCGCTCAGTACGGAACCACACGACTGCTGCGGTCGCAAGTTGTAATCCTGCCTCGGGCATGGATGTGTGTGATGTCCTTAGGTTAGTTAGGTTTAAGTAGTTCTAAGTTCTAGGGGACTGATGACCACAGATGTTAAGTCCCATAGTGCTCAGAGCCCTAAAAGCCATTTTTTCTGAAGAGAAAGTTTGTGACTGAAATTCTGTAAATAGATCTTGCCGCGACGAAAAAAGTTTTTGCTTTAATGACTTCCATCCCAACTCGCGTATCATATCTGCCACACTCTCTCCCCTATTACGTGATAATACAAAACAAGCTGCCCTTTGTTGCACCCTTTTAATGTCCTCCGCCAATCCCACCTGGTAAGGATCCCACACCGCGCAGCAATATTCTAACAGAGGACGAATGAGTGTAGTGTAAGCTGTCTCTTTAGTGGACTTGCTGCATCTTCTGTGTGTCCTGCCAATGAAACACAACCTTTGGTTCGCCGTCCCCACAATATTATCTATGTGGTCTTTCCAACTGAAGTTGTTCGTAATTTTAACACCCATGTACGTAGTTGAATTGACAGCATTGAGAATTGTACTATTTATCGAGTAATTGAATTCCAGCGGATTTCTTTTGGAACTCGTGTGGATCACCTCACACTTTCCGTTATTTAGCGTCAACTGCCACCTGCCACACCATACAGCAGTCTTTTCTAAATCGCTTTGCAACTGATACTGGTCTTCGGATGACCTTACTAGACGGTAAATTACAGCATCATCTGCGAACAATCTAAGAGAACTGCTCAGATTGTCACCCAGGTCATTTATATAGATCAGGAAAAGCAGAGGTCCCAGACGCTTCCCTGGGGAACATCTGATATCACTTCAGTTTTACTCAATGATTTGTCATCTATTACTACGAACTGCGACCTTCCTGACAGGAAATCACGAATTCAGTAGTACAACTAAGACGATACCCCGTAGGCCCGCATCTTGATTAGAAGTCGCTTGTGAGGAACGGTGTCAAAAGCTTTCCGGAAATCTAGAAATATGGAATCAACTTGAGATCCCCTGTCGATTGCGGCCATTACTTTGTGCGAACAAAGAGCTAGCTGCGTTTCACAAGAACAATGTTTTCTGAAACCATGCTGATTACATATCAGTAGATCGTTCCCTTCAAGGTGATTCATAATTTTTGAATACAGTTGTATGCTCCAAAACCCTGCTGCAAACCGACGTCAATGATATAGGTCTGTAGTTCGATGGATTACTCCTACTACCCTTCTTAAACACTGGTGCGACCTGCGCAATTTTCCAATCTGTAGGTACAGATCTGTCGGTGGGCAAGTGGTTATATATGATTGCTAAGTAGGGAGCTATTGTATCAGCGTAATCTGAAAGGAACCTAATCGGTATACAATCTGGACATGAAGACTTGCCCGTATCAAGCGATTTGAGTTGCTTCGCAACCCCTAAGGTATCTACTTCTAAGAAACTCATGCTAGCAGCTGTTTGTGTTTCAAATTCTAGAATATTCCATTCGTCTTCCCTGGTGAAGGAATTTCGGAAAACTGCGTTCAATAACTTCACTTTAGCGGCACCGTCGTCGGTAACAGTATCATCGGCACTGCGCAGTGAAGGTATCGACTGCGTCTTGCCGCTTGTGTGCTTTACATTCGACCAGAATTTTTTCGGATTTTCTACCAAATTTCGAGACAATGTTTCATTGTGGAACCTATTAAAGGCATCTCGCATTGAAGTCAGTGCCAAATTTCACGCGTGTGTAAATTTTAGCCAATCTTTGGGATTTCGCGTTCTTCTGAATGTCGCATGCTTTTTCCGTTGCCTCTGCAACAGCCTTCGGACCTGTTTTGGGTACCATGGGGAATCAGTTCCATCTCTTACCAATTCATGAGGTATGAATCTCTAAATTGCTGTTGCTACTATATCTTTGAATTTGAGCCATATCTCGTCTACATTTGCATAGTCAGTTCGGAAGGAATGGAGATTGTCTCTTAGGAAGGCTTCTAGTGACACTTTATCCACTTTCTTAAATAAAATTATTCTGCGGTTGTTTCTCGTGGATTTGGAACAAACGGTATTGAGCCTAGCTACAATGACCTTGTGATCACTAATTCCTGTATCAGTCATGATGCTCTCTATTAGCTCTGGATTGTTTGTGGCTAAGAGGTCAAGTGTGTTTTCGCAACCATTTACAATTCACGTGGGTTTGTGGACATCTAAACATACAGATAGACGTAAAGGTATTTAAATGCTATGTCTTCATGGTTTGTCTGTAATGAACAGAAACATGTTCATTAAATGAGATAAGCTGAACAATATGGATGCTTTTTAGATGTGAGCATATAGATACAATTTGGATTATGCTGGACTGTCTGCATTTGTGACTACAAAATACTTAGCACAATTGAAAAATGCTTAAAAATTACAGCCACTAAAAAGAAAAGGAAACATGAATACCTTGGCTGTTTCATTGCACGCCTTTTCAAGGCACTTAAAGGGAAAATAATCAACAGACATAGACAGGAAAGAAGAATAATAATTTCGTGGCTCAGGAATTGAGGTAGTTGATTTCAGCCTTCATGTAATGTCCTTTTCTGACTGGATGTGGACAACAACAAAATTGCCACATGAACAAATGTAAAGTGTAAAGAAATCACAGTGACATTAATGCTGTTTGTGGTGGTGCTGCACCCCTGTTTGCTGTGTAAAGTTTTGAAATTAATAGCTGTGGGTTACAGTAATGACAAGTGACCCATGTTCTGCATTATTTGTGGAGGCTTTTTGAAGAGAAATATACCAGAAATCAGAGATCAAAGTTTCGAAAAATGTGTTGTTAATGTCAGTATTTTAGATAATGCACTTGGCATTTAAACAGGCTGCACACACAAAATATTTTTCATTATAAATCAAATCCCCTCAGATGTTATGAGCATTTACTTGTGAGCAGAAAGATTGTTGCCAAAATAACGTAAATGTCCTTGGCAAATGAAATAAAAGTTGAGTCTGCCATCTTCATTCAGAGTCAGGCAAAAGTACATGCAAGAACTTCCCAAATCTAAAGAAATTTATGTACAGCGGTCAATTATAATACACAAAATGGTTTATTTTATTGACTTCTTACAAATCCATTGTTACTGTAGTCATCTGTTTGCCCTTGGTGCTACACGTAAAAAGAAGAGCTACTGTGTCATCTGAAGTCAGCCAAAGATCATCAAGTGGAACTGATTTGGCTTCTTTAGCTCCTTCAGCAGATGGTTGAATGCTGTTTGTGTTATGTGACACCACCTACCTAATATCTCTTCCCGTTTTCTCTCCAAGCTTTTCTCATATTTATAATTTTGTGCAGTCTATCTAGACAGTAATTTGTGTACAGTAATTACTATATGTGACAGATCTTCAGTTCCACAGAATTGTATTTGGTGACCAACCTGACCCCTGCATGTAGCTACTGCTGGTTTATTTGTGTTGCCTAAATGACAAAAGCTCTTCTTTTTCTTGAAGTGGGTGTTAGTGCTACTTTTGTGAGTTTCAAAGCTTTTATTTTATGATACATTTTTGTTCTATGATGATTTATTTCCAACAGTGACATGAAAACCACATTGGTAAATATGAACACATCTCATAAATATTAGATAATGGGATAAAGACTGTGAAAATTTCAAAATGGTTTAAGTTTTTTGTTTCAACTGGCATGAAGTCCCACTGAATTATCCCTTGTAATTTGTTCTTTTTTAAATTATTATATTCTAATTATTTTGCAATTTTTTAGTCCTCTCAACAGTACTATTCCATTTTTACAGTGGGTTCTAGGGCAGTTGAGAATCTAGTTACATTACTTTATGAATTTTTGTCTTATAAACATATTCTATCCAGGTACTATAGTTGCTCTTTCATTCATGCCATTTCACAAAGAATTCCTACCATGGAATCCCCAGAAACAACACTTTATTCACGTGTTAGCTTATAAAGTAGAGTATTAAGTGTCCAGAATAAATTCCAAGCTATAAATGCAATATCTAAAAGCAGAAAGCAATGACATAGCAATTCCAGTACATATAGCAATGTGTATACCAGCTGTACTGCCATGCCCTCTTGTTCATTTTATATAAATGTGAGTTCTTTCAAGAAAGAACAATGTGACTCACAGTGAAAACTATAGTAAATATTTTATAGTTAAATTACTAAACCACCATTTAACCCAAGGTTTCACTTGATATACGTATATAGCGAGAGGACATAAATAAATAATCTTTCATATAAAATCACAGTTACAGTGGAATTAATTTCATGAAGATACCTGCCCTTAGTGATTGTGTTGTAAATGATTTTCTGTTTATTTTACTCTTGTGGTTATCTCTTGCATTCCAGAGGACTGACTCCTGCCCAGGCTGAAATGAATTACCTAAACAAAGTGAAATGGCTTGAGATGTATGGAGTAGACAACCACATAGTCTTGGTAAGCTTGAACTACAGTCGTATCCATTTATTATTTTATGAGTCACTAAAAGTGTTAAACAATGTTAATACAACTACCAAAACAGGGATCAGCAAGGTTGAAGCAATAACAGGAAAATCACACAACCTGAGCTTGTATACGCTGTAAGATGTCACTGTTGCTTTTGGGAGAGTGATTGAAATAATCAGCTGTCCTTCGTTTAACTGTTTCCCATTAGAAGATAAAATAATTGTTACCTGCCAGTCTTCTGTTCACTGACCATGGAGTCGTAAGAGGTGTTCTCTTACTGCAATTGCTTAGATTGGCAGAATTACTGATATAGGGAAATGAGGGAACGGGGGAAAGCTTCAGGCGCAAAGCACTTTAAAAAATCAAACTATGTTGTTCGTCTAAAACACAATGAATGGGGGGGTAGTTTCATTACACAGTTAGAACGAAAGAAACCCACAAGTCTAGATTACTTGGCATGCAGCAATTTTGCTGTAGGAAAAAAAAATACATGGAAAAAATTAAAAAGACAAATGATAATTCGTACAGTCCATAGAGAGTGTCATTTGGTGTCTTTATATGAACTTCTGTAGGTAAGTAATATGAAAGAAGATGGTTAGCCACAAAGAGTTATGGATATGATTGCAAAAGTGAACAGTGTGACAAATTGTACCACATCACCATTGAAGAAATTGTGGTTCTGGCTGCTTGTGGAGCAAGAGGCATAATCATGTAGTAAAAATGACTGAAGCAACCATGAGCATACTATTGCAAAGCATCCTAACTAAAACTGAACTGACTCTGTACAAGGCTACTTCCAAGCTGCTGGAAGCCAAGCACATTTCCACTAATAATAAAACTGTAAGACCATCGTGTCTGTCTGTTTGAATACTCTTATCTCCAGAACTAGTATACAAATTTTCATAGGGGTTTTGACAGGAAAACTGAGCATAACTTGGTGCAATGTCTAGGCTTCATTTCAGGAAGGAAGGAACAAGAAGAAGAACAAAATTGCAATTTAAAGTTTCATCTGCTCAGATTAGTAGTTTGAATGTTTAATCAACATGACATCGTAAACAAAAGAATGAATAGATGATACTGTTATTTTAGTACACCAAAGAACCAATAGACAGTGCTGTTAAGTTTTTAACTCGATGAAAGATGTATTTTCGGAAGTTTACATTAGTGACAGAACTAAGTGCTGCAATCTTATTTTTATAAATAAAAACTAATAGCAAATTTACTTGGCTAGGATATATGGATTTACTGATTTTGCTTTCTGTATTAAAAACAATGACATTGCTTTGCTCATTTTGATAGGTTTTATAAACATTCTTTGCTAGGGAAAGCAAATTTATTAAGTTTGCTTTGTGATTTGGGTGCTTGCTGATTACATATTGATTTTGTTTTGTTTATGAATAAAAATGCTAAGAAAACAATAGATTCTTTCTTAATACACCAGAACAGCTAAAAGACAGAGGACAATGCTGGCTGAAGAATCCATTGAAGATTGTGAGATGAGTCACTGTGACTAAAGATCATCAGGCTGTAACTCGATCTTTTGAAATTCCTTCTGAAAGCGAGGCATGACATAACTCTGAGAGTGTCATACATAATCTTTATCCACAGAACTCTTCACTTACAGAAGCTTTTCACCAGTGTAATGTCATATGAGTGGAAATTTTGGCAGGAAGTAGTCCAGGCTAGGGAGTTTTTATACTCCAGATTCCACTTATTCCTAACAGTTTAGCATTTCACTTTAAACGTGCACAATTCCCAGTAAGCTTATGTTATGCCATGACTGGAAACAAAGCACAAGGCCAGATGCTGTGTGTTGCAGATGTGGACCTTAGTCAGTTGCTTTGCACACAGCCAGTTTTATGTGGTTCTCTCCTGTGTTAGTGAAGCAAACAATTTATTCATTCATCTCCCCAGTTATACTACTTTTAAGTGTTGTACACAAAGACGCTTTATACTATCAGTAATGAAATGATACCTTCCACGATCCGCAGCCGAATGTGACTTGGAGGGCATCTCTTTGTGGTTTTCTAGACTCTGACACAGCAGAGTAGTGTGTCCCCTCAGACAAAAAAAGGTTCTTGTTACCAGCTTTACCGGGGATGGCAGTTAAGTTGTTTCCTGCAGCTTCTGGCTGGTAGGGTGGTGCGACTTGCTGGTATTAAGGTTGGGTAACGGTTGTGGTGCCAGGTTAATGAGAGAGGGAGAATCTAGTATCCCTACATAATGGCATATCTGCAGCTGAAATTTGAACATCACAGCCCTAAACCGTACTGATTTATTTATTTATTTTTAAATCAGTAGACATGAAAAATGATCCACCCTCATTGTTTGATGGTCCTCTACATAGATGATGCATTGGTAGTTTCTGATAGCTGGGGAAAAGATATTTATGAATAAATTGGCTGACAAGAAAGTAAGCAGTAGGCCCGTGATATCTATCATTGAAATCAGGAGTGCAGATACAGTATGGCTCCACTATTGGAAACATGATTATTGTGTAACTGAACTCTTTCTTTGCATGGAAATGTAGTGCACAACTCTCGAGGCTTCTCCATGTAGGTTATACAACTCAGAAAATTTTCAGGGTAATAATTCGCAACCATTGTCCATACAACATAACCCTACAGATCGAAACCGTGTGCTACACCATGACTTGAGGCTGGAACCTCACCTTTCACAAGCAGTGCTATTCATGAGTCACACTGAGATAGCTCAGTGGGTAAGAGCTATGCCCATGGAAGGTGAGGTTCTGTGTTGGAATTTGCCCAGAACTTTCAGATTGGCACACACTCCACCGCATAGTGAGAATTTATTGTGTACCCCAAATTGTATCACCTTACCCCACAACTCTTACCTGTGCAGAAAGCTCCTTGTAAATTTTTCCTGTTCTACACTCCCAGCTTTCGCCAAACGTACATTTTTGAGGTAAGAGCGATCGATTGGAGCACATACCAGCAAGTAATCAGAATAAATAACAACAAACATGTTGACTATCTGTGTACTATTTGCAGTCACAATATTTTGTTTTGCTATCTGAGTTCAGCAGTGTGTTTTGGAGCTAAAATTCAATTTTTAGTTACCACATATAAATTATGTGGAATAAACATGATTTACTTTTTCACCTAGCAGTATATCAGATGAGAGAGCTTTTAATTTTGGAAAAATAGTAGGTCATAAGAAATTATGTGAAAAAAATTCCAGGCTGGAATAATGACAATATTATTAAAAGGATATAGTTCCTACTCACCATATAGCGGAGATGCTGAGTCGCAGATAGGCACAACAAGAAGACTGTCGAACAAGAAAGCTTTTGGCTAAGGAATAGTTCGTTGTAATTAGACACCCCCCCCCCCCCCCCCCCGCCCACACACACACACACACACACACACACACACACACACACACACACACACACACTGGTTGCCGATGCCATAACTGTGAATTTATGACAATTATTTCCATTTTGCCACAGATATTTGCCACCTGCAACAAATAAAAATTGCCACATTTGCACTTTCATTTAATGAAAGTTGACATTTTCTTTGTGTACTGCAGGAGTCAAATCACAGCTGGCCTTTTATAACTACACAGACATTATTTGTACACTTACAGCTGTTGTTAAGCAATAACTGTAAAATATTACTTGTTATTTTAAATCATGCATAGAGATGAAATAAATTAAAACAGTGCAGAGCAGATGAGTGGCAGGGGATGGAAAGACTGTGGAGTAGCTTGGTTACATGAGTGTGTGAATTAATGTTTGGTACTTGTCGCAGAGAAATTACCTGGCACACATTGGCCAAAAGGTGTGCCAGCAACTAAACAGTGACTGCTGTGTAGTATAACAGTTTAAGACTTTTCTGGGTAAGAGGTAACCTACAGAACACTATACTGTCTCAATGTTCCACCCCAGGACAAATTTGCTGTCTGTTTAAGGGGCATAATGAAAAATGCCATTACTTTCAGAGCATTGTGTTCATAAGCATATGATTATCTAATGAAAAAAGTATTTCCTTTGGACTGCCATTCAATACACCAAAACGGACAATACTATTTAAGTGTCAACCAGACATTTTGAAAGAAGTACTAGGTTCAATTAAAGATAGGTCAATAACATTTTTACACAATTTGAAGCAATGGGATTTGATGAAATGAACATTGATAGTTGTATGAGCTATGATTCATCCAACAGTATGATATTGGGACCACACAAGAATGTTCGTGTAGTTGCGATACAAAATTTATTTTCAAAGTGGAAGTTGCCAATATATTAAAATGCTGATGTCACAATGACAAGTGATTTATTACAGCCAATCATAACACAATTTCAGGGAGTTGTAGTTTTTATCATTTCTGTTACATGTGATAAGGTAGCAAAAAATTCAAACGTGTGGTAACAACTTCGTGTATCCTTTTCTAAGACAATTTTTGTTAAATCAGTGGACAATGAAGGAAAATTGAGTACCAGATTTGCGACCGTGCGGGGTAGCCGCGCGGTCTAAGGTGTCATGTCAAGGTTCATGCGGGTCCTTCTGTTGGAGGTTAGAGTTCTCCCTCGGGCATGGGTGTGTGTTGTCCTTAGTGTAAGTTAGTTTAAGTTAGATTAAGTAGTGTGTAAGCTTAGGGACCAATGATGACCTCAGGAGTTTGGTCCCATAAGATCTTACCACAAATTTCCAGTACCAGATTTGCTGAAATTATTCTGAAATCATTTTATTTGACAGAGTCACCCTGCCTGATAGTACTATGTGTACAAAGACATTAATAGACAATCTCCTGCTCACATATCATATATCAGAAGCTCCTGTCAATGTTAGGGATGTGCATGTCAGAATGGCTGCACAACTATTTTCACGTCACATATCCTAAGCTGTGGAATATATTCTGCATAAAGATTATGGAGGAAACATCATCAAAGTGGTAAACGAAGGTTTTTGGTCTGTCGAACTCAGGTACATTCATCAGCAGGCACCTCTGAGAAGTGGTTATGGTATCAACCTCAGAATTCGAAATTTCTCTGAAAAGGTTTTTGAAAATCTGTTCAGTTGTGCAAGTGGGGGAAAAGGAATATTCACCCATTTCAGAAAGGATTTCTTACTTCAGTAAATTAACTTTTTGGTCTTTTCATAGATGTGAAAAATACCCAGGCTACCCACACTGTGACTGCCAGACTGAATTAAGATTGTCTTGAACATTTGTTTTCTTGAATTTGTGGTCTTGGTGTATTTTCCAGTACAAACCAGAATTTGCTACTAATACTGACTGGCAATATCACTAATATACTTTTCCCTTGATGCTCCCATTGCAGAGAACAGATCAGCTTTCTGCCTCTGAAAACTATGCAGAAGAAACTGTGTGAGAATTTGAAAAATTTAGTTTATTGTGCAACAAAGTAACTTAAATTTAATGTCAAAGTACTACAGATTAAGAAGACAACATGAAATTATTTTTGTTTCTTCTCAGTGAGCAAATATTTTGCATTGTTAATGTGGGGTAGAAACCCAAGCAGCTTTAGTACAATCCAGATTTCCCAAAATCAAAAGGAAAATAATTGATTTATTTGTCAGAACAAGAACTTTTGTCTGTTGCAGGTATTTAAATATAAGATCTAATTTAGATAAAATGAAGTGCGCCTCAGAAAAATAAATCTCTAGACTGCATTGTCTTGGCAACTTTGAGTTGAATGTTCTGCATCAATGTCATAAAGAAATTTTTGTTATCAGTCTCATTATGTCCTCTGAATATGTCAGAACTAAATTCACATGCAAAATTCTAACATATTCACCGTAGTTACAAGCTTAAGTCATAAATACTATTGGCGATCATATGCAGCCAGGTTTGGATAATGGCAAGTATTGTCAGTACTACTTCTGCTTAGTGTTTTTCTCTTGACTGCTTCAATTGCCAATTCTTTTGACACATCTGACACCTTTCCAGTGAGATGCTCAAAATGAGATTAAAAGACGTGTGACAAACTGTTTTTACTGTCTCCAATCCACACTAGCAAAGTGCACAGCTGCTCCCATACTGGCCACCAGATGATGTCACACATTACTGACTGTGAGTGTGTACATACCTGAATGACGTACCTTCGTACTCTGGGTATCTAAGGTACACATAATGTGGTGAGAGGATCACTTGTCAAAATATTGTGCTCTTTAGACAGTGATAAGCAGAAATACACCTGTGGACTGTTCTGTCGTCAGGCTTATTGTTTATTCAGACATAAAACCATGATATGTCACCTCCCACTTCCAATTTTTCCTTCTCCTCTTTGACTTTAAAGAACGTGTTACCATGAGCAAGGAGAAAATTATTTTGTCTTCTATCGGAAGTCCAGATAATGGTGTCACATTCTGTATATTGAGCAGCTTTGTTTGTTGCATTTATCAGTCTCTTTATTTTGTACTTAATTTCATAGCATTAATGTTTTTGTATCACAGTCTAATCAGTAGTATTACCAAAACTTGTGTAAATTTTAAGGTCCACATGTGTCTAGATGGACAGTTCTGAAAAGTAACTGCTCAGTATTTTGAGCTTGTGGGTGGCTGACAAAGTGGTTTGTGACTGCAATACATTGTAGATGACCTTAAGTGGGAGAAGCATTGATAACTGCCTCAAAATATATGAGGAAGCTAAATTGTAACCAAATTGAGACACTTTTTAAGTTTACTGCTTACAGATCAAAACCTTGAGATTCTTAATATATGAAGTAACTTAGTAGTTCTTTTTTAAGGCTGCAGAATAAGAGGCCTGCCTTTTTAAGTGTTAGAAAAAACAATTAAAGAAAATGTTTTTGTGTGTAAATTGTTTTATTGTTTCTCAAAATATTCATCTTTAAAATTCATACAGTTTTGCATTCATTCAAATTAATTCCAGAAATATTTCCCCCCCTTCCAGTATCAATACCTTGGAAGCACGATTTTAGGAGGATTCATTAGCTTCTCGAGTGGTGAAATTCACTTTACACTTATTTTTCATAGAGAATTAAAAGAAGTCACTCAGCAACGAATCATGTTATTTCATCCAGTGAGATGTCAGTTCAGTTTTTTCTCCATAACGTAGTCAGTTGTTGATGTATTGTGAGATAGCTGACATTGCCAGGACAGGGAGTTCTGTGAACTTTTCAATTGTGGTAAACAGTTGTATAATAGTCAGCGTTAACTGTTGCTTTAGGGGATAGAAAAGCAGTTAATACTTGCCCGGTGTAATTGAAGAAATGAGTGGAGAGTCTTGACTTACTTCAGAACACTCAGTTTTGTCTCCTATTACAGTGTCATGTACTTATTTTACATTTCCTCCATCAAGTTGTTCGAATGTTTCCTCATGCCATTTGATGCAAGCCCATTTTTTGTGTGGAACTGCTGAACATTCATGCAAAATTGAACATACTGCAGTCTTCAGTATAGCTAAAGGCACCTCTGTCTCATGGTAAGTCATGTGCCAGTCCTCCCCAGTTCTGTTGTACATGGGAACAACACTTTCCAGAACGATGGCAGTTTTCAGTCAGTCTTCACAAAATTTTCCACTGACAGAAGGATTGCAATGGGGGAAATTCTGCTTACTAATTTCTAACAGTAGCTTTTGAGGGTGATTGATTATGAAAAGTTGAACTGAGTGATTTGAGGCACTGTTCTTGAGTTAGACCATTACGAAAATCATCAAATGTTGCAATAACTAAAACCTTTATGTGAAATTTCACCTTTTTTTTGCGATGCTTGCCATGTCTAACTCATTGTTAAATAAATTACTTGGCCAATTTCTGAGCTGTAGAATGAAGGCTTTCACGACCGGGTGACATGGCTGTTGATATACTTTCCGGGATGTGAGGTTGTGGTCCAGGGAACTTTTCTGCTCCTTACGTTTCGTCCAGGACTGCGCCTCTGAAGAAGTCCAGCGCAGTCCTGGACGAAACGTAAGGAGCAGAAAATTTCTTGGACCACGACCTCACATCCCGGAAAGTATATAAACAACCAATTTCTGAGCTGCCATTGTTTTAACAGTAACAAAGGACAAATTAAAAAATAGAAATGTCACATCTAGGTAGTGTTGTTTGAAAAGAACAAACACTGAACAGGCACTTGTAACTAAACTCTGACAATGTTACAGTTAATAGCAATTGTGGGGTAGGATGGGGAGAGAGATTGTTAGGACTTAATATCTATTTTCACGTTTTTCCAAAGGATAGGGTAGTTTAGGTTACACAAACAGAAGTTAAAGCAGCCTCTGCTGATAGCTTGGTTTATTCTTGCTTACCCAGCAGTTAATGGGGCAGCTTAAAACTGAGCACAGGTTCCAAACTATGGGATAACTTGGTATTTTTCGTGTAGCCAAAATATTACTTAAGTACTGACTCAAAATTGAGTTCCAAATCTTTGGTGTTGCAGCCTGACACTTACCACCAAATCAGTGAGATACCCTGTGTGATCCTTGTAGTTGCGATTTTTCCTACTGCTGTATTCTTACTTGCTTTGCTTTTTTTGTAGAGTGATACGTTTCCTGTGATGCTATAATTTTTCTCATATTGTATGTAGATATTTCAGCATTTAAAATACTGTTGTTTTTCAGGGTAAAGATGGTTGCGAATATTCTTTGGGCCTGACACCCACTGGAATTTTGGTATTTGAGGGAACACAGAAAATTGGACTTTTCTTTTGGTGAGCAAAACTATGCTTTAAATGACAGTATAGCAAAATGACAGATTTAGATTTTTCTTTTCATGCCTAATAAAAGATTTTCGTACTGCAGATGTCATTGTTTGCAGAATGAACCAAAATAAGTAACTTTTTGATGAAGGAGAGAAGTTTTTTCATGTTTTTTGTTTTTGTTTTTTAGGCCCAGGATTGGAAAACTGGATTTCAAAAAGAAGAAGTTGACTTTAGTTGTTGTTGAAGATGATGATCAAGGACGTGAACAAGAGCATACATTTGTTTTCAGGTGAATGATTATGTCAATGTGTAGTTTCTTAGAAAAGGATGACTGGGTGTGTGTGTTTGGGGGGGGGGGGGGGGGGGGGAGATGGGTGGCACACCTGTCTTAACTGAACAAGGTGGCAGAATATTTAAACCATGGCAAAGGAGTAGGGTAAAAATGATTTCAGCCGAATAACTATGGTGTATTTCCTGCCTCATCCTTGTGCACAAAGTTCTGCTCTTTTTTTGTTTTCTTTTACATATTTTTCCTCACCTATTACATTTTGTTGTCTTCCCATGTCTTCATTTTTTTCTATGTCCCTTGCTGTTTGTTTTGAGCTAATCTGACACCTTCATCTTGTTAATTGCTTTCTTATCATTGTTAAGCCTATGCAGTTATGTGGTTATTGTCTTTACTCGATTTCCTGCACTGTAAGTTTCTCCTAGAGTTTGAAGCAATTTTTTTTCTCCCCCACCAGCCTCAGCCCTCCTTACCCCGTTCTATACTACCTTTCTTTTTTGCCCGTTATAATTTCTGGAAGCTAGAGATTGTGCCGACATTCTGTGTTTAAGACCTCTACCTCAGTTTTTCTTTTTTCAGTATCTGGCAATACAGTTTAAAACTATGAATATTTCGGAAGAATTAGAGAAACACACATACAAGAAATTTTCTGAATGACTTAGTGAACAAACTGATCCAAAACACAAGCCCTACTTTAAAAATTGTATTGAAATTTTCGACAAAGAGAGAGAGTGAATGTATGAAATCACAGATAACACATATAAAACAAAGTTTAACCAAATAATATCTACCATCCCTGTCTCCCAAAGATGAAACATCTGTAAACATACAGCATATAAAGATACCAACTGAGACAACTGTCAAACAATTATCACAAACAATTTCGTATTGTAAAATCCAAGTGATTACAATATTATTATTTCATAAAAGACAGCTCACAGTTGACTCTTGGATGCCGTATGATCTTCAGCTCTACCTAGATGTAAGTAAAATAGTAATTTATAAAAATGACATTATTGATCATAAGTAAGATGTAAACAAGATTCGCTGTTCACAATATTCACAGGTGCACTGAAAAATGCAAGCTGCTTGTGCAGAAATCTCTAAATACAAGGTAATTGGGTTTACATTGTAGCTAGTGGAACTGATTTCTTATAAAACATTAGTGAATGTTTACTAAGAGTTCTGTACATAATCATGGAACAATAGCCAGTGTGGAAAAATAAACAAAAAGCTCAAATTGGCATTTTCTATCGGGGACTAAAACTGGATAATAAATTGCTCAAGGACATGAAAAAATTACTAAAATAAATCTGTTTAAAAAGACAACTAAACATACTTTGTAACTAATACTTACTATTCAGTTCAAGATTACTTTGAGGACTCAGAGTAGGGGGGCAAAAACAATGACAACAACACCACCCTCTCATGTTACAGTACACGATAACAATGTTACACTTTTACATGAAAATGTGTCAAGAACTACAGTGTATGATAGTAATGTCTTGTCATTTCCCTGAGCTGAGCATCTCACTCATATCATATTTCAAGTTGTACAATTAAAATTACGTATGACCAAAATAACATTGTACAAAAGAGACCCACCAAATGATACAGTGCGTTTGTTAAATCACTGACTTCACATTGTTCACCCTCTTTGTACAGCCGTCCCAATTTAGGTTTTCATAAATCATTTCAGGCAAATACTTGATGGTTCCTTTAGCAGTGCTGTGGCTGATCACTTCTCCTACCATCATAAAACATATCTACATATACTGTGTGTGTGTGTGTGTGTGTGTGTGTGTGTGTGTGTGTGTGTGTGTGTGGGCACGCGCGTGCTAGAACTGTATTTGTTCATTGTATTATGATGATGACAAACCCGAAAATGAGACAATCCTTGGGTTCATAAATAAATACAAGGAATCAGCGAAACAATGATTTGTGTTGACAGGTTACATAATGAAAAAGCCTGCAAACATCTCTGGAAGTGTGCAGTAGAACATCATGCATTCTTCAGATTAAGAGTTCCTGTGAAAGGTCCATCAGCTAGACAGAACTTTTTCAGAATGGGCTCTCGATTTAGATACAGGTAATGGTAATAATTTTCTTTTGTGCATTCATTGTTTTTATAAACGTCAGTGACATTGATCTTTGTACTTAATCATTTATTTCAGTGGAAAGACCGAGTTTCAGACAACTCAGCTTAACAGAGCAAGACGAACTGTGCAGTTTGAACGCCGCCCGAGTCAGCGCTATGCTCGGAGACAATCTCACATTCTGAAAGAGCGTCAGAAGTATGCTATCATTGTTATGTACTGTTCATATATTAATTATGCCCATCTTTCCTCTTCTGGAAGGTGGTAATACTTTCACTTTCATAAATTATTTTTGGATACTTTATGTTGATGTAACAATATTAAGTAAACAGCAATAATACATTTCAAACAGTGTAACTGTTATGCTTGAGATACTATTGATTCTGTTTTTACTTCTTGAATGATCTTATTTGTTAAGAGCACAATAAATAAGAAAGGGTCTAGATGGAATAGGGTTGAATGCACGCACATGTGGATATGAGTATGTAAAGAGGATGTTGTCATATAACATTAGTTATTATAGAGCTGCAGAGCAAAAGACGAGAAGATTGCAAATGACATAAGATGGGGTATGCTGGTACTCCAGACTTGGCAGTCTCAAAGAGATTTACTAGAAGCTGGCTAACTGAGTAAACACAAAACACTGTATATTTGGAAATTAAATAGGTGAGCTATGTAAACAGAGAGTGTAGAGCACTGGCAAAATAATTGTGGTAATACCAGTTGTGGAGACAGTCCTGAAGGGTTAAAATATATACAAAGAAAATTATCTCCAAAGTGAAACCACAATATTATATACAAAAGAAAATAATATACAATTTGTATGTACCAGGAGAAATACACAGCAGACTGAAGCACATGTACTGCTAAACCCCCCCCCCCCACACACACACACACACATACACCTAATTCAGATATTTTTAATTGTATCTTACTTTGCTTCCAGGAATCCTGCAGCAAATGAAGACTCGAATTTAAAGCAAAATGAGTGTGGCAATTCTTCTCTTTATGACTCAACTGTATCAGGAAAAACAGAGAATGTATCTGCACTCATAAACACAAGGGATGAGCCTACAACAGATTTCCAGTCACTGGGCATTTCAGCCACTACTGCTGAAATTACAGTGCAGTCTGCAGATGTAGCAAAACCTAAAAATAGTGCAGGTAATAAACTGGTTAATTCTTTGTGCATATTATTACTAGCATTAAAGTAATTTGTAGCAATTGTATCCCCATGACAAAGGTTTTTTCCTAGATTCAGAGTTTTTATGTCTAATATTTGTAACAAAAAGTCACCAACATTTTACTTTCATTTCTGTAATTATGTAAAATTCTTTACTTTTATCCATCTTCAAACCAATGGGCCATTTGCACTGCACTACTATTAAAGTTGTTAGCTCTCGTATTTTGCAAGCTGTTTGGTCTAGAAGTGTTCACTTGGGCTTGCCCTTTTATCCTAACTGTTTGTTGTTTTAAGCCACTCCATTGTCAGTGCTTTCATAGTTCTCACTATTTCAACCTCATCTTCTCTTACTTTCATGTTATTTCTTTTCTAGCCATTCCTGCTTTGCAATTTTGCAACTTCTAATTTCCTGCCTTTCTGTAGTAACTTTACTTTTAATTTACATTTCCAATAAATTATGGCCAGAATCCACATCTGGTCCTGGAAATGTTTTGCAGTTTAAAATCAGTTTTCGAAAACCTTGTATTCCCATTATATAATGTGTATCAAACCACCTGGTGTTTCCTGGTCCCTACCACATATACAAACTTCTGCCATGATTTTCAGCTCGAAAATCTACAACAGTTAAATTGTGCTCTGTGCAAAATTCTACCAAGCAGCTTCCCTTTCACTCCTTTCTTCCATCCAAGTTCTCCTATTAGTTTTGCTTCTCTTGCTTTTCCTGCTATCAAATTCCAGTCCTCCATCACAATTAAAACTTCTTCTCCCTTAACACAATGAATAACTTCTTTTAATTTATCATACTTTCCTTTCAGTTTTTCCATACTCTGAAGAACTAGTAGGTATATAATACTTGTACTACTGTGCTGGGCACATAGCCTAGTGCCTATCTTAGTTGTGATGATTAGTTTATTTATATTCATATTTTCATTACTAGACATTTAATTGTTGTTGTGGTCTTCAATCCGAATACTGGCTTGATGCCGCTATCCATGCTACTCTACCCTGTGCAAGCCTCTGTATCTCTGCATAGCTATTGAAACTTGTGTATATTTGAACCTGCTTTACAGATTCTACCCTACACACTTCCTTCTATTACCAAACTGACAACTCTTCGATGTCCTAGAATCGTCCTATCAACCGACCCATTCTTTTAGTCAAGTCGTGCCGCAGATTTCATTACTTCCTCATTAGTTATTCAATGTACCCATCTAATTTTGAACATTTTCGTGTGGTATGACATTTCAAAAACTTTTGTTCTGTTCTTGTCTAAACTACTTATCAGACATTTTTCACTTTTGTAAAAGACTACACTGGGTGAGTAAAATACCTCTAGAAAAGACTTCTTAACACTTAAATTTTTTCTCAGTGTATGCTTTTCTTAATATCGCCAGTGTTCATTATTTATCCTCTCTACTTTGGCCATCATTACTGATTTTTCATACTTCCCTTTCAAGATGCCGTTTGTTTCAGTCAACTGCTCTTCCAAGTCATTTTCTGTCTCTGACAAAATTACAGTGTCATCTACAAACTGCAAAGTTTTTATTTCTTCTTCCAGAACTTTAATTCCATTTCCAAATTTCTCTTTGGCATCCTTCACTTCTTGCTCAGTGTACAGATTGAATAACATCAAGGACAGTCTGAAACTGTCCCTTCTCAACCATTGCTTCCCTTTCATGTCCTTTGACTCTTATCTCTGCAGTCTGATTTCTGTACAACTTGTAGCTAAATTTTGCATCCTGTATTTTACCTCTGCTACCTTCAGAACTTTGTAGAGTGTATTCCAGTCAACATGTTCAAAATCTTTCTCTAAATCTACAAATGCTATAAACAAAGGTTTGCCTTTCTTTGGTCTACCTTCTAAGATATGTTGTAGAGTCAGTATGTTCCTACATTACTCTGTAACTCAAACTGATCTTCCCCAAGATCAGTTTCTACCAGTTCTCCCACTCTTCTATAAATAATTTTTCAGTATTTTGCAACCATGATGGATTAAACTGATGGTTCAGTAGTATTCGCACCTGGCAGTACATGTCTTTTTTGGAATAGGAACTATTACATTCTTCTTGAAGTCTGAGGGCATTTCGCCTGTCTAGGATATCTTACACACAGCACAATTCTACTTTTACAATTTTCTGTGGTTTATGCTTTATGAAAAAATGTTCTTGGAGAAAAATCTGACATAATTGACATTAAATGATGCTGACATGGCACTGGAATTCGAATAGTGTTTACAGACATTATGTGGTTCACTTTCATGCAGGGCACTCTGCTCAGCACGTCTGAATTGTGAAAATCGGAACAGTTTGTGCTTTATCTCTTATCATTGCTCAGTATGATGGCTGGTGGGAGTAACCAGATTTGTTTAAATAAAGGTATCATGACAAGTCACCACTTGTAGTGCTCATTGATACCTATGCCTCTTTGCATTGAAGACGCATTTTGAGAATTTAGTCTTGTTGTCAAGTGCAAATATTTATGTCAGTATTTTTTGTAGTCTCTCACAAAAAAACAGTGTGAGTGATAGTTTGCATATGTGTGATTTTCTGCAAAACAGCTTAATTGGGGGAGAGACAATACATTATAACCTCAAAAAGATGGCTTCATTGCAAGAGACATAGAACAGCGCACATGCTAACACCTCGCACAATATTTAATGTAAATATTTGTGCTTGACAATGAGAGTAAATTCTCAAAAGTGCCATGCTAAGCTTTTAAAAATATTTAACTGATACAATGTGTCATTATTTAAATAATGAATGACTGTTACAGGCTTTCCAAAAACATTGATTGTCATGTATGAAATTAAATCGAGCATTTCTCCTTCCCATGCAGTTAGCAGTTACAGTTACAATAGCAGCTAAACATAATACAAAATTCAGGTAACCTCTTTTAGAAAATAAACAAGTGCTGGAGATTATTTTGATGTCTATTACGTACATATATCATACGTAATTTGTGAAAATGAAAAGGAGGATTCTGTACGTAGCTTTCACCACTTAAAATGTTATTTCTCACATTTTACATTTTCCCACTATTTTTTAAAGTCCCTTGACAAGTGTAAAAGTGGCATCTCACTGTGTTAGGTGGAATAGTTTCATCATGCCTGGATCTCCCAAGGGTCATGATAATTGGGAGAGTGTGTTGTCTACTCATGGGACATTGTTTCAACTTGGGTCTTTCAGCTCTCTTTCATATTTTTCTCGTAATATCTTATCTCCCATCTCATCTTCATTTAGTTTCTCTCCCCTTTATACAACATTGTCTTCAAGTTTATTTTCCTTTTATAGCCCTTCTGTACATTCCTTCCATCTTTCTGTTCTTTGTTTAGTATGGGCTTGCCATCTGAGCTTTTAATATTCTCTCTTCTCGAAAGTTTCTTTAATATTCCTCTAGGTGGCATTTATCTGTCCCCTTTTCATGCATGCTTCTAAAGCCTTGCATCTCTGATCTCGCTGTTCCTTCTTTGCCAGTTTGCACTTCCTGTCAGTCACATTTCTAGATGCCTGTATTGCATTTAGCCTCCTTCATTTACTGTGTTTTTATATGTTCTTCTTTCATCAGTTAGATTCAGTATATTGTGCATTATCCAAGAATTTCTGCTGGGCCATGTATTTTGCCTATTTGATTCTCTGTTGCCTCACTTTCTCCTCTTGCACTCTAAAATGAGAGATTGACTTTTTTAAAATCACCCTACCTGCCGTTTAACACACTGAAATTTTGAAGACTGATCTGCAGGGTAATTTCACAAGCCTTATCATGCTGTATGTTTCCAGTTACAGGAATGCTGCCAATTCTTATTCCTTTAAACTACTTTAAAGAATATTTTCCATATCACTGAATGTTAACATGCAAATATTCTTCCTTTTGCTTCAGAGAGATTTCTAGATTTGGCATTTAAGATCAGTTCGTTGTTTTTTAGTGGACCATGAAATAAAGATAGTGCCAGATTTTACTTCTCTGTCATGTGAAAAAGTTTAACATTACAATAGTTGTGAGCTTTTGCTGAATTGTAGGCATTTTATGTTTACAGACTATATCTCTTCAAATGTAAAACTGACAAATTTGGCAGTAACAAAGGTTACATTTCACGGCTCGTGCTTCGTAACTAAGTGACCATGATGTCAGATCACATTACCGAGGTCACATTGTTGACAGGGCAGAAATCCCTTTCTAATTTGTTAAATGGATTATCTGGTATCACTACAAAGGAAGTTGAATCAGTGCCCAAAAAAACTATGATCTATGTACATGTTGATCAAAGGAATTGATTACCGTATGTTTACTGTCATCGCATGACACCAAGTACAACCTCCATTAAATACATTCACAAATGTGAATATGGACAACTAATAGCTGTAGAATGGGATGACAATGAAACGTTGTGCCAGACTGGGACTTAAACCTGGATTTCCCACTTACCACAAGTGGTTGCAATACCATTTTGTTATCCATGCACAGCTCATGGCCAGACCCAAGCTTCCATACTGTCATCAACCGTGCGTCTACAACCTGTACTCATACATTCACTTACATATATTCCCATACAGGAGAGATACTTAACTTGAAAGTCGCTCACCTGATGTCAACGCATAAATATGATATTGCAGTGCCGGGGTATTCCAGTTTACGATGCAAAGTTCCTTTGGAGATCCACTCCTGGCTGTGAGTCTTGCACGACTAGCCAAGTAGTAGAGCAATCACTCATGATAAGTGGGAAACACTGGTTGATGGTCGTCCATATTTGCAATTGCAAGTACATTTAATATATTTCATGATGGCTGTAGTCACTGCAAACAGGCACTGCAATATCGTAAGTACAATCTGTGTGAAAGTGATAGAAATCTGAAGCTTACTTGGTCAGGTTAAAAACTATGTAAAAGCTGGATCTTAATTTTCAGAATGTTTCATGTTTATTCCCTAAAAGCAGACTTTTTCTTAAATCTAGGAGGAATAACATAGTTCTTATGATAATTTCACCGGGAACAACAGAAATATTAGTTAAAAGTGGGATTTCCTTAAAAGCAGATTTCTTAATTCAAGATTTTACTTTCAGAATGTTGCCCCTGCTACTACTGAAAAAGGCTGCTGCTGTTGCTCTTCAGGAACCACATTTTTGTTTTACCTCTCCATAGATAACCCTCCAATGTGGTAGCACTTGTGATATGACTATCTCTATCTCAGAGGCACACACAAGCCACTCCACCACTTCAAGGTCCATCGTTTGTTTGGGGGGGCCGGGGGGGGGGGGGGGGAGGAGGAGCAGCAGCAGCAGCTCCTACACATTATTGTTATTTGATTATCCTATAGTCACCTGACCAGAAATCCTTTTCTACCTGCCATCGTACTTCATTAATATCCACTGTATCTAACTTCAACCTATCCATTTCTCTTTAGCTCATGCTATGCAAAGTAGAACAGAGGCCCTCCAACCATCTACAACCTGAAAGAAATTTGCACAGATGTTACTTAGAAAATAAAAATAAGCTGCACAAAATTTTTGCTCAATATGCAAATGAATCATAGTATTAAGAGGCATCCATTGGAGGGCTGCTGAATGTTGTGCAAGCTGCATGACACTTTCGGACAAATTTAGGGTGGTTTAAAATTAAACTGCAGTGGTAGTGGTAATGTAAGAGAGATATCTGGATTGATTGCACAACTTTTAGTTCTCTTCACACTGTTAAAATTTCAAGGCTTAGTCATTTAGTGTTTTCATTTTGCGTGAGGTCAAAGTTGGAGGAAAATCAATCACCATGTTTTCAACCATTTTGTGACTGCAACAATTTTTTAACAAAGTAACTTACAAACCATTTCGTAGTTCTGGAGAAGTTACTAGTCATCGATTCTACCAACCACAGCAGATTATTTGCGAATATTCCAGATGTTATTAATACATAATCATTCCATTAAAAAACTTCTTTATCAGATTTATGCATACTTTTGTGTCATATTGATAGGTATTTTCACCTTCTTTTTTCTTTATTTTTGTTTCATTTGATGAAGCAGGTTTTTTGCACTAGAAAAGGATCTCCTCTGGAGAAGGTGAAGAAATGAGCTTTAGAATAGTACTGTCACATATACACGAGAAACTTACAAATATTTGTGCGATAGTTCCACTTTTTAGTCAACTATGAAATAGCTTTGAAACAGTTTTATTGTTTTTACTGATAACAGTTCACATAACACATTTTCATTTCAACTGCTTTCTTTGGCTTAGAAGGAAGTTACTACCCTGATGTTATATGAAAAAGGTTTTTTGTCCTAACACTACTAATTTAAGCTTTCTAGTATTTTTTTAAATCATTCTGATTGAAACCGTAAATTCAGAAGCTATGCATGATACTGACCAACTTTTTAGAGCAAGTGTTAACATTTGCAAATTTCATCAGTTGGTGAAACTCACATTTTTTCTGCATTGCTGGTCATTAGAAATTTGCTGTACAAATGTAGCTGGCTTAAACTCACCACAAACTGCAATCAGCCTACACGTATCACTTCGTACTTGACAAATCTGGTACTTTGTGTAGTCTGTGAATCTTATGTTGAAACTTGGACGTTTTTGAGGAGAATGACCAAAACTTGGCAGATATGAGCTGTTCCTTTTTGCAATTTCTATTTGTTCGCTACCATCAGCACTTGAGGTCTTTGAGGAGAATAACAGAGCAGAAAGTTTCTTGTGAATCTCATTCTGGCATCTTGGACATATTTTTTGTGAACTTACATAATTCAAATGCTCTTGCTTTATCAAGAGCATGTAAGCCCTTTTTAATGTCACGATCCTCTGTTGCAAAACAATTGCTGGAATGCTTTTGCAAGAACTCCAGTTTTCTGCTGATGTACATCTACAGAGTGGCAAGTTAAGTGTTTATCTTTCCATGTGTTTTTCTTGTGGTATATTTACTAAAATTTCTTGCATGTTTTTTTTTTTTTTTTTTTCTCTTTATGAGGTTCAATCTCACGTTTTTGTAATGGTGAATTCATTCAGTCTGTAGCACAATAGTTGCTCAGCTACATAGCTGACGGAGGCATCAGCATCCATTGGTGACACACCAAGAGGGTTGCAAGTTGCATATCTGGGAATCTGCCTGTTTTTATAGTTTACTTCTGTAGTTAGTCTTGCTAAGATGGTCAGGATGTGTGCATGTCGTGTGCAGATACAGCGAACCTGGCCGCAGTTCGGAAATAGCTGAATGCGCTTTCAGCTACAGTCAGTCACCTTCAGACTGCTGCCTCAGTGTATAGGGGTGGCAGAGATACTGGTGCATCATGTGGGACACCTCACTTGTCACTTGTTTTGCCCATGGGCTCTGCTTCCGAGGTACCTCCTAGTGTACCTAATGTAGTGGATCCGCCCTACAGCAGGCAGAGGGCTAATAAGGCAGCTGGCTGCTTGGTCTCACACATTCAACCTGGGGGTGGACAGATGGCCACTTGTTCTGTAGGGTCCGAGCAGTCACATGGGTGTGGCGTTACCAGTTATTCGGAGATCCAATGTTAGGTATGTTATGGAGCCCTTAGGCAGATAGTGTTCAGAGCTGGAAAGAAAGCTAATGTGCATTTGTATGTCTGCAGGAGGGGGGGGGGGGGGGGGGTCTCATCCGATATGTGGAGGTGGCCTAGCTTGCAGCTATCGAGCATGCAGAGTGCAGTCATGTACAAATTGCAGTTCATGTAGGCACCGACGCCGCCTGTCGCATGGATTCTGAGGCCATTCTCAGACCATACAGGTGGCTGGCAGAGGTGGTGAAGACTGCTGGCACCATGTATGGGGTGCAAGCGGAGCTCACAATTTGCAAAATTGTTCTCAGATTTGATCAGAATCCTTTGGTTTGCAGCTGAGTGGTGAGTCTCAACCAAAGGCTTTGTTGACTCTGTGACAATCTTGGTTGCAGATTTCTAGTAGATAGTTCAGGGGTGCACTACACAAAGGAAGCAGCTGCTCGGGTATCAGAGTATTTGTGGAGAGCATATGCGAATTTTTTAGGCTAGACAGTAGTTTGAGGTACCCTGAAGACTCACCAGTCAATACGCAGCAAGGGAAGTCAGACAGCGTTCAGAGTAAAGACACTTTGATTGCCAAAATTTTATCAGTAAAGTATTGAAGTATTCATAATAAAGTTCCCAAATTTACTGCGCTCCAGGTAAGTTCTCACACTCAAATTATTCTTTGGACTGAGAGCTGGCTGAAATCCGAAGTGGAAAGCCCTGAGATATATAGTGAGTCATGAAAGGTATATCAGAAAGACAGATTAGAGGTTTTACGAGGAGGCATGTTCATTGCAGTTCACAAAAATATTGTCTCTGTTGATGTCAAATTTGAGTAGGACATTGAAGTTATCTGGTCACATATAACAGCTGTTGGTGAAACCTGTTTAATTGTTGGATGTTTTTACTGGCAACTCAACTCTGCTGCGACAGTTCCAGAGTCATTCAAAGAAAGTCTACAGTCAGTAGTGCAGAAATACCGAGATCATCCAGTGCTAGTTGGAGGTGACTTTAACCGAGTATAGACTGAGATGTCTATATGGATTCATTGGGGAGGGGGGGGGGGGGAGGGGGGAGCTGTACAGACAGACAGTCATGCAAAATACGGTTGAACACAGTTTTCTGAAAACTGTCTTGCACAGATGACATCACTTAGTTCCAGTGAGATGATAGTAAAATTATGGGCAAAGTTTAAGCAGACTGTAAATTGTGGTCTGGAGAGTTACGTGCTTAGTATGTGGATAGAGGATGGAAAAGAACCACCCTGGTTAATAATGAAATTCGGAAGATGCTGAGGAAGCAGAGGCTGTTGCACTCTCGGCTCCAAAGAGCACACACAACTGATGACAAGCAAAGTCTAGGAGAGATTTGTGCATATGTGAAAAAGTCTGTGTGCAAAGGACACAACTATCACCACCGTCACACCTTAGCAAAAGATCTGGCAGAGAACATCAGAAAATTCTGGTCCTATGTAAAATTGCGAAGTGGGTCTAAACATCCACTCACTTTGTTGACCAGTCTGGTGTGGCTGTTGAAGATAGCAAAATGAAAGCCAAAGTTCTAAATTTCATATTCAAGAAATTGTTCACACAGGAGAATCATTCAAACATACCATCATTAGACAATCGGACAGACTCCCGTATGGACGACATAGTAATAAGCATCCCTGGCGTGGAGACACAACTGAAAGATTTGAAAGCAAATAAATCACCTAATCTGGATGGAATCCCCATTCAGTTTTACAAAGAGTACTCCATGGCATTGGCCCATGACCTAGCTTGCATTTATTGTGAATCTCTTGCCCAGCATAAAGCCGCAAGTGACTGGAAAAAAACACAGGTGACTCCAGCATATAAGAAGGGTAAAAGAATGGACCTGCAAAATCATGGACCAATATCCTCAACTTTGGTTAGCTGCAGAATCCTTGAACTTATTCTCAATTCAAATATAATGAACTTTATGGAGACTGAGAAGCTTTTGTCCATGAATCAGCATGGTTTTAGAAAGCATCACTCGTGCGAAACTCAGCTGGCCCTTTTTGCACATGATATACTGTGAACTGTGGACGAAGGGCAACAGGCACATTCCATATCTCTAGATTCAGGAAAACATTTGACACAGTGCTTCATTGCATTCTGTCAACGAAGATTTGAGCATATAGAATAAGTTTATGGCTTGAAGACTTTCTAAGTAATAGAACCCAGAATGTTGTCCTTGGCTGCAAATGTTCATCAGAGACAAGGGTATTTTCAGGAATGCGCCAGGGAAGTGCGATAGGATGGCTGTTGTTCTCTATATACATAAATGATTAGGCTGACACGGTGAGGAGCAATCTGTGGTTGTCTCCTGATGAAACTGTGGTGTATGGTAGGGTGTCAAAGTTGAGTGTCTGAAGGAAGATACAAGACAACTTAGACAAAATTTCTAGTTGATGCGAAGAATGGCAGCTAGCTCTAAATGTGAAAAAATGTAAGTTATTAGGAAGAATAAACCGGTAATGTTCAGTTACATTATTACTAGTGCCCTACTTGACACTGTCAACTCATTTAAATATCGGGGCGTAACATTGCAAAGCGATGTGAAATGGATCAAGCATGCAAGAACTGTGGTAGGAAAGGCGAATGGTAGAGTTCGGTTTATTGGGAGAATTTTAGGAAAGAGTGGTTCACTTGTAAAGGAGACTGCATATAGAATGCTGGTACGACCTGTTGTTGAGTACTGCTTGAGTGTTTGGGATCTGTACCAGGTCAGATCAAAGGAAGACATCGAAGAAATTCAGAGGTGGGCTGCTAGATTTGTTACCAGTAGGTTCGAATAACACACAAATTCCATGGAGATACTTCAGCAACTCAAATGGGAAATGATTGGAAGTCGTTTTACGTTGTCTGTTTGTGAGTGATACAGGAAAGGAAACGACTAGTAATGGAACAGGGTACCCTTGTCACAAATGGAATAGTGGCTTGCTGATTATCTGTGTAGATGTAGATGCAGAACTCAGACCGAGAAGCAACACTTCATGAAAGTTACATTCATTAAATCTGTTTTAAGGTAATTCACTGTCTCAAATCCTTTTTTACAATTACAAAAAAAGAGGCCTTATGTTACTCTGAAATGTCCAAATAATCAATTGTTCAGGGTGGTAAGTCAGGGCCAACATCTGTATCCATCTGTCCTACACAAAATAATTTTAATTAACCATTCATACATGATTCTTCAGCTTCTCCCCCCATAATTCATGATGAAATAATTCACAGGTGAACGGCCAGACGTTAGTGTCCAAGGTGGACAACATTTCAACAAACGACCACATTGTCCTCATCAGGTGCTATGTGGATTTATCTCCTCCCCCTCTCCTTCTGAACTGGAACTCTGAGTGAGGTTCAGACCTAGCATCTCCTCTTCCCCCCCCCCCCCCCCTCCCCCCGGCCTCCATTCCCTGCCCACCCATACTGCCAACTGATTTCTCAGTCCACACTTTGTGCCCAGTGACACATGCTAGTGGCAGTTCTGCTTCTGTTCCGCCTGCCACAATGTAACTTCATTGTGGTATATCAGTTTCATTGGCAGGGAATCAGCTAGACCCTGGACTTCTGTAGTCCAAGGTCGTCCTTCTTGATAAAGCACCACAAAATGAAATACTCAATGGCTGAATCCTCCTGAGGTTCCTTTTCTGTTTCCTCTTGTTGCTGTAGGACATGGCTCTCTGAATTTGCCATTCTGTGGAGCCA
The DNA here is from genome assembly GCF_023897955.1 of Schistocerca gregaria. NCBI lineage: Eukaryota > Metazoa > Arthropoda > Insecta > Orthoptera > Acrididae > Schistocerca > Schistocerca gregaria. The sequence goes on along the minus strand of NC_064931.1, from coordinate 853,964,692 downwards.
TTCTTTTTTAACACCATCCTCAAATGTTCAAGTTCTTGCTTGAGACTCTCATTGTTGGAGAGCGTGCAAGCCCTGTGTACCAATGTTTTGAGGACCGCACTTCTTTGCGCCCAGTGGAGGCAGCTGTCAGCTTGCACCCACCTACCCCCTCTGGCCGTGAACTATAGACTTTGTAACGAGCCGGCAGGAGAGGCTGGAGAGGCTGTGTGCAGACCTTGCACCCATTATGTTACAACGTTTTGAAGCTGCCTAGTCAAGTAAAATCTTATTGTAGGTTTAACAACAAAGTTGAGAACAAAAATTTCAGTGTGACATTGGACACAAAAATTACTAATAGTTTGCTTATAATTATAAAAGGATGACTCACCTACAAGTTTGCACAAATGTGAGTATGGTATGGAGATGTCTAAAGGTAACAACTCACCAAACAGTAGAGGTGTCATTGGCAGCACATAAAATAGAAAAGTCACTACACATGTATACATGCACATATATGTACTGTATCTCGAAAAATTATTTGTCTGAAAGATAGCAAAGTTTTCAGTCTTGTTTATGTGCCTGTTTACAACTCAGTGCCTCCACTCTTAAATTATTTATATTTGTACAAATGTACTGCTGTAAGTACCAGTATTAGACACATCTTCACACAATTGTTTCCTGACATACTGGCTAGTATGTGCTGCAATTTAGTTGTTGGTGGCAGCTGCCAGTGATTCACCACTCTTTGAACAGCAGAGTATAAATCAAGAAATAGAAAAAACGCTGTACAACACTCTTAGAGGGAATAAAACTAATTTATTTGAGCAAAAGGGGCTATGCCTATTCTGAATACATTAACTAGATTTTTTTTTCATTTCTTTTCATTTGGGGTTATCATGCACAGACATAAATAACCTTCAGGCATAAGGAAAGAAGTGTCTCCTCTTAAACTGTGGAAACTGGACTGATACTCCTTCGCCCAAAGAAGAGTAAATTGCCATAATGACCAGGCTGCCACCAGCAATTAAAACCCAGAATTTGTGAGCCAGTGTGCCCCTGGAAACTACTGTGTTGATATGTCTAGTACATGAAGTGAAACACTTGTATGCTCATCTATAGGTGAGTGGCAACTTGTTCGCCTTTGAATTATTTCCATCGTAGATTTCAACTGTCATAATAATTCCTAGATTTTTGCAAAAGTTTGACAGTGGTACTTCCAAGCTAATTTCTTTTAAACCTTATCTAGAGGGTCTCCAAAAGTAAACCCTTCTGTAGTGCAAAATACGTGTCCTTTCTAGTGAAACAAACTACTTTCAGTTTTAAGCTTTCCTAAATTTGGCCAGTTTTATTCTATAGGGAACATGTGTGAAAAGTTTCATTGAAATCAGAGATGCGAAGGTGTGATATGGAATGACCCCTTTCAAGTTCTTGAATCAATCTACATGATTAAGGGATCTTAACATTCCCCACTCTGAACACCATTGTTTATTTCTGATGACGGCATTCTCCTGAGCAGTCACCACTCAGATATCCAAATGGAGGACTGTGTTACTTTCTGAATATTTTGCCCAGGATGATACCATCATTATTAAGTCATTCAGGAGAGCTCCACATCATCTGAAAATATACTGTTGTTTCCCGTGTTTTCTGCAGTGGTGCATTTCCTACATAGCCAGACCATATTGGCTCAAGTTACAAGGCTGTATATCTGAAAAAGCTGCTGCCTTCAGTGTTAGTCTGGTCCCTCTATAGATACTCCTCTGATGCGGTTGTACAACCTAAATACATAATCTAAGAGTTCAAACAATGCATAGAATTTAAGAACTTCACCACAGTTCAAATGCAAATATTTTAGGTAAGGTTGTGCCATGGCTATTATGAAATAGCAATTGAAAGTACACCCCACAGTAGCCAGTCACATTTATTATTTCTAATATGCATTTCAGATGATTGAACATCTTTTGATTTATGTCAATGTATAAGGTGCATATGTACTATATGTATGATTTTTGGTTGCTCTATGGCACTATCTGTTAGCAGAGGACAGGAAACAAAATACTATTTTAGTGCAGTGCTCAAAGTTATGTGAAATGTGTAATTGTATATTTGCATAGTAATATAAATTTGAATACATTTCAGTGGTCACAGGATCCTTTTCCTGTCATGTTTGTATCACATACACTTTATAAACACTGAACTAATAAAGATGGTGTATTAGCAGCTAACAAGTACAAAGAACATATAACAATAATAATGTTGGCAACAGTGGTACATTTATATAATGTTTTTATTATTATATTAAGTTACCATATATCTTCGAATCCAACACTGCTCCAAGTGCAAGATGACCCCTGTTGATCAACAAGGGTTTACAGAAAAACATGTATGTACATACAAGGTTTATTTTGAAAACTTACAAATGGTTGCCTTATTACAGGTAACTGAAGGAGACAGTAAGAGTACTGGTACACAGAAAATAAGATCAGATAAAGACATCCCTTAGTCAGATATAGATGCCACTAATTCCTCTCCTCTTGGAATGGTTGACAGAATCTGCAGTGTCTTTCACTGTCATGGTTATCTTGCATTTTTCCCTATGGCAATGCATTTGTTACCCAGCACTTCTTAAAGCCATTCACAATTGGTGCACTGGATATGAGTGTTAAAGTGGTCTGGATCCATTCTGCAATTGGTGATACTTCCCAGTAGGGGCCTGGATTTGACCAATTTGAAGTAACCAATTGTTGTACAGCTGCTTCATATGGTCTTTAAATGGCTTATTCATCACCCCATCCAACACTTGCTGCGAAGTCATGCCTGTTGGAATGACAAGAAGATCTGTGTTTAATTTCAGGATTTCTGCCTTCACTACTGGTTTCAGATGCCCATTGAAAGCATCAACACCCCACAGTTCTTAAGAAAAGCTCCTCACCTCTTGCTCTAGACCATACAGAGCCAATCTACATCCAACTCATTGGTCACCCACCCTTTTCCACTGGAAAGAAATATGACACCAGACAGCAGCTTACCTTTGGCTTAGTTTTATAATTGAGGATGATGTCGGGTCACATTTTTGTTCCATCAGCAAAAACATGCATCACATTGATTTATGTTTTGTCATTGCCCGTATTGTGAACCATTACACTTTTGGCACCTTGCTTCTTAAATGTTTTACTGAATGGCATGTCAAAGTAAACAGGAGTCTCGTCGGTGTTTCAGATTTGCCCTTAGAGGTAAGTATGTCCCCTCCTCAGTCTTATAATGTCTCACTAATACTAGACCAACTTCTACAGGCACAATGCTGAAAGACGGTGAGCAAGGGATGTTTGACATCGCAGCACAAGTCTATTGCGTCCTGTCATCCTTATATACCACCCAGAGCCAGCTGTAAACTGGACACAGTGTTCCTGTGCTAATTCACATGCTTTATTTTCTGTGATATCACAGGAAACTGCCATTCCTCCTTTGTTTCTCGCACACAAATGCCACTACTTCCATTTCAATATTTTTCAAAAATTCCACTTCATTAGCCACTGAAGGCTTTCCTAATCTAAAGTGCATTTTTCAGATGTCCTTTGTCCTTTTGCCACCTTCAGATATTGGCTTCTGTGACTCCATACTCCCTCACCTAAGTTGCACTATTGTTTGCTGCTTCTGCAGGGTGAACAACCACTATTTAAAATTTGAATCATAGTAATGTCTGTATCCTGCTGAAAAATTCGATGGCAAATAGTAGAGTTACAGCTTAATGGAAGCTCTAGGTTCTATTCGGTATAAAAAAAAAAAAAAAAAAAAAAAAAAAAAAAGAAAAGAAAATCTCCACATTGTATGCTGCAAATGCAAGGCGACCCCTTACTTTTTGGTACAAAATTTTGCTAGAAAAACCTTATCTTGGATTCGGAGACATGCAGTAATATTGATGGCTTCCCCTCTTCCCTCCACAGTTACTAAGTATTTAATTAGTTACTTAGTTATTTACACATTTCCGTGATGATTTCTAAATAAACACTTGTCTGGCATGACGATGAAATCTAATAGATACGGATTCACCCACCCCTGAAGTTTGCATGCTCTGTCAGATTTGGGGAAGGCTGGCTGACAGCTCAGAGGAAGGCAGCACATATGTGAGAATGGAATGTTGGAGGTAGAGGCAGCAGGTGCATGAAATTGGAATAGGACACTCGAGCACTATAGCTGGTGAGGTCTTGCTGCGAACAATGGCGATGAAGTGATGTCGGGGATTGGAAGATCGTGATATTGGAAGGGGAGACGCCACTGTGGATTCATTCGAAAGCTAGTGTTCCATTTATTCCTAAATTATTTACTTTCCATGCCTTGTTTATATCATTCGCAGATGCAATCCATACATTACTCAGTTATTTCTTGGATATATGATGCAATAGATGTAAGTTTTCATAGAACTTTGAATTGCTATATTAACCACTGACTTCAGCATTGGTCAGTACATCCCCACATCAGTACTCTTATAAAAAGCATCCATTTGCTATTCTTTATATGTACCAATTGTAGAAGTACATCTGTAAAAACACAACAGAAGCCATAAGCCTACTCAAAAAAAAAAAAAATGAGAATTTTATGCTTAGCAACCCACAACACTCTCATAATCCTGCCCCACTCACCCCCGTGCTATTTCTCTCTCTCTCTCTCTCTCTCTCTCTCTCTCTCTCTCTCTCTAACTTACACACACACACACACACACACACACACACACACACACACACACACACACACACTCAACTTGTTCATTATAATTATTAAAATGTTATGTAAATTATTATTTTTATTTGTTGTTTGTAGTAATGAGCTCCTAATAGTCCATGTTTGCTTAGTTCAGTGCATATGATGTAAATACAACAGGAAAAAGGAAAAGAATCCTCCAGCCATTGAAAGGCATTTATAATGTAATGTTATGTTTATTGGTTCCATAGACGATATACCGGTGGTTATAATTAAAGTACAGCTACTCACAGATATCCAGTGTAGGCTGTAATTATCATATGACAGTGAAACTGGGTAGATATTCTAATGCATTCTACATCTACATATGTGTACATACTCCAGGAGCTGCTGTATGGTAAGTGGCAGAGTGTACCCTGTACCACTACTAGTCATTCCTTTTCCTGTTCCACTTGCAGATAGAGCCAGGGAAAAATGACTTGTCTATATGCCTCTCTATGAGTCCTAATTTCCCGTACCTTATCTTTGTGGTATTTATGCGAAAGGCATGTTGATGGCAGGAGGATTGTTCTGCAGTCAGCTTCAAGTGGCGGTTCTATAAATTTCCTCAATAGTGTTCCTCAAAAAGAACGTCACCTTCTCTCCAATGATTCCCATTTGAGTTCCCGAAGCATATCCATAAAACTTGCTGGTTGTTCAACCTACTGGTAACAAATCTAGCAGCCCGCCTCTGAATTGCTGTATGTCTTCCTATAATCTGACCTGGTACAGATCCCAAACACTTGAGCAGTACTCAAGAATAAGTTGCACTAGTGCCAGGTATGGGGTCTGCTTTACAGATGAACATGATTTTCCTAAAATTATCCCAATAAATCAAAGTCGATCATTCACCTTTCTTACCACAATCGTCACATGCTCATTCCATTTCATATTGCTGTGCAACATTATGTCCAGATATTTAAAGAAAGTGACTGTGTCAAGCAATACACTACTAATGCTGTATCCGAACAATGCGGGCTTGTTTTTCCTACCCATCCACATTAATTTACATTTTTCTCCATTTAGAGCTAGATGTCATTCATTACATCAATTAGAAATTTTGTCTGTGTCATCTTGTCTCATCCTACAGTCACTCATCTTAGACACCTTCCCCTGTACAACAACATCAACAACAAACAACCGTGGATAGTTGCCCACCCTGCCCACCAGATCATTAATGTGTATAGAAAAGAATAGTGGTATTATCACACATCCCTGGAGCACTCCTGATAATATCCTTATCTCTGATTTGTTATTGCAGAACCAGTGTACACTGGACAAAATACTAGTTCCAGTTTGGCTAACAAGTGCAAATCTGGCAATGTGAATGCAAGAGCGAAATATAAAAAATTTTCCATGTGTAATGGATTAGGAATGGAACATGGGCAGGAAAGTTCAAACAAGTGAGAAAGCCATAATGTTGGTTTTATTATTAAGTGCCACTTACACAGTTTGTTCAGTATGAGCACCAGAGACATTGACAAGATGATGCATCCATAAAACGACTTGACCACCAATTGCTCGTAGCAGTTCCAGTGGAATCTCAGCAATTTGTTCCTGTATGTTGGCCTTCAGATCATCAGGTTGAGACCGAACTTGTCCCTGGAAAATGCATTCCTTAGGATATCTCCAGAGCAAAAAGTCACATGGTTCAGACCAGGTGATCTTGCAGGCCATGCATCGGGAAAACCTGTGGAGGTAATAAGTTCATGGAAGGTTCCATTAAGCAGATCTTTTCCCTTGAGGGTTCAGCATTCATTTGTCAAGTACAGGCTCAATGACCCCAGTGTTTCTAAGCTGGGGAATTGTAAGTGCTGCCAGTACTATGTCACTGTAAGCTCTGGCCATGCTTCAGTGACCACAGTGTTGCACGGCAGTGGAACACTGTATGCCACAGGGAACGGGGATCTTGGCTTGATCACTCGAATCACAAGGATGGTAAAAACTTCTACAACAAAAACCCTCAATCTCAAGGTGTGCTGCACGCTGATGAGATGCGTGGATATTGAGGAAGAACAGTCATTAGCGGGCAACTTCTGAGGAACGTGCTGCACCTCAGTTGTGTAAGGGTTACCTAGGCACACAGGTCTCTGTGTAGGTGGACTTGTATTTCCCTAGCTGCTTGTGGGACCTGCATGGATCCTTCGAAATCTTCTCTTCCTCCCACCAGCGGAAAAGGTGGGTAACTGGTGGGTACCAACACCCAGTCATACGAGAGGGCTCATATAGCAAGTCCTCCGGACTTGGGGATTACACGGAATCTTTCTGTATCAGGTAACAGACTACATGCTGGTGCCCAGAATGTCTTTCTTAGAGTTAAATGGAAAGAGGGGAGCTTCAAAAAAGTTTTGCCTTTTTACATACAAAAAATGTTGAGAGGGATTTGCTGGATGTTTAAAATTTGTCAAGCGCTTGCGAAACGGGACCCTGGTAATAGAAACATCCAATTCCCAACAAGTGAAGAACTTCCAGAAAGCCCAGTGTTTCGGGGAGTATGCAATAGAAAGTGAACTGCATACCATCTTTCTGCTCTCCAGCCCTTGCAGACTCTGTTTAGTGGGAGATCATTGATGACCTTCATTCCAGCAACCAGTTCACACTTCGCATTCACCTACTGGAGTGAGCACTACTTGAAGAGAAGCCACTAAAATGGATGGTCAGTGGGACTAACTCGATACACCTTCAATTGTAGCAAAGGTGTTCTTATTTGCAGGTATCGGGTTGACAGTCCACAAAAAGAACTGAAAGTGAGTGGTCCCAGTAAGGCATCATTGAGGTGTAGAACATAATGAAACGGGTGGATGGCGATCTCTAAAAATCTGGCTCTTCTGTACTAACTTTCAGCAGCATGAAGCTTTCAGAGCATGTTAAGGCTGCTTTTCTCCACCTCAATGTGTGGCCTTATCTTCCTAACCCAATGCACTTTTTTTATATGCCAGTGCTTTGGGTACACCACCCTAGGTTGTAAGGGAGCAGCCACTTGTGGCAAATGCGGTAAGCCTTCTCAAGAAAGTGTTCATTGTCCATCTCCTCCAAAGTGTTTAAATGCTCCAGGGATCACCCTGTATGGAGTAGGGACTGCAGCATCTCCCTTAAAGAAAAGAAGATACAAGAGATCAAAACAACTAAGCCTCTCTTGTATGGTGAGGCCATCAAGATCTGTAAGGCCATGCAGCCGCCGAAGTTTACTAACTCCTTTGTGTCTGTTCTTAAACAGCTGTTTCAGATGACTTATGGTGCTACCCAAAAAGGGGTTGCTGGTGCCAGCACTAATACCTGTGTTACCACCAGGGCACACAGGTGCTGCAGGGAATAAAAGGGTGGATCTAGCAGCCGAGGAGGAGTGTCATGATCCACAGCTATTTCAATATGCCATACCCCTTTATCCCTCGTGCTATAGCCTCTCTGTTGAGCTCCAGAGTCTTTTGTCAGTGGGAGGATGAGTGGCTGGAAGTGATGGACAATAAGCTCGTCTAGTAAAGCCCACAATGCGGCTGTGGCGCATACCTTCTTCCACCACATCGACAGAACGAGGTCTTCCTTACCCATCTTTGCATAGACCACAGCCCTGTGACACATGGCCTCTTGCACTTGCAAGAGGATCCTCCAGTGTGTGGTGATTATGGCATCCAGATCACTGTGCACCATATTTTATTGGACTTTTTTTTTCCCCTCTGACCAGGGGGCACAATGGATTTGTCGACCAATGTGTCCTGTATTTTAGGCAATGTTCAAACAAACTTAGAGTTTTAAAGTTTTGTGAATTGTCCAACATTTTTGCACAAGATTTCAGGGATATGATTTTAATGTATTAACAGCGTGACTGGTTCGCCAATGCTTTTTGTAGGTGGTCAGCAAGTCACATTTTCCTGTGCCTTTTTTTAGCGCCTCTGCCATTTTACTTGTGTTTTTATCTCTTTTATAGCGCATTTTAATATTTCTTTGTTGTCTTAGTGCATATGTTAACATTTTTGCCATTTTATTCATATTCGTTTTTTTTTACATCTGTAAGGGCACTGATAACCTCGCGGTTGAGCACCTGCAAGCCTCAAATGCACACAAGCAGATCTTTAACTGGGCAAGTGACGTGAGGTGCTACCTCATCTTGCACGAAAACTATGCTGTCCACACAGTTGCACTCTTCCAAAGCAGGATTCGCATGTTCTACAAGGAAGTCTCGGTAACATGCTGATGTCGTGACACACCTGAGAGGCCTTCTGGGTATATTCTCTTTGAAGAAGAAAGTAAATATGCTTGTGAATCCACACAGCATGATCACTTGCAGCAAGTGTAGTGGCTTTTTGTGCACAGTGCACAGTTTAACAATATCCCAAATTCAGCAGTTCTGTCTATTCACTGCACCTTATAGTGTAAAATACGCCTCTTCACTCCGTAGAATATTACTCGGCACATGTCATAAATTCTGATCCATGCCATAAGCCAAATAGCAAATGCAGGATGTTGCTGTGGGTCATGAGGTTTCAGTTGTTGCACCGTCTGGATCTAATGCAGATACCAGCGTAAAATAGACTGAAAAACTTTCTGAACTGTTGACTATGGAATGGACAATTTTCATGACATTGCACGAACACTAAGACTACATGTGCATGGTCAGTTATAGCAGCAGCATCCTCATCAGTAACTTGCCCCAGGATAGGACACCTTCTTCTTCCAGATGCTACATCAAGTTCACTTGTGTTTTCAAATTTCATTATCATAATCTATAAACCATTTAATGACATCATCCCTCTCCTCAGACCTTTCAGTTTGTGACATTCTCTCAATGCAGCACTGTAATTGCTGCTGTTCCCACAAAACAACTGCATTAAGAGCGCATGGTCTCTCTTCTCAATAGCCATATTATTCATTCACAGTAACGCTTGTCTCAAATAACAGTTGGATGTCATACTGTCATACAAACAGTGTACACTGCCAAATTTTCATGTGGTGCCCACAGTTGGAAATAATTTGCTTTCAAGCATAAATCCATTCTGCATTAACGTATCTACCAAGTTTTGCCGCCATTTGATAATTACAGCCCACACTGGACAACTGTGAGTAGTTGCACTTTCATAATAACCATGCGATGCATTGTATGGATGAACTCAAATTTGTATCACAAGCATAGAAAAAGAATGCATGTGTCCAGTAACTAGCATTTAGCAAGTTATGTATGTCAATATTCTAGGCCTGTACCATAGTAAATTACAGTTTTTGTTACATCATATATGAGTGTGTGCTTAAAAGGGATGCCTTCAAACTTTTTACATCAAAAAGGTTAGAGATTTTTAAATAAAATAACTGTTATCAACATTCTACGTCTCTATTCATCATGTATTCATATTTATTTCTCAACAGTCGCTCTGGTGACTGACACATTTGTCGAAACGAGAGACCAATTTGTTGTTACAGTCACTGTATAATGTTTGACTTTGCTGTTGGAGCCACAACTTCCTCACCACTTCATCACTGTCAAAGTGAAGTCATTGAAGGTGTTGTTTAAATTTAGGAAAGAGGCAAAAATCGCATGGGACTAAGTCACAATTTTATGGAGGATGATTTACGAGAGGGAAACCAGGCTGATCTGTCGACAGATGATGTTGAAGGTATCGCTATAGCAAGCAGTAATCTACTAATACCAGTATTGTTGACCCCTTTTTTGATCAGAACCGTGGTGGAATCTTCCTACATGTCGGTCAGGAGTCTCAATATGATGTAGTAAATCACCTAAACTGGTAGCCAAATAAAATAAGTTTGGAAACTGGACAGCTGAAAGATTTTTAGTTTGACATCCTGTAGACTAAAATGTTCTCTCTTTTTCCCAACTTAACGGATTTACACACACATTCCAATAACTGGTTATGGGGTGTGACCACTTCTGGCAGCAGTATAGGCCTGACAAATGACAGGGCATGCTTTGAGTGATGTCAACAATCTCATGTTGAGACAATAATGCCTATTCTTCATTCAGCACTGCTCGCAAGTCTGGGTGGATGCTGATGTGATGCAACCCATGTCCCTAGTGCATCCCAGACATGCTCAATGGTATTCAAATTGAGAGAGTGAGCAGGCCACGCTATGCGTGCAATATGTTCTGTTTCCAGGAAAACATCAACCACCCATGCTCTATGAGGTCGAGCATTATCATCTAGCAATACGAAGTCTGGGCCCACAGCACCTCGCAACAACCACACTGGAGGTCCCAAGATCTTGTCACAATACCTGACAGTAATTAACCCTTACCAATTTAACTGTACAATTTCATGAAGAGGTGTTCAAGTGGTCAACAAAATCCCTGCCCACACCATTAGGAATCCTCCTTTATATCAGTCTCTTTCCACAGTGTTTGGATCCAAAATCGTGTTTCACATCCCTTCAGATACGAATACATTGAGAATCACTGTCCAGACCAAATCGGGACTCATCTGTGAAAAGAAAATTGGCCCATTATTCGACTGTGCAGGTGGCGTGTTGACAGCTCCACTCTAAACATTCCTTTCTGTGAAGACGCATCAGAGGTACACATACAGCTGGTCTCCGACAATAAAGGCCACTCTGCCGATGCAATCTGTACACTGTTTGCCTCTATACAACATGTGCAGTGGATGTTGCGGGCCAGATGCCAGTTGCCATGTAGTAGAGTCAGTACCATCATGCCATTAAAGCCAAATAACGGTCCTCTATACACAGTTGGCCCCGGGTCTTCGGGATACAGTTACGATCTCTATAAACTGTCAGCATATCCGAGAAACAATGGAACGATTCACACTAAGCCATCGGCCCACATCAGTTTGCGACTGTCCTACTTCCATTCTTCCCACAACTATCCACTGCAGAGAGCTTGGTAGGCGTTTTCTCTGTACCATACTGCGTTGTCTGTGACTGTGTACACAGTGACTGTGGATGTGGGACTACCCAGCAAACACTATTTGATAGGTGCCCTGACGACATCATTGGCATGGTTGTCCTTTGATTGGAATGCCATTTTCCGTGCAGCACACAATCATACTGACATCTGTTGACAATTTGTGTGATTATATTGTGAATTAACACAGGATAGGGAAATAGTGGTTTGTTACTTTCATTTTGCACGCCATTATATGACCTCCACTGCTAGTTTTGCCCCTTGCCATCTGTGAGTGGTTATTGTACAGTGTCTAACATAGGCAGTGGTCACAGTAATTTGTGTGTGTGTGTGTGTGTGTGTGTGTGTGTGTGTGTGTGTGTGTGTGTGTGTGTTGCATTGCAGTTTGTCTTAGATTGCAGTGCACATAAAATCACTTGTATAGGATGGCCTTAATTTGAATTTCATAGTGTTGTGTCTGGACTCATGAAAGAAGCTCTGTTTCTTTATGTCACGTTTCGATAGCTCACATATCAGGAATATACACCCTAAGGCAAAAGAAAGGCTCAGCATGAAGGAATTTTCCGAATAGGATGGAAATTGGTAGATGTGATGTACATGTGCAGACATACAAATGATTACAATTTCAGGAAAAAATGCATGATTTATTCAAGAGAAAAAGCTTCACAAATTGAGCATGTCAGGAACAGGTTGGTCCATCTCTGCCCCTTATGCAAGCAGTTACTCACCTAGGCGTTGATTGATTGTTGGATGTCCCCCTGAGGGATACTTTACTAAGTTCTGTCTAATTGGTGCATTAGGTCATCAAAATCATGAGCTGTTTGGAGAGCTCTGCCCATAGTGCTCCAAACGTTTTCAGTTGGGGAGAGATCCAGTTACCATTCTGGCCAAGGTGGGTTTTGCAAACATGAAGTCAAACTGTAGAAACTCTCGCTGTGTGCAGGCATTCATATCTTGCTGAAATATAAGCCCAGGCTTGCCATGAAGGGTCATAGCTTACAACCAAAGGGTCCTGCTATGGAAACAAATAGAACCCCAGACCATCACTCGTGGTTGTCGGGCCATATGGCAGGCTTTAGGTTGGTAGTGTACTGCTGTCCAGTGCATCTTCAGACACGTCTTTGGCCTGGGATCTCATTGACTGAGTATAACTGTTGTCAGTGGTGAGCCCCACTTTGAATTGAGCCCCGATGACCAGCAAAAACGTGTCTGGAGACACCTTGGACAGTGATTGGATACCAATTTGACTGTCACCTACCGTACAGCCTGACAACCAGGAGTGGTAGACTGGGGTGCCATTTCTTTTGATGGCAGGTCCCTTTTGGTGGTAATCTGTGGTTTCCTTAGTAGCATAGCAGTATGTTGACAATATTGTAAGTCTCATTTTGTTGTCCTTAACGGTAAGCCCTCCTGGGCTTACATTTCAACAAGATAATGCCTGCCTACACAAGGTGAGGGTTTCTACTGCTTATCTTCATGCTTGCCAGACGCTACAATGGCCAGCAAGGTCGCTAGATCTCTCTCCTGGTCTGAAGATTTGAAGCATTATTGGTAAGGCCCTCCAGCCAACTCAGGATTTGGACAATCTAACACACCAATTGGACAGAATTTGGCATGATATCCATCAAGAGTACATACAACAACTCAGTATGTCACTGCCAAGCTGAATAACTGCTTGCATAATGGCCAGACATGGACCAACACATTATTGACTTGATCAATTTGTGAAGCTCTTTCTCTTGAATAAATCATCTATTTTTTTTTTTTTCCTGGAGTTGTAATCATTTGTTAGCCTGCACATGTATGTCACATGTACCAATTTCCAGCCCATTCTGGTAATTCCTTCATTGTGCATCATTCTTTTGTTGTAGAGTGTACTTCAATTTGTTCAGTTCGAGTTTATATAGGTATGTGCGTGGTAGTATTATCATCTTAAGTAAATGCTGACCTACAAGATTTTCTCCATTTAAGCCTTGCTAATATTATTGTTACTCTTTTCTACGTTTTGAGTAGTCTCTTAATATTTTGTTTTGGGGATACTGTCCCCACAAGTTATGTCATAATGTAATCTAGACTTAATTAGTGCATAATATTTTATTTTCATTAGATTTGTGTCTATTTGGTTGCTGAATTTGTGCACGAATGTAGGTTTCAGCTGAGTTTTCCACTTACATATTCTATGTGCTGATCCCAATTTTCATTTTCATTGATCATTATCCAAAGAAATTTTGTATGTATGGCATTATTTGCTATTCACACATCAGTGCAGTTTTGATATCTTCATTATGTTGTTTTTTTTTTTTTTTTGTCTGAAATTTAAACATAATGTTTTAGCAGTGTTATTATGCAAAATTTATTTCAGAAAATCTTTGGATAGAGCTATTTCCTTTGAAGTTGCCTCTTCCAGATTTTCTGTATTATTACCCTTGAATAGCAGAGTTCTACCATCTGTGAAAGTAACTATATTGCTTTAATTTATAGCATTAAAGATGTGATTTGTGTATAAAATGAAGAGCAGTGGACAAATTATGGCTCCTAATGGGACAGATGAGTGTAGAATTCTCACTTCAGCTGTTATTCTCTCACTTGACATTTTTGTTACTTCTGTATATTGTCTTCTGTGATGGAATCCAATCCCCTGTCTTCCCGCTTACACCATATACGCCAAACATTTCTAATGTTTTATGGTCTACACAATCAGAAGTCTCTTTTTAGATCCATAATTACTCCTACACATTTATTTTTAGTCTATCTCAATGAGATCTATGATTGTATATATGATAGCTTTCTGGAAGTCAGATTGGCTTTTATTGATTACCCCATATTTTGTCAGAAGTGCAACAGTTTCTGTATATAAGCTCATTCAAATATTTTTGATATGACCGGTAGAAGAACTGTGTGCCTACATTATTCTGCATTGTATTTGTTTCCATGTATTACTTTAATCAGTGATGCCGCAGGGGAGTGTCACAGGACCGTTGCTATTCACAATATACATAACTGACCTGGTGGATGACATCGGAAGTTCACTGAGGCTTTTTGCAGATGATGCTGTGGTGTATCGAGAGGTTGCAACAATGGAAAATTGTACTGAAATGCAGGAGGATCTGCAGCGAATTGACGCATGGTGCACGGAATGGCAATTGAATCTCAATGTAGACAAGTGTAATGTGATGCGAATACATAGAAAGATAGGTCCCTTATCATTTAGCTACAAAATAGCAGGTCAGCAACTGGAAGCAGTTAATTCCATAAATTATCTGGGAGTACGCATTAGGAGTGATTTAAAATGGAATGATCATATAAAGTTGATCGTCGGTGGAGCAGGTGCCAGACTGAGATTCATTGGAAGAATCCTAAGGAAATGCAATCCGACAACAAAGGAAGTAGGTTACAGTACGCTTGTTCGCCCAATGCTTGAATACTGCTCAGCAGTGTGGGATCCGCACCAGGTAGGGTTGATAGAAGAGATAGAGAAGATCCAACGGAGAGCAGCGCACTTCGTTACAGGATCATTTAGTAATTGCGAAAGCGTTACGGAGATGATAGATAAACTCCAGTGGAAGACTCTGCAGGAGAGACGCTCAGTAGCTCGGTACGGGCTTTTGTTAAAGTTTCGAGAACATACCTTCACCGAAGAGTCAAGCAGTATATTGCTCCCTCGTACGTATATCTCGCGAAGAGACCATGAGGATAAAATCAGAGAGATTAGAGCCCACACAGAAGCATACCGACAATCCTTCTTTCCACGTACAATACGAGACTGGAATAGAAGGGAGAACCGATAGAGGTACTCAGGGTACCCTCCGCCACACACGGTCGGGTGGCTTGCGGAGTATAGATGTAGATGTAGATGTAGATGTCTTCAAGCAATCTAGAAACATTCCTTCCGTGAATTATGGGTTGATTTATTGTGTAAGATGTTTTTTGAGCTCCTGCTTCTTTTATAGATGATATTCCATCAGTTCCACGTGGTTTTGTGTGTTTTAAGTTTTTATTATTATCTGTGGTGTTTCTTCTTCTGCCACTGTAAACAGTGTCATAGATTTTTTATGGGGATTGATAAATGATTTCCATATATTATTTTATCTAGAAACATTTAAAAAATGTTCTCACAGTTGAACATTAGATTTCCTCTAGACTCAAACAGACGGCGTCACGAATTCCATCTCTTTGGGACTCTTGACGTTAGATAGGGCATATGGACAACAACTATCACTAAGATTGCCAAAACCCATACAAGAATGGCAACTCCATAGAGAAATGCGAAAATGCAAGGAGAAATAGGAAGAAGGAGAAGAAGAAGATTGTATCTAGAATTTGTTTTTTTTTCCCTCTTATTTTGTAGCCTGCTATGGCAAAATGATCATTGAAGAGATTTATTGTGTTACTCTGTTCTGTTATAGTCTTCAGGCCTCTCTTGATGCCTCCCAGCTGTCATTTGCAGTTGTTGTGTGGTTGTTGCTATGCTGAAAGAAGAACTAAAACTTAAAAAGTTTTCCACGAACTCTAGCAAAATGTGTCACAGTTGTCTGAGTGACAAGTATTTTGGCAGTGTGGAGATTTCTATTTCAAATTAACAAATGCCACTGCCACCTCTTGACATTTCCGTGAACTCTTTGTGATAGTCTCCCATTCAACTGCACCCTGACGAGAGAGTTTATTGTGTCCAGGAATTAATGCCATAATCTCTCTTTTTCTCCTTAACAATTGTGCATCATTTCACCCTCCTCCTCAAAAGATTACAATTTTCTCTATAGTCAGTTGGAATTTGAACTTGCAAAAAGCCACTCTTCTGCCCCCAATTTCAGAGCTACACTAGAGGGCAGAAGGTCTTTTGTAGTTGGGCTGCACACTGTGCAATAGTTGTCTCAGTGGTCTTGCAGATTGTCTCTGTAATTTATACAAACACAGGAAGTTGGTTATAGAGTGTACAACTAGACTTGCTAAGCACCCATATTGATAACTTTCTTCTGGGTATTGTTATTTCTAGTGAATAAATCCAGGTCAAGAAATGGTCACTGAAGTGTAAGTTACTGACATCTTACTACTGAGAAATTAATGCGTGGGCAGGAGACGTTGAGTTTAGACGAACTTGTAGCAGTACTGAAGTATGTGCTATGCATCATGTTCAGAAAACCTACAGTCATGAATAACTGAATGAGACACATCTACTTGAAATCATGTGGCACTTCCTCTCCCCAACTTCATTGTGCCATGAACCCCACTAGACAGTGAAAACATTGGAGTGCCACTCTGATCTATGACTGCTCAAACCAGTACCAACAACTCATCAAAAGTGATTGGAACTGGGCCCAAGGTGCACATATCTCACTTGACAGTGTCCCAGATGAGTTCAGTGGAATTTTCAGGGTCGGTCTGTGGAGCATTCCTTTAACCATTGTGACCAAGTTTGGGAGCAATGAGGTCTTGCTGCAGGTACAGCTCTTCTGTGAATTGTAGCTAAGCAAAGGATGAACATGAGTGGACAGAAGGTTTGTGGACTGTGCCAGCAAAATGTATCAGAAGGTTTATTTCATCCCATGTAAACAATCTCCAGTGACAGTGTCCATCTGTGTTTGTTAATCCCTGTAAACTGTGATGTGCAGTGGAGTTTTAGCTTCTGGGACCCTGTGTCAGACAGCCACAACTGGTCACACTAATGTGCTAATATTAAGCTTCAAGCCCATCTTGGACTCAACTACATTCACGTAGCCAGTACAGAGATGGAGATGTGATCCATTGAGAAGATAATTTTTTTAACAAACAGGGTACCACTTCTCATCACCTGGCTTCCTTCAAATTACCACCAATTTGTTTCAGCCCCTTCTGGATGTAGAATGAAGATTCTTTCTCAAAATTGCCCATCTTCTCTTTTTACTGCAAAAGACCATTCTGGCAAGTAGTTAGCTTTGTGCTTCACCTATTACTACTACTACTACTACTACTACTACTAGTAGTAGTAGTAGTAGTAGTAGTAGTAGTAGTATTACTATTATTACTTTCATTTTCGTTTTGAGTGCTCAGTCATCTTTGTTTGTTGGGTCTTTACATTCCTTGGTAGTCTAGCTAAGGCACTAGGTGAGTTACAAAAAAGTGTGTTAAGTTTCGTGGAATTCTTACAAGCATCTAGAAACATCAACAAATGGAACAGTTTTGTACTTCTGTAAATTTGACATGACTGTGGAACCAGTCCGAAGGAAAATTTATAATGTAAATAGTGTGTCGTTTGAGAAATGGCAGAAAATAATTGAATTATTGACCACCTCACAGATTACCTAATGTGAAGCATTCAGGTAGTCATTGACATTAGAGGCGTTTCAATGATGTAGTGAGCAGTGAAGAAATGATGTGCTGTGCCCTTTTGAGAGTTGAAAATTTGTTGATAAGAACAGCAACATTGCCAGACAAAGTTAGAGAATTAGTCTGCTTTTCATTAGCATTCACACCATCCAGGACAGTGTTCTCTGTATCCAAAATTAGGTGTTATTTTATGTAACTTTGTGGCTGAGTACCTTTTCTGTTGCTGCAGTCATCAATTTACATAAGGAAGGGAAGTTGTGTAGGGCACCTGTCTTTGAATTGTGTATATTTCGTTCTGTGTGTGATCGTATTTTAATTTGTGTATCATATTTACTGAGAGGGAAAATGGGACCAGCCCAGCATTTTCCTAAAGGAGAGTGGGAAACTATCTAAAAACTGCTCGGAGGCTGGCTGGTGCACAAGTCATGGTCGTCAATCTACTGCACTGATTAGATCCAGGTCTGACCCACCTTCCTACCTTGCAAGCTAGTGTGCTGCACATTGCACTATACAAGCAGGTAGTTATTTTTATGTTAGAGAAAAAGTAAAATAACCTACTTACACAAAACTTCTGTTGAAGACAGGATTTAAACATAAGACTGGCATCAGTCCATGACATTTCAATATGTTGACCAACTTACTGACAGATTTTGACATTATGCCAGTCACTGCCACATTGCTCCATCCTTTCCTGCACAATGCTATATTGTCTTGTCAGATCTTTAATCTTACAAATTATTTTGCGTGTATGTAACTGTGTCCATCCTTTGTGCAAAGTGTAAAAAAAAATGTAGTTGCATCAAAATGTTTGTTTTATGAGCAATGCTGTACATCTCATCTGGGTTGCCTCCTATTTGTTAGTATAAAATTTTTCCACACACACACACACACACACACACACACACACACACACACACACACACCCGCATGCGTGCGCATTCACTTTCAGTTTTAGATGGTTTTATTAACTTATCAGTGCTTAAATGGTGGTTTCACACTATACAAATGATTGAGGCATTCCTGTGACTTTTATCTTTTTGTTACAATGTGCTGGAAATGAAATTGGAAAATGGGAGATCATTATTTAGTATCTCTAGAGCCGAACAAAGTGGAGTTGAAGAACTGTAGTTGTGAGGTAGTAGCTCTGCAGTTTATTTTTACTTTCTGAACATTACTGGTTAAGCCACACCTTCTACCACTGCTCCCCTCTCCCGCCTCTCCCCCCATCCCCCCCCCCCCCCCCCCCCCCGTCTCCTCCACTCCCTCTCTCTCTCTCTCACACACACACACACACACACATGATGAGAGGGAAAGATAATGAAGTTTATACACTTGGCTTTGAGAGCACCATTCATTCTTGTTTTCCATGTATTTCACACAAAATGGTGCTAATATTACTCATCATATTTGACATGTGGGTTTTTCTCTTTCTTTTTTTGTTTTAGGTACTGCTTTAAATACAGCTGAAGACAGACTTGATTCATTGCTCAAAACTCTGGCAAAAGAGACAATGGGTGTTGCTAATTCTGAGGATTCAAAAAATAATGCAGCATCAATGTCGAACACAACTAACAAGATTGATGGTGAGCAGTTTGTAAATATACATTTTGACAGTACCTATACTTGCTGTGTAAGATAGCATAGTACTAATGTGGCTAAAGAATCTGTGATCAGCTATTCAGATTTAAGTTCTCAATTCTTTACCAAGATAATTCAAAGTTAAATGCCCCCTTCCTCTCTGCGAGGGACTCACAACTCTTGTTGAGTATGTATGTGGCAAGCCATTGCAATGATTCCTCCTTTCCTGTGATGTAGTTTTAGTCTCTGACTACATCTTTTCTCTGACTTATTCTTAGGACAGATTCCCTGCTGACAATCTAGAGCTTTCTTGTAGCACATCGATTCTGTCTTGTCAGACTTTGTTCCCTTATTTTACACCTTATATTTTGGTTAATTTATGCTCACTCCTGATAGCTGGGTTTAGTTATCACCCTTTCAAATTTTTTTCATGTTGCGTGGGTCATGCATGGAAGGTTGCCCATTACACAGCATGGCAGCCAGTCCATGGGGGTGCTGTCAGGTATCTATATGGTGGTAGCCTCCAGTCAAGCAGTGATTGCACTATTGATGCCCTAGCTATCACCTCCTTGCACTTGCCATGGAGTAGATGTATGTCCATTTGGGGGCACTGTGGCCGGGGCACTGACCATTACACAAGTGGCCCTTGCTATGGCTTTGTCCATTAATGTTGCTAGGTAATCAGCAATACCTTGTGTATTTATTCCCTCGATGTCAACATCTGGTCGCATACATAAATTTTACCAGGGGGGTGATAGGCCCTCCCTTCTCGTGGTTCATATAGCACCATCTTTGGGAATCCCTCCTCGCATCCATCTGGAGAAGCAAAATCCTCCTCTGGCATCTACCGGTGACACAGCTGCCTCTCAGAAACCCTCTCCACGGACATCCATGGATCACAGACCCAACACCAGCCAATCGTTAAAGGAGTAATGAACTGTGGGTCCCAGGGCTGCCTGCCCTTCTTCTGTCCCTACACTGACAACAGATAAACCAGCAAAAGAATATCAGCTGCTGAAAATTGTGGAAGAAGAAGAAGAAGAAGAAGAAGAAATCTTAGGAGAAGGCTACTCTGAAGACCACAGAGGTTTGAGACATTCATTGATGTTGTTCCACCCCCAATGGTGACAGATAATGATGCTTGTGCATGACCTGTCCTCGTGAGGGACCCTTTACGTCTAACCAGGACACTCTCCGCATGATAATCAAATGGAACTGCAATGGATATTACTGTCACCTGCAACAGCTACTGCTAATACCCTCTTATTCTGCAGTCTGTGTTGCTCTCTAAGAAACACACTTCACTGATGACCGTTCCCCAACTCTTTGAGGTTACCATGCATTCTGTTGGAACCATACTGCCTCTGAGAGAGCATCAGAAGTGGTCTGAACATTAGTTCACATAGATGTCATAAGTAAGTGAACACTCTTCCTTGCCACTATTGAAGCAATAGCAGTTCAAGTGTAAACAAGACTTGCAATCGCCATTGTAATGTTTATTTACCTTCATGGAGGACTCTTACTTGCCTTGAGATGACCACATTTCTCTTACTTGGAGATTTCAGTGTGCACCACCTCCTGTGAGGAAATACACTTCGGGAGGCAGGTGCCTTCTCATTGCCTAGCTCCCCCCCCCCCCCCCCTCTCTCTCTCTCTCTCTCTCTCTCTCTCTCTCTCTCCTCCTCCTCCTCCTCCTCCTCCTCCTCTGCACCCCCCCCCTTCCACGACCTCCCCCATAATGGTGACCACTTTCCCATGATTGTCACTTCCTTGTCATCACCCAATGGACTGATTACCACATTTGGCCCTTCAAAGAGCCAACTGGCAGATGTGTTTTTCTGCTGTCACCTTCAGCCCTTTCTGTCAGACTGCACCAGTGAGGTAATGGGAGGCATTTCCAATGTAATCACATGCACCACTGGAACTGCTATGCTTCTTTATACAAGCCCCATCTTCTGCCACCTGGTGCCATGGTCAACCAAAGACGTTGCCACAGCTATTCAGGATCGTTGAAGGGCTCTGCAATGTCTCAAGCAACATCATTCACAGATCACCCTTCTCGCTTCTAAACAGTTTCTCACTAAAGCTCACTGTCTTACTAACCACAGTAAGAAGGAATGAGTGCACTGTATTCTCCTCCATGGGAATGAACGCCTCTTCATCCCAGATGCAGCCAAACTCGGTATTCTTCTGGGCTACCAAGGATCGAGAATTGTTCTGGGCCTCTTCCTTTGTGGGTACCAGTGTGTCACTTCTTGCTGACACGCCTTGTAATGCCCTATGTGACAGCATTGGCATCTTCTTCTTATGCCATAACCTTTCGAATGCATAAACAATAAATTGAAGACATCTTCCTATCCTTCACTCTGTCACGCCAAATTATATAATGGACCTTTCACGGACAGGGAGTTGCTTCAGGCTCTTGACTTGTCACACGATACTGCCCCAGGCTTTTATTTGATTCATAACCAGATGATCCAACATCTAAATGTTGTTCAAAGGCTCTATCTACTCAGGGTCTTATTTGGCTAGAAAGTGTTTTTTTTTTCCATTTGCAATGACAAGATAGTATCATTGTCCCAATAATTAAACCAGACATAGGGACTGGGTGTTGTGTTGTCCTAATCATCATTTCATCCCCATCGACGCGCAAGTCGCCGAAGTGGCGTCAAATCAAAAGACTTGCACCAGGCGAGCGGTCTACCTGACCGGAAGCCCTCGTCACACGCCATTATTATTATTATTATTATTATTATTATTATTATTAAACCAGGCAAAAACCTAATGTCCATCAACACCTGCTGATGGATTAGCCTCCATAAAACACACTGCAAATTACTGGGAAGGATGGTAGCCCAACAATTATGCTAGGTTCTAGAATTGAGGGGGGGAGGGGGGGGGGGGCAGCGTCTTTTTTTCCCTTATCAGCATGGTTCTAGGTAAGGGCTATCCACAACCGACCATCTGGTTAGTTTGGCAACAACAATCTGATAATCTGATAGGCATTCTTCTAAATGCCAACATCTCATTGTAGTCTTTATTGACCTATATAGGGCATACTACACCAGTTAGCACCATCACATGTTGCTTACCCTTCATGACTGGGGCTTTCAAGGCTCCATACAAATTTTTAATTGTCAGTTTTTATCTTAAAAGTTGTTTTGGGTTAGAGATGGTACATTATTCAACCTCCTGTGGGTCCAAGAAGACAGTGTCCTGCAGGCCTCTGTGGTAATTTTGTACTCTTCTTCACATCCATCAATGGGCTAATGACATCCGTTGGACCACTGGTCAACCCATGCTGTATGTAAACAACCTTGCATTCGGTATAACTCGCAGTCTGTAGTCTTGGCTGAAAGCCATCTCCAAGGTGCCACCTGAGGGCCTCTGCATTGACCCTTTCCCGTGGTTTCCAATTTTCTCCCACAAAAACATGAGTTGTGCGTTTCTGTCATCATACCATGGTCTATCCTGAGCCAGAACTCTACATGTGTACCTAGTGCTTGGACGTTGTTGCACAGTCCCGATTTTTGGGACTCCTCTTTGGTAAAATGCTGAGATAGCTGCTCAATATTCATCAACAAAAGACTAGATGAATCCAAAAGTGTAACACTCTCTGCTTCCTTGCCCACACCTCTCAGGGTGCAGATCTTGAAACTCTCCTCCGTATTACCAGGCCTAGTCTTGTCCCAGTTGGGCTAGGGTTGCCAGGTGTATGGCTCAGCAGCACTCTTAGCTTTGAAACTGTTGGACCAACTCCATCATCGTGGACCAAGACTAGCCACTGGCACATTACAGACATCCAGACTGGTCCCGTAGTCAGTCTCATTGACGAAGCAAGGTTCTTTTCAGTTCCAGCAGTACCAACTCTTGCTCACTTAGGCAAACACCATCCGACAATTCCCTAATCGTCCAACTTATCGAATTCTTTTTTGTGCGCAAGGGACACCAAACCCCTGACATTAACCATCAAGTGGGATTAAAAGTTGAAATGCACCTTGAGATCCACTGCCGCGACCTCTGCCTACCCCTGCTTAGAATGCACTCCTTAGGGAGTAGCAGGGTGCTACCGTCATTTAGACTGATGGTTCTAAAACTGGGGATAGGCTGGTATATCCTTTTACACCTCCAACTGGTCAGGAACAACATTTGTTGTCAGAAATGTGTAGTTTTTAATGCCAGAGCTGATAGCAATTAATAGAGCTCAATGATTTTTATTAAACAAACCTCTCTTGACCATGTTTTAATTTGTAGTGACTCAATACGTAGTCTGTAGGCTATTGATTGTCGTGTCACCCTGTGATATCAGCTATTCATGACTTTCCTTCTGACCTTGGTTGTATAGCCTGCTCAGTTGTTTTGCTCTTTATCCCAAGTAATTTGGGTATCCCAGGGAATGAGCTGGCCAACCATTTGGCCAGAGAAGCAATTGCTCATCCAATATTCACTTTGACAGTTTCAAGTGCAGATTTGAAGGTGCAAATGAAACCTCTCCTCACTCAGAGATGGAACATTATCTCGTGGGCTACTGCGCCCCTCTAACGAACTTCACACTTTCAGCGAGACTACTCCTACATTGTACTCATCCTTCCATTCCTCTGAGAATGAATACACCATCCTATGTCATCTCCACATCACTCAACCAGATTAACCAATAGTTTTATTTTATCCGACTAGCCACCCCACATTGTAAAGTTCTGTGTAGGGAAAGTATGGCCAACTTGCCAGTGGCAACCATTTTGGGTGTTCTGCACCGCTGGTGATACAGTGACTTCTGCAGCATATTTAGCTGTGTATATTAAAGAAGTGCACTCAGCTATCTAATGAATTGCTAAAACTGATCAGTGGCTTCAAACTGAACATGTCAGATATTTAACAACAAAAAATCTCAACAAATTTAAGCTAAACAAATCTAAAAGCATTTGTCGTTGTGAGCATGAAACACAGTTTTTCCCTGCTATCCTTAAAAATGTCTGTTTTGCTATACGAAATAAAACATTGGATTCAAATATATATGTGCAGAACCTTAGTAAATATAATTGATAAATGTGCCTATATGATTATGCATACTTTATATTTTGTCAGATCTAGCCCATAAAATTTTGTCTGCAAATTGTTCTATGACATTAGGAGAATAATTATGAAAGTACAAGAGAATACAATATTTTTAAAATGTGTTTGAATAAAACTAGGCTTACGATCAAAAGTAGGCTGTAGGAAACAGTAACAACTGTATTCCTTTTTATATAATATAGATTGGCGTCAAAGTTGCAACCGTAATAATAGTCTCCTGGTAACATTAATTGTTACTGAATGAAAGGTCATAAGTTCAATCCTCGCGTAGTGCAAAAGAAATTTTCTTTTATTTTTGTACGTCATATTGAGTGGAACAAAGTACAATTTATTATTTTGAGCATCCTAAATGAAAGTTTAAGCCATAATGTATAGTCAATCAGGTCAAATTTTTTACCAGTCATGATAACTGTGTATGGTACCATCCACAATATTTCGTTTTATGTGCCAGAAGTGGCTGTTTTACATCTAAGATTTCTATTTGTAATGAAATTACCACTAAACTATCCTATTAGCTCTTGTGTCTGGGTTGGAAACTAGATAACAGAAAAGTAAAAAGGAAACAGTCAGCCAAAAGCACAGCACTGAAGCATTATTCTACTTAAAACTTCGAAAATACAAAACACTTCATATGCTTCACATGTAACTCTTGGGCCCACAATGGTGCTAATGCCACGTGATGCAGTTTCGGCCAATCCTGAACTGCGGACAGCGGCAAAGGCATGGGAATAAGATGGCCATTCTTTCCCCTTATACAGAGGCTTACCACATTGTTGTTGGGAAGCCTTACAGACCGTAGCTCACATCCTGGTGAAACACCTACTCCTTCTGGCTCTCCAGGTTAAGTGAGGTCTTCTGGCTTCTTTTCTTCTAATATTACCAGATGACTCATGAACAGATGAACTGGTTCACAGTTTTCTCTCTGAAAACAGTTTTTATTTTCAGAGATAATGCTTAAAACTTCTTTTAGCATAGGTGCGAGATGGATGTGGTTGGGACTGCGACATCTCACATGCCATGCTGGTTGTGGGAAACCATCAACCCTACCTCCTTCGCCAGCTACCTTGGTCATCCCTCTTTTACTGTTTTAATTGTTCTTAGATACAGTTAGCCATTTTTCCACTGCACCCTCTTTTTCCATTTTAGGGGTAGCCCTTTGATGAATAATGGATGCTGTTCCCCTCTTTAATATTTTGATTATAACAAATCTAAGGTGGTACATCTGTGAGAGAGAAGGACCCCATCTCATGCAGAGCCGCAGATGACTCTCACCTAGCCCAATCTGCCCACTGACCTGAAAATTTCTCTTGCCTTGTTTTATTATTGTTGGTGCAGCTGATGTCTATTGCATTTCTATCCCTCTCACTTTTACTATTAGAAATCTTCTGGTTAGAAGGCATTATTTACTCTGTAACTGCCTTCACCTGTAACCGTGTTGACAAGATGTCGAATGTTCTGTTGACTATCCATCATAACTAGTCTCAAAATCTGCCAATGTGTGACTGTTACCCACTTTCCCTCCACCCCTTGTAAATGTTTATATCTTCGCTTAATGACTTAGTATGTTAGTGGAGATCTCCATTCATACTGTGTCCCTCTGCAAATTTCAGAGTATTTCACAAACATACAAGTTACGTTCCATTGCACTATTGCAGAATCTCCTCAATGGAGTCAGGCTGCTACAACCCCACATTTGAGAACCCTCTTAAAAACAAACACACACACACACACACACACACACAGTGGCGCCTTAGATAGATGACACTTTAAAATATGTTCAGAAGATGGTATTTTGTTTGTATGTATCTGAAAACTTAACATGAGCATCGGTAGAGGAGGATCGCTTGGCTGATATACACACACTGTATGGAAAACAGTAATTTGTTCCCTTTAGCGGACACACCCAGTACTGATGCCTGCTTAGTTCAAAAGTATACAAGCTCTTGAAAAAGCACCATGCCCATCGCTACAGAATCTGTTAACAGTAATTAATATGCAAGTGGGAATAAAGGTGCTGACTGCAGCCCTGTCAACTGAAATGAATTCAATAATTTGGGTAGCACGTTTTTAAAATCAGACATACCTTCAAAGAGTATCCCATAACTACTTAACGGCACTGTATTGTAGAAAGTGTGTTATATTTTTCTGAGAGATTATGCATATATTTTGTACATCAAAAATTCAGAAAGTGAAGTATATCATGAAGGACTTTGAAAGTGAACAAAGAGACACTAGCTGTTTGCATTACAATTGATTTCATCTCCTTGTTGACAACATTTTTTCCAGAAATGTGTAAGGGGTATGATGTCCAGTTTATTCTCCACCCACCAATTTCAGCATGTGTGTCATACTCAAGTGGTTATGAAGCACCATAGTACATGTCATAAAACTGAATCCCAATCTGCCAAAATATTTGACACCATCAAAGTTCGTGGCTGTACACAGGATCATCAAATGGAGCACGTGCTGTGTTGTTACAACATTTTACAAACTACTGTTACCGAGTTAAGAAAAACAACTCCTAGATGACCTCAAAATGATAACCCATGGATCATACCAAAACCTCATGTGCTGAACATGTTTTAAACATTACATTCTGAAGGGGGCATAGGGTGAGTGGTGGGCTGGTGGGTCCAGTGGAAACACTGTTGATAGTTAAGAATGACTTTTAATGACTTCCGTACATGAGATGCCCTCTCTGTTGTCCCTGGCTGGCATTGGCGTATGGGAAGCGACTTCCAGCCTTGCTGAGGAGCTGGTGCCGCGTATTACTGACAGCAGGCCCATAGTAGACCAGCAGTCTTTAGAGGACAAGGCCATTGATGTCACTAGTGAACTACTTTCCTCAGCATCGTGGAGCCTGAACGGCCCATCACTCTGCTTGCATCACAGAGATGGTGCACAAAGACAGCTGTGTACAGTTTATGACACTCTGCCCTCTGGCAGGTATGAGATGGCGTCTAGTGCAGTGGCACCATGTCTCACCAGGAACTCTGCACTGGTGGGAGCAGGTCGGGTGACCAGTCTGTGGGGCTGTGGTGTGAAGTCCCGGTGAAGGGCTTAGTGCTGCTGGCAGGTGCAGCCTCGTCTCAACCCCATGGCTGCTGGTGGTGATGCCAAGTCATCTCACTGTCCAGCGTAGCTCTGGTTTCGTCATGGTGCTGCTGATTCCCGGCAACAAGAAGTGATCCCCTGCCTTGAAATTCAGGCTTATTAATATGCCTCTGGCGAACATCTGTTTCACTAAAACACAACACCTAGACACGTCACCCATAATAAGAGACTTGCCCTAATGTGGTGGCATCACCCTGCTCGCCACACAGTTGCCGCTGTGCAATACAGTTTACTGTTTCGCTTGACAATTCTGGCTTCACAATCCCCTTGCATGTCTGTTATTGTGACCCATGTTGCCACACTGGCGGCTGCCAACTTGCAGCTGTTAACACAACACTCCACATTGGTTTCCACACTAATCTACATTACTTTTGCTGAAGATGTAATTTGTGCTCTAAAGACTGCATAGCAGCACTACACAGCCCCCCTCCACAGAGAAAATCCAATCCCTGAGGTCTTTTCCCAGCCCAGTTCCCTGCCAATATTACTTCTACCCTTAATCTGTAAAACAAGTACTTAATACTAAATTGGCTACTCTTAACTATTATGCAGTCACTGTATTAGTGTGCATCTGAAAAATCTATCTTTCATCCTTAGCTTGTACTGCTTAGTCTCACACATCTCACAAGGGTCACTTGCCCTGCTCATGAACTTACATACTACGAAACAAATTTGACTACTTTGCCATGCTTATGCACAAACAACTTCTAACTCTCCATTCCACACCTACAAACTAAAATGGCTCTCTCTCTTAATAAAGTATCACTAATATATCAGATTCAACATAAAATTATCTGACTTCATTAAACACTTACACTTGGTGTCTAATCTTTCTACTGAGTGTTTCTTAACTCTTTGTTTTGGAACAACTTTCAGACCGTTGTCCTTGTGACAACAGCTCTTGTTCTTCCCAAGATAACGTGCTTCAAAAACAATCCTTACAAGAAAACCCCATACAGCACTACCATTCACAACACTTTGACAGTTAGTCCCACTTATTCCTCCCACACTGTAGTGCTCCTTACTGACTAATTTTTTCTTGAAATGCCCAGTTGTGTGGTACTTCTGCTCACCCAAAACAGCTTCTTGGTGCCTGGTGCCACTGTATTATACGAGTCACTTGTTAATGTATTTGTACACGGTTTGTATACGAAACATACCTTGTGACAGCTCTAAACTGGCAACAGCTTTATGTCACCGAAGGTTAACTTTGATGTAGTGTTCAGTCAGAATGATTACTTTAGGCTCGTGTTGCACACTTCTCTCACTTCATACTGATCGTGTAGACTAGACCATAGCTGTGCAGTTAACAGTTTGCTGTGCACATCAGCTGCTTGTCCCACAAAGCTGTGACTAAGTACTTACTCTCGCTGCACATTCTTAACCTCTGGTGTACACATTCGAACAGATGCAGCCCCGTCGACTTGATCATCCATTCTACAAACTTGTCTCCTTTTTATTTTCCTCTGTTCACCCTGCGTCTGAGGAAATACATGTGCCTTTACAGTTTCTGCCACATCATCTGCAGCATAACTACCCTCAAATCCTTGTGTATTACCTGTAGTATGTAAAACAACATTGTTTGCAGTTACACTCTGCACAACGCAAGAATCATTGGCGCTGGCACAGGCTCTCTGGTCTCAACACAACCACCTTCGTCACCCAATTGGGCAGTTACTACTGCATTTAAATTACCCCTGTTGCTATTCTGACACTTAATCACTTCGGTACAGCCCACAGTCATTCCTGCTACCTCAGACTCCACAGTTCCACTGGATATTGGACCTAGCACTTCTACATTACACTGTGTCTCACATGAATTCAAATGAACTTGTATTATGACACCATCTACTACTAATTTAGTCTTCCCACTAAAAAAAAATGACCTAACCAATGGGGGCATTCTGTCTTACTCTTCACATAACTGACAGTTTTATCTATATTAAGGGTAGTCGGTTGACCTGCAGGAACTGCTAAATTATCCACAAGTTCACTCCTCTCCCTTTCAGCTTTTTCCTCCTCCCCCTCCCCCTCCCCCTCTGCTTTTCCTCGCTTTTCTTTCTTTCTATTCTCTCCAAAAACCAAAATATTCCTCCTGTCCCAAGGCCTGATTTCTGTTATCCATTCCTTGTGCTCTTTCTTCAGCTTCTCCTTTTACTCTGGAATTTTTTCTTTCATCTCACCATCAAGTGCTTCTAAATCATTATCGCACTCCACATTTCTGCCTGCAACTTATCTACTTTGCCTTGTAAAATCCTCAATACCTCCTCCCTAGTAGCTCCTTGCAGTATCGACAGTGCTGCTACCTGTGGTACTGACCTCAACATGACTATCTCCTATCAATTACACAATTGTAAACAAGGAAAGAAAACCCACTTAAAACTGCTATCCTAACACTTCTCACTACCTGACACGCTTAAATACTGAGTCATATTTCTTGCTTCGCATGAAACGAAATCAAATTGTGAAAACACTTAACAGTAACACTATCGTGTTACTCCCTACCATAACTTAGTCACTTTTACCTGAGTGGGTGCTCATACTTCTTATTATACACTGAAACAATGACTGAACTTAGCCTCACCTCCCAAATCACTATTCGTGGTTAACAGCGTATATAGAACTATACAAAGAACCACATGTCTTGCTCATGACAGCCACACAACAAATGTCAACCACATGAAAACTAACATTTGTATTTATGCCTCTTCAAAAAATACCATCCATGTTCCCCTGTCACACACTGAACTTAAACATGATAACCTTGTAATCAAACAAAAACTGCACCCACCCCACAATGAAAATATTGTAGGCATTGTTGCTCCTTCTACTCTCACCAAACAGCTTGGTGTCAGGATCAAAGATCTCCAGCTGACATCACTCTGAAGGATGCGGTGATGAGTGGTGGCCTGGTGGGCCTAATGAAAACACTTTTGACAGTAAGGAATAATTTTTATTGACTTCCATATGTGACATAGTGAGCCAACCACTCCTCTCTCTGCTGCCCATGGTCAGTGCTGATGTATGAGCAGCAGCTTCTGTCCTGGCTGCTGAGCTGACAACTGATAGTCACGAAGTAGTTGAAGTTAAGGAATTCTGCAAACTAGGCAGTAAAATAGCAAATGGTGGATGGAGCAAGGAGTACATTAAAAGCAGACTAGCAATGGAAAAACGGGCTTTCCTGGCCAAGAAAAGTCTACTAGTACCAAACATAGGTCTCAATTTGAGGAAGAAATTTCTGAGAATTTATGTCTGGAGCACAGCATTGTATGGTAGTGAAACATAGACTGTTGGAAAACAGGAATCGATGCATTTGAGGCGATCCATTTGAGATGTGGTGCTACAGATGAGTGGTGAAAATTAAGTGGACTGATAAGGTAAGGAATGAGTAGGCTGTGCACAGAATCGGAGAGGAAAGAAATATGTGGAAAACACTGATAACACGAAGGGACAGGGTGGTATGAAATCTGTTAGGACATGAGAGAATGACTTCTATGGTACTGGAGGGAGCTGTAGAGGACGACAGAGATTGGAATACATCCAGCAAATATTTGAGGACATGAGGAATTCGTGGCGGGCCCCATCAAACCAATCGGAAGACTGATGACCTCCTCCCCCTGCACACACACACACACACACACACACACACACACACACACACACACACCACCACCACCACCACCACCACCAAAAAAATGCTGAATTCAACTTCATGGACGAACTTCTTGATTTATTATCAATGCATGATACAACTACACTCAGTGACATATTTCCTTGCTTAGGAGACATTATTGACAAATATGACATTTGTGGGGGAAATTTTCATTGATTGCAGCAGATGGAGTGCTGCAATGGTTGGTCAAAAGCTTGGTGTCATTACTTTGATAAGGAACAAGGTGAAAAAAGTGAGTATCCTTCAGGGAACCCCAGCAATACACTGCATTCTACTGTACATCGTATGAATTTCCTTGCAAAATGTGTCAAAGTAAGTGATGTCATGGACATTGTTGTAAACAGTTAATAAGCTGAGATTGCATGGTTTGGGACATCAGCAGGTGAAATCTTTCCAGGCAGAGATGGGGTGTGATTGTGTGATGTGCCAAATTTTTGTAGACTATGCTGATTGTGCAAGGTGTTTTAAGGCTTATGTAAAGACATAGCATTATACATAGACATGAAAGGAATTCTAGTAAAAGAGTTAAATTACCTCTAGTGTAAACTTTGGATAAAAGAACTTTCAAAAACTTTTTAAATATTGCACCAGTTATAAAAGAAAAAAATATTGAATAGGAGACATTGATTGAACATTTTGAGAAATTTAGTACTGTTATATGGGCTCGGATCATGTATACAAAACTTTAATAGTAGATTTAAAGTCTTAAATTGCTTTGAACTTGATTTTAGCGTTCTTGCAACTTGTTATGCAGTGGCCGATGAAAGTTTGCTTTCCGAAATTAAGTTGGAGCTCATTGACTTTCAGTGTAGTTGTGTGTTGGGGAGAGGTTCAACACTGCAGAAAATACTGAAATGTTTTACAAGAACTTTCCTCGAGAACAGTTTCTGCAGCTGTTTTAAATAGCTGCTTGAGTCTGCAGTATTTTGGGACCACATATTTGTGTTAAAGTATTTTTTCAGCACTGAAATTAACAAAATTGGATCTTGGGAATAGTTTTACTGATGTTCATGTGATTGGAGCAATGCATGTAATAACCAGTCATCTCACTGCAGACATAAAGATGCTAGTGAAAAAAACATTTAAAGACAAAAGTAGAGTGATGAAAATAGATGTTTCTTTCTTTTTCATAAGTAGTAGGCCAGCTCCAAACTTAACACTTCTCAATAAGATTATGTGATAGATGTTTGATTTTAAAAAATCATGCATTCTCTGCTTACACTTTGTCTCTATTGTATTTGCGAGCAGGAAATTAAGCCAATGAGAGCAGAATGTTATTCTCTTTTTGTTGATTCTTTTTTGTACCACCGCAGCCCTCTCCTCCACCCTCCCTGATCCGTTGTAGGGAAGCAGCCTACTCACGCCGTATAAAATTCACATCAGTCTTTCCATTGTGTGCCAGCCAGTCCGCTGTAACTAGCTCTGACGTCATAAATGTTGCGCAATACTTTAAAATGAAGTAAATAACCTGAAATGTTTCTAGCATGTCAGGAGTAATACTGAATCAGTATGTGTTGAATATCAGTTCAATAACATCAACTGCTTTCGAAATTTGGACGTTTTTCTGTAAAAATCAGTGGCGCAACAGAAAAGAGCTAGAAACTTAAAAATTTATATTTAGATTCCTTTTGCATAATAATTTAGTAGAAACAGTATTCTGGATCTCATAAATTAAAATTTTACTTGAAATTCATGATTTTCTGGTTTTTGTCTTAAAAATTAAGGAAGCAATATGGATTAAGTAGGTGAATAAATAAAGCTAGGATGTTTAAATTTAAGTAGAAGGTAGATCCACTATAATCATAAAGATGTAAGAAGTTTCAACTGAATAACTAGAAAACTATAGCGATAGCGTGTCTCCAAAGGGCAAGTTCAGAGCTCGTCTACTGCGTGTAGTGTAATTAAATTAATTCTCTCGCCCAAAATATTGGACAGAGCCACGTCAGACTTTTATTATGATTACTTACCTGTGTGCTGATTGCACATTTAAATTGAGAGCTTCATTGGCCATCAGCAAAGGAAGCAATGATTTATTTGATAACTTAAAGTGGTGCATTACTAGCCCAGCAGCTAGTCGGGATAGCAAATTTAATCAGGCGTTCCCTTAGCCGCCCGCACCGCAGCTTTATATATAAGAACGCTGCATGAGGAAAAAAGGCCCCAGTTCTCTCCAGACGCTGATCAGCGCACCACCTGTGCCGGGAGTCGCGTCGCGTAGGTATCATTGCTATAAACAGCCTCGGATGCCGTAATAAGTTACTCGGGATATGCGTAACCATGAAATCATTTTCGAGTGAAGTGTTAATTCTGGGATGACTTTCATGATCTATCTTCAGTTTGCGTATGTTGTATTTTCACGTGGTGCCGCGGGACAGACATTCTACCATTATTTAGCGTGGCGTTTGATGAACATTATCATCAAATTATGATGAGCATTCACTTAAACATTTAATTTGAACAGTTATAGTTGCATCAGCGCATTAGACTCTGAACTGCTCGGGTAGTTGTATTGTGTGGATTCCTTTTGGTCTGTGAATTTCAGAATATAGTGAACATTTAGAGTGAATCTTTTTTGATTATGAATCCCAGACAATCTCCTAATTCCTCAGAGCTATAAGCTGTAGCTATAAGTGTATTTCTCAGATGAAGTGGGCACTAGGAATTCTAATTACAGGCTTCACGTTTTGCTAATCACTTTCTGGTTGCCAATATTGTAGTTAGAGAGCCAGTGTTGAGAACGGCAAACAACAGCATTAAATAAATCATAGGAACATTCCACATTTTAATAACAATATTTCCTCCCACCGCCCCACATATGGTGCATGTGCTGGGAAAGACATTCCACAAAACATTTATTTCTAACAATCAATTCCACCCGCTGCTCCACATCGTTCTTTAGTGAACTGAATGACAGGATTTTGAATTTTTCATACTGTTTGTATTTTCTGGCAACCTATGCAATTTATTACTTTGTGGGGCTGTAATACTCATTATAGCATTAGACAGTTGAGACTATCCTTTATCCCTTTGTTTGTCACTATTTCAAGCCTCTGTCAAACTGCAGACAGTCAACCGCTTTTCTGTCATCTGCTGGTGTTACTTGAACATGTGACCTGTCCTTAGTGGGTTTTTTTTCCTTCCCAAAACTGGAGAAATACATTCACATTCAGAAGAAAGTGGAACTTGAACTACAAACTGGTTACTCAGGCAGAAAATCAAAATTAAATCTCATTTACTGGCCGGCCGTGGTGGCTGAGCGGTTCTAGGCGCTTCAATCCAGAATGCCTCCGGCATGAATGTGTGTGATATCCTTAGGTTAGTTAGGTTTAAGTAGTTCTAAGTTCTACGGGACTGATGACCTCAGATGTCAAGTCCCATAGTGCTCAGAGCCATTCGAACCATTTTCTCATTCACTGGCAAACACTTGAAAACAAAATGACTATTACAACTTAATAAATGACGTGCAAAACCTTATGTGACAAGATGATTCATAAAAGCATGCATGTTAGTGTAAATACAATTGCTTTTCTTCATAACAGAATTCTTATAAGCTAACTATTACTACTTTTTCATTTGACGAAATTTTTGTGTAATGGAGGATTGATCTTTAAGGCTACACTTCCACAAATACTTTGCAGGTGTTATATTGTTTCATAAGTATTCACTGTATTGTCAAAGTCTAATAATTATGGCAATGGAAAAAACACTAAGATGATTACAAACTCGAGCATCAGCTGTCAGTCATGTATTGTCTTCAGTCCTGGTCACGAGTAAGGGAATGCAAGCTGTGCATGCATCATGCCTGCATGGCAGTACATATGTCTACAGCACATGGGGGCAGCTCATACGTCCAGCCCTGATGTAAATGATATTGGGAGCTAGGCATGTATAGGGTAATGGCAGAAGTGGATTTCATGACTCACTCCAGAATGAGTCTGTTGTCACCAATCACTAATAATAATAATAATAATAATAATAATAATAATAATAATAAGTAGATCACATCACAAGCGGGTGTACAATACTAGCAAATACAGAATACACCAGAAGACACGACAATGTAGCAAAAATAATACATCAACAACTTGCCATACAACATAAACTAATAAAACAACACGTTCTCACATAAAAGTGTGCACCACAAAATGTACTGGAGAATGGTGAATACAAATGATACTGGAACAGAACCATTATAACAGATAAAACACCACCACATAACAAACCTGACATCATACTCATCAGTAAAAAGAAGAAATTAACACAACGAATCGAAATATCCATACCCAATACCACAAATATACAGAAGATAACAGGAGAAAAAATTGAAAAATACATCCAGCTGGCTGAGGAAGTCAAGGACATGTGGCATCAGGATAAAGTTGACATTATACCAATTATACTATCAACTATAGGAGTCATACCACACAATATCAACCAGTACATCAACGCAATACAGCTGCATCCAAACACATATATATACAACTACAGAAATCTGTAATTATTGATACATGTTCAATTACCCGAAAGTTCCTAAACGCAATGTAACATATACCGTACAGTTAAAAGGACGTCATGCTTGATCAAGGTCCGCATCACTCTCCATTTTTAACCAGACATAACGCCTGAGAAAGGAAAGAAATAATAATAACAATAACAACAATAATAACAACAACAACAACTGAAAGAAATGGCATCATAAGTGAACTACTGGCAACATCTTTTCAGGTAACTGATACCACAACATTTAATGATACACTTCAAAGAAGGGTGCTAATCCTTATTTCTAAGTCAGCAGCAAGATTCCCGAAAATAACTAGATTTCTTTAGAAACATTGTGTGTATGGGATAAAAGCACACAGGCACCTGAAAGGAAGGGGGCATCTTTATGAGAAGATTGCAGAAGAAAATAGTGTGATATGCTGCAGCTGTAGTGGTGGAATAGAATTCTGTACATGGAGTTTTGTTTGAAATTTAGGAAACTAAGTGCGACAGATGTCTGCTATAGATTTGATGCACTGTTATTTAATTTGCTTACCCATGAGTGAACTTCAAGGCTGAACTGCAGTAAATTTCTTAACTAAAAATGTAAAACTTTTGTAACGTTGTAGATAACACATTAGTGAAAAATTCTTGGTTAACATGAAAGTAGGGATGGGAAATGAGAACATGTCTCAAGAATGCTTTAGTGCTTTACAAATAAAGCACACTTTCCAAGACTCTTGACAAGATCATCACACATCTTATATCGTGGTTATTTGTAGACTGAATTTGGCAAGAGGTCTAGATATATTGCCCAGTGATTCAGTAGGCTGAATGAAGCATAGAGGTTTGACCTACTCTTTTCATTGAAAAATGTTATGCGTGCAAGCTGGTATAAGATCTGCAGCATTGTATCATCCACCTCCCATACTCCGCCCTCCAATTACCAAATTGACAAATTCTTGCTGCGTCAGGTCTGTCTCATAAATTAATCCCTTCCTTCTTCAGTAATGCTGATATTTGCCTTATTGAATTTTTGTGTGATATAAAATTCTGAGAATTATCCAGAACATTGTACTGGTGTATTACAATGCTGCTTGTTACTGTGCATCGCCCCACCCCTCACCTTCTTATGTGCACACCACCACAGTAACAGAGAAAATAATTGCACAGATACTTTGTCAGGAATTATTATATTTTGAAAAAGCTTTTCAGTCATCTCCAACTAAATTTGTATCAGCAGTTCTGAGAAACAAGGTAATGATTCACCTTGTGTTAATATTTCAAAAAAATATATGTGGATCTATGCTGCAGCATTCATTCGACTTTAGGACAGTGTAAAATTGAATTGAAAGAGAAGGTGGGCAAAGGATTCCATTCACCAAATTTATTTTCAACAGCCCTGGGGGAAGCTTTTGGATCTGTGAACTGGGAAAAGATGAAGGATTAAGTGTTAATGCAACATACCTGAACCTCCTTCATTTTTCTGATGACTTTTTAGTTTTAACAACTAAGGGAACAACTTAACCAAACAATTTTTAAATGAAGCCAGAAAATAAATTATAGTAACACTAAAATATTATTTGCTCAGCACATTGGGGGGAAATACAATTAACAGGGAAAAAAATCAAACCATTGATGAGTTTTTGTGACTAGGGTAGTTCAAGACGATGACTAGATGGAAAGGGAAAGACATAAACAGAAGATTGAAATAGGGTTCTTTTGGTAAACAAAGTTGAGTTTGCAGAATCAAGCTTTCGATGTGTGGAGAACACTATATATCCGTAGTATTTACTTAGACGCAAAATGCGGAACCATTCACAAAACTGAGGTTTTGATCAGTGAAACAGAGATGCGTCTTGAGGAAAGAGACAATAAAAAAAAAAGTAGACACACTGTAGTGGGAGGTGTAATTATGACTGTAATGGTTCCAAGACTTACCAAGCGGGAAAGCGCCGGCAGACAGGCACATGAACAAAACACACAAACACACACAAAGAATTACTAGCTTTCGCAACCGATGGTTGCTTCTTCAGGAAGAAGAGGGAAAGACGAAAGGATGTGGGTTTTAAGGGAGAGGGTAAGGAGTCATTCCAATCCCGGGAGCGGAAAGACTTCCCTTAGGGGAAAAAAAGGACAGGTGTACACACACACACACACACACACACACACACACACACACATATCCATCCGCACATACACAGACACATGTCTGCTTGTGTCTGTGTATGTGCGGATGGGTGTGTGTGTGTGTGTGTGTGTGTGTGTGTGTGTGTGTGTGTGTGTGTGCGCGCGCGATAGTGTACACCTGTCCTTTTTTTCCCCTAAGGGAAGTCTTTCCGCTCCCGGGATTGGAATGACTCCTTACCCTCTCCCTTAAAATCCACATCCTTTCGTCTTTCCCTCTCCTTCCTGAAGAAGCAAGCATTGGTTGCGAAAGCTAGTAATTCTGTGTGTGTGTTTTGTTCATGTGCCTGTCTGCCGGCGCTTTCCCGCTTGGTAAGTCTTGGAATCTTTGTTTTTAATATATTTTTCCCATGTGGAAGTTTCTTTCTATTTTATATGACTGTAATGGCAATGAAATGGAGGATACAACATGTAGCCATGCAAACAAATGGCAGATAAATGAAGTAAGTTCTATGCAGGATTGCAGAGACAAGAAAGGACTGAAAAGGTAGCCAGATGAAAGGAGCGTAGGTGTCATTGGAAAACATGTAGAAGCAGCAGGAATAGGTAAAGCTGAAGACCAAAATGACTGTAGAAATCCGGTGGTTTTCAGGCAGCAGTGAAAATTGAATGGCAGCAGCAGCAGCAGCTGTTGTTGTTGTTGATGATGATGATGATGATGATGATACCATCTCACATATAGTATACCATTAGTTTAATAATGACAGAAGGTTTATTTGTATGAACTAATTGCTTTCTCTTTCTTCACTATACTCTTCTTTTTAAAGATATACTTAATGATTTATTTGTTGAATGACTAAGTTATGTTATTGTAGTGATTTTTTGAGGCACATCAGTGAAACAAATTTCATTATATCACATTGCCCCAATAACACTTGCCATCTTGATGAATAGAAGTATGAATTGTTTTAAAGTAAGAGTGTTTAAGACAGCCTGATTAAGAATCAATTACAATGTGAGTATCCAAAAGTCTCAATAGTCATAACAGATAAGGTAGAAACCTTGTGTGGTACCTGTCAGAAAGAACATAATTATTCACTTCTTGTACTACACTGCTATGAATAAATGTTAGAGACAGTTGACATACATAGGACATGATAGGAAAAGAGAAAAAATGCCATTCAGTGAAAGCATAAATATATGTGACTTGGAACACTCTTGTAAAACGGTCATGTCAGTATTTAAATATCCTTTCTTAAGTTTGTTAATTGCTTCAATTAGTGACATTTGGTTCATGTAACTTATTTATAACTCTTATTTCAGAGCGTGAGTCACTTTCGAGTAAAGTACTAGCTGCTGAATCTCCATCTCAAGGCCGTGTTGTGCCAAACAATCAGAATTCAAGATACATTGTAAGTGGAAATACACGTCCAATTCCTCCAGATCAGTTGAAGTGCAACATACTGAAAGGTAAATACATACTCTGAAAATTATCTTAAAAAGAAAAGCTGCAAAAAGTAGCAGTAATCACAAAAGTAGTACATCACACAAGGACTGTCAGAAACATGAACATTTGTAAGCTTTATATGTTTAAGTTGCTTCTGTTTTGCCACAAATAGAGTAATGAACAAAAGAAAAACATGGAAACTGACATACATGACAGTGGAAAGATAAAGTTGGGCCTCGCGTCGAGGGAAGCTTCAAGGTACAGTTTATGAGAAAGAGAGAGAGAGACTTCTGAAGCAGGAATCATTAACTCTGAAGCAACACCACTCGCTGTTGACTTTTTGGATTTTGCTGTTATTCAATTATGTTTTTGACTGTTCATTATTTTTCTATCATTGTTGTAGCATATAATGTAGACAATGTAGTGTTCGTCTTCCCCCCCCCCCCCCCCCCCCCCCCCGCCCCTCCCCAGTAAAAAATAAATAAAAATGTAAACATAAAAAAGTGCTTATATATGTCAACTCTGCACTTTGCCTTACAGTAAAAAGTTAAACGTTAACATTTTCGGCATCTGTATTAGACAAAGAGAGGAGAGTGTGATGGTGAGGGGGAGGGAGGGGAGGTACGTATGAGGATGAAGGAGCATCAAGGTGAAGAAATGATAATGAAAGATTGCTAAATCAAAATCGTAGAAGTAGCTTTTGATGTCGGCATATCATTGTGAAGTGGTTTCTAATGTAGCTTACAAAGGTTTTTCTGCATACTAATCTTTTGTGTTTCCTGAAATGATACTTTTAAATAAATAAAACTGCATTTTGTCACTCACAAAATAAAACTGTGAACTGAATTCCCTGGCCTCAGAGCTGTTGAGAAGTCAGTGACAGCAATTTGTAGTCATGATGTTATTTTATTTGTAAAATAAATTATCTTAATAGCATTCTTGAATATTACCTGTAATTCCTTGAGTTTGTCCAGATTTTAGCTCTAATATTCAACCACTCCAGCAATATGGAAACCATATAAGAGAATGGTGGCAGTAGTTTCGATGTAGTAGCTAGTTCCACAGGCAGCAACAGGGACTCCAGAGATTTCAGCAAACATTTCATGTGTGAATGGCTGTTTGTCTGTTACAGGAAGTAAATACTCAACCCGCTAGCTGGATCGGCAGTTGTCGCTGAAGCCTCAATACACCGGTTCAAAAATACTACTGTTATCTCACTATCTAGATCTGGACTTTGTTTTTGTAACTTTGATTGTGTGTGGTTGTGTTTAACACAATTCTGGCTGTGTTCATCGGTTCTGATCTGAGCTCATGTTACTTGCAGTTGTAACATTTGCTCACAACTGTTTTTCAGCTTAGCATGAATCTTGGTATGTTCATGTTATGTGGCTCAGGGCTGTGATCTGCCTAGTTTGTGTCTGGCTCTACTACAAAAGTAGCATCATCAACTTCACATTTAGGAGAGGCCCTATAACACTCTGCTTCCTGATTAAGCATTTTATGTTGCTTTCAGTTTCTAGGTTACCAGAAGACAGTTCTTAATTATTGATCTCATATGAGCATCAACTTTAAAAGTTGCTGTTGTTCCTCTACTGTAGTACAGATCTGTAATACAACACACAAAATATTGGAACTCTGTTATGTTATCAGCATGGCAGACACAGTTAAGAAGAAATAAAACAAGGTGTGATATAGTCAGATGAAGCACACTTACATAAATGCTCATAATTAACTGAAATCAACCATTCACCTTCCCTACTAAAATTCGTACGTGCTCGTTCCATTTTGAGAAGCTTTGTAGTGTTTACACGTAGATATTTAATCCATATGACTGTGTCAAGCAGCACACTACTAATCAAAAGACGTAATTGTGGAAAAAGTGAAAGAATGATAATGAAAGATTGCTAACTCAAAATCGTAGAAGTAGCTTTTGATGTCGGCATATCAATTTGCTCATACCACGAAATCTTTCAGATGTTTTGTGACATTTTTTTCAAAACTCAATTTTAAACAAAACCAGCAGTGAATGCAAGCTGCTCAAGTCAGTAAATGAAGTGAATAATGATACAGAACTACTGAAACAGGCCACAATAGACGATGAAACATGAGTTGACAGATATGATGTTGAAAATAAGAATCAGTCGATCCAGTGGAAGCAATCTGGATCGCCAAGATCGGAAACAGCTTGACAAGTGCAGTCAAGTGTGCAGGCTATGCTCACATTCTTCTGTTTTAACGATATGGTGCATGATGAGTTCTTGCCATAAGGTGAAACGAACAAGAAGGGAACTGCTTGAAAGTTCAATGCCATTTGTGGGAAGCGATCTGGGAAAAAGTCCAGATGTGTGACAGAATAATTCACGCTTTTGCACCACAATAATACACCAGCTCACACTTTGTTGTGTGTTCATGAATTTCTGGCCAAAAACAATGCTATAATGATGCCCTAGCCTCCACATTTGTTCCATGTGACTTTTTATGTTCCAAAAAGTAAAGAAAACCACAAAAGGCAGTCTTTCATAGGCATAGATGAGATATTTCCTTACTTGTATCAAGTATTTGCATCACCAGTCAATTACATCAATTCTCTCTATCAGAATTTTTTTTTACAGACCTCTTCCATAAAAATCCCATTTCACACAGTGTCTGATGTGAAACATTTTTCTGCCCAGGAGAAAGGATTGTTTCGTTTTTCAGTGTTAAGTAATTTGCATAATACTTGCACTAATTTTTGGTTTATGTAAAAGTTCTCCATCATTTGTCAAATTACTGATTTTGTGAAGCTGTCAGTAATGATAGGTTTCCTCCCAAAATTCGTAGCACTCTTTCTTGGTGATTTTTGCAAACCATATGGCTTATTTTTACATTCCTTTCTGGTCCATCATGTTGTGGTAATACTGATTTTTGTATAAAACAACTGCGCAATAACAGGGTGTATATGACCCAGGTCAACCATAAGATGTGGGAAAAGCCCGAGAATTTTTTCATCTGGGGAAAAAACTGGGAAAAACCTGGGAATTTTTCATTGTTTTAGTTTTCAATTAAATTCTTGTAATTTTGACTGGTAGGAACTAATTGTCTTAACAAAAGGTATTACTGTATCTCACTACTGCAGCAATAAAACATGAACAGGGGGGGGGGGGGGGGGGGGGGGGGAGTTGAAAATGCAAATGTGCCATATACAACAACAAAACACGGTGCTTATACTAGCATCATCGGCCAACAGCAAAATGTGTCAAAGGCTATAGGAAGACTTGGTGGAATAACAATTTGGAAACGCAAAGAAAACAGGTACGGAGACTGTTTAATATTGCGAGACATAAAGGGCAATGGGCTCAATATTGTGAGGCCCTTGTCAGCTACAATCTTGCAACAAGACAAGCAAAGGAGGCATCCTGGAAGGCATTCTGTGAGGAAGTGGAAGGCACGGCTGCACAAGCCAGACTTCACAAGATTCTCATTAGAGTACCAACTAATCCAGGAGGTACGCTGAGGAAGGAGGATGGGGAGTATACAAAGACAGCAATGAGAGGCTGGAATTGCTCCTCAAAACTCATCGAGGAACTAAATTCCAGACAATGCTTCTGCCAAGGATACGCAGGTGACCTTGTCATAGTAATACTTGGCAGATTCACTGACACAGTCAGGAATATGGCTCAAGGAGGGCTGGACATTGTGCAAAAATGCTGCATTAAACAGGATCTGAGAGTTAATCCTATGAAGACTGTTGTGGTGCCATTTACGAAGAGACATATTCAGCATGCAAGTTGGAATCTAAAGCTCTTCGATGAAACTCTACCTGTGAAGGGGACAGTGAAATATCTAGGGGTAACCTTGGACGAGAAGTTAACTTGGACCCCTCATATTAAGAGTATCTGCTCGAAGGCAAAAAGCACTTTAGTGAATACGAGGCGGGCTTGTGGCAAAAACTGGGGCCTAAGCGCCAGGGGTATGCACTGCATATACACCACAGTGGTTAGACCTAGGATTTCTTATGGGGTCGTAGTGTGGTGGAAGAAGGTAGAACAGCGGGTTGCTACTAAAGAGCTTGCTAAGGTGCAGAGATTGGCCTGCTTAGCAATAACGGGCGGAATTAGCAGCACACCTAACGCTGGAATGGAACCCATACTGGATATGCCTCCACTTCACCCTCGAGTTAAGATGAAGGCAGCAGCTGGGGCATACAGACTTAAAACTGGCCAAAACTGGGTCTCATACAGATATCCAGAATCACACACTAACATAATGAGTGAGGTAAATATAGGTATGGCTGGGGAAATGCCCGCTGACTATATAGTAACTCCCAACTGCTTCGACAAGCCTTACAACATAATAATTGGAAGTTGGGAGCAGTGGGAGAAAACAGTTCGACACCGTACAGGGGACATCGTTTGGCTCACCGATGGGTCGAAAACAGATAAAGACGTTGGGGCTGGGTTGTACGGGGTTCAGCCAAGACTGGAGAGCATCATCTCTCTAGGGAAACTGGCCTCTGTCTTCCAAGCTGAAATTCCTGCAGTCAGGGCATGTGTGAAGGAGAATTTGAGTAGGTGCTACAATGACCGTAATATCTATATCTATTCAGACAGCCAGGCAGCCTGAAATCATTGGCAGCTCCTGCAACAAGATCTAAGATTGTTGCAGATTGCCACAGGGCTCTGGTGGAGCTAAGGGGAAGCAATAGGGTGTACCTAGTGTGGGAACCTGGCCACTCAGGGATCTGTAGCAATGAACAAGCCGATAGATTGGCTAGGATGGGGGGGGGGGGGGGGGGGGGACAACAACTCCATTTATTGGACCGGAACCTGTCTCGACAATCACCAAGGCTATGATCAAATTAGAACTACGGAACTGGCTTAGAAAATAGCACGTAGGATATTGGACCAAGGTCCATAAACAAAAACATGGTAAGGTAATGATGCTTAAGCCACGTTTTAAAAGCAGCTCTGTAATCCTAGGATTGAACAGGAAAGAGATCAAACTCATGACTGGCCATGGGAACTTTAAAAACCACCTACACACAATGGGTATAATGGAAGAGGACCATAAATGTAGGATCTGTGATGAGAGTGAAGAAACTGCATCACACCTAATCTTTGAATGCAAGGCATTGGAGAGTAAAAAATACAGACAACTAGACCTGAAGAAATTGTGTCTAACAAAAAACTGGTAGAGGGACTCCTTGCACTATTTAAGGGCACTGGTTGGCTTTACTAGATACTCAGGGAGCAATACCGCATTATAAACCTAGTTTCGGTGCGGGCAGTGGCGGATCAGACCTAAGCTGTTTTAGCTCTCCTGTTAAAATAAATCAATCAATGCGATGCTTCATAACAGGAAATTGCTGCCGCTGAGCGTGACTTCGCAACTGTTTACAATAGATTCATTTGAGCAGTTGCAAGTGAACTCGTGCCCATTTGCAGTTGGGTCGCATATGAGTAGTACCTTCTACCGCTTTGGCCACTTTCTAGTATTGCCCCAATTTGAAAATATCATAGATCCTGGGCTGATGCACAGAGTAGTCTGAATTGTAGGGGTGGCTGGATAGTC
Source organism: Schistocerca gregaria (assembly GCF_023897955.1). Classification (NCBI taxonomy): domain Eukaryota; kingdom Metazoa; phylum Arthropoda; class Insecta; order Orthoptera; family Acrididae; genus Schistocerca; species Schistocerca gregaria. The sequence continues at coordinate 853,919,767 of NC_064931.1, read as the reverse complement.
TCCACGTGACCCGTGTTTACGTTTAGTGATTTTTGTTTCCTCTTCGTTTGGGGCTCTCATGTCAAATGACAATGGATTTCAGTGGCCGGGAGCTATCAAGTGAATTAAAATACATTCACATAACTACGGAAGCCTAAAATATGTTATTAGTTTCAGATTTTATTTTATTTGTACCTCTCTGGGAGTCAAGCATTGATCTCTTTGCAGAACAATGAAGTTATTTTTGTTGGTTTGCTAAAGAAATTTGGCTTTTATTAATCTTTTCTGCTGAGGCAGTCAATTTATTTGAAACAAAGTGTTTGATTCCACACTATTGGCCAGTTTCAACTGTTCGCTGCATTTCAAGTACATGTTTCTATCTTCTACCATGTAGGGCATTATGCCATAATAAAAAACCAAACATGAAGTAATACAGTACTGATACCATAAGAAAATATACATCAGAATCTGGATATACGAATGTTCACTTTAAGCCGAATTATGCATTTTAGTATCGTTCCTGAAATTCCCATGCTCTTGGACTCTTGTTTCTTTTATGACTTTTGTTCAGTGGAATTCGAATTTATACTTTCATAATGTGAAAAATGCAGTGTACATGTTGGTGCACGTCAAAGATATTTCCAAAACATGTTTTTTCTCAAGTTTCATTTTCTAAAGTGCCTGGAAATTCTGCCTCGTTTATAAAACCATAACCATTCAAAGGATTGATAGTTTTACAGTTCTGAGGAAAAGTATACTGTCACTTAACACGGAAGAAGTGTATTTTCACCCAGGAGAAAGGATTTTTTTTTTCTGGGAAAAATCCAGTTCTTTTTGTCTTCCATGTATACACTTTGAATAATCCATTTTTTGTTTTGGCCTCTCTAGTGACGTCCTGTGGTACCATGGGTTGGGGACTTTCTTGTGTAACAGGACTGCTAGCATGTACCTGCAAACAAACAAAAAATTAATTACCTAACTTTATTTTTTCTATTTGGTAATTAAACTTTATGATTGTCCTTTGTAAGTTGCTGTTTTTATACGTGTAGTGATAAAGAGAAGTTTTGGCTTTTGTTTATGAGCCTCATTTGATTGGCTGAAGTTATCGCTCTCCTGCCTCCCACATACTGAAGGGTGGAGGCAGATGATAACATTTATTTATTTATTTATTTATTTTTCCATAGAGAACAAGGACCTGAAGAAACACTAGTGTGTTGATGCAGTGGGCACTTTGCAGTGAGTGAAGACCTGTTGTAGACATGATGAGTGTAAATAATTTTGTACTGCAATGTTTTTTGCATATTCCAGTACTTGCATAACACAGTTATTGAGTTCTAAAATGAGATGAGGGGGGAAACAGGGGAAGAAGAGTGACAAACTAAAATTAATTTAAATATTGAATAACTGTTGTATTACGTTTGTGCATGTGGCCCACTCTGTTAAAAACATTAAGTTAGTCTACCATTACATGGCTAGACACTAATATGAATCTATTTTTATTTTTTTCGCATTAGTTGTTCATGCTTCCATCTAAATCATAACTTGTGCATGTAATATGTGTTTTTTGAAGCACTTTTTCAGTTTTTATCTTTGTTAAGCAGATATGATTAAATGATCTTTGAGGTATTTATTTGTTTACTGAGATTTTGTTTCCTCTGTTTTCAGCCAAAATTGAAGTAGAGTTGAAAAACAACAAAGATGATTTGGCAGAAAAGAACTTAATCCTCGGGTAGGTATAACATTTTATATAGGACTTCATAAAATATACCAAGTATTAAATCGGTACAGTATATTGAACCAAAGTTGAAAAATCCAGAACTAACAAAGCTGAGGAAGATAACTTTTGCTGGCGAGGTCAGTGTGGATGCCTTTACAAAGATGGGTAAATAACTCAATGTATTGCAAATAATGAAAATATAAAACACACACACACACACACACACACACACACACACACACACTAATGGGGACAGGGCTGTTATCTCCTGGCATTGTAGTCCAACTGGTATGAGTTGCAGTCTTGACTGTGCAGGATGGCAGGGAAATGGAAGGGGTGGGAGATGGGAATAGGGATGACTAGAATGAGGGGACCCTAGGAAAGATAAATCTGTTGTGAAACATGTTGATGCATTCATGGAAGTGGCAGTCACCTATCCAGGTAAGTGTGGGCCTACTAGGTGAAGAGTTTATGAAAAAAATGAAGGGTTAAGGTGGGCATTCAGAGCAGTAGAAGGAAATTAGGATTAATTACTTTGTATGAGTTAGGATGGAGTAGAAAAGTAAAGGGGAGGATATATTGCAGGCAGAATTCCCACACATATTCATTGCAAAAGTTGTTATTTGGGGGGGGGGGGGGGGGTTGCTACCACTCAGATGGCATGGTCTGGGTGAAGCAGTCATTGAAGTCACATTGCAGAGCTTAATCTGCAACTGAATGAATAAGACACTCATTGGCCACAGTTTGCTAGGCTAGGGGAATAGTTGGTTCATTGTTATATTTAATTTCATGCATTTGAAAACGGTTTTTGATGTGGCTGTTTCCTCTTATGGCCCAGCATTTGATGCCTTTGGGGGTTATGTAATGACAGTGGCATGCATGGAATAGGAAGATGACTGGTATGTGTATTGGATACGCCATATATCAGGGTCTTCCACAGTGATATAACTCCTGGAACAGAGGATTAGGAGCAGAGAAGCATAAGGACAGGGTAGGATATTGTGTGGTTTGGGTGGGTGACTTAACACCAGTTTTGAAGGGTGAGGAGAATGTTCCTCATTTCGTGGAATACTATGAAGTAATCAGATAAATGGAGGAGAATGTGACACCCGATACCACCCAGGCCTCAAAAGGGTAAAATTATATTCTCCACTCACATTCTAGAATGTTTTTATTGTCATGAAGAGAATGAAAAGCACCTTCAAAAAGATAGTCAAGTCAGTGATGAGGAATAGACAATACAAAAGATACAGATTAAGAAAGGAATACAGAATGTGGAGACAATGAAAATATGTTAGGCACAACAGGCACGAATCTTCTCATCTTTCATAAAGGTTGTCAAGGTTTTTAACATTCCAAACGAATTCATCAGGATAGACCAATTCTTTTGAAATGCGTAAAGGAGACACACAATGAAAATGCTGCAGAATAGTATGTTTTTGGAAAAGTTAACAGTGTCAAATAGGGTAAAGTCCATAGTGCAGAGATTCATCCATTACTACAAGATAAAATCAAAAGCATTGTGTCCACATCTAGAAATACATTGACTTTCACACGGGGCTGAATTTGTCAAGTGAAAGATGTTCTCAAGGTATCTTATAGCAGAAGATTGGTATTATCAGAGCTGAAAATAGCACCAATGTGATGGATGTATTGAGTAGGTGCACGCATTTGTAGCATTTTTCCACAAGTTTAATAAACACAACAGATACATGAAACAGAGATTTTAGTCATCAATAATATATCCTCCTTCACTATTTTCAACAGCCTGCCAACAGTAGGGTAACTTTTCAATTCTATGACTGTAGGAATCACATGGTTTTGGTATGAGGAACTTATTGAGCCATGTTCTGAGTACATTTTCATCCGAAAAGGAATTTCCTTTGAGGTTCTTTGATAGAGAGCGGAAAATATGAAAATCTGAGGTTGCAAGATCAGGTAAATAACATGGTTGTGCAATAACTCCCTAACCTAATTCCTGCATTGTGTTTTATGTATATAGTGTTTTTTGAAAGTCTAGTGGAATGTAGGCAGGTGTTATTGTGGAGTAACATCGCTTCATGCAGTCATCCTGGTCGTTGTTCATGGACTGTGTCTGCAAGGTGTCTCAATTGTTGACAACAAATGTCAGCAGTGATGGTCAAACCTTGAGGAAGCAATTCGTAGTACACCACACTGTCACTGTTCCACGCGATGCATAACATCATTTTTTGTGGATGCAGCCACTCGCTGATATTTGTTATTGTAGCTTAAAGCATGTAGTACCCCTACACCTGATTTCTGAACCTCCCCCATTGCATCCAAATTTTGCACAATGGTGAAATGATCACAGTTCATCACATTTGCCAGTTCGTGAGTACACCTATGTGAATCATTGTGGATCAATGTGTTTAAACAATCTTCATCAAACCCAGAAGGTCTTCCTGAACGTGGAGAGTCACTAATGTCATAACAGTCCTCCTTAAAACCATTTTCTTGGATGATCTATCCAATAGCATTATTCTCATACACAGTGCAAAAGTTTCTGACTGCCTCCATTGCACACTCAAAGTATCTTAGTTCATCCATGCATAAAAGCAGAGTGCACACTTCACAGTTTACTAAATATTAATCGCTATCCTGCATTTTCCCACTTTATGTATGATATATGTACATAATAGGCATCCAAATACGTGCCAGGGACTTTTTTATTACCCGTTCCCATTGTGTTATAGGTGCAAAAATAAAATTCACCAATAAGAAAACCCGAATTTTATAGTGGAACTCAAATGAATTCAGGATGGAACTGGAAGAACTTTGGTGATACTTGTAAGACCTTTTTGCATCTGTTTTAAAGAGAACCTTTGCAAACCGTGTGGTGAGGGGGTATGTATTCCGCAGGAAAAGTGACATTGGTGAGGGCTCTAGGATGGAGGGTGGCTGCATTCATAAGTGTGAATATCATGTCACCTGTTGCCCTCACCATAGATTTAAAAACAGCATGTCACATACATATCCCAAGCAGAAGTTAGAAGTTTGTGCTATGTACCATCCGCCAAAGAATACTTGGACAACATTTTGAAAACTTCCATTGGTCATCTTTCTGTGTCATTCCTCCTGGTTGATGATGTTATTACACAAAATGTGCTGTGTAGTTCCTCCTCTATCTGACACAGAGCAAGAATCAGAGTTTTACACAGTCTGAGGACCTGTGCTTCCTAAGTACTCAGCATATGACTTATTCTGTCACTGTTTTGGGGTCATTCTCTGCTACTGACTTTTCAATATGCTGTCCATCTCTCATAGATGTTGCTCAGTGGGAACAGGGTACAGACCTTCACGAAGCAATAACTTTCCCTTTTGGATATACCTGCAAGACAGAACAACCCCTGAAATGGATGCTCATCAGGGCTAAGTGGATGTTATGTGGCCATACAGTGCTGATTAAATTAGATTAGATTAGATTAATACTTGTTCCATAGATCATGAATACGACACTTCGTAATGATGTGGAACGTGTCAGGTTAATGAAAGATGTCTGTACACGATATTACGTTACACAAAATATTGCATGACACTAATGTTTAAGTTAGTTTTTTTTTCCCTCCCTTAATTTATATCTAAAAATTCAGCCAATGAGTAGCTGTTGAACCATCAAGACAGTGGGCAGGACTGGATGGCTCACTTCACAAGCATGAACCACCAGGATGCTGCCTCATCCATACAAAAATTCTCAGACCACCACAGAAATAATACTGTCCCTTTGTGGAATAAATAGTTCAACTCTGCAGTCAGGGACAGTTACATGCCACTGTGAAGTTTCGAGGGTGCATCAACCACAGACAAACTCTCAAATTATTGGATTGGAAGAAAGGAGAGCAAGGAAAGGTCATGTCAGAAGTTCCTGAACTCAATTAAAGAATAGATCCACTTATGTATGGAAAGCTGTCAGAAAGACAACACACAATCAAAGGCACCAATACCAACTGTACATTCAGGAGGCTACACACAAGTAATGCAGACATTGTTCAAACAATGGCAGTAGACATTGTCCAAACAATGGCAGAATATTTTACTAACATAACCACCACAGTTATCATGGAAAGAGGTAGTTGGAATTAAATTTACATAAATGAGGAAGTGATACCAGCCCTCCTTCGTGAAGGAGTAGGTGTCTGCTACCTTTAAAACTGATAATTTCTTCTAGTAGTACTCAGATTCATTATGATGAGTTGTGACAGCTAACAGTCAATCAGAAGAAATCCTCACATACTTTTAAATCAAATTTGAGATGCAGGACGATAACATTCCTGAAATAAATCCATAATTACCCCCTTCTGAAACCAGGACTGATATATTCTCAAGTAGGTATCGCAGTGTCATGCTTAATAGATGTGTAGGAAAGTTATTGGTACACATAGTTTATGCACAGCTGACTGTAACTGTCAAGACAAAAAGACACTGTGATCACTTATAGTCTTGCATTAATGCAGGTTGCGTGCCTAAAGGAACCTAAAGGTAATGACTTCACCAGTACAGTGGGATGGAACTCTAAAACATTTCATAGCAGCTACCTCGTGAGTTTTACATTAAAAAATTATTATTATTTCAGCCTTTGATCAATTTATAGAATGAAAAAGGCATACTATAGAGAGCTATAAAGTCTGACACATATTGTATAAATAATATTTTATGTAAACTATTTTAGTATGCTATACATGAGATTTAATTGTTACAGAAAAAATCAGTTCCTCGATGATGATACTGCAACATCTTTACCAGCAGACACACCAAGTGCTACATTTGTTTCTGTGGTAAGTTTCTCCTGCAATGTATATGACTTTTATCACAAATTTCATACTATGTCCAAATCTTTCTCTTGGGTAGGCAACCTAATCATATAGTTAAACTGGTGGTAAATTTGTTGTTGAGCTGGTGCAGTTACTGTCCTTTTTTTCCTTTGACAGTCTGACCTGCAGTAATTCTTTTATGTTCCATCATGTCTGCTTGATTGTGATGTATTGCAATGTATTTCCTACACTAGTGTTTTTGTTCTCATTTTCCTTATTCATACATGTAAAACAGTTGTTACGTGTAAATGTAATAATTATTTGACACCCTACAAAAGGGAATATTTCTGTGGAAGTTGTGGGATTTGATGTTGTAATTGCTAATCGGACAAGCTGAGAAATGATTAATGTATTTATTTATCCAAGTATTATTTTTGCACTCACATATTCTGTAATAAAATTCACTTTCTAGGTAAAGAACCATTAGTTTAAAAATCCACTTATTTACTATATGCATTTTGTGTGCTTAGATGTGCATGTTTTTGCCTCCTAAATGACTTTGTTGTGGGCTATATTGTAGTATTGCTGCTTGCTTCTTAAGTTTTTTGTTTCCCATCTCATGGTTTCAAATAATGTGCTTCCCTTGGCTGTGCTAGGGTGGAGACAAGCTTACTCTGTCCTTGGGAGGAAATAACACCTCAGTTGCTGATACGGGCGCCGTCGACTGCAAGGACGATTCCAACGATAGTGGATACATACGTAGTACTACACCAGTCACTGTTACCCATTTTTCCTGGTCTGACCGAGGGAAACTTGAACAAGTTATTTTACCTTCTCCTGATGCAAAAGAAGACTCAGAGGCACCAACCAATATGAAACTTTTGAATTTCAATGTAATTAATACAGTAAACACTCAGGCAGTCCCTTGTATGTCACCAAATATTGTCACACCTACACCACTTTCACCACTTCTGTATCACTCTCTAACAGTAGAAACAAATGAAGACAATATTTTCACCAATTCTCCAGTCTCAAGTTATAATTCAAACAATCCATTTATTAGTAGCATTTCATCTTCCACAACTAACCCATTCCATTTATTATCTGTAGAAAAAACAAGCCTCAGTTCTAATCCTTTCAAGGATCCTGAAACAAGTCCTGATAAACTGACTGAAAGCCTCAACTTCAACAACTACCAAGAACCAAAATCACCTAAGCTTCTTGAACCTAACATAACTTCAGAAACAAAGTTATCAGAAAACTTACCATTGTCCTCATCCTCTCCCTTCACAAAGAATCACACCACATCTTCAGTGATGGAAAATGTGCCCAAGAGTCATGCAAATCAGCTCAAAGTTACAAAGGTAAGTGTCACACCTTGTGTTTATTTTCACTATATAAATACGGAATCTTTTCTGCACATGCTTTTTGTATGTACTGCTCGGGTTGGTCTCCATTCTAATAAAGTAATGTACAGTAAGATTTGCAAGTGCTGTTTCTGTGGGACTGTTACAATGTGTTTGTAAGTGTATGTTATGCTTTTTTCCGTTTTTGTGAATTACAACAGATTTAATGTAAAGTGTATATTAAACATGAACTGTAGTGCCAACAGTGCTTGATTAGGCCCGTTTTACACTGTCAAAGATTGTTGACAAATCTTTTATAAAAGCCAGGAACATGCCCTAACTTGTACAAAAAGATATGATAGAAGTACCCAAGGACACTGTCGAATATTTTAAAAAGTTATTTTATAAAAGATATTTGACAAAGTTTGGGAACATCCCCCTCTTAAAAATCATGTAAGAATTCACTCAACTATTTCAGCCTTAAGATCAAGTTGGGCAAACCAAGATCCCTGTTCTCTGTGAGACACAGCGATACATTACCCTGCCGCTTTGTTGTCACTAAAACACACCAATAGCTAATGGAAACTAGGGCTACTGGCTCAGGCCAGGTCTGAGTTCAGGAAAAGCCAGGTTTAGCAATCCTGTTCACAGCCGAGGTACGGAGTTCCCAGAAGTGCTCACCAAGTGCCACAAGTGCAGCAAACATTGCCCCCTGCTTGTGTAACATGACAGTAAAATACGCTAATAAAGAAAGCAACAGCAGCAGCAGCAGCAGCAGCTGCTCCAGTGAGACATCTTACAAGTCGCTACGGTTGCTAATGGACAAAGTTGATGCCCAGGACGCATTACCACAACAGTTTCCGAGTCCTTGGGTGTTCGATGCATTCCCACGTTCACTGCCGTTCCCACCATTTAATGGCACTAAAGAAGACTGGGAAACATACTTACATCAGCTGAAACAACATTTCATGGCTTTTCAAGTCACAGACGACTCCTTGCAGCGGTCGTTGTTTTTGTCTTGGGCCTCTCGAGACACATTCTTTCTTCTCCGCAAGTTGGCACCGTTGTCCGATCCTGTGGCTCTTTCTTTCCAGAAGATATGCCTTTCGCTGATGAACTATTATTCCCAATGCTACCATGTGGTCGCCTCTCGGCTGGAGCTCCACCAGTACCATAAACAGCCTGGTCAATCATATTGTTCCTGGGTCAGGGAGTTGCAGGTTCTCAGCCATCGATGCGATTTTATGTGCACCAATCAGCAGTGTAAGGCTTTGAATGCAGACTCCCTGATCCGGGATGTGGTGTTTCAGCTGGCTTCCGATCCTGAGGTCCGCACTGCAGTGTTGAAACTCGATAACCCCTCTTGGAAGAGATTCTCCGCATTGTACACTCCTTTGAAATTGCTCAAGCGACTAATGAATGTCTTATGGGGCAGCCGCAAGTGGCGGCAATCGATGTGTCTCAGCAGTTTCCGCCCTCACGATGTCGACGTGGCCCTGCCGACAGAGGCCAGTGGTGTCGGGACTCCTCTTTGTCTGACATCTCTATGGCATCAGCACCTCCGATCGGTGTGTTGTAATCGCTCGACTAGCTCCAGTCCTGGGCCTCAAGATACCGTCCATGCTCTGCAATTGGTAGTCCCACAGAATGACCTATCAGCGCAGAAGCTTTTCCTCACGCTATGCCTTTTCACTGAGGATGTCAGTTTTCAGATTGACACTGGGGCCACCATCTCTCTGATTAATATGGCAACGTATATCCGCCTGGGCTCTCCTGAGTTGTCCCCTACCTCTCAGCGTTTGGTCGCCTACGGAGACAGTTACATTCCCCTTCATGGGCAGTTGGTCGCCCAGGCGGCGTACAAACGTGTTACCCAGCTCCTTACCCTATTTGTCATCAACCATTCATCAGCTTCGAATGTTTTTGGTGTGGATGCGTTTCAGCTGTTTGGCTTTTCAATTTCCGATGAAGTTAAGGTCGTTTCCATGGCTGTTCCATTTCAAGACTTGGAGAATCTGTGCTCTGCGTCATCATTTGCAACAGATCACAGATGTGCTTCCAATTTTCAGGCGCACATCACATTTTGACCGATGCGCAACCTCGCTTTTTCCAAGCCCAACCCCTTCCAGTGGCCTTAACGGCCGGCAGTCAAGCAAGAACTTGATCGGCTCCAGGCCACTGGTGTTCAGGAGCCTGTGACATACAGTGCGCGTGTGCGTGCGTGCGCGCGTGTGCGTGTCACCAGGCAAGACCCCTCAGTCGTTCACACCCTGGCCTGTGCCTCGCTGGCCCTAGGATCGCATTCATCTCTTGCCAGCCCGTTTTCAGGGTCCATGTGGTTACTTATCATTTATGCCTGCCCCAAATACCAATATGTCATCCACATGGCGTCCACCACTACGTAGGCCATACTCACAGCCCTGGCCCAGGTTCTCGCCATAGAGGGCCTGCCTCACACATTGGTCTCCCAATTCACAGCATCCTCCTTCCACGACTTCTGTGAGGACAACGGTATCAAACATATCCATAGCCCACCCTTCCTCAAATGTCACGGCAGAGAGGCTTGACTGCACATTTAAACAACAGTTGATGAAGGTGGTCGACACATCTCCAACCACGTCGGCCCTCACCCTGTTTTTGAGCACCTAACGCATCACGCCAATTGACTGCCAGTCCGGTGGAGCTCCTCCACACGTGACAGCCGTGTACCCTGCTTCATTTGCTGATGCCGTCCCCCTCCCGCCCCCACTCCTGGTCCTCTCAGTGTCGTCATGGTCCATGGGCAGTGTGTCATGTCGGTGCAGACGTTGAAAGGGTTAGAGCGCCGTCGTCATAACCAGCTCCGCCCACATGCCCCCGCAGGACTCCCACCGCCATCTCCCCCTCCACTACCTCCTTCGGGTACGGATGTGCTCCTCGAGTTGCCGCCTCTGCCCCCGGTTGCTGCCGCCCCGCGGGCCTGCCGCCGGCCCTCCGCGCCCCCCAGGTGGATCGGCGGCTCCCTCTGCTGCCCTGGCCTTTGGCTCGGCCCTCATGGACACATCGTACATCTCTTCCTCCCTGCCACTGGCGGTTGACCAGCCTAGGTCTTCTCCCATCTGCCGACCGCCTCGGCACCATCCGGGGCATTTCTGCCCCTACGCACAAGTATGAGGGGGGAAGGATCTGGTACCGAACACCGCAGGTTTCGAATCCATGCCAGACGTCACAGACCTTGATTACCACTAGAGGTCTCTCCAGCTGTCGCGCCGTAAGCCGTGGCTGCACACGTGGTCCCAGCGGCCTATAGCAACGTGCTCTATCATGTATTTAAGCACCTGCCTCTCGCTCAGCAGGCAGTCCGATATTTGCTTTACTTTATTGACAACTCACTTACAGACAGTTTGTTTACATTGCTTTGTTTCCGTGTACGAGCGGATGTTGTGGATTCGTGCGGTTTCACTTGTGACCCCATGTTGTTTGTTAGGTCTCTCTCGGTCGTCCGTCATTGTTCACGTCCGTCCTTCCCCATTCGTTTTGTTTGTTCGTGGGCCGCTCCCATTTGGTTTCGCTGTACTTTTGTTCTCAGTAACCCCGCAACCAGCATGGTTGGAGTTACAACAAAAGGTGTGATAATTCAAGTTTGCCAGGAGGACTTAAAAAAAACCTACGATATGTTGTGTTGCTGGCTTGACATTAATAGGGTGGTACTGTTGTTGAGGATGGAAGTGAGAGGTGGCGATAGTAGCCCAAATTGCCACAGCAGTGGATTAACATGAGCAACTGGAATATTTAGTTATCTGCATCACTTTTGTAAAATGGTATGAACGTGATGCCAAGAGAATACAAATACAGTCATCATGGAAATAATACCTATTAAATTGTCTTCTTTATATAAAAATAAATTTTGGGCTGGAGAATATATATTAAGCTAATAAGCAGACAAAAACGTAACTTGAGTGGCAATATCCCACAGCAATGAAATAAATCTTTTATTACTATTCATTAAACTTCGATCGCAAAATACAACTAACTGAACCCATCAGATGGTAAGAACTATAACACAATGGAATCCCGTGTGTGCATTAAGAACAATCACGCACAGTAGTTGTGAATCAACAGAAATATTTAAAAAACAGCTTGTAAATCCGGTTGCTAAACTCATAGTGATAGTAATAGTTTGGATACAGATAAACATAGGCATTATGATTTACCTGGGGACAGGCAATTATTCAAAGTCAAAGTTAACCTTTTAATGCAGCTAAATTAAAGCACACTGAGTCAATAAAAGTCGAATAAAATACGTAGTTCATCATATTGTTTCAGAGAGAATGTGAAAGTTACATGTAAGCATAAGCCACTTATTTAAGGTTGAAAACTGCAAAAATTACTTCCATGATGATCAGCTTAACTGGATAAATGTAACAAAATTTTAGTATACACAGCATATAGCATGGTTCATTGTTTTTCTAAGAAAATATGAAACTTACATTAAGCAACAGGAGGACTATGGTGCAGACTTAACCACGTTCATGAGGTTGTCAGGCACACAGAAAATGGAGTAAGACTGTGTAATTGATAAATGTAATCGTGATTGCCAGTACGAGATTTTCACTCTGCAGCAGTTTGTGCACTGATATGAAATTTCCTGGCAGATTAAAACTGTTTGCTGGACTGAGACTCGAACCCAGGACCTTTGCCTTTCGCGGGCAAATGCTCTGCCATCTAAGCTACCCAAGCACGACTCAAGACCCGTCCTCACAGCTTCAGTTCTGCGGTACATCGTCTCCTACCTTCCAAACTTCATAGAAGCTCTTCTGCGAACCTTGCAGAACCAGCTCTCCTGGAAGAAAGGATATTGCGGAGACATGACTTAGCCACAGCCTGGGGGGTGTTTCCAGAATGAGAGTTTCACTCTTTCACTCCACTGCAGAATGAAAATCCCATTCTGGAAAGGCCCCCCCAGGCTGTGGCTAAGCCATGTCTCCACAATATCCTTTCTTCCAGGAGTGCTAGTTCTGCAAGGTTCGCAGAAGAGCTTCTGTGAAGTTAGGTAGGTAAGAGACGAGGTACTGGCAGAATTGGAGCTGTGAGGATGGATCATGAGTCATGCTTGGGTAGCTCAGATGATAGAGCACTTGTCCATGAAAGGCAGAGGTCCTGAGTTCGAGCCTCAATCCGGCACACAACTTTAATCTGTCAGGAAGTTTCATAATCATGATTGCATTGTAAATAACTAACTTAATGTTGATAGTTACAGCATTATTGAAAGCTAGGTCACTAAAGGCTGCAGACTTAAATTCATGCTTTGATAGAATTGAAATAATGGTGGGAATCCAAAGGAATGAACTCCCACCTCGTACTTGACTTAGTTTCTCCTGTGTTAGGTAGCATATCACACAAGTTTCCACCAGCAAACTCGATCAGATGCCAGGTTTGTAGCTTCCTCCCACTTCATGTCCATATATTGAAGATCATCAGTAAAACTTGGTTTCCAGGTGTTAAAAGGTCTTCCTCTATTTCTTAATTGGTTTCCACAACAGTGCTGGTTTTATGCATACAACTGTCACTAACTGCTGAATTTATATTGCTTTTATGAGCATCTTGCACTTTTATACAGTCGCTTACCTTGCCCCCAAGTTCAATCTGTATCTTATCCATTTTTCCCCAAGATCTTTTTCCACTGATTTGATTTTAGATTTTACTATTACAACTTTGTCTGTAATTTTCCTCATATCCACTCAGACACATTTTAATTTATCATCAGTTGCTTTTTCAAGGTTACCCATAATTTTTCAACTTCATTGTTCATAGTGGAACCTATTTCAGTTCACATTGTACCCACATCAGTTCAAATTGTATCCGTAACTGTTCGCAATGTACCTATATCTGTTTGAATTGTACTGATATTATTTACCATTGTATTCATATTATTTCCCAATCCCTGGATCATTTGCGTTAACTGAGACATCATATCTTCCTCACATTCATTCCCCTTGCCTGAATTCCTGCTAGCTACACTTTCGCACTCTGATTTCGGGCTAACCGGCTCACTTCTGTTTTCAGAATTACGCATTATATTCATGAGATCCATAAGTGGAGCTTGAACTTCAGAGTTAAACAATAACTCACTATTTGCGCAGGCACTTATCTAATCTGAGATGGTTCCCTCTTCCATGGTGATCCCATCTGTTGTAGTGGAAGTCGACATTGAAGACTGCCCTGGAGTACTCGAAGACGCTGCCGTCATACTGCTATTGATATGCATCCGCCACTGGAAGTCGCCTGATGTAACTGTTGCTGCTGCCGGTTACCGCATGTTCCAGCCGTCTCCGATACCGCTGTCCGTTAAACACGCTAACCACTGCCGTGCCCTGCACTCAACTTATTTAGACTCTGAGCCCCCACGCAAATTGCCTTTAACGTGACAGATTAGGGCCTCTATCGATAGTATGTGTTGTGAAAACTACTGCATAATTTCGCTATTTCCAAATACCTACTTATGGGGGGAAAAACCGACCTCACACTCTGTTCTGTGAGAGGATCACTTTGCATAATACGCTGAATAACAGAGAGCAAATAAATTACCACTTTGCAGGACACAAATTCCAGCCGAGCCCCCAATTCTGGGCTTCAAATAAAAAATGTGGCCCTCAACTAAGTACCCTCTGATACAGAGTTGAAATATTAAAAGTTTTGGCTGGTTTCGTTGTCCAGGGGGTAGGATACGTAGTAGCCGTATTATATGCCAAATACTGTTCAGTCCACAGTATACAATATGAATACACGCATGAATCAAATGGTCGAAGGTTCCTATAACTCGGCAATTGCAAATTTTGAATGTAACATAGAAATTTATAAATGAAAGATTGCAATTAAATAAAATCTGCATGTCCTATCTTAACAACCTTAAATTATTAGTATGATAACAGAAGCACTTTTAAGAATGCTGTTTATTTCTGCAAAACACTTATTGGTGTCAATGGCCCAGCAATTAAATAAAATATAAGTTGAATAATGGGGAAACAATAGATTCCTACTTCATGTAATTAGTTATGAACAACAACATAGCTCGCGAGATATTCAGTCTAAATGCATCCTACGTCTTCACTGCAGAAGCCACAGAAATCTCACAAGTGAACAAGTCGGCACTACGAAATATTTCTATCTCCCGCGACCAGTCGTGAACATATCCGCACTCTGCAAGTATTTTCTGCGACCATCCGTCGTACCTTCCTGTCCAGCACTCCCTCGTGTCATGTGTGACACGATGTTCCTCCCCTCTTCCATACAGTTTCTCCATTGACTTCAGTCGCCTACCGTAGAAACGAGCGCTGTGATTGGCTAGAGCACTCGCACCATGTCTCCAAGCCAATGCACACTCACAAACATATTGAAACACATACAAAATACTGGATTTACATTTAACTAACTTGAAATTAAATAAATATTCCTACAGCAGGACCATAAACACGCTCTCCCACACATTGCTAAATACATAAAGAAATTAAATAAACACACATATCAAAGGCAGATTAAAACTGTGTGCCGGACCCAGACTTGAACTCAGGACCTTTGCCTTTCGCAGGCTAGTGCTCTACCAAGTTCGAGTCTCAGTCCGGCACACATTTTTAATCTGCCACGAAGTTTCATATCAGTGCACACTACACTGCAGAGTGAAAATCTCATTCTGGATGTATCAAAGGAATAGAAGCAAAAGTAGGCCAGTAGCCTAATCTGTCTGTGCTTTTCAAAACACAGTAAATATTTGACCAATTTCTTCATGAATAGTATATATCGGATATAAACAAAGACATAGACGAGTAAATATATATTTATAAGTATATTTATGGCCTGATGCTATCAATACTAATCGGACACTTTGACCTCCAATAACTCGTGTACTATTCAAGTTACATGCCTGTAATTCATACCAATGTAAGTTCACACTAATAGCTTTCTAAAGACACGTCAATTGACAAAATGGGATTTACCGTTTAGCTGATACCATGCAGAGGTTGCTGGGTGTTACTTTTATAATTTACAGTCAGATACTAAACTTTACACTAATAAATATATTGAAAATCTGATTACACCGTCAGAGTCGTCGTGCAAATAATGGTAATGTACATGTTTCTTTTTGAGGTATCATGATTCCTCTGGCCACTATTAATTTCGACGTGAACTGTGAAATGTCTGCCATTATGGTTTCACAAAGTCCACCATCTTTGGCACTTCAGGCATACAAATCTCCTTCATCGACACAAAGCACCTTCCTCAACACAGTGTCAACATGGAATTCCCAGCCACGCGGTCGGCCTGGACCAAATGCTGGGGCTGCCCCACTTGCTCCGGGCTACTGTTCAGCACCACATGGTCGTGGTTGCTGACAAGCCCCGGCTTGCCGAGTAGCCCGTGCCAGCCATGCCAACTCCAAACTTGAATATTTTCAGGGCGCCCCAACTCACCCGTTACCTACACGCACACCTCTGCATGGTATCAGATGGATACACATGCCAGTGCTGCATTTCACCTGGTGGACTAGGTTGGGTGAGGTGAGTAGAGGGAGAGAGAGGCGGGAGGCAAGGAGAGGGGTTGGGGGTGGGTGACTAGTGGCTTGGAGGGAGGCAGCTGGTTTGCCGCCCAGGAGTGTGGTACGGGAGGAGTGGCATGCAGTGAAGGTGACATGGAGACATGAATTGGGAGAGGGTGGTAGGATGGAGAAACGGAAAATGATGGGTAAAGAATGTGAGGTCAGTGAGTTATCAGAGGTCAAGGACAGGACGGTTACAGGAGCAAAGGATGTTTCACAAGAATAACACCCATCTTCGTAGTTCGTGCCATTGGATACACATCCTCCATCTTATGGCAGTGTTGCTGTTACTTTTTATGCAACCCTAGTAGTTCACTGAGAGTTGGATTGTAAGAGGCTCCGATGTTTGTGACCATAGATTCTGAAAGTACTGCAACCCTTTACTTAGAGGGATGGGATTCATGTTCACATTCTGTTTTATCTCACTGTTTAGCTTTTTAATAGTTTCGAACACCTGTGTTTGGGATCTGCCTATATCATGTTCTAAATGGGACACAAATTCTTCCCAACTCTATCTCTGTGTTATATCACTTTTCCTATGATATTCTATTTTATCTTCATGTTTCCATGTTGACAGATATTGCACAAATGCTTCTCATTTGTCTTTCAAAGCCTTTTCTTCAGAATCTACTTCACACATGGAACATGGAACAGTTTCCTTACTGTGTTTACCACATGTATATATCTCTTTATTGATGCAGAGTATTGTTGCTTTGTTCACTTTGCCTTGCTATTCTGCTTTTGACTGGCTTTTAATAGTACACAAATGACATATACCTTCATGAGCATACTTTGCACTGAAGTTCTTATTGATTTTCTGTCAGAGAATACACTCTATTGCTGAAACCACAGACTTATGTTGTCCTGCAATATTCTGGCCATCAGTGTTATAGAATCATTTCATTTCATTTTATTATTCCAGCCTGGGAAGTTGAGTAGAAATAATGTGTAATCATTTATGGCTGCTATATCCACAAGAAGAAAAGGTAAATAGAGTTTAACATCCAATTGATGATGCCATTAGATATGGAGCAAACCTTGAATTTGATAAAGAAATTGCCCATGCCCTATTAAAAGGAGTCATCCTGTCATTTGGCTTCAGCAATTTAGGGAAATCATGGAAAACCAAAATCAGGATTATGTGTTGGGGATTTGAACCATTTCTCCCAAATTTGAGTCCACTGGGCTAACCACTGTGCCACAAGACTGTAAACAGTGGAAAATAGCCACCTGCTTGTAGCTCTCTCATTTGAATATTTCCTTACCATTTTGTCAGTTGTCTCATCTGTCTGTCATAAACCAAAGAGAAATGAACCATGCCCATTCTGAAACTATTGCTGCTATGCACACAGAGAAATTTTATGTCTGGGTTTCTCATATTACCGCAGCACTATTATTTACTGTATAAGAGATTTGTCGTGAAAAGTTACACCTACTACTAAAGGGAGGGGGACTTATGACCACCTCTGTTAGGCTAACATTATTGGATTAAGTTTAAGTTAAGAATTTAAAACAATTATAGACTCGGGTAGAAGACTTCATTAACAACAACATATTTTCTCAAAATTGTAAAATATAAAGTACATGACTACATTACAGTGAGTACAAAAGGCTGATGTAAAGTATCCTATGACCCCCCTCCCTCCCTTCCTTGGTTGGTATTGCTGGGTTAATGAGCACTAAGTGAAGCCCCAGCGGGGAAGCTTGTAAGGCCATTTGGCAATCGAATTGTAAATATCCACAAGCTGTAATAGTTAAATTTGAATAAATTGTTTGTGGCTCGTGGCTGTATTTAAGTTACAATCTTTCTAACTCTATCACATCAACACTACAGCAACATTTCTCATAATGTCTGTTCTCGACAAGATAGCATTTTTTGTCTTCTGTTAACAGTAACATGTGTAAGGGAAAGGGTATACACAATAATTCTGCTGCAAGTAAAGATAGAAAATTGTCAACCAGCCATGTTCAATGCCACGCCAGACGTAGACGCAAACTTAAGTGCTCTCTGCCACTGGTAATTTCTTGGATTTCTAAATTTCACCTGTTGCTAGCAATTTATTGGTATCTCATCTTGACTCTAATGACTTACCTTCATATTCTCTTAACAATTTCATTTGTAATCCCATTTGTCCTAGATGTAGGAACCTACAGATCTCTGGCTCCTTTCACAAAATTTTCTCATTTTTAGAAAACTGAAGGAGAGATCTGTTTTACTTCCTAAAAACATTCAACAGCCAAGATCGTACAAATGTTTATCGGTTTTGACAGAAGTTGCTGTTGTCTTCAGGTCTCGCAAAAACTTACCGTTATGAAGTGTGTGTGTGTGTGTGTGTGTGTGTGTGTGTGTGTGTGTGTGTGTGTGTGTGTGTGTGTGCACAGACATTTCATAATGTATTGATTCGTATCCACATGAGAATATATCCAATGTAAAATGAACGTGTTTCATAACAGAAGGATTTTGTAAGATCCGAAGATGACAGCAAAGTCTGTCGAAACCGCTTGTTTTAAATAATGAAATGTTTATGCGATCTTGGCTGTTCAGTGTTTTTAGCATTTCTTCTTTCACTTATGCCTTGTATACTGCTGCCATGTAATTAGAATGTTATTTAAAGCTACGGAAGTTGATTTTTCTGGAAAAATATTGATGGAGTAGTCATAATTGTAATTAATCCAGTCGTACAAGTAAGACTGTTTAGTATCACAGCAGAAACTTTTACCATTGGTGAATGTTCGTATAAAACACCAACACAAACAACCTAATAAGAGTCTATCATAACAACTAACTCCACAGTTGGGTCAAGGGCATTGTGTCATTCTGACTGCACATCTCTTGATCCCATACATAAGTCACTGTCACTTGTCTGGTTGCATTGGAAGATCCTATAAGAAAGGCACTGTACGTAAAGGAAAAGCATATTTTGAGGTTTCATTAAAAAAAAAAAAATTGAACAATGTATTGTTTCCTCTCCCATGTTGTTGTGGTCTTCAGTCCAAAGACTGGTTTGATGCAGCTCTCCACACTACTCTATCCTATGCAAGCCCCTTCATCTCCAAATTACAACAGTTTGGACCTGCTTATTGTATTTGTCTCTTGGCCTCCCTTAGGGTTGGTTTGAGAACATTTCTCCAGATCATTTGGCACCCCCTCCTCATTTCCCTCATACACTTTCACCCCTACTAACTGTGATATGCATTGTATACAAGTCTTGTACTTGGGCACCCCTGCCACCCAAGCAAGTGTCCTGTATAAAAATCTTAACAGCGGCAGTGTCCCTCTCAGCTTGGCACCCCAAGCAGTGGCTTCTGTCACTTGGATCTTACACTGGCCCTGGTCGCCTTCTACAATTTTTAACCCCCACACTTCCCTCCAATACTAAATTAATGAGTCATTGAGGTCTCAGAAAGTGTCCTGTCAACTGATCCCTACTTGTAGCCAAGTTATGCCACAGGTTTATTTTCTCTCCATTTATATTCAGTACTCCCTCCTTAGTTACATGATCCATGCCCCCAGTCTTCAGCCTTTCATTTCAAATGCTTCTTCTATTCTCTTCTTGTCTGAACTTTTTATTGTCCACATTTCACTTCCGCACAAGGCTACACTCCAGACATATGCCTTCAGAAAAAGACTTCCTAATGCTTAAATTTGTATTCGATGTTAACAAGTTACTCTTCTTTAGAATCACCTTTCTTTCCATTGCCAGTGTACATTTTATATCGTCTCTGCTTTGGGCATTGTCAGTTATTTTACTGCTCAAATTTTTAGTGTCACACTTTTTGAATCGCATGCCCTCAGCATTGCCTGATTTCTTTCAACTACATTCCATTGCCCTTGTTTTGCTTCTGTGAATATTATCTATATTCTTCTTTGAAAACACTGTCCATTCCATTCAACTGATTTTCCAAGTTCTATGTTGTCTCTGGCAATTATAATGTCATCCAAAAAAACCTCAAAATTTTTATTTCTTCTCCCTGAGCTTTAATTCCTTCTCCAAATTTTGCTTTCATTTCCTTTATTGCTTGCTCGATGTACAGATTGAATAACACCGGAGACAGGCTGCGACTCTGTTTCATTACCCTATCAACCACTGCAAGATAAGTCTTCTGGTCAGTATTGCCTTGTGTGTTCCTACATTCCTCCGGAACCCAAACTAATCTATCCAGAGGTCAGCTTCTACCAGTTTTTCCATTCTTCTGTAAATAATTTGTGTCACTATTGTACAACCATGACATTTTACATTGATAGGTAATATTCACACCTTTCAGCACCTGCTTCCTTGTGAATTGGAATTATTACATTCTTCTTTGACATCGTGCACATCAGGTGGAATATTTTTGTCATGGCTGGCTCTCTCATGGATATGTGTAGTTCTGAGGGAATGCCGTCTACTACATGGGTCTTGTTTGAGTTCGTGAAAGTGTTCTGTCGAATTCTTCTTGCAGTATCGTATATCCCATCTCATCTTCATCTACTGCCTCTTCCCTTCCTATAGTAATGGCTTCAAGTTCATATCTCATGTATACCCTCTCTATATAGATTCCCTCTGCCTTTCAGCTTTCCATTCTTTCCTTCTCCCCTGTATGTCTTATGAAATGACCAATATAGTAATATCAGAGATTAGAGCCAATAAGATGCACACTGTTAGGTGGCTACTGGAATATAAATATATATGTACACAGTTAATGAATGAGATATTGCATGCCATGAAACATAGAAACTTTATGTCAAAGATATGCAACATATGTATGGTATTTCAGTCTAGATCAGTGGTCTGTTCTTGGAAAGCTTCTATCTTGTTATCCAACTGCAAAGAGCTTATGTGAAATCTTAAGTGTGTAATTGATACTGGGTGTAGGAAAGTGCATAGTACATATGAGATGCTAAAAAAAATTCTGTACAGGTTTTGCAGATGATTTAACTGAGCTGATTTAGTGTATATGAATATGTCCGTGTTAATAAATTGTAATCAGTTTTTTGCAACATCAGATAAAATTGATTGTTTGTGTCTCTCATATATTTACATTGGAACATATAGTTTTAATCTGTTTTGTGTAATATGCATACTGATTAGTTCAGATGGTAATGTATTTACTTTAATTGCAGGAATGTTCAACTGCTAGCAGTAATTCTCCAGCTACTAGCATATCTCCAACACTCAATCAGCTATCACCCTGGCTTGTATCATCGGAGTCCGTCTTTCCATCTAGTGTTAAAAACAAATCAGAAACCATTATTCAGAGGAAAACTGTGATTACCACAGAACTCTAAATTGTAGTATAATGTTTTCAACATCACATTCTACATTTAGTATTTTGGATTTATACCATGTGTATGTCCTCATGAAGTATTACTGAAGGAGATTTTGTTTTGTATTTCCATTTCTTGCTATTTATGTTTTGAAAACAGTGCATACATTTGTTCATGTGGCAGTGGATGCATGTCACTTCAAATTTTAATATATATTGTTTTCCATTGGATATGTATTAGAAACATATGTAACTGTGATAAATTATTTTTGGAACCAAGATATTTTCTGAAATACGACACATTAGGTTGCTATAGCAAAGAGAATAGTAATTTAAATGTTATGTTTCCTTTATAAATCTCATGTACTTAATGTGACCCCTTGGCAGCCCAGTCTAACAGGGTTTTGAAGGAGTTTTGTCTCTGTAGGGTAGTTTATTATAGTTCATATTCATTCCATAATTATTTATATTTTTCCAATTTCCACTGATAATGTGCCTTGTACTAGTCCTTTATGTGTGGTACCAGTAAGTGAAAATTTAGTCCTTAATAATGTGACCGTCCATATTATAGCAGCTATAAAACTTACCTTCAAACAATGTGAAAGACTGAATTGACTGCAGTTATTTTTTAGTACATTGACAGATACATCATTCATAATTTTTTATTATACGGAAACACAGTTTTGCACATATCGAATGAGATTAGAATGGACAGAATAGGAGGTGAAGGAACTGTAGGTGCTATTAGCTTTGATTTTTAGTATTTCTTGTGTTTTATATCAATTTTTATTTTCTTGTAGATTGTCGTCAATACTTAGTTATACAACACTTGTCCTAGAGTTTACAGTAACTTGTAGGCAAAGTGCCAATTCAATTGTGATGTTGTTTATGTTGTTGTGTATACTTTGTGCAAAATCTAAACATTTTTGTTATTGTCTGTACCGTCTGTACTGTCTGTTGGGATATGTTAAAAGACCTATCCACATCAAAATAATAGGATATGTTTTGCACAGTCTTCTTTTGAGAGTAAAGCAACTGAATTCTAAGTCTTTGTATTGTGCCGATTCTTCATTTTGCTTTCTAAACCCTGTTTTTACTGTAGTAATCTGTGTTGTTATATGGTGTTAATGGTTCAATGAGAAACATTCCTGAATTAACCATAAAGAGGTTATTACCGTCCTTTGATAGTTCTCTATTTCTTGCTTATCTCTATACAATAATATTTTCTGATATACTGTAGTCAGTGATTTTGAACAAACATATACCTTATATAGTCTTAAGAGAAGCAAGAAATGTTGCAGTACTTAAATAAGAGAATCTTTGTGATATGACTCCTCAGAGTATTTTAAAGTATAAAGTTGTTTCAAGGGAATATTTTATTATGTGTTTATATTTAAAGCTGTCGGTATGTACCTTCAAATCGACTGCAGATGAGATTTTTCCATTTTAATAGATTTATAACAGAGTTCACAATAGAGATTTTACATTCAGATGTGCGCTATATAAGCATGATATATGTTGTTATGCCTTATAAGTGAATAGAAACCAATAAATGAGTTTTCAATTGTGTTTGTAATTATTATTTCCTCCTCTTCATGTAGAAAGTAGAAGTGAGTTGTCATTGATCTAGAAGTGAGTCATCATTGGTCTGCTAAGCAAATCCAATGATTACACAAAGAATTACACACTGCTGGCCATTAAAACTGCAAAATAAAGGACAATAAATAATGAAATTTTACTAATTGTGTATGTACAGTATACTAGGAAAAACGTGTGGTTAAATTTGTACGTGATTGGTGGGTCTAAAGGGTGCAAAACTTAGTACACACAGCTGCTACCTCTGGCAGCAACATTGAGTCTAACTCAGCTGAGCATAGAGTCGAACTGAGTTTGGATGTCAGATACAGATGTGATATTCCATGCTGCTTTAGCTCTGTGCCAGAGTTCATTGACTATAGTGGCCGACGAATGGCGATGTGCCATTCACTTAGGAATCTGTGACCAGATGTTATGGTTGAGAAATCTGTAGATATGCTGGTCAGGGCAAAAGTCAAAACATCATCTGTATGGAGATACATCAGGATCGTACAGGCAACTTGCAAACTTACACTGTCTCGTTGAAAGACAATGTCGAAGACAGAGCACAGCCACTAGCCTTAACTGGTCATAAATGCAACAACTGATATTAAATTACTGGTTTTGTAAGCCATAGATGCTTGTGTTGTGTACACAGTGACATATTGTACCATCACACCAGGAAGTGGACGACGACAAACGAAATGTGGCAACTTTCATTCTCCTCAGGGCTGCCGTACAAAAGTAATCCATCGTAATGCTCTTCCAATAATTGAAAGTTGTTGTAAACACGACTTGCCACTCCCATGTCCAGTGTTGTCATCGCAAGTAACACTGTCAGCGCACCTCTCTCTGCTGCCATGCTGAGGAAAGCCGTGACTGTGTTCCCTGTTCTGACAGTCTAATGCTTCAGACATTGCCACACTGGATCTGATACTTGTCATGCTTTGAGCAGTTTTATTTCCTGACTTGAGCTATGTGATGTAGATGCAGAATTGAGCAAATGATACTTCTGTCCTCTTGGGCACTAGTGCATGGGCCATTGATCCTGCATAACATTGAGTGTTGCCCTCTCAAATCTGTCTATTCCGTATTTGTGTGACAGTCGTGGGATCATGACTGACGTAAGCAGCAACATTGTGAAACAATAAACTACAGTTTCGATGGGCCATGATCCTACTGCTGTTGAGTTCTGACATGCTGGTAGATGTTTCTATTTCTTACGTGAGTGATACCATGATGTCATACAGAGCCACATCCAAATGCAATTTATAAATGATTAATCCACTGCATCATATTTCTTCTCATACAGAACATAGGTAGGGTTATTCCTACCTACTTTGTGCTGTTGAACTGAAATGCTAATTGTTTACATACACAAGCATGTAGTACACTTAATGCTGACTTGACATTTGTTATTTATCGCCTGTTTTTAATGTCTAGCAGTGTGTATGTAACTATTCAGATGCAGAGGAAGGTCAGCTGGTCATACAGGTAAAACTCTTATTGTCAGTCCATTTAATTCTTGCATGGACACCATTACTTATAAGCATCGGGAATGGTACCTGTGAAGATCTCTTAAAATATATACTCATTGACAGATTTCTTTGGATTATTTACACCATAGCTTCCTGCATGATTGAAATGTACTCTCGGATGAAAAAAGAAAGTCGCACCTCAAAAGAATTATCTGAATAGGATGGTAACTGGTATATGTGACATACATGTACAGACAAACAAATGATTACAGTTTTAGAAACAAATTTGATGATATATTTGAGAGAAAGAGCTTCACAAACTGAGCAAGTCCATAATTCATTGGTCCATCTCTGGCCTTATGCAAGCAGTTATTCAGCTTGGCATTGATAGAGTTGTTGAATATCCCCCTGAGGGATATTGTGTCAAATTCACACGTTAGATCGTCAAAATCCCAAGCTGGTTGGAGGGCCCTGCCCACAATGTTCCAAATGTTCTCAATTGGTGAAAAATCCAGTGGCCATACTGGTCGAGGTAGAGTTTGGCAAGCATGAAGACGCAGTAAAAACTCTCGTAGTGAGCAGGCAGGCATTTTCTTGCTGAAATTTAAGCCCAGGGTGGCCACGAAGGGCAACAGAACAGGTCATAGAGTGTTGTTGGCATACCACTGTGGTGTAAGGGTGCCACAGATGACAGCAAAAGGGATCTTGCTATGAAATGAAATGGCACCCCAGACCATAAGTCCTGGTTGTCAGACCCTATGGCGCAGGTAACATGTTGGTGCCTCACCACTGTCCAGGAATCTACACACACACACGAGCTGCAGCTTCATAATAATTTGAGAATTGTTAACTAACTAGTTATATCATATTCTCACTCTGCAGCGGAGTGTGCGCTGATATGAAAAATCCTGGCAAATTAAAACTGTGTGCCGGACCGACACTCAAACTCGGGACCTTTGTCTTTTGTGGGCAAGGTATGCAGGAGAGTTTCTGTGAAGTTTGGAAGGTAGGAGACGAGGTACTGGCAGAATTTAATCTGTGGGGAGGGTCGTGAGTTGTGCTTCGGTAGCTCAGATGGTAGAGCACTTGCCCGCGAAAGCCAAAGGTCCCGAGTTCGAGTCTGGCACACAGTTTTAATTTGCCAGGAAGTTTCAATGCCTGTCTTAATTTTAACGTTTCCATTGGGTTAATTTACACTCAGAATTTAAGGATATTAGATTGGAATATGTCGTCCAAAAGTAGGGTGGTTATAATTAAACTGTCACTACCTGAGAGGGCTCGCATGATAAACGAGTGATCATAGGACAATGAAAGTGTGTTAAAACATTTGTAAGGATTTGCAGAAGAGAAATGAATAAACTATTGAAATAAACATATTTTGATTTCCACATGAGAGGGTAATATTTGTTAATTACATACCATCTTTACATTCCATGTTACAAACGTGGCTCAATGTGATGACCATCTCCAGGACAGCCTGGAACCACATTAGAGATAGCATTTCACAATTGTTTTCAGCACTTTTTTGAATAGTAGGCCACGGAATGTTCAGCTGTTGTGGCACATCTCGTGCACTGCCTGACTGCTTGAGGATCATGAATTGCATTCACTGTTTTCAGCTGTGGCAGCAGTTTCTTCTTCAACAATGTTATTTATTTATTTACACATCAAGTTCTGTAGGACCAAATTGAGGAGCAAATATCCAAGGTCACGGAACATGTCTCTTTGGTGTGACGTCACCTGTGCTGCACTGCTGTTGAAATTGCTCATTAATATTTTATAAAATTTTAGTCTTCAGTTACTTATTTTAAAGTTTATTTGTGTTAATATTAACTTATTAGTGGATTTTCATTAATCTCAGTATTTCTTCCTGTGTGGAAGCGGTCTATTATTCATGAGTGTGCTTACATCATTTGTCTAAGCCTCACACCTCAGTAGTGTGTTTACATTTTGTGGTGTGCACTGCTGCTGTAGTGGTTATAAAGCTAAGTATGACAAATTTATTTGTGCACTGTTATACAGTTGTTAAATTTAATAGTTTTTAGCGGTGTTTCGTGCCATTTGTGGCGAAATAACGATTTAATAAACTTTTGGAAATATTCGCTCACTGTGTTTTTTAGTTTTCTGTGCTTTGAAGTCGTTTAGTAAATTTCGCGCTTGAGTTTTCAACTGACTTTCCTTATTGTTTCTAGTGAAATGTTTCAGTAAAATTTTCATGCAGTGTTTTAACTTTGTTTAGTGTTCCAGTGGCCGTTTTAATTTTTTGGCTTTATCTAATAATCTTGTGAAGTTTTGTTGGTATTGGTATTAGCTGTGGTGTAGTAGTATTAATACAAGTAGTTGCTTTCTTAGTAGGCAGAGAATTTCGAGACCATTATTGTTTGTTCTATAAATAGTTCTACTGGTGTAACTGAACTTTGGTAATGTAGACATATAGTTTTTCTCAGTAACTGTAAAATTTTACCACTGGTGAGAAATGTGGGCTCTGTCATAGGTTTGCTAGTAGTGAGTTATGCTGTGGGATTTGTTCAAAGTATTTTCATTGGGGGGAGTGCAGTGGGGAAGCCAGTGGCCATTTTAGTGAGATCCTCTCCTGGGAATGCAGAATCTGTAGTATAAATAAGTTGATAGAGAAGCAGGAGTGTAAGATCTGTGCCCTTCAGGTGCAGTTACAACATGCAAAGGAGGAAGTAGATAGGTTGAGGAGGGTGAAGGGTGGTGGGGAATGGGAAATGGCAGTTGGCAAGAAGGCAGCTAGGAAGAGGGGTATTCAGACAATTTTACTTTGCGTAAATGCAATAGATTTGACCAACTGTCAGAGTTGAGTGGAGAGGAGCCTCGTGTAGCTGTAGATGTCGGGAACATGCAGCAGTCCTCAGCAGTTAGGAGGCCTAGGTTAGTTGCAAAGTTTAACAGAAAGAAGTCGGTTCTGCTGCTAGGTTGTTCTCACGGTAGAGGTGTGGGCCAGGTCACCGGCATTGTGAAGCCCAGTGCAGGGTTGGCTCAAATGACTGACAGCATAGGGGTATTATGTAGGAATTTTACGAAGGAAGATCAGGTAGTGATAGTGGGTGGAGCAGGAAACAGTCTCGATAGGGACGGGGAATATGATGTTGGTGGTGACCTGGTAAAGATAGCTACTCAAACTCATGGTACCAATGTGCATTTCATGCAACTGTTTCAGCATCATGATCGGCCTCACCTTAATGCGGCTGTTAAGCCCATTAATGCGGGGCTGGTGAGAGCGCCGACGGCAGAGGGCATGGGTCACATCTCAGTGGTGCCAGATGGGTCCATCAGTAGATCGGGTTTCACTAGGCATGGCCTGCACCTCAATAGGTATGGGAAGGGGAGGCTAGTTAAACTTATAGGTGACACTGTAGTGGGTGGTGGTGGTGGTGATGGTGGTGTCAGTCATGAAAAATTCCAGTGGTAGTTGGTATTAGAGCTGCACCTTTTTGAAGTCAGCTGATAGGTATACTGCTTAAAGGAAGTCCCTCTAACTAAGGGCTCATCGTCCGAGGATGTAATGTTTCCAGGTAGAGAAGGAATTAGCATATTTCATCAAAATATAAGAGGTATTAGAGATAAAGTTAGTGAATTGCTTATAGATGTTGACCCTGAGATTACTGGTACATCAGAGCACCAATTAAATAATTTGACAATTCAGAGGTTTACTTTGCCAGGATGCAGATTAGCTGGCTGTTTCTCAAGGAGTTCCTTGTGGGGTGGGGGAGTGGCTGTGTACGTAAAAAACAGTATTCCATTTGAGTCCACAAACATATCATGACACTGCAGTGAACAGATATTTGAATGTTGTGGAGGGCAGTTGAATTTAGTGAAATTAAACTTCTAATTGTTGTCATGCAATCGGTTGTTGGTCGAGCAGTTCCCAAATCTGCAGTTAATTCAAACTCCTGAGGTCACATTCTGCAACCCCGGTGTGAAAAGAGGACCTCTCCATATTTCTTTAATGTGTCAGTACTCGTGAAGAGCAGCAGCACTGTAATGAACACTGATGCTTGTGTTTCAACCACATGGTGCCATACTAGCACCGGTGCCTAATGACAAGTCATGGCACTAACACTACTAACAACACAAATCCTAAAGCGTACAATCCTATCATCATTCTAAAAAATTTGGTACCCACCACGTAAATAGTTTTCCATCTACACTGCTTTAAATAGCAAACCACGTAAATAGTTTTCCATCTACACTGCTTTAAATAGCAAAACACTGTATTTCTTAGTGGGTTGAAGGCAAACAAACATCATTGGTACTGCAATGTGATGCTAACTTAATGCTCACCGTCTGTTCACTTGAGTACAGCTAGCCAGTTTTCTCACTTTCATCCACATAACAAAGGCCTGAGGATCACGTAAATACACCAAAGCACCAAAAAACTGGTGTAGGCGTATGTATTCAAATACAGAGATTTGTAAACAGGCAGAATACGGCGCTGCGGTCGGCAACGCCTATATAAGACAACAAGTGTATGACGCACTTGTTAGATAAGTTACTACTGCTACAATAGCGGGTTGTCAAGATTTAAGTGAGTTTGAACGCGGTGTTGCAATCAGCGCATGAGCGATGGTACCCACCATCTCCGAGGTAACGATGAAGTGGGGATTTTCCCGTATGACCATTTCACGAGTGCACTATGAATATCAGATAAAACATCAAATCTCCGACATCACTGCGGCCGGAGAAAGATCCTGCAAGAACGGGACTGCTGAGGCTGGTGGAGCCTCTGTAATGGTGTGAAGTGTGTGCAGTTGGAGTGATATGGGACCCCTGATACATCTAGATACGACTCTGACAGGTGAAACGTACGTAAGCATAATGTCTGATCAACTGCATCCATTCGTGTCCATTGTGCATTCCGGCGGACTTGGGCCATTCCAGCAGGGCAGTGCGACGCCCTACACATCCAGAACTGCTGCAGAGGGTCTCCAGAAATACTCTTCTGACGAGGGAATGGTCCAATGAGACATGTCAAAACCTACCCTGAAATTTTTTACACAGTAAGAAAACAACGAAAGAAATGCACTGTCGACATTTTAGCTGGCGCAAAACACACACACACACAACCGAGGTCGGCGGTACATTTGTAAACAGAAGACACGAGACAACCGGATCTTCATTTGTAAAGGACGTCTCATGTTGCCGGTCGTTGATAGTTTCTCTTACACTACAGTACACAGTTACTATTCTCTCGAATTAGCCACTCAGGCAACATCTGCTTTGTTTTTCAGTATTGATAAGTACTGACAATACAGATAAATGATGATGATTGGTTTGTGGGGCGCTCAACTGCGCGGTCATCAGCGCCCGTACAAATTCCCAATTTTCACACAGTCCAATTGTTTCGCTTTCTAATCTAACCACTGTCACGAATGATGATGATGAAATGATGAGACTGTGCGGCTGAGTTCTCCCTCGGGCATGGCTGTGTGTGTTTGTCCATTAGGGTAATTTAGGTTAGGTAGTGTGTAAGAGTAGGGACTGATGACCTTAGCAGTTAAGTCCCATAAGATTTCACACATATTTGAACATTTTGAAATGATGAGGACAACACAAACACCCAGTCCCCGGGCAGAGAAAATCCCTCACCTGGTCTAGAATCGAACCCGGGACCCCGTGATCTAGAGGCAACAACATTAGCCACTAGACCACGAGCTGCGGACAATACAGATAAAGCTGAATTAATATTTATCGTGATTTCGTAAGGCATGCCTGCTAATAGTACCCTTTTTTCCTCCAGTTTCACAATAATGTGGAATCCAATTAACCTCAATTTAGCAGTGATGAAATATGCAGAACATGGTTTCCAGCCGAAATCACCTACTTCTCCTGAGGACGTACATATGTGTCATTAGTTAGGTGATTTCCTTGACATTCATTCGAATTATATCGATATTTCGTTTGAAACTGTGGATACGTTAGAAGAAATAGGAAATAACTGTGACAATTCCATGAATTGTGGTTCAGACGACGTCTATTGCGCTAGTAACAGTTCTGAAGAAAAAAAAACACTGCGGAAGTTTTCAGCGACAAAAAAAGGCAGTGAAATACTGGTTCAACGAGGGAAAAAACGCTTGAAGTTACGCAGTGCGCAAAGGCGTTTGCGTTTCGTGAAATCGAAGCTTGAACTGTACGAATAGAAGAATCAATTACATGAAGTAAGAAATATGTCCCAAACGGAAACCCGGAACCATCTGAATGAAAAACTGTTCGAAAGATTTAGAAGTGCTCGTGAGAGGCTATGCACCGTTACCGTGGAGGCCTATGAGACTGGGGCCCTCCGAATTGCATTTGACATGAACATTGCTAATTTCCAGGCTTCTTCTACCTAGCTACGGTGGTTCAAGAAATCGTACAGAATAGGAAGTCGCAAAATTGCCAAGTTTACGTTACGTAAACGTGTAGAGCAGCTGCCAATGATACACAATGTTACAGAGAAATTCATAGCTGACAAAGAGACGAAACGTACTGCTATCCCCGCAAATGCTGTTTATAACGTTGATGAGTCAGGTTTCGTGAAAGAACTGCGTGCACATCGCACTTTATCATTATCCGGGTGAAAAAAAGACGGAGTCAGTTCAATCAATGAACGCAATGATACGATACATTCGTATATGATAAAGCCAGTGATAAGTATGTGTGGTTTACTGTTTCCACAGCTGTGCATCTGTCTTCAAGAACCGCAAGGCAAATTAGGACCAAAAATAAAAAATGGACTATTTAGTGTCAAAAATCTTGTAATCGACGTATCAAAATATGTAAAAATGGGAAAGAATAAATTTCACCATTTCGGTCGAAACGTATTCCTACCAGCTGCAGAAACTAATTCATTGCTTTTGTTGGATACATGGTCTGAATATAACGTCGTCTCTGTTTTTGTGGAGGACGACGAAAAATCTGTAGATGTAATGTGGATTCCTCCTAGAACTACTAGTGCGACTCAACCTCTCAATAAATAATTTTTTTGACAGTGGAAAGGATTTTTCGGGAAATTATCAGACAACTTAATTTCCGATACCTCTCTGTTATTTCCGGTTTGTCAGCGGAACAGTATTCTTAAGCTCCAGTCATTTGTGCATTACAAGTTTTCTTCGTCACGCTTTACGAATTTGACCAACCATGCCTGGTATGCAGTGCAATATGCAGAACAACGGCCGAGACCATTTCTGACTCCAACCCAGTTCCGTCTAAATAAGTGGTGGTAACTGCGAAGTTGCTGACTCCATCAATGTTTCCCTTGTCCGGTGTGCCTGGTGCAAGGCCGGCAGATGTGGCCGAGCGGTTCTAGGCGCTTCAATCTGGAACCGCGCGACCGCTACGGTCGCAGATTCGAATCCTGCCTCGGTTAGGAGTTAGGTTAGTTAGGTTCTAAGTTCTAGGGGACTGATGACCTCAGCAGTTATGTCCAATAGTGCTCAGAGCCATTTTGAACCTGATGCAAGGAAAAAAGTTAGCTTTTGTAATTCAATAGACACTTCGCATTTTTGTGACGACTACAGGGAATAAAGAAAGAACTGTTTCACTGACAGTCAACTACACAATATTCAAACATTACTATAAGGAATGGCCTACAGGAATTATTAAAAAATTTAGTACTGCAATAAATACTTCATTTCAAAAAATTACAAGTCCTCATTGATGGAAGTCGTCTGTGACATCATGATTTTATTTTCTCTGCTGGCCACTTTTATCAGAATTACATGTGCAAGAATTGAATTGTCGATATTAAGTTATTCAAAAAACTGTTTCTATAGTTTAAGCCAGGTTTTCACCGGAGCAAAAAAACTAACAAGCATGAGCAAAAGGGAATTCTGTCTGGTGTATCCGGTAGGCCTCTTGCAGGTCTTTCAACTGGACGCCACTGCAGCTACGTAAGTGTCCCTGACCTTACCCAGTTACATAGTTGGAAAATGGAGACCTGCAGTTTAGCGTGGAATCCGAACCATATGTTTTTCGTGGCCACTCCAACATCTGTGATAAGCGAATGCTCAGTAAAAAAATCATAGTGAAAAAGTTGTGGTCTGAAAGGCATTTGATCCCGCGCACTCTAGATCACGAAACGCGCACCTTACCACCTTTTTTTATCTCATTTTGTTCTATATTGTTCGTGGAATTTGTTCGGGGCAACGTCCGATGATACCCGTTTAGGATCTTCGTTGATTCGTGCACTCAGTTGTTTATTACAGAGAGTAGCTAACCCTCTGACCAAACACGCTGAGCTACCTTGCCGGCAGTGCCACTAGACCATTTTTGTTTCAGAAAAAAAACTAAAAAGCATAATATGACCGTTAGACCTTACACACATAGTGGAAACGCTAGCTGTGTCACCTCTTAAGATGATGCTCGACGTCGGTAATTAGTGTTATGTTTATAAATTTCCCCTCAATGGTAATGAGAAGCCAGGGAAAATTTTGGACCAGTGCTAAGGAGAGATAGAGATGCAATTCCTTGCAAAGTGCACGATGTCCACGCCTGTCACGCTTCCATACAAATTGAGACATTAAATTCTTCCTTCCCTGTGCCATTTTGCATACTCCGTCAAGAACAGTGTGCTTGCAGTAAATATGGTTTGTATGTTCTAGCTCACTATCTCACTCACTAACTCAATACCGCATTTTCTGATTAACTCAACCGATTTTTTTAAAAAATTCAGTCTTTTTAATTCATTCCAATCGATTTTTTAACTTTAGCTCAGTACCTCAGTTTTTGGTTAACTCTACCGATTTTAGATATTTACATCGTTACCCTTGTTAACCAACCGATTTCTGAGTTGATTATTTTATTTAAAAGGTGATCGTAAGGAAAAAAGTACGCACCATTCAATAAAAGGTGATCGTAAGAAAATAAATAAATAAAAGTGAATTAGTTAATAAAGGTAAATTATTCACTTTTAGTTTTTACTTTCCAAAAATACTTCGAAAGGAAATGTAAACAAGAAGTTAACACTTCTATAATTTTTTCTAGTTTTTTATTCATTTACATAACTAACAACTTTGAGTAAGTATTTAATGTTGCGCATCGCATGTAAGATTCTTCTTACCATACATAACTATATAAGCAAGTGTATTATTTGGAAGTTTATCATTAAAAGTTGCACAAAGTTTCATAGTAGTTTTCTGTGTAGTTACAACATTCTTTCTACAAGTGATATTGATTACATAAACTGGATAATTCGTTATGAAACTAAATTGGTTAATATCAATATCTGATTTTAGTTGAGTAATTTGTTTAAAATCGAGAAATTAATCGTAAGCTTTGAGGAAATTATTTGATGGATTAATATTCCACATTTCCTCTGAAAAATTTCGTTTCTACTATTTTTCAAATATAGATTCTGTAGTTTAACATGATCGAATAATGATAAGTCAACTAACTGATTATTTTTACAATTTGTTTGAAATGGAACAAACACGAAATATTGCATATCAAATTCTGTCGAGTTATAGTAATTTGTGATATCAAGTTGAAAGCTCTTCTTGCCAGATAAGTTAGAAACTTCTTCAGTTTGAAGTTCATAAAAAGAGATGACACTTTTACAATTTTTTAGAATATTTTCTCGTTGTTCAAGTTCGTAATTTGGTTCATATTTAGCAACAGAAACACGAATCTCTATAGATTCTACAACAATTTTACCTTCTTTTGGAAGTGTATCTTTCATTTCAACACCAGCATCATTTTTATCAGCCCATCGAAGAATTGTGTCTCCAGAAGTTGAACTTCAGGTAACAATTACAGTTAAATCTCCTTCCCACATAATTTCTTTGTCATCTTTAAAAAATCCTCCAAGCATTGACAATGGGTAAAGTACTTCATTTCTCTTACTATTTATTTTTCCAGTGTTAAGAATATGTCCTTATAAGCTTATTTTGGCAGCAAGAGACGAAATCAGATGTAGTAAAAGTAATGAGGAAATAAAAAGGTGTTCAGTTGTAGATAAAATATTATTCCCTTTCTTTATCGTTATGAAGTCAAACAGTTTTGCCACATATTTATCGAATCACTTCTTGTTTGATTTTCCACCATACATTGGATAATCTGTTCCATCATTTCCAATAATACTAAAATTCATGTAAAATTGTGCATGATTTGGATGAAGCCATCCATCTCTAATATTTATTTCAATCTCTGTATCTTTGTTGTGAGCGTTTAAATTGTTTTTAGTTTTTTCATTCACAGGCAATGAGCAAAACTGATAACTCTCAATTTTATTCATAATTTATTAAGGAAAAATTTAATACGACTTTCTAAAACAACTGTCACTATAGCACCATTAAAGTCAATTAAATTTTCGTTTTCATTAGTTACAGTAATTTCTAAATCTTGAACAGGATCAAAAATAGACATATTTAGAGGATAATGTGGTTCACGAATTATTGGTCGACCAAATTCTGCATTAGGCTTGAATGAAGCAATAATGTTTGCTTCTCTATGAAAATGATTAGCATGCTTTACAAACATTCCATCAGCAAGATTGAAATTTATATTGATCAACTTGAATGGAATAATTTTAGAAACATCTTTAGCCACAGCTTTTTCTTTAACCTCAACAACTTGATTACTAAAGCCAAGCAAACTTCCAATACTATCTGCTATATCCATATACAATTTTATGTCATTCTTGATAACAATTCTGTTTAAAATTTCATCTGCTTTGATGTGAGTATTAGGCTTCTTCAAATGATTTTTTTTTAATTTTTCAAATTATGCTGACTTATAGGAGTTTCTATTGTCTCTCCATCACAGTAAAGTTTATTATTTTTTGATGTAATATTTGGAGTTTAAAAAGTTGAATAAAAACCGACTAGTGAAACATTAGTATAATTGGCACAGTCGATCGTTTTTTTGGAACAGATGATTTACCACTCAGTTGAAATAATCTACTCATTTACTACTGAAAAACATTATTAATAAATGAGCAAAACTGATTGGGAGCCAAAAATAAGACTTCCAGAAAAGAAGTTGAAAAACAAAACATGGTAAGCTTTTGCCAAATTCTATTCAATGTGCAGTAACTGGGCCGAGTTGATGTGGAGAAACATTACTAATGATTGATAATTATATTTTACGTCCAGGATGGCTGAATTGGGATGAAATTAATCATCTGTATGTTTATTGAAAAAGTTTAGAACAACCAAAATATCAAGAATTTATAAAAAGAAGTGAAAAAATTGCAGATAAAATTAATGAAAAA
The DNA here is from genome assembly GCF_023897955.1 of Schistocerca gregaria. NCBI lineage: Eukaryota > Metazoa > Arthropoda > Insecta > Orthoptera > Acrididae > Schistocerca > Schistocerca gregaria. The sequence goes on along the minus strand of NC_064931.1, from coordinate 853,883,869 downwards.
ATTGTTAGTTTTATTGAAAATAACGAAGAAATCATTCCATTAGATGAATGTGATGAAAATTAGTTGTTGTATTTTATGACTTCATTCTCAAAAAATTAAGATATCGTTAGAGATTATTTTACTATAGGTAGACACAAAGGAATAGATTGTTTTTACTTTGCTCAAACGTACAGAAAATACCAAAACAGTTAGTCAGAGATAACCTACATTTTTTAAATATCTTTAGACAAAATGATACAAATTTAGATCATATTTATCATGAGTTTGTTGGAGGAGTTTTAAAGTTTGACAATTTTACAGAAACGTATAGTAAATGTTGGAATGGCCTGCCTGGTTGGCCTTGCGGTCTAACGCACTGCTTTCTGGGCAGGAAGGAGCATCTGGTCCCCAGCAAGAATCCGCCCAGCGGATTTGTGTCGTGGTGCGGTGTACTGGCCAGTCTGTGGGTGGTTTTCAGGCAGTTTCCCATCTGCCTCAGCAAATGCGGGCTGGTTTCCCTTATTCCGCCTCAGTTACACTATGTTGGCGTTTGCTGCGCAAACAAGTTCTGCATGTATGCGTACACCACCATTACTCTACCACGCAAACATAGGGGTTACACTCGTCTGGTGTGACACGTTCCCTGTGGGGGTCCAGTGGAGACCGAACCGCACAATAACCCTGGGTTCGGTGCGGGGACAGAGCCTCACTGTCGTTTCTAGGTCTCCGGTTAATATATGTAAAATACAATACAAATGTTGGAATGATGAGTTTGGATTCTCTATGATAGACGTGAGTAGAAAACCAAATGAAGGTAAGTTCAGAAATAAAACACAACTCTTTATAACAACATAAACATTAATCATAAATGAAAACATCGAACATAAACGTAAACATTAAACATAAACATGATTAATGTTGTTTCTTCCTTAATAAATGTTTGCAAAGTATGATGAAGAAGTTGTTAAAAAAGGTAAGAGAAATAGAAAGAAAGCTGTAGAATTAAAAGAGCAATTCAAGTTTTGGAAGAAAACATCCCAGAACAGAGTATGAAAAATATAAAAAAGATGATCTTATTGATGCTATCGAAAAAGTAAAACAAGGAATTGATGGTTTAGGTGGTATGTTTCGAAAGTAATTGAAGAAAACAGAGAAGTTGAAAAACGGATGATTCCATATCGTCATCATATAAAAGATTTTTAGATTTATCACCTATTAAACCATTAAAAGATTGGTCTGATGGTATTCCTGACAGGTATGACTACACATTAAGTAAATCAGAAATTCAGGATGTATTGAATAAATACCAAGAAGAGAAATGATCTCAGACACAGTCCAGCAGTCATCAGAATGAAGCTATAAAGATAAATGTCAGTGAATGAATGTTCAAGTATATTAACCATAGTGAAGATAAAGTTTTTGGATTGAACCCTTTTGGCATGTTTAAATATGTTGGTAATTTACCAGTTGAATTCAATGGAGATAAATTAACAATTGGTGGAAAGACATATGAAGGAACAGATGGATTAACAAGTCTTTAGCAGAAAAAACAAATTACTATGGATGATATCAATGAAAACTTCGATGGAGTAGATTTATCAAATTATGCAGATATATTAGACAATTCAGGAGCATTTTATTGTAATAATATTCCAAATAAAATAAAATCAAGTAGAGGTAATAATTGTAAATATATGATAAAACTAATTGTTGATGACTATTTTCCAAACTGAAGAAGACCAAATATAGACTGCAGATTTTACCTCACCTGAGAAGAAAGGAGACGGTTTAGTTAAAAAATATACAGAAAAACCAGTTGAATATGTTTGGATGAATGATGTTCGACAATTGAGCTGCTCGGGGGAACACAATGGTAAGCGTCATCACCGTGCATTTTGTGGTAGATGGCTAATGACACCCCTGTGGGATGCACCATGTAGTAAACTTACTAGCAGTTCCAAATTCACTTAACAGCTGTCATGGTGGAGCTTAGTGGTAAGCGCCACTGTCCATCTGTTGCGGAAATATAATGGTAAGTGACAGAGAGAATGGCGGCAAGTAAAAACATCTCCAAGATTATGGCAACAGTGAACATGGCAGAAGAAAGTTGCTGACGTCCTGTCGCTCCTAAATTACATACCTCCTGTCCGCCATGGATTTTTCCTGTCACTAAAGCCAACAGTTTTGGATGAAAAAAATTATTAGCAATGAGACTGATGAATGATTTTGCAGTTTCAGTAAAGTGTTGAAGACTTACTGTAAAATTTAATATGTAATGTCCTATCATTATGTATTGTTAATTGTGTATGGTAATGTAATAATTTTTGTATATTTCATTTGTTTTAGTCAGTTCTGAGTTTCATTTATGTCTGTATAGTATAAGATAGATGTTAAAATCACTAGAGAATAAAAGGACTGTTCAAAAAAATTATTCAGAATTGCAGATCAATGAAAACTTTAGATACGCTGAATCTCGAAACTGTGATTTTGGCGCTTACCATTTAGTTCCCCCGAGCAGCTCAATTAATCGACAGATTTGCAGTTATTCATGGAGAAGAATCTGCTGGAAATAAAAATTATCACAATGAAAATGTTAGCATAGCACAGCTGCTAACAAACAAATTTAGTGATTTCATAATCGATAATCCAAAATGAATTCCATGTTTGATTAGATTTTTGAATAGTCTTCCTCACACATTTTGGAATAGTGATAAACATGGAAAAGGATTAGTAAACACTCTGATTAACAAATTACCATTCGAAACGCATCTTCCTGGTTATCAATTGTGTGGTGCAGGAACGAAATTAGAAGAAAGAACAGCTAGAGTAGATGAAGCAATAAATCCATTAGATAAAGCTTGTAAGCAACATAACATTACATACAGAGATCATAAAGATTTAGAATCCTGACACCAAGCTGATAATGAACTTCAGTGAGCTGCAAAAGAATGAAGTTGCAGCAACAGCAGTTAGAGGAATAATTTACAGAAAACGAAAATTAGGAATGGGATTCGATCCTGATGAAAATGTCTGGGGTTTATAAAAATCTTTATGAAGTTTTAATCTATATAAGAATATTTGTAAATTTCTAATATATATATAAATCTTTATTAATTTTTATTCTATATAAAAAAAATTATAATTTTTAATTCATATATAAATCTTTATAAATTTTTAATGTAAATAAATGAATAACTTAACGATCGGTTATACTTTGCTACCTAGTGGAGAAAAAACCAAAATTAATTAAATTAAAGTTGATTAACGAACAATTAAATGTGATTGAAACATTTTTGACTGATGTTCAAAAGAGAAAAAAAGAAAAGAAAATTGGTGGAAATTTACTTGTTACATTAGCTACTCCTGTTGTGAAAAAAATTATTGAATATCTAACAAAAAAGAAAGAAGCTAAAGGACTAACACAAAATAAGGGTGGGTTTCTTCCATTATTATTAGCTGCATTACTATGTCTAGAAACTGTTCGTTCACTAGCTGGAGGATATGCAGCAATCGCAAATGCAGTACTAAACAAGAAGAAAGCTGATAAAGACTTAGAAGAACAGAAAGACATAATCAGGCAATGGACAAGAAAGCTAGAACTGGACTGAACAAAGCAAAAAAAAATCGAAGAATTGATTGAAAAATGTAATATTCCTTTATCTAATTTTGACATAGAAAAGCTTGCTTCATAATTGAAAATTAAACACTTCCATGGTGTATTCATGACTGATGAATTACCAAATAAACCATCAAAAATTGTATGTGGAATAGTAAATTTAGATATATCCTAATCATGTTGGTGCTCACTGGATATGTTACTATAAAATGATAAAAAATTTGTTTTTGATTCATTTGGTGGTAATATAGCAAAACAACTAGTTAAAAATTTGGGGAAAAATGATCTGTACTACAATAGTGAGAGAATGCAAAATTTTGGTGAAGTAATGTGTGGCCATTTGTGTCTATTTGTTTTAAAATTGTTATGAGACAATTATAATTTTAATGATATTTAGATATAATAAATGGACATTTTTGGAGATAAAATAGGTCAAACTAAACAAACTAAAGGGCTTAGCGTACCTGCTATCGATCTATAAAAAATTAAAAGTGAGATTGATCCAGAAATAGAAAAATTCAAAAGTCAAATTGATCCAAAAATATAAAATATGATTCAGCAATTTCAACCATTAATAGACACAAAAATAGGCGATGCAATTAAACAATTTCAGAAAGAATTTAATGCTATTTTTAAAGTAACTAGAGGTTATATTGGCTTTAAAGGTAGAAGACTTGCATATCTAAATGAACAAATGGATGCAAAGGATACAGTGAACAAACATTACTTCTATAATGAGTTATCAAATTTTGTTACAAAGTCTGAATACGCAACATAATTCAGTAACTATGTCACAACAACAGACTTTGATAAACAAATAAAGCAGAATAATGAAAGATTTAAACAAAATTTAACAAGCATTCTGACACAATTCGATAATTACTTTACCAAGAGAGAAACAGAAATACTTTTTACAGATAACGTAATAGATATAGTCCAAAGCTTTAAAGACATGAGTAATCTTAAAGATAAAGTATATCATAGACAAACAATTGAATTTACATTCATGATGGGAGGCGAGCAAAAAATGGACAATTTCGAATACAATTTCATGCTTAAAAGAATTATTGTCGTTGGTAAGAATATAAATAGTGACTTGAAATTTGATGATTTTGATATTAAAGTAAGTGTGGCTGATAAGATGCACCAAATAAATAATAATAATCAATGCATAATAGTACACAAATTAATTTTGTATCTGTAAGATTGAAAGATTCTGTTAAAACTGTTCCTGTAGATGTAAAGTTAATTGTATTTGGTGAAATAATTTAAAATTTAATAAATTTCATCTGTATAAATGGATAACCATGCTTCACATTTAGTTCTTAAGGACGATCACATTTATTGTTTGAAGTGTAAAAAATTTACTGAGACACATAATCCACACAGAGTAACAACAAAATATGGAATACAAAGAATTGAAGGACTTTGCACATTTTGTAAATCTAACAAGAGCAAATTCGTTTAAAAAAAATTTGTAGTCCGTGAAGGTGTAATTAATATTCATGAAGAAATTATTAGTGAATTACATAAACTGGCGAGAAATTGTCTCTCTTGGTATAGATGATTTACGGCAAACTGATCTAGTCGAAATAGACTCAGGCAATCTAAAGGAATTTCAAAAATAAACCAAGGATACAAATATTTATTGACAATCATTGACATCTTTTCAAAGTTTGTATTGGCTGTTCATGTTAATGACAAAACAGGTAAGAATGTGGTCCATGCATTCGAAAAAAATTTCATAATTTTCTAATCTGATTATCTAATAAAAATTATTTCTTATAAATGGCGAGCTTCAAAAATCTGTATGTCTGCGAACTGGATGTTAGAGCAAAAGAAAATAGTGAAACTGACTGGAAATATGTATCAATACATTGTGAATTATCTGAAGGTTTTATGAGAAATTTTCAAGACAAGTTACATTGGGATATTTTATCATACTGTAAAAAACTGACTAAAGATTTTATCAGAGAATTTCAAAATAGATTAGATTGGAATGGTATATTATCTAACCAAGTGTTGTCTGAAAGATTCATTAGAGAGATTTAAGATAAAGTAAATTGGGGTGATATATCATCTAGCTATGTACTGTCTGAAAGATTTATAATATAATTTCAAGGCAAGTTAGACTGAACTTCAATATCATCATTTAAAAAATTATCTGAAGATTTTATGAGAGAATTTCAGGATAAATTAGACTGGGTTATTGTATCATCTAGACAAGAACTAACTGAAGATTTTATGAGAGAATTTCAAGACAAATTAGACTGGTATGAAATAACAATTGACCAAAATGTAGCTGAAAATTTCATAATAGAATTTCGAGATAAACTTATTTGGGAATAATTTTAAAATATCAGTACATATTAGATACACTCTTACAAAAATATGTCATCCTTATAAACTAATTGAACAACCTGATGATATTGAATGTTCTGTATGTTTAACTTATGAAAATCATCAATTTGTAAAAACAAAGTGTAATAATATTTTTCACAAAGAATGTATTGATGGTTGGCTAGAGGAAAGAAATAATTGTCTATTGTGTAGAAGTAATATTAAAGTAATTATTGAAACTCAGATTGGATTATGAGTCTGATGATGATAAGGTTAAATTGTAAACGATTGCAAAAATTACTTTTCCACAAATAAAACAAATTTTTTCTATATAAATGGAGCAGGTTCAACAGCAGTCTTCTGTGAAATCCAAATTTTGCAAATACTGTAATACTGAGAAGTCAATTGATTATTTTACATTACAGAAATACACAAAAGGTGGTTCATAACGACATGTAGACTATGTATAAATAAATATCACGTAAAAAGTTACAATGAAAGCCAAATTCCTTGCCTATGTGGAAAACGTGTTGCTAAATATTATTACAAAGAACATTTAAGTCTGATTCCGATTGAAGAATAATGAAGAAGCTGTCACTGATCAAGCATCCACATCTACAAGGAAATGTAAAAGTTGTCAAAAAATTAAAGATTTAAGTTTTTTTACATAAAAGACAACTATAACAATAAATGTAAGGAGTGTACTTTAGATTACATGAAGAAATAGAAAGGCAAAGCTGCTGAAGCAGTCAAGCATCTTTAACTTAATGATTAATTATCTCTTAAATAAGAATTCTCAACATCTATTAAATAACTACCCTTACCATCGATCTGAAGCGAGGAGGCACTCAAATCAGCATGCAATACAAAAAGGGGAATGCTCCTGATCGTGGGAGTTGTTAAATTGTAAGATTTTTCCCTTAATGGGCATTTAGGACACATACCGGTTTCCTGGTAGAACAATCTATAATATGCTTTGCTAATAAGTCGCCTGTGGAAACAGTATTGAGACATCTTAGGCAAATATGCTTTTTACCATTATACTTACTCAGTTAGGAGGAAAAGAGTCGCAACATATCTCTGATTCAAACAGAGTGAATAATCGTCTCCTGCAGCATGTTTACATGCAGCTTACACTGACCAGCAAATTCAAAGAAATGATGGGCTCCAACAACTTTGTTTGTAACTTTACAATCTTTATCCTGCTTGTCTCCCTCAGGGTAGAAACATGAACCAATATCCCAGTATTCTGTGCCTCATATTTAGGAATGTACTGGATTTTAACGGGGAACTCAGTACTGTCAAAGTTATAGAACCCATGAACATCAATTTCTCTGCCACATGGAGATGTGCGCTGTGGATTTTTCTTATAATTTTTCTCAGAAGCAGTGATTGACGATTCAGAAAAATAGTTGTCTTTCTTATTTTGGACATTAATACATACCTTCTTATCAGATACATCAACAGGGAGCTCGAAATAGGTGGACCCCCATTTATCGGATTGAAGGCATGTGTATATATGTCAACGTGTAGTACTCAGTGGAGTGCTTTACCTGAGCGTCTAACTTCCATCTCGGAAAGCTTGGCCTGTATATCACTCAAGATGGAATCACGAAACCACTTAGTAAATGAGGTGCCCCACAATACCAAGTCACCCCCCCCCCCCCCCAAAGTACACAATTGTCGTTTCCTCCACACCTGAGTCCTGCGTGAGCTCACAACGTATCTCACTTGGTACTTTATGGCGGGATACTGCCGATCATTGATGATTTTGAGGAGGTATGCTTTCAGAAAACTAATTGGGTCTCTGTGCTCTACTGCTGGGTTCTCTATATGAGAAAACGAGATGAGCTCCTCAAATGCAACCTCAATCATCTCAAAGTTTAGCTGTGGCATCACATTACTAATCTGGTGTCCGTCTATAACAGGATGAGTGAGGGAACTGCCGCTAGCCACAGGATCACTGAAACTATCACTATGACTAGACTGCAGCCATCCTATCAGTGACACTGGATGTAGTAAGGAAGAGGCGACACTCAATGAGGTGCACCATTCTTTGATGGATTCTTGGGTACTGAGCACGGGATGGCACTGGATCTGGCTAGTGAGAGCAACCTGACTGCAGAGATGGCTGCCGGCGAGGAGTGCTGGCAGCTCCCAGCCCTGGTCTGGTAGCCTGCTGGAGGGATGGAAGCACATGGCTGCCAGAGAGATGAAACTGGTGCCACAGTGGCAGTGGCAATAGAGGCGTTGGGGGTGCTGTAAAGGAGTAGCTGTAGAGGGAAAGAGAGAGAGAGAGAGAGAGAGAGAGAGAGAGAGAAAGAGAGAGAGAGAGAGAGAGAGGGAGAGATTAAGTACAAACACTTTATAAGCTCACCTGCTTCTGTAAAGGAAGAAAGAACACAAAAATATTAAGCTCCTCACAATCGCCTGCCAATACAGAAACAATAGACTGAATTAAAAAACAAAACCTATACAGCAGAGGGAAAGACATACAAATTACTACGAGAATTTTTTTTAACAGGAATGTGTATTTACATGGTTCAAGCTGTGATGAAAATCATTTATCGCAGGTAGATGCTCTAGGATGGCCTGCTATTGCTGCTCCTCTCTCTTGGCCATCAGCAGCTGGTCGAGCTCACTCAGTATCTGGAGTATCAATGCTAGAAGAAGAAGAAGAAGAAGAAGAAGAAGAGTTGCCTCATGCCATGAAATCACCACACAAACTATAGGTAGGCAGCGCCAGTGGGCTGCCCTGTGGTGGTAGTGTGCAGAACTGCATCATTAGCATGTCTGACTGCAGCAGAGGCACAGTCACTGTCCGCTGCCTGCAGTCCCAATGCAGTGTAGTAATGTTGTTTGTACTCAGGGTTCTCAGAAGTCCCAGCTCCCAGTGCAGTGCAGTAACAATATTTCTGCTCAGATGGTCAGTATACGGTGTATGTATCTCTATTTGTAGTGCGTGTTAGGCGGTATGCTCAAAACATCATTAGCGATGTTTTTGGATCTTCATAGACGTGGTTTTTTGTGATATGTTATTCCTGGCGATCTCTAGCAGCTTAATTAGAGCAGAACACGACTGAAATCTGTAGCAGCGTGATTACACACGGTGAGTGTTTCATGTACCTGTGACAATGTTTTTAACTACCATTTATTTCTGATATGTATGATTTACAATACAAAAGACATTTGTTTTGCCAGATCCGTTTAGCGCAATATGTAGAGCGTTTCATGATGATTTTGACCCCAATTTCGTGGCGGTATTGCATACGAGATCAGAAAAAAGGGATCCATTTACACATTTAACTACTTTTTAATAGGTCGAAATTTTTTTCAAGATATTGCACCTATCAACAGCAGAAAATGGTGAGCTCTTCCCGGCAAATAAAGAGATCCAACCCCTGGAAATTGAATTTTGTAAGATCCAACCCCTGCAAATTGAATTTCGTAAATAAATAATATATTGTTATATCCGCCGCAAGATAACTGACATTGATTTCAATTTCGTGTTATGAGATCCTTCCAGTCCAACAGGTTAGCACAGACTGAGCGACATTTCCCGGCCAGAGCTTTTCCCTCCAATTTACAACAGGGTAACACCTAGAATAAAGGAAATAACCGCCCTATATCCTCCCACACGAACAGCTCACGACAGACTGAGCATTTTTTTCTACCAGTTTCCAAGTGTGGAGGGGAGAAATGGGGAATGGGAGGGGAATTGTTGGAGGGGAGGTGAAGAATTAGGGAGGAGGAAATCCCATGACATCATACAGTGACATCATCAGTGGGAAGTTGCCATGTGTACACCAGAGGGTGGGGGCTGTGGATTTTACAGAGGGGGAGGTGAGGGGAGGGTCCATCACCTTTAATAAATGAAAACTGAGCCAGAACTCTCTTTACCCAACTAATTCCATCTCAACAGACGTGTGGTCAACGTGGCAGATTGCTAAGTGAAGGAGCCTGGGTTCGTTTTGTGGGTGGGTCACAGATTTTCTCCACAGTAGAACTGGGTGTTGTGTTGTCCTTACGTTTGTATCATCATAACATACTATTTAAATGGCTGAATGGGCACATTCCGTAAGTCAATAAATTGAAAAGAAATGTTGACCTAGTCGGGTCACTAGCATGCTCCAGGTCAAATAGTTGCATACTGACAGTGTTCGTCAGAGTCACACATTGGCCAGAAGCCTTTCTAATAGCCTACATGGCAGCAGAAACAGTAGAACTGGCCTTAGTGTGAGGCTGGATTGTGAGGTTTGGCTTGCCATAAGTTATAACGATAGACAGAATAACGACAGACAGTTTGAATCTGTGCCTTCCCATGAGCTTTTATCTCTGTATGGCTGCGCACATTTGAGAACCACCATCTACCATCCTGTCATCAATGGGATGGTAAAAAGATTTCGTACAACTTTTAATGCAGCTTTAACGTGCAGTGGCGAGAAATGGACAGCCACGCTACCATTGGTTCTCTTGGGTCTACAAACTGCGATTAGGGGCGACCTAGACTGTTCAGTGGACCAACTGGTTTATAGCGAACAACTAAGGCTGCCAGCGGAGCTCTTTTCTGCAACACTGGCGCAGCTCCAGACATATGAGATGACAGCGGGCCTTCAACTTATAGTTACAACACAGAATAACTCAAATTCGGCCAAAATCGCTGCAGGTACATAGAGATAAACCAGTTTTCGTACATAAGGATCTGTGCACCTCTACACATGTTGGCCTCTGTGATGTAGTGAGTGTAGTGTAGTGTAAGGCTTCCACCGTGATGAGCTTACACAGGTCTATACAAGATACTTCCGTGGCACAATAACACGTTTAGCGTTTATTGTCATGGCAAACAAGAAATGGTCTAGATTGAAATCAACCCACCCTGATGAGGATACCACTGAAGAGTATCAGATGCCCCCGATGGGATTCAAGAGTTCAAACACACAGACCAGCAGTACGGTTACACGTCGCCGACAGTAAAATTCCACCGTGGTTTTAGGTAGTTCCTATGCATCTTGCAACTCCCTCAGACTCTGCAGTACCATCCCTGCAGCTTTGTGCATGTGATATTCCAATATAAGTCAGAACTAAGTAGAAATCGAAGAAAGTTATATCTACCACCTTCTGCAACCCTTTTAGAAACAGGCTAACCTGTGATACTGCAACAGGACTGTGTTTTGACCATTCGATGGTAATGGGAACATGTTGCCATAGCCCACCAACTGTACATGATGTGTAATGTCAGCATCAAACGAAGCCTGCTCCTGCAACATGAGGTAATATAGAAGACAGTACGGGAACTTGGGGAAGGATGTAGCTTTTGCTACTGCATTGTGGTGCTTCTCTAAACTACAAACAGGTACTACAAATGCACGTCTCTCAGGGCTCATTCACGTCTATCACCCCAACATTCTATCAAAGTTATTCTGTAACATCCAACAGAGAAACATTATGAATTATAAAAGCTCCACTAACTTCATCCGACAGAGAACTCGATAAGATTTTTACCGCATCTCTCTCCTCCCATATATCGAAAACAAATACCGCATGCACGAGGGAATCGAGCACATGTGACGATCCTATTAAATACACAGGTATTGATCCACTACACAGACCAGTTTAAAGTTTCATCACCTGTACTGCAGGAGGATGACCGTATCCCACAGACTATACTGTAAGTCACAAGAGACGCTCCCTGTGACCCTGTGTCAATGATTGAAACATTGTTTCTTTCTGCTGTATCACGCTTTGCACACTGCCATTTATTTTGTTTTTCTGCCACGACTATGAGGTCTGTGTCAGGTTCTAAACTGACATTAACTGCCTCACACAGAAAACTAGATATCGCACGGTGTAAATCATGTTGTTACTGCTGCTACCATAACACACCACACACAATGGATGATTTTAAATAAAAGACAGTTACAACATAAGGGAACTGGAAGAGTTTGGCAGCGTTGTGGAGAGTTTCCAAACTGCAGTCCGGAGGTAATTGATAACCTCTACATTTAAAGTCACCTGTCACAGTGACGGAATAGCTGAGGGCTCTGCATTCCGTTTCGACTGATTCCTCATATACAGTCATGTAGGCGATCATTGTTTCAATGCTAGTCATCCCAAGAAGATGTTGCCCGTCCACCAAAACTCTTTCTCAAACTCAAAAAAGCGATGTCAGTTAATCATTATGTGGTAACCGACACCGTGCCAGCGGATGGATGGGATGGAAAAGACACTGGCGGTGTACTGTAATAATAAGCATCACAGTTGTTGGTGGGAACAATTTTAGCAAATAACTTCAGCACTAACCAGTGTTGCGACAGCATGTTTCCCAGTTTTAAAACCATAGTTAAACCGCCCCTTCTCTACTTTGCGAGTATCATTACGAATGTAGATAGATGACTGTGCAGTACGTTCATTCATTGTTAACTGTCGAACAAATACATCATCAAAGTATACCAGACAGCGCTCTATCTCGAGCATATTGCATAATTTACGATTTATCTCTATGCGGATGGGAGTCACAGAGCATTCTCGCAATCTTAGGATAAAATTAGGGACTTAAAATGCCTCCCCACACTGTCTTTGACCAGCCCGCCTTGAGGCACCATTACCAATTTAATCTGCAGCTGACCAGAAGTAGACCGCTACATTCTGCGTCTCACGAATGAATGGAGCTAGCCGAGACCTCGCGCATCCAAGGACACAAGATTGCTCCAGATGCTCCCATCTCGAGGAGATTAACACCCCTTATAGGTGTATAGTAACTGATTTGAAAGTGTTGTGATGTACTAACAGATGGTTAAGAAGATCAAGAAATGGGTGATTTTTATGCATGATGGATCTCCATACAGATGGAGTTCGAAGCATTTTTCCTAAATCAACTAGGCTATCAATTTTTAAAGTATCTTTCTAGTGTCTCCGTCGAGTACCAGGAGGGAATTGGTAAGAGAGAACATAATCACACTCCTTAGGCTGCACAGTTCTGCACTTGAAACAGGCTATAATGTTAGATGGCTTGTGTTTCCGACTTATCAGTCATGTGGAATGCAGCACTGTTAATATTCCAATGTAATAAATATATTTCCACTGCATGACATACATCCTTCTTGCATGTTTCTCTACGATAAACTGTGGTATCGAAACGTAAAATGCCCGCATCTCGTGGTCATGCGGTAGCGTTCTCGCTTCCCACGCCCGGGTTCCCGGGTTCGATTCCCGGCGGGGTCTGGGATTTTCTCTGCCTCGTGATGGCTGGGTGTTGCGTGATGTCCTTAGGTTAATTAGGTTTAAGTAGTTCTAAGTTATAGGGGACTGATGACCTAAGATGTTAAGTCCCATAGTGCTCAGAGCCATTTTTTTGAACCGTAAAACGAAAAACCTAATTCCTTAAAACAGTGGTTCTGTGTGATAAGTGCACAATATAGCTCTCCAGAGATGTATAGCGTCCACTGTTCACATCCAATCATGGTTCAGAAATTATATTATGTCCACATCAGTCCTATATAAAATGATAGTAACAGAGAATACCTCTTACAAGGAAACAGATAAATGCATAGCAGCGGCGTCCGACATGTGAAATTATAAGTCATGCCGCCACTAACTCTGTAAACAGCACATCTGTCAAGCAGGTGTATACACAGGGGATTGCAGTCTCTCACAAACACCTATCGCTAACTTAGTTATGTAACTGAAGTATCGATTTTACACTTCATATATGGCAGAGGAATGAAGTACACCACATAAATCTTGGATCGTTTAGAGGAATGTCTCACGTTTCATCATACATGAGATGGAATTCCTATGATGACCAAGAGATTCACTGTTAACGATCGCAAGTAGACGCTGCTCTTAGAAATCAAGCGGTTGTATAAGAGTCGAACGCAGGCTATGTCACACAACTGATGCATCCTGACAGAACATCAGGAAAAAAATGGTCAAATAATCTTCAGCAGCGTCTCCCTGTCTCTCTCTCTCTCACACACACACACTCTCTAGAATGCATCATCAGTCTACCATTAAATCGTACCTCGTTACAACTCCATCTCAACCGACCAATCAATTCACCCTCTGTCATGCTTTAACGCAGATGCAAGTAAGTTTAGAGGCAGATAGTTTTCTGTCTTCCTGAAGAGCGACAAATACAGTAGTCATCTTGCTTGTATCACTGTTGCCTCAATGGACATGCAGTAGAATGCTACCTCGATGGAAAAAAGTGACCGTTTCTCTGGTTCCCTTCTCTTCCATGTGAATGTATTCTTGGATACCTCTTGCTGTCACATACTTGTTCAAAATGGTTCAAATGGCTCTGAGCACTATGGAACTTAACTGCTGTGGTCATCAGCCCCCTAAAACTTAGAACTACTTAAACCTATCTAACCTAAGGACATCACACACATCCATGCCCGAGGCAGGTTCGAACCTGCGACCGTAGCGGTCGCACGGTTCCAGACTGTAGCGCCTAGAACCACTCGGCCAATCCTGCCGCCTCACATTCTTGTTCCCATCTACAAATTGTTCTGGGTCAAGCAGAAGACACACAAGTACTTCCTCAATTTCTACGCATTTCGGTGTATATCCCTTCTATATATACGTGTTTCCGAAATTCTATCAATTTTTTATGTCAATTCTACCCATGTGGTCATGACATAACCTCTCGTTCCATGTTCTAAAATTGTTTGTAAATTTAGTACAGCTGCCAACACCTAGCACAAATGCACTGATCGGAAGGTATAGTATAGCACTGTACTAGATTGTATCCAGTCGTCTCTACCCCGCATATTCCACATTTGCAGAGCATCCGCTCTGTTTTCTGTATATTTGTGTAAGTGTAACGTGCAACGCCGGTGGCCTGTGCAGGGATGATTCACGTTTCTGGTTAATGGAAGGAGCTGTCCGAATGGAGAGGACTGTTGGACTGTAGGAATGTATATGACTTAACTGTGTAATCCTCTAGACAACTGAATAGCGAACTAATACCTAGTATGCTATGGTTAGCTTTGGTGATCGCGTGGAAATTTGAGAAGATTGGATATGGAGTTGCGTTTGAGCTGGACAATTTTCTCTCTGATGTAAATTGTTTGGATGAGTGCTTCTACACATTTCGCGCCTTTATTTAGTAGAGAGAAGATCGATTGTGGTGTGTGTATCTAGCATGTGGAAGATACGTTTGCCAGTTTCTAAACATGAGTAACACCTTACTTGACCTTGAAAATTATAGGGATGATTTCGAATCTGCTACACCACTAACATCTGTATTCACAAGTGGAAATATCAGTTTTATCTATTTTTATCGAGTTTCCGCGTAAGTGTCTTTGCAGACGTGACAAATTTCTAGTTAGTCAGTGGTTTACAGCAGAGCCCACTTAGCTAAAGTTTCAGGTTTGTAGACAAATAATTTCCAGTCCATATCTTCAGAATTAAGTTGTGCGAGCGATCGGTAGGATACTGCTGTGTGCTTGATATTGAGAAGTACCGAGAAAGTTGTATAATATTATGGCAAACCATAAGAAAATGCATGTGTTATTGTAACCCTGAAGTCTGGAGACTGGTGTAGAAAAGCAAGCAAGCAGGTCTGGACCAGAAACAATATTGTGTTTGTGCCGAGGGGGAACGAGACCGAATTTGTAGAACAGCTCTGAGAGTGACTTTTGTCCTCTCAGGGCGCTCTGGTCACCCGTCAGGGGTGTATGAATGCCGACCTCACAGGGAAATATGTAGTACTGCAAGAGGTTCATATGGTGCTATCTGTCTTTGTGGTATATGTACGAATGACGTAAAAGGGCTGATTTTGTACAGTGCAAGATTCGAATTGTATGTTTACTACAGCGACATGATACGCAGTGATATATTTGCTGGGTTGGAGATTTGTTTCATGCTCTAATATTCAAGCTCCTGTCCTCTGTGGGAGAGCAGTGTAATTGAGTATGAGTCTTTCCATATTTCACGATCTGTAGGCACTACTCATTCACAAGACTTCCTCTTTGCCGGGACATAGGAGCGTCTACAAACTGATTCGAACAAGATGGAGGCAACATATGAATGGAAAGATCTGAGAAAGCAAGTGTTCAAAGACAAGTTGAAGCAGACCATCCATCTCTGGCGGGGATGCCGTCACTCATCCGCCACAGTGGCATTAGGACATCTCCAGACCAATAGCTGTAGGATGCCGAAAATTCCGGTCATTTTTTCTCTTCTGTAAGACAGTGCTTCGAATTCTGTTTGCATAATTATTCTAATTTCCCCCCGTCTGTGGTTGGAGAGTGCTCTCCTTCCAAACAACAAGAATGCTTTTATGATTAACGATGTTTTCGCAAGTGTGCATAGGCTTTTAGTGGTGAGAACATTTAAAGTTTATGAGATGTATTTTGATAACAGTACGAACACTTCGCTCGATGCATCAGCCATGCTGGGTACACGTGCACGGCTAGATGCAGCTCGCAAGTCCCATTAGGATCACAAGGAGCAATGCACCCTGTGCTGTTCTGTGATGTCAGCATACACAGGTATAGCTTCAGCAACAGAAAACACACGTGCTGCCCAGAGGTGTCTCATGTGTGGGACCAGCGTGAGGGCTCCTTGGAGTTCTGTGACATCAGTATAACACTCGAAGAACTAAGTGTATACCCGAAAATAGACCCAACCTTCACCTGCTCGGTGTAGGCAGCAGCAGCATGAGTGCAATGGCTCGTGCTGGCTTGTGTCCGGTGCCGGGTTGCAGCTGTGTCGACGCGCCCGAGCCCTTTGAGCGTCTATGCTCTGGAAATAGGTCTTTGCTCCTATCTGCTCATGTCAGCAATAGTGCCTAGGTGGTCACGTATTTCGACAGGAATTTCTCAGGTGATAAGTATGAAAGGGATGCTGCTGTCTCATGCTTGAGGGACCAGAAGGGGCCTGTGCATGATGGCCGTATCACTTCGCGGGGGTGCGGTGCATCCCTACTTCTGGGAGCATGTGCGGTAGTCTCCTGAGTGGTCCAGTAGACAGGAGACAGTGGGCAGTGCCTGTGCACATTGTTTGAATGTCTGTTGGATTATTTTGCGAGCAGGTCGGTAGGCTATGCTATGCGTTATTTGTAAAGATTACGAGTTTTCGTGTCTGCACATCAGTCTACCACATTATTTAGGAGGAGTTTGCATGTCTGTGTGCTGTGTACTGAAATTATTTAGGTAATTTAGGAGTTGTTTGTATGTCTGCAGAGCATTATTTCCGTAATTTACGAATAGTTTACAGGTTTGTAGGCCTTGTGGCGTGACCCCAAGCATGTCAGAGTGTGTATTTTGTATCAGTGTGATAATGTCCTGTCTAAACTCCATCCTTAAATAAATTGTTCCAAATGAAATAAAGTTCATTCCTTCCTCTCCTCAGCAGTCCAGCGCTGGCTGTCTTTTCCCCTCCTGACAGTTATCTTGGGTTACGTCATGGAACAGACGACAGCGTTCTCTGGTGGCAGTACTGTGTACTAGGTCTGTTGGACTCTGGACCCATAACGACCACACTGTTTCCGGCCATTTCCCCCCCTCAGACCGCCACCTTGGATTATGTCACAGAATGGACGGCAGCGTCCTCTGGTATCAGTACTGTGTACTAGGTCAGTTGGACTCCAGGTCCCATGGCGACTACACTTGAGGGTGGTACTGCATTTGGTTGTTTAAATGAATAGTGCATGTAAAATAATCACTTATGTCCAGCACAGGTCGAATCCTCTTGCTGTGGTTTCTTAGGACAAGGTGTCAGTCAGATGACTTGGGTTAATGGAGGTATCTCAACTGCCCTTTCTTTCCTGCCATTTTCTTAGGTTAGCAGAGATCGCCCATATGACCTATCTTCCCTCCAAAGTACAAACTTCCTGCCAGTTCCTAGGAAGAAGTGGCGATCAGATGACTTAGGTTAGTGGAGGTAGCCAAAATCCGCCTTCTTGCATGATGTCATCGCCGCCATCTTCGATACATTTGGCAACAATGGAGAGTGGAGTAATGCTCTCCTATCTCTACAACTAGAGATGCAGTGGAGTGGTCCTGTAGTTTTTCTTGGCCGTAATGACACATCATTAAATCAACAGCCATTTATTTCTTATAATTCTACAGTAACTCTGTCTTCTTTGCAGTGGGGCCTAGCAGAAGCCTTGCTGAGCCCATGTTGCATTGAGGCGCAAGTTAGTGCTTCAGTGTCTGGTGAGGAATCTGCCATCTTGGCCCTGCCATTGTCCAAGGTCAGTGCCATGGCCCTGTTGTAGGAGGGTATGTTCACCAGTACAGCACCACAGCATGGTGTGGCTGTGAACGTCTGTCGGAGCCCCAGTGCTCTCGTTGAGTGAAGCTACACTTAGCCTTGGCCAAGGAAATCTGCATGCCCCTGTTGTCGCTTGTTTATTGACGAAGCTGTCCAGGTAAAAATAAGCTTCGTCAGTAAACCAAATGCTGCCCACATGCATATCGCCGTCATCAATCCTGTGCACTATATCGTTAGCGAATGTCTCTCGTGCAGCAATGGTAGCGGCGCAGAGGGGTTGCCGCGTTCGAATTTTGTATGGATAGAGGTGTAAACTCTGGTGCATGAGACGATACGTGGACGTTGGCGTCATTTGGACCGCAGCTGCAACATGGCGAACAGGAACCCGAGGCTGCTGTTGGATCACCTGCTGCACTAGCTGTGCGTTGCCCTCTGTGGTTGCCGTATGCGGTCGCCCTACCTTTCCAGCACGTTCATCCGTCACGTTCCCAGTCCGTTGAAATTTTTCAAACAGATCCTTTATTGTATCGCTTTTCGGTCCTTTGGTTACATTAAACCTCCGTTGAAAACTTCGTCTTGTTGCAACAACACTGTGTTCTAGGCGGTGGAATTTCGACACCAGAAAAATCCTCTGTTCTAAGGAATAAACCATGTTGTCCACAGCACACTTGCACGTTGTGAACAGCACACGCTTACAGCAGAAAGACGACGTACAGAATGGCGCACCCACAGACTGCGTTGTCTTCTATATCTTTCACATCACTTGCAGCGCCATCTGTTGTTGAAAATTGTAACTACTGTAATTTCGAAAGTTTGTCCGCCTGAAAATGTACTGTTATCCCAAGCATATTGCAACAAACGGTGTATTTCTATCGCTGCTCGTTTAGTTTTTATTGCCGTTTCAAATATGCCGGTCATTTTTGAAACTCCCTGTAGGTGGAAGGCACAACAGTGACACAAAGGACAGTCCAAGAGATGATATCAGCATACAGCTGATAAGGCAGTACTTACAATGCTCAGAAGTAGCGGCGCAGCTCCCTGTTCCCCAGCTGAACAGCTCGTGTGTGGGCAGATCAGTTCTTCATTCACGAAAGATGAGCCTGGCCCTCATCTTTGAGTAATCACAGGTGTCACTAGAAGGAATAGAGCTTGTTGAGCTGAAGTTCGTTCCGCAACTGGATAGCTGTGGAGTTGTGGCAATAGACTTCAAGCTGGCAGTGGCAAACGACACTTTGTCATATTAGCCAGGTAATCCTGCAACTAGCAGAGCTTTCCTTCCATTGGTATCAGTGATGCAGATGGAGTGGGCAGACTCTGAGTATTGGTGGAAGGAAGGCAAGAATTTTAGAGCAGTCGATGACATGATACCCTCCTACTGGTAACTGAACGTGTTCCAGTATTCTTAGCCTGTCTGTGGTCTTGGCTAGCCAAATGTTTAACTTCAAATTTTCAGAGCATTCCTTTATCCAAAGTTTGCAGCCTGAAAGGCGTTCTTGCGTCACCCCTAGGTGAAGTGACTACACGTAGACTCATCACAGAGGAGTATTTTGTCTTCTCTGCACTGTTCTCTATATGCTGAATCATGTGTTCTCGACATTCTCTTTCTCTCTCTCTCTCTCTCTCTCTCTCTCTCTCTCTCTCTCTCTCACACACACACACATTCTGAAGAAATGAGCTCCCTGCTTGTTTCTACTGCCGCTCTTTCGAGTGTTGTCATTGGTTATGCCTTCTTTGCATACCTGAGGGGCGTGCTTCACATAGTGCTGTCCTTTTCGGTTCTAACAAAATTTTATTGCTGCATTTAACTACTATTCTGCAATGCAGCATACCAGTTATTAAGAGTTTTTCCCATTTCGTTCACATATGGAGTGTGGAAAGAGTGATTGTTTAAATGTCTATGTGTGCATTGTAATTAGTCTAATCTTGTCATCGTTATCAGAATTGGAGCAATGCATAGAGGTTGTAATAAATTCCTAGATTCAACACTTAACGTTGGTTCAGAAACTTTCTAAGTAGGTTTTCACGGGTTAGTTTGTGTTAGTCTTCAAATGTCTCCCAGTTCAGATCTTTTAGAATCTTCGTGACATTCTCCCATGGATCAAACAAGTATGTGACCATTCGTGCAGTACTTCTTTCAGTAACCCCTGCTAGTCCTGCTTCGTTAGGGCGCTACAAACTTGAGCAGTAATCTAGAATGGGTCACGCAAGTGTTTTGTATATAATCTCCTTTGTAGGCTGATCACATTTTCCTAGTACTACACAAATTAACCGCAGTTGCCACCTGTTTTACCTGTGACAATTTCATATTTCTACAAATTGTTACGCTCAGGTATTCGTATGAGTTCACACATTCCAATTGTGACTCAATGATATTGTAGTCAAATGATGTGGTACTACATTTTTTCGTGTTGCAAAGCCCACTTTTTACGTTTCTGAACATGCAAACTGACCATTTTTATTGAAAATTACTACTAATTTGCAGTATACATCTAGTGACAGACTGCGAGGACACAAGGCAGGAACATGAGTAGCGAGGAAGGAAAAACTCACTTAGTCACTATCGAGCATCTGACTTTCATAGACAGAGTAATTATTGACCCTCACATTACAAATTGGATGGGGTTACTTTGTGTCTGCCTTTTGAAAATTATTGTAAGCTAGTCAGGTACATAATATTTTAAAATTTTGAATTTTTGTTTTGTTTTTAATGAAATATTGTACCAGGTTCCATAAATATTTCAAAATTTTCGGTTAATCTTAACACAAAATTTAATATAATAATAAACGAGATTTGTATTTTTAATTTATTTGTGATGGCCATAAGGTAATCCCATTCTGTTGTCAGTACATGCTATTGAAAGTGCATTGGTACTGGTAAGAGTGTGCTAAAAGATATTTTCAATTTCTGGACCCTGCTTACACATCAGCATCTCTTTAAATAGTATGAAATAGTATGTTGTTAATATAAACCAACAACAATTAGCTAATTTTTTTTATTTTTTAGGGTGGGTATAAAGTATTCCCCCACACCCCTTCCTAGGTATACATGTTATTAAAAATGTGTTTCTATTGCAAGGCCTGAAGTAGTCAGCATAACTGAAATTAATTAAAGTTCCAAACCAGCGCAAGTTCTCAAACCTTTTGGTTTTTAAAGTTAGCTCGGAACCATATGAAATCTAAATAATGTTATACCACACGATTTCTAACAGAAAAAAATGTTGAAAGTCAACAACTGTACTGCAAGCAGAAATAAGCAGCCTTCCAAATACTGTCAGAAATCTGCAAAACTCTTTTCATTGTTGCAGAATGGGTTGCCATGCGGCCTAAAGCGCCTTGCCACGGTTCATGCGGCTCCCCCAGATGCAGGCTTGAGTCCTCCTTCTGGCATGGGTGTGTGTGTTGTCCTCAGTGTAAGTTCGTTTACATGGAGTAAGTGTAGGCCTAGGGACCGATGACTTCAGCAATTTGGTCCCAATTTCCAAAACTTTGCATTATTTCACAGTAAAAAGTTAGTGTGTGGAAACAATGTTGACGTGAAATAAAACACGTTTCTCAGCTGCTACGCCATCTACATTTCATAAGTCCATAGATGTTCCTCAGTAGGAGCGCGACAGGCATTGTGGACAAAAATTGATCACTGACCTATGGGTTGCCTAAATGCCAGGGACAAATGCATAAAGTCATCAATGACCTTCGAGATTTACCTCAAGGATTCATCAATGATGGTGACCATATGGCCTCATCATGCCCATTTCCTCCCTCTCCCCTTCCCTCTCCTCTAATCAGAATCTAATAGTAAAACAACAGCCAATCACAGCCTAATATTTTAAAATGAAACAGCCAATTGCAGTGTTCAAAAGTGTTCAGTGCGAAGGTGCAATCGGAAGATTTTTAACAGTGTAATTACGTGTGATGAATGTTTCATGACAATATTCCTTGCGTGATCGGAATAATACTGCGCCAAAATTGTTTAAATGTCCCATACTGCCTTATCACACTAAAAATGTTTAAATAAATGGTATTCCATACACTGCAGTATATTTCCCGACAAATTCTTTAAATAAATAAATAAATAAACTACATACCAAACACTCCATTGTATCCTATAAATTGTTTAAATAAACAATATTTCACACACTGCCTTTTCTGCCAGAAATTGTTTAAACATTATTCCATACACTGTAATAGATTTCCCAACAAACAGCCCAACAGCTAAGTCTTTTTCCGCCAACTTCCTGGTGCAGGAGGGGAGTGGGTGTGGGAGGTGAGGGGTTAATTAATTGATGAAGTTATTTAATTGGTCAATGAAATTGATAGAGTAGGATGGGGCTATTCAACTAACGTAGGCCTCAAAATGTGCTTCTATCAACGAAGGGCATGTTGGAGATTTGGAGGTTTCCAAATGGATGTTGGAGATGGAGTGGGAGGAGGAGGGGTGGTTTTTTTCTCATTGTCCCCAAGGGGCCAAAACTCAACCCCCCCACACACAGGGTAATAAATAATTTAACAGAACAGTAGATTAAGGGGAATAGAAGGGGGTCATAAATCAATCAAGTTCGCCCCTGGATGTATGCTTATCCCTGATGTAGGCAACCTGCAATTGGGGTTAATATCCACTTTGACCCAATACTTATGTGCCTACCTAATGGTTAGCCTACCACTATATTTCAATTATATTAAATAATTACTCATTCTGGTATGCATCTGAAACACAGTATTAATGTAGTGTGGTGTGCAGAAAAACAGTCTAGAGATAAACCAAATAATAATTATAGCCCATCTGAATTCTACGATATCAAAAGCACTGAAAGTGCAATTTCTGATTTAAATTACTAGACACACAGATATTGTTACCAATAACAGTTTTTGCATTGCGTTATTATTTGTTACAGGACACAGGGAACGCCAAGCCCCCAACGTTTTTGGCAGTATTTGCGGTTTGTAAGTATTATTATAAAGCACGTTACCATCAAGCTGTATTATGAAAAAAAGATGCACAGAAGCGGGAATACATCACTTTTTACTTTATTAGTGTTGGCGCTATAGAGTACTAGAGTCGAATCTCCCTAAATTTCTGTTCCTTGCTATCTCTCCCTCTCTCAGCCCTCCTCTCTTCGTTGCTGATCTCACCTTAAGTAGTGAGTAAACTACTTCTTTTGCATTATTTGATTTCTAGTATTTCAAGCATTTGAAGTGTATTGAAATCCTTGGCTTAGGACAGTTACTTGTCTGGTTGTAACACAGAAAGTTATTACAAGATAACATTGGTTGCAGTAAGGCACGCAGCAATCTAGTACAATGGCAGCAGGATGGCTATTTTTTTTTTCTGCTCTGCTCACAGCACTGCTGACGCTGCCTGCCGTGAGAACTGCATAGCGTAACATTCAGTCGATATCAAGATTCGTACCCTCTACGAATCTGAATAATCCATATTAGTTATTATCAGATTTTATTCAAATCTGGTACACAACCTTTTGTTATTAATGGAATGATGCTGTCAAAATTTCAAAGTTTTATTCAGTATAGTTCCCAAGATAAAGAGAGTTTCCTAAAAGTCTTAAAACCTACGCTTGTTTTTTAAAAGCAAGTTAGGAAAAATAAAAGATTGACTTTCATTATCATTTGAAACCATTACGAAGTTGTCAGTGCATAAAAATCAATTAATTAGAATTTTCTTTTTAAAACCTAAGTCACTTTGCATTACGTAATACAAAAATCGGTCAAAATTATTATTTGATTATATTTTGTTGTGTGAGTGCGTGAGAATTACTGAAAAAGTGTATGTGGGACATACGTTAAAATTTATTTAATTTTACGGTAAACCTTGTACAAACAGACTGCGGGAAAGTTATGAGCAACCACGATTCAGGTGAGACATATGCCTGTGTGAGCATACTTTTGTATAAAAGCAACCAGAATGGCAGTTAGAGGCAGAATAAGTTTAATTCTCATTTTGAAGAATATTTCGCACTTTGCTTATTTTGATTAAACGTAATACAGGAAATTGAAGTTTTGCTGACATTAATTACTTTCAAACTGGTGATTGGATAGGGCAAGATTTGCTGTGAGAAGGTTCAGGAAGGAACGTTCTGTTTGGTCGTTTTAGATCAACAGCCAATCAGAATTAAGCTGTTCCCGCGCGAATAGAGGGGTGTGCAGAGAGGAGAGTACCTTGGGAGAGTAGCTTGTTAGCCAGTCTACACATAACACGATGTTAGATCGCTCCTTAAAAATACTCTGTAAGGTGACGAAATAGTGAGCTAATTTCGTTTCGAACATATCGTGAACATTTTAATGGAAGTTTGGTGTTTCAAAGGTAAATAGTTTGAGAGATATGAACGTCTGAACTTTCTGGTCGTAGTAACAGCTCCGCGAGGCGTGTTTCGTGCTCTGTACGGAATATCTTGGTGAGCAGTTCTTACGAAGAAGACCACTGAAACGACTGCAGTTTAACTCGCGAATAATTGTGGATCTGTGACTGGTAGAACGTGAAAATTAGTCGTGTCGTATTTGCTAAAATTGTGGCTGCTTTTTCGAGTGAATATTTGTTATACAGACAGTGAACTTTCAACGATAATGTTTCATCATATTAAATATGGACTTCATAGCCATTTAATGTGTTTCAGTATAAATAAAAACAGAGTTAATCTAATTTTAAACACTTTTCTGCAAGTAGACTGAGTATCTCGAACGCCCGATTTTTAAATGATGAACTTTCAGGAAATGACTTTCATTTAGAGTTACGCAGCCTCTGTGGTAGGTATTATGTAGTGGTTTCATCACCGCTGCTCTACACTGCCTATCATGTATCTGATACCACAGAATGAAGGGACATCGGCAAGAATCCTATCGAGGTACGTAGACTGAACGATTGCGTTAACAGCACAGACGACGGACCCCGCCCAGCTGCATGGTTTCTGACCAATGCTGGAAGATAGTGGATTCAGTTTATGTTTATTTTCAAAAGCTTCAGTCTGGCATAGACTTATCTTTCTGTTTTTCTTGTACACAGTGTCCTAGCCTTTAGAATAAAATTATATGAATGTTTCAGGATCCTGTCCTGAGTTCTTTGAGAAGTGGCACTTAAAATGAGATATGAAAATCTAGTTATTTATTGTGCATCTATTGACAGAACTGAGATCTGAGTTCAAAACTGTATAGTCCCATTCCTTGCATACAGGATTCATGATAAGGGAGCAATTCTGAACAGTGATAAACCCTAAAGTGGAAATATCAGACTCGAGTATGCATTGTTTTTGAAGGTTTCACCACAAATATCAGTGTTTAGAGCAGTTGATTGTTTTGAAATGAGAGCAGTTTCTAAATGTGTTCCTGCTCATGTGTCGTTCACTCAAGGCCAAAAATATTCATTTTCAAGCATTGTTGACTCTATTAAAAATACTCTGTTTAGAATCTTCTGCCATTTGTATAATACTGGCCCTAAACATTTGAGGCATCCTTTATAAAAACGAGCCATACTACATGTAAATGATGTTGTTCATTCATATGATGTACAGTACACAGGACTCCGCTGCCAGTATTGATTCTGATAACTTTCTATATTTAACTAGAACTTTGCATGAGATATTGCACCATCAGTTTTTTATAATTGTATGATTCCAATGTAAACTGCTCAAAAACGGTTTTGCACCATATGAATATGTATAACATGTGGTTGAAGGCGAACAAGGAATGAAATAGTAGTCTTATGAAACTAAAAACCAAGTTTTACTGTTAAATGAAATCAAAACAATACAAAATTAAGGCAGTCTGTTCAAAATTACTGTATTTGTATTGTAATGACGCAGGATTGAGGCTTTTTGATGGTGCATGAGAATTCTCGAATGTGACCTCAGGTGCAAAAAATCCTTCCTGGACATACAAAAAAGCCTTCAGGGTGGATAGGGCGAGACGTGGACACACCTGGGCCACAAATCAGCTTCTGCTGTGTGTTGGCTGCTGCTGTGAGACCTCCAATGTTCTTCTTGTTGCAGACTGTAACTTCTGAACCAATACCCTCCTAGTCACTCAACTGCAAGTGGCTCCTGTCATCTGTCACTCGCCTCACCTTGGCAGGCCACAGCCACCCCAGCAGCAATGTAGCAGTAACTTACAGCCACTGTATTTGGCTCGTCATTGCCATGGTATGCTGACCATGCAAGGCCTTGACACTATTGGGGTAGCATCTGCCGCCACCCTCATAACATTGCTTCCTAGTACCATCGGCTGTGTGATCGATGGCTGACCCCATCTCTAGAAAATGGATGGCATGTGTTGACACTTGGCTGCACTGTCGGATGACAGTATGCACCTGTAACTTATATAGCTTGCTGATTTGATAAAGAGATAACCGTCTTGCTGCTGCCATCTCCAGCTCCAACAGACTCCTGTAGCCCTTTCCGCACTTTGAACCCATAGTGCGCAGGTGGTAGAGACAGTGATGTCCTGAACAGCAGCGGAATGGCTCTTCCTTCCCTCCATATTGGTCACTGCATCCTGACCATTCCAGTTTGGCCCCCAACGTGAGGCCCCATTGCACTGCGACACTTTAGTACCCATTGGGGTACATGCAGTGTTCCATCTTGCTGCACTGCTACAGTAAGATTATACCATGATTGACCTATCCCTGCTCGACCTTGTAATGTATTCCTCCTTCCTCGTTCTTGTTACTGTCCACTATGGTAAAATCTCTCCAGAAGATTCGAGAGGAGTAAGATCTACAGTAATCTTTTTTCTTATCTTTTCTAGCACAGTTGGCTCCAGTTCTTCATGTCTGATGCTTGAAGCTGAAAGTCTCAGAATTTAGATTCTCATGGTTCAATTGATCCAAATAGTTTTGGAGAATGTCGTTGCAGAGTTTTTATTTTTAAGATAATTTACTGTCTTACATTTTACTACATCACATTGTCTTTGGAATGTTCACGTTAATAACCCTGAAATTACATTGTTTGGTCAAAATACAAATATATTCCCAATCACATCAGTCGCATGTTTACCACTCTTTGGTAATAACAGTAACAGTATTCCAAAGGGTTTACAAATTATCTTGAAAAAATGCTTTCTATTAGTTTAGATTATTATTTTATAAATGAATCCAGAAATAAACACAGTGAACAGTACTACATTGCGAATTACTAATAGAAATTTTAAGTGTGCCAAATATTTAGTAATGTCAAATGTTTCTAAAAAATTATCTGTAGATTCGGAGCTAGCACAGTAAATGAGGTAATTCCTTTTCATAAATGTTAGCTTAAAATATAACATATTCAGTATAAAATTATATGAAAGTTTTCAGAAAAACAGCTGAGATAATACTGACCTGTCCAAAATTCGAAAAACGTTACTGGCATTGACTACTACTGTTGAGTATAAGTAATGCTAGAGGATGATGTCCCTTTAGAATATCCCCCTTACAAAATATGGAAGCAATGTGTTTAAAATATTTTGTTACCCACTATAAGATTTGCCAAATGGTGTAAAAAATAATGCCAAAAGATAGAATAGACATGTATAAAAGTATCTGATATGTAACATATTACTAAAAACGTAAGAAAAATATCAACTATACAAGTCATAACATATACATATATGAGCACATGGCATTCAGATTTTCGGATCTGTGAAACATTCTGTAACTAAGACAAATGATTCAAAGTGAAAACTA
Organism: Schistocerca gregaria; assembly: GCF_023897955.1. Lineage (NCBI taxonomy): Eukaryota > Metazoa > Arthropoda > Insecta > Orthoptera > Acrididae > Schistocerca > Schistocerca gregaria. The sequence goes on along the minus strand of NC_064931.1, from coordinate 853,856,048 downwards.
CAACATTAAAATGATACAAAGTAAAAACTACAACATTAAAACACTAAACTATAGAAATAAGTGCTGAGTCAATGTAAATAACTATAATTTCAAATTAAAAGTTTATATCTATAAAGTCATACGTTCAAAATAATTAAAACAGAAGAAAAAATTCAGAGCCTAAGTGTACAACGAGTGAGCCAACTCGAAAAACTCACAATGAAAGGAACAAACCAAAAGAATATACTGAATCACAGGCAGGAGTATAGTACATAGACAATCAGCAACATAAACCGGAGTATGTAAGGATATGGAAGGAGAAACTGATGAAAAAATATTAGGGCCTAAGTTTACAGTGTTGGAACTAACCCACGAATCCAAACCACACCAGGTACACACTAGCAGAAATGTTACGACAGAACAAAATGAATGAAGTTCATAATCCTACATAAATTTGTTCAATCAGATGTAAAAAATAATTATAGAAAGCATCTAGCCTTAATCAATAGTTGCCCACTCTCCTTGAGTACACACACACAGTCGTGATGACCAGGGGCACCCAAAACAGAGTGAAGCATGATTTTGCCCACAACTCAAGTTCTAATGAGATACAATATTGCAGTACTCAGGATAAATACAGGTAATCAGAGTCATAAATAGCTTTGAATGATGACATAATCGAGTAGCTTGAGGAACAAAATCAGAGTGTGACATCAAAGATGTATACTCTTTTTATACAGTCTATACTGGTAAATGCCTTCCATACTATTTGCTAATTGTTCATAAAAACTAAACTACATACATAGAAGCCTAGAAGATTCATTTACGACTGATAAAAAAATACATACTGAGTGTTGAGATAAGAAATTTAATTGAAACGTATGACTCCTAAAGTATTAGTGCTTAATTTTATCAGATTCTGGTAGCTATTTACAATGTGGTTCACAGAATGCACTCTTTAACATTTTCAGTTTTCAGACAACAAATCATCAGTGATAGAACATTAACCTTTCACAGCATTATTTAAAGTTACATAATGCATTGGAGAGTTAATCCTCCTATTTGAAAAAAACATACATTTATGTGGAATAACGCTGTCCATAGCAGTGACGACTTTTCTAAATAAATATTTCCATGAATTCTTCATATAGGATAATTACTTGGCTATCAATTTACAAATTTCTTTCACAACACTGATGTAGTTGACAGATGTTTGAGTACATTATCCTGCATCTATGACCTCTTGTACGTCGACTGGACTAGCAAGCGTGCAGCCATACAGGAGTGTGGGAGTGGATCTACACTTATCTTTCAGTTTCCTCCCTAGATTTCTCATCACACACTCCAGCAGATAGGTAACTTCCTGTCTAGCTTTCACAACAAACCCTGAAACATTGTTTTGTGTACTAAGTATGCTGTTCAATGCATCCCTGACATCAGATGGCATATGTTTTCCCTATCTATATCGAAAAAATAAGTATACATGGTTTACATCAAAGAATCTTCACTCAATTTATCACATTACCCATGACTTTACCCAAAAGAGTTCATGATAAATTTAATTATTTCTGCAAAGTGCATTGGAATAATAATAATATTTAAGACTAATAGTATTCTAAGAAGTAGATATTTAATGGCATTGTCCCATTTCAAAATTGTAAAAGGATCTACACATTTAGTTTCATGGCATACATGTATCAAATTCTAAAGAACAAATCTGTTACAAAACGGAATTATATACTTGTATGAACCTGCAAATATAGTGTATATTTTCTTCCAGGCTATGGGTCACTATGTGCCCATGTTCAAAGGTCTTGTCCTCTACACTAAAAGTTAACAGTACCTGAGATTTTACCAATTTGCTTTGCTTACCGGTCGCTCCTCTTTTCTTTACACCTACAATGGACTAAATTCTTAGAATAGATGATCTTCTCTCTGCATTGTTCAGATACATCAAAAATTGGGCTACCTTTATCAATGAAAAAGTTACTTTCCCTCTGATTAATCTTAATTTTAATGTAATAACACCCAACATCCAAATCAACCTCTCTGTTGTCAGACACTTCATGCAGAAGCCCACTTTGAGTTTCATCAGATTCATCAATCAATTTCATCCACACTGTCTTCACAAGGTTTTATCAACTTTACATGTATCATAGAATTACTTTGGATACTCATGTTATAAGATAAAGATTGAACACAATGAATAGATTCCATGGTATAACTTACATAACTTGTTACAGAAGGAACACAAAACTCATTACCGTCAAAATTACATTTCCTGCTTAAATCCAGTCAACTTATTCCAGAATGCACATTTGTCTATGTTATCATCAATCCAAAAACCTACAAAAGTTTTTACCTTTAATCTCTGGGCTCACAGACAGCTCATCTTTACTGTTTGGATCATTACTCTACATGACATTAATGAACACCTGCTTTGACTGGACTGGTATTCCATGACTCTTACTTACAACATCATATACAGCAAATACTCTACCTGTATTGTCAGCATCATTCACAAACAACTCTGAAACTTCATTATTCTTAAACTCCACAAATATCTGGAACTCATCATCATCATATACTTCCAAAATTACTTCATCCGCATCACTAATATTACAAGTCTCACCTCCATCAAAGTCACTTACCCTTTCTGCATTCATTTGCAATAAGCCACCAGTCTCAGTCTTACCAACCTCAGTTACTTCACAACTCTTGTCCACATCCACATAAAAAATACCATGTAGTACAGATCCAATACAGTCATCATCTGATTTACATACAACAACAACATTGTTTTCCGACCAAGAGCAGAAATCATTAGTACATACTACATCAAAATTCCCACTACTCTCACATTCTGGTTTATGATTAGCATCTACATCACCATAATTATACATAGTATCCCAAAACGTTTGATCAAAATATAAATGAGAAATCTGATATTCCTTCTGTTCAATTTCAGATACATGTGCCATATCACTAACACTGGTGTTATTGTCTAATTGCAAATGTAACTTGGGGGCCTGTGATTGTCATGTTTCCTTGCACCAAAACTGTGGACTTTCGTTGAGATGAACTGCTGTTTCCTGAGTAGTTACTTTATAATCGTTTCTTCTATTAAAATGCCATGGTTATCCTCTTTGTCTCTCTATTAACACTATGATCGTGATAGAAGTTACCATTATCTCTGTTTCTGTAATTACTCCCATTGTGATTTCTATAATTCCTATTATTGTGGTACATACTTCTTTCTACTGCCCTACCCAGGCTGTCAACACATCATAAAAATTGTTCAAGACAGTTGTCAGGTCCATGTATTAATTCCCACTGTAATCTTTCTGGTAATCTCCTTTTATGTGCATCAGTCAAGGTCATCTTGTCAAATGGTTTCTCAAGGTCTGCTAATTTTTTAAGTTGGTTCTTACAAAACTCTTTCAAAGTGCAGTCCCTATTCTGATAATTACGACCATTCAAAAATTCAATTTTGATTCTCCCCTGTTTAACTTACATCCAAAATTTATTTAAAACCCTTTTCTTGAAACTCTGATATGTTTCCCACTGACTTAAATTTAAATTTGCCTATGACAGCTTCGCCTTCCAGAAATATTTAACCAAATTAAATTTTTTGATTGCCATTCATGCCTGACACAAAACCATCTGTGCAGTGGTGCAGAAAATCCACTGATGTAAATTGTCTGATGGAAAACTCTCGATAGGAGTGTTGAACCACACAGTACCATTGTTTGCACACAGACTTTCGTTGAGATAAATTTCTTGAACTGCTGAAATTTTTTGATCCCAAACAGTTACATTAGTTTACATATTGTTTTCTATATTTAAAATTTTTCTGTTTATACAGGCGATATTTTGTTGCGTTTTTCAACTATGGCCTTCTGTTCAACTCTGATGTCATCAACATTCTTAGATCGTTTCTCTGACTCAGCTAAAAACTCATTTTCCAAAACAACAAATTTACTTTCTAAAACATCAACTTTTTCATTCACATTTTTAACAACTCTGACAACCCATTTCTTATCTCAGAAACTTGATTATTAAGTGGAACTATTTGAACTGTACTCTGTGTAGTATATTGTCACTCTTGGTATGATTTGCTTTGTTGGGCAGCCTTCGGTTTTTTGCTTCATGTGACCGAAAATTTACTCATAGATAAAATGTAAACGAAAAAAGCACTTACTTTTCTGCAACAGACAAAACTTGTGACCGTACAAGCTGAAGGAGGGGGGGGGGTTGATTAGAGCGGCAGTTTAAAAGTTATTGTTGTCTTAAAAGTTGTAAATTGATGAAAGTTCGAAAGCTAATACCTCGGCAATGCTTTGACCGATTAATATGAACGAAGTGTTCACAGATGCGGCTAGTAGATCTGCATCGAGCAATCATAGCCGATTTAGCATAGTGTGTACCACTGTGGAATGAGAGGTCGGAATTAGGGATTCGACTGAGAGAAACTATGTTTATGACAATAAATAAATTTAAAGAGACGAAACTAGCGGCAGCATTCTAAAGTTTAAGGCGGTAGATGAGTAATTAACTATGTATTTTTATTTGTTTATTTACGTTTAGTTTCAAAAGTCTTGGAAAAGCAAAATCCTGTCACAAGAACATTATTTGTGAAAAAACAGTGGCAGATACAAAAAATTGGACTTTAAATTGTTATTCTCTGGAAAATTTCGAGGGTGGATACGGCGGCGATCTTTGAAGACAGGGGAGTTTGTTCTGAGCGACACTAAGAGCCGGACTTGCAGCGCATCTGGGGGTAGTAGTGGGTTGGTAGCCACGTACGGGAACAAGGATGTATATAGCGACGTTCCAAAGCGATCAAGTGGAGCGTAATATAGTCGTTTAGGACAGCAGACAAGAGTGTATTTTGTGAATTCTGAACAGACTGTCGAGTGCTGTGATAGAGACCTATGAATTTTATAGTGCAGTGTTGTAGCATCAGTTATTAACGGCCGCCCTTACGTAAGAGCCCCTCAGACTGCATTTTAAGTGTTTAGTGAATATATTGAAGAAAAGTAAACTACACTCCTGGAAATGGAAAAAAGAACACATTGACACCGGTGTGTCACACTCACCATACTTGCCCCGGACACTGCGAGAGGGCTGTACAAGCAATGATCACACGCACGGCACAGCGGACACACCAGGAACCGCGGCGTTGGCCGTCGAATGGCGCTAGCTGCGCAGCATTTGTGCACCGCCGCCGTCAGTGTCAGCCAGTTTGCCGTGGCATACGGAGCTCCATCGCAGTCTTTAACACTGGTAGCATGCCGCGACAGCGTGGACGTGAACCGTATGTGCAGTTGACGGACTTTGAGCGAGGGCGTATAGTGGGCATGCGGGAGGCCGGGTGGACGTACCGCCGAATTGCTCAACACGTGGGGCGTGAGGTCTCCACAGTACATCGATGTTGTCGCCAGTGGTCGGCGGAAGGTGCACCGGACCGCAGGGACGCACGGATGCACGCCAAGACCGTAGGATCCTACGCAGTGCCGTAGGGGACCGCACCGCCACTTCCCAGCAAATTAGGGACACTGTTGCTCCTAGGGTATCGGGGAGGACCATTCGCAACCGTCTCCATGAAGCTGGGCTACGGTCCCGCACACCGTTAGGCCGTCTTCCGCTCACGCCCCAACATCGTGCAGCCCGCCTCCAGTGGTGTCGCGACAGGCGTGAATGGAGGGACGAATGGAGACGTGTCGTCTTCAGCGATGAGAGTCGCTTCTGCCTTGGTGCCAATGATGGTCGTATGCGTGTTTGGCGCCGTGCAGATGAGCGCCACAATCAGGAATGCATACGACCGAGGCACACAGGGCCAACCCCCGGCATCTTGGTGTGGGGAGCGACCTCCTACACTGGCCGTACACCTCTGGTGATCGTCGAGGGGACACTGAATAGTGCACGGTACATCCAAACCGTCATCGAACCCATCGTTCTACCATTCCTAGACCGTCAAGGGAACTTGCTGTTCCAACAGGACAATGCACGTCAGCATGTATCCCGTGCCACCCAACGTGCTCTAGAAGGTGTAAGTCAACTACCCTGCCCAGCAAGATCTCCGGATCTGTCCCCCATTGAGCATGTTTGGGACTGGATGAAGCGTCGTCTCACGCGGTCTGTACGTCCAGCACGAACGCTGGTCCAACTGAGGCGCCAGGTGGAAATGGCATGGCAAGCCGTTCCACAGGACTACATCCAGCATCTCTACGATCGTCTCCATGGGAGAATAGCAGCCAGCATTGCTGCGAAAGGTGGATATACACTGTACTAGTGCCGACATTGTGCATGCTCTGTTGCCTGTGTCTATGTGCCTGTGGTTCTGTCAGTGTGATCATGTGATGTATCTGACCCCAGGAATGTGTCAATAAAGTTTCCCCTTCCTAGGACAATGAATTCACGGTGTTCTTATTTCAATTTCTAGGAGTGTACTTGTTCAAATTATAAATCAACGTGAGTGACTCAACATTTTAAATTTCACTGCAATGCCTGCCTGCATTGTTTTGTTATATTTCATTTCAGGTTAACAATTGAGTTTACGACAGGTGTGAGCTGGCACCCTATGATGAAAAACGTAGCCAATCATTGAGACCAGCTGCATCTCTGGGCCACTCAATTAGTATATTTATTGGTCCTGTGAATCATGCATTTTACAGGGGTACATTAAGCTGAGTGTAAGATATATATATATATATATATATATATATATATATATATATATATATATATATATATATATATATATATTTTCGTGCCACAGCATGTGGGGCCCGAATCAAACTATTCAAACATCAGTGTGAAGTGCCCAGTCGCGTCGTAATATGGGGTTTGTCGGTACTCAGTGCTATGACCACCAAAGCGGGAGTTGAAACGCCTTTGGCCACCAAACATGACTTGGCCGCCACACTCCAGAGCTGGGGCTGCTTCCGCTGCCAACCTGCAAGCCGTTCCACGCCACACCGCACCGCTGTCCACCGCAAGGCAATCGACAGCATCAGACAGCAGTCTTCATGCAGCAGCAGTCTCAACAAAGCTAAGTATTGGCAGCAGACGCATTAATTTCTCAGTTCCCTGTCTCACAGCCAGTTTAGCTATGGAGTCCGAATGTAGCGACATGGTGATAAAGAAGTCAGCAATCATCGGATCTGTTAGTGAGTTTCGATGTTGTGTCTTTATCTGCAAAGGTGCCCTTGGTTCAAATGTCTCTGAGCACTATGGGACTTAACTTCTTTGGTCATCAGTCCCCTAGAACTTAGAACTACTTAAACCTAACGAACCTAAGTACATCACACACATCCATGCCCGAGGCAGGATTCGAACCTGCGACCGTAGCAAGTCGCGCGGTTCCGGACTGCGCGCCTAGAACCGCTAGACCACCGCGGCCGGCTAAATGTGCCCTTGCAGGACTCTATGGAGCTCATTAGAAACAAGTTTGAAGAGGACATAGTAGCATTATTCAGACACGTGCTTACTTCAACATACTTCTTATTTCAAGACCAATATTTTGAACAAGTGCACGGTTTCGCCATGGGAAGCCCGCTGTCTCCTGTGGTGGCCAATTATTTTATGTAGGACCTTGAAGAAAAAGCACTACAGTCAGCCACTCTCAAGGCCTCTTGTTTTCTGCAGATGATACATTTGTGGTGTGGTCACATGGACTTGATACTCTACCTACGTTTCTTCAGCATCTGAATTCGCTCCATCCGAATATAAACATCACAATGGAAGTGGAAAAAGATGGTACTTTACCTTTTCTTGATGTCTTGGTACGAAGGAAAGCAGATGGAACATTGGAACGCAGTGTCTACTGCAAGCCAACGCATACAGATCTTTATCTGAAGGCCACAAGCTGCCATCATGCTGCACAATGCGGTAGTGCATTACGTACGTTAGATCATAGAGCACATATGGTATCTGATCCTGAGAGCCTGTCGAGTGAATTACAACATTTGAAGACAGTGTTCCGACAAAACGGTTATTCTGAGAGACAGATACGTAATGCATTCAGGCCCAGGCGAGTTCAATCTATGGAGCAGAAAGAAGATACGAAGACACCCACCACTTTGGCCTTTTTGCCGTATTTTGGTTCCATGTCGTCAAGAGTCGGACGAGTCCTCGGGAGATACAGAAATAAGTGCGTTTTTCAACCATCTGCAAAACTGAGAAACGTGCTGGGTTCGGTTAAGGATGACCTTGGACTGAGTAAATGTGGTGTGTACAAGATTCCGTGTCAGTGTGGGGCAGCGTGTATAGGCCAGACATGCCGCACAGTACAAGAACGCTCCGATGAACATCAGCGTCATACACGCCTTCGTCAACCGGAAAAGTCGGCGATTGCGTAACACTGCTGAATACAGGACATCGTATGATTTGTGAAGTTTTATCCCTGGCATCATCTTCCTGGGACTGCGTCATAAGGAAGCAATACATATCTGTACAGCCGATAATCTCATCAACAAGGATACGGGATTTCAACTGAGCACACCCTGGAACCCTGCATTGGCTGCTATTAAATCAAGACGCAAAAATCAAGATTGTTCGCTAACAAGCACGTCATAACACTGGCCTAGTACGGCCGTTAGTGAGGAACGTCTGGCTGCACTGTTGACAAACGCAGTGTACAGCGCAGGCGCGGGAGAGCCGCTCTGCGATTTCCGGCAGAGGGAGTTTGGATAGGGCAAATCACTGCGCATGCGCGATTTCCGCGCTGCGCATTCTTCATGCGCGTGTTCTAAAAACGGGGTGTCGGCTTCCGGATACCGTCAGTCGTACCTAGCCACGAGCAAAGTTGAACCACCTGAAGATGTCGGACAGTTGCTCCGAGGAAATATTGTGCAATTTGCACAACGTGATCCGGCGGTAAACCCTTGAAGACTATTTACAGCTAATTCTCTCATAGTGACTGGAGATACAGGCTGCAACAGCTGTAGTCGCTGTTCAGCACTTACATGTACATGATAGGATGTGATGGTGAGAGATGGACATTGAGTGGCGTTTTTCTTATTGTTTATAATGATACGAATATTGATTCAATTTTTCATTAGTGCTGATTGTGATTTGGTCACACACCAATTTTTTTTAGGTGCATGGGGGTGGAGATAGTTCAGCATGGGACTGAGTGATGAGAATATGGAATTCAATGGTATTCATATAATATGATCTTGTATTCATTGAAGAAATTTTTAGGTTTGGAGGGATTTATTATTTGTTTTTATTTTTGTTTATATGTTTAGGATTACTGTACTTAGTTTCAGGGGAATATAGACTGATTTGTGGATTATGTTGTGCCATGGGGTATTTTGTATATTTGATTTTATTCAGTTAGCAGTGCTGTAATTTTCATTAGTCAGATTATTGTTTGGGTTAAAACCAGTGACAGGGTTGTTACTGGAACCTTCCATGGAACCCATCATATAATAAATTTTTGAGTGCTATTCTGGTCACATGTTTTCTTAGTTTCACTTTGATTAGAGAAACCTTGTCTCAATGTTGTACAATTGCAACGATTTGGGCCATTTCTGCTCTTGAATGGAACAAATTGTTGCAATCAAATAAAAGTCTGTAGCCAGTGTGTATTTCTTGGTAACGCTACCATCTGTATGTTTGTGTCAGGTTTCGCCCTGAAATTTGGCTTTAACCGTGTCAAGTCTTGATAGCAGAGGGAAGGGTTTACATCCGACTGTTTCTTGGTACCCAAGACACCTTTGCCGATAGGAAATTGATTGGGCGAAATTTGTTTGTTCCTGGTAGAATCGGGTTAGCTGACCGGCAGGAGAACCTGAGTAACGGTGCCTGAGGTCTGAGCTGCAGTACTGATGCAGGTCAGAGGCACACCACAGAAGACAAAAAAAGCTTTAGTGCTTACTGTATGTGCTGTGTAATTTCTACTAAGAAATATAGTGCAACGAAATAAAAAGACTGAAGAAAAAGGAAAAGGCCAATATTTAGAGAATTTTAAGAAAATTGTTGGCCCGCCTTCGATTCGTTTGTTTTGCTACTCACAACCTGTGGCAAGTCGTATCAGCATTATGGAAATACTGATGAATAAATATATTTGGCGTAAGTTTAGTTAAGTAAGGGTAGGAAGTGCTGCTGTATAAGATAATATAAGGACTTGTTCATTGCGAATTTTCTGCTATCATATGTAGAGTTTTTTGTGTGTATTATTTAGTTTCTGAGGGCAGAGATTGAGTTTGGTGCTCCTTGCGACATCATGCACTGCGCTTATGGAGTAGCGAGTAGGGATAATTGTGACCTTACAAGCTGTGGGGGGAGATTAGAGCGGCAGTTTCTCGCCGCAGAGCAAGGGCTGCTACGGAGCCGTGGCGAGCGTTCGGCGTGTACGCGACCTTAGAGAAATCCGAGCGCATGGTGGGGGCCGCTGGGGAAATTTATATACCAAAGAAAAGTTGATAAAAACAGGAGGTGCGAGTTGGCACTTATGGACAGAAAAATGTAAAGCTAAATTATAAGTCGCGCCACAAAATTATACAATATTTTAAAACTTATTGTTGACTTAAAAATTGTAAATTTATGAAAGTTCGAAAGCTAATATCTCGGCAGTGCTTTGACCGATTAATATGAACAAAGTGTTTATGGATGCGGCTAGTAGATCTGCATCGAGCAATCATAGTCGATTTAGCACTTTGGAATGAGAGGTCGCAATTCGGGATTCGACTGAGAGAAATCATGTTTATGGTAATAAATAAATTTGAAGAGACGAAACTAGCGGCAGCATTCTAAAGTTTAAAGCGATAGATGAGTAGTTAAGTATGTATTTTTATTTGTTTATTTACGTTTAGTATCAAAACTCTGGAAACGCAAAATCACGCCAGAAGAACATTATTTGTGAAAAAACAGTAGCAGATACAAAAAATTGGACTTTAAATTGTTATTGCCCGGAAAATTTCCATATTTTTCAATGTGTCATATATTTTTCTGTGTTTAGTTTTAGAATATTCCTAATTTTGTCAAACATTGTTCTGAGTTAAGCAGTCGTTTCAAGGGTGGATAGGGCGGCGATCTTTGAAGACAGGGGAGTTTGTTCTGAGCGACACTAAGAGCCGGACTTGCAGCGCATCTGGGAGTAGTAGTGGGTTGGTAGTTGGTAGCCACGTTCGGGGACAAGTATGTGCGTAGCGACGTTCGAAAGCGGTCAAGTGGAGCGCAATATAGTCGTTTAGGACAGCACACAAGAGTGTATTTTGTGAATTCTGAACAGACTGTCGAGTGCTGTGATAGCGACCTATGAATTTTATAGTGCAGTGTTGTAGCATCAGTTATTAACGGCCGCCCTTACGTAAGAGCCCCTCAGTCTGCATTTTAAGTGTTTAGTGAATATATTGAAGAAAAGTAAACTACTTGTTCAAATTATAAATCAATGTGAGAGACTCAACATTTTAACTTTCACTGCAATGCCTACCTGCATTGTTTTGTTATATTTTATTTCAGCTTAACAATTGAGTTTACAACAAGAGTGAGCTGGCACCCTATGGTGAAAAACGTAGCCAAAGATTGAGATCAGCTGCATCTCTTGGTCACTCAATTAAGCTGAGTGTAACATATATAACTTCACACTGAAGTTTAAATAGTTTGATTCGAGCCCTCAGGTGTATATAAACTCGTGGGGGCTCGAATCAAACTATTTAAACTTCAGTGTGAAATGCCCAGTCCTGTTGTAAACTTCATTATTAGTCAATTAATCCCCGACTGGCCCCCACACTTAAAATCTACCACTCCTTCCTTTTTCTTGCTACTGTCTCCTCTGGCAAAATCTTTTCAGAAGATTCGAGAGGAGTAAGATTCACAATAAACTTTTCACTTATCTTCTGTCACACAGTTGGCTCCTTTTCCTCCTGTCTAGGGGTCTGATTCTTGAAGGTGAAATTCTCACATTTTAGGTTCTCATGGCTCAATTGATCCAAATAATTTTGAAGAATGTCGTGGCAGACTTTTTTTTAAAATTTTCACGTTAATGAAGTTCAAATTACATTGTTAATCCCAAATACAAAAAATACGTCCGACCACATCAGAGGCCTGCTTACTACTACTTCACTCTGCAAGTATTAACAATATTCCAAAGGGCTAACCATTTTTCTTGAAAAATGAATTTCTATTACTTTAGGTTATTATTTTATAAATAATTTCAGAAATAAACCCAACAAACAGTACTACATTGCCAATTACTAATAGAAATTTTAAGTGTCCCAAATATTTCGTAATGTCAAATATTTCTAAAAAAAAGGAAAAGAAAATTAATTCTACATTCAGAGCTAGTACATAGCCACTGTAACAACGATAATAAAGTAATTCATCTTCATAAATTTTAACTTGAAATATAACTTATTGTGTATAAAATAATATGAAACTTTTCAGAAAAACCGCTGAGATAATACTGACCCATCCAAAATTCGGAAAATGTTACTGGTATCGACTACTCCTGTTGAGGAAAAGTAATGCTAGATAAAGATGTCCTTTTATAACCTTTTATACCTGTGTCCTGGTATCTGGTTTCCCCACACTCTTCCATGACGATCATCAGATATGCAATAATTCTTACCTTTATTGGTGAAAAGAACTTGCCACTGCCCAATTACCACTCCCGGTGTTTCCTTCCCGATATTTTTCAAGTAACACAGCCCTGTTTTTTACTATTCTTTATAACAGACACATACATGACAAATTGTTCATGTGGAGATGTTTACATACTCTTTAGGTTGACATAGCCTTCCCATATGTCTGCAAGTAGGTAGTGCACAGTTAGTAGTAGTAGTAGCAGTAGTAGTAGCTTTATTAATCTGTAGAACTCTTTATACAAGGATATAGGACATGTCAAAGTATTTACAAATTTAGATCAATTTAAAATAAGCTAATTCGTTTACACATATATTTACAGACTTCTAGTTAGAGACAATCATTAAATTTACTCATGACGTACATTACTTTTTTTACAAATAACTTATTCAATTATGTAATGCCACATTGTTCACTCATATCTCACTATCAGTCACTGCACACACATACACACTTCACTCACTACACACACACACACACACACACACACACACACACACACACACACACACACACACACACACACACACTGGTGATCTCTGGGGCCATTTTCAGTACTGCAACTTCCCATTTGCTAACCTGAAAAACTGAGTCAGCATCCCTCCATAATGAGTGAGATGTTGAGTGCAGAAAGAGGAAGAGGTGTTAGTATTGTGCCATGCATAGCTTGGGAGTAAGTAGTTCTAGAAAGGAAAAAAAGTAGAAAAAAAGCTTAAAATGAAGGTGTTCTGTGGAATTTTGGATATATTATAATCATTGTTATTTATTTGTATAACATTTTTATCAAAGCTAAGTAATCCTTCAATGTGTAAAATGTATTGCAAAACAGGTACTTTTTAGTTGCCTTTTTAAATAACTGTACTTTTGCAATTTCTTTAATATCTTTTAGTAATTTATTGTATAGTTTTATTCCTTGGTTGAAAATGCTGTTTTGAGTTTTGTGTTTATTTTTTCTAGGTAAATGTAAGTTGGACCTATCTCTTGTTGCATGGTCATGCACAGAGCTGTTTGTGCAGTAACTACCAATGTTATTTTTGAAGTGTACAACTGACTGGTAAATGTATTCATATGGAGCAGTTAAAATCTCCCGTGTTCTAAACAGATCTTTACTATTAGCTCGACTAGTATTTTGGTTATTATTCTTATGGCTCTTTTATGGAGTTTGAAATTTGTGTTCATATTTTGTGTGTTTGTTGCCCAAAAAAGAATGCCATAACTAATGTACATATGAATAATATGTAACTAAAAACAATGCATGTTACACACTGATGATAGGATTCTAAGGGCATGACATGCTGATGACATTCCGTCTGCAAGTGCCTTTGTGTGTTCACACCACTTCAGCTGAAAATCAATATTCATTCCAAGAAACTTTGATTTTGTTACGCCGTCTATAAAGGTGCCATGTACATTTAATTTAAGATTGTCATTTTTCCTCTTCAAACTGAAATTCATGGGATTAGTTTTCATTATGTTCAATGTAATTTTATTACTTACTGACCAATCATAAACTTTCTTGAGAGTTTCATTTGCTTTCTCAGCAGGGAGTTCTCTTGTTTTCTCAGTGACTATAACACTGCTGTCAGCAGCAAAGAGGATTTTTTTCACCATGAGTAACACTACTGCAAAAGACATTGATGTATATCAGGAACAGTATTGGTCCTGATACACTACCTTGCGGAACCCCTACACTAATGTATTTTGGTTCTGATAAGTGTTTTACTAAATGTTTAGAGCTATTTGAAGTATGTGTTATCTCTACTCTTTGTACCCTATCTGTTAGGTATGATCGAAACCAGTCATTAGCTACCCCTCTTATTCCTAATGCTTCTAATTTATTTAATAGAATCTTGTGGTTGACAGTATCAGACCCCTTAGAAAGATCTAGAAATATGCTTGTTACTCATCTTTATCAAGAGCATCAAGCACAACTTTTGTGAATTCTACTATGGCTGACTCCATATTTTTGCCATTTCAGAAATCAAACTGTGATTCGCTTAAAAGATTGTATTTATTCAGGTAATTCATTAATCTGTCTTACATAATTGCTTCTATTATTTTTGAGAATGCTGAGAGCAGGGAAATGGGCAGGTAATTTTCTGTGTCTTCTGTATGACCTTACTTAAGCAAACGTGTAACTTTTGCCTGTTTTAACTGTTCTGGAAATGTCCCTGATGTGAAGGATTCATTTATTATATTTGTTAAGGGGCCTTGTATAATCCCTATGCATTGTTTCAGTACACACATTGATACTTCATCTAAGTGTACTGACTTTTTATTTGTTAGTTTTTGAATTGTTTTATTGACTCTCCGGGCAAGGACATGCCTTCATTCACATATAAGTTACAAGAGGTACTGTGATTCAGCTCCATTCAAATACATACTTCGGCTGAAGCACCCGGGAAACGCCATATTGGAATTTGTCAAACTCGTATTTGGTGTGTTTTATATTATAACTTATATCCTATGTATATATTCTAAAATACTATCAGTGGGAGATACAGGAAGATGTCAGTTCTATTACATCGTGGTCAGGCAGAGATTCCGAAATAAGGTATTAGATTGTAAGGCATACTGTAACGCCCCAAGGACAGAAAACCCCAATCAACAAACTTTGTGGAAACTTAAAGTAGGGAAGTGAGACATCTTGACAGTTACGGCAACTATTGATGATGAAATCTACACTGGTAATATTTTGATTAACACCTATGGCATTCAAATACTGAGAATAGCATACAAAAAGGGGAGATAAACGGAAAAGATTATCATAGATTCTTTATCAAACATCTATAGAATAAGTTCAAAATGATATGAACGAATGTTAAAACCAAGAATGTAATTCAGTCAAAGATAAAATTTACGACAGAAGAGAGTTGTAGCCACATCGAAAAGGAAATTCAATGCGACTACAATGTAACTCGGATATGGAAATGTTCAGTTAGTTAGTTGCTCTTGAGTCGCTCTAGAGTACTTTTGCGACAGTTGTCTGGATGCAAATGCTATTAGATTGTTTCAGTTTTGGAAGTTTGGTAATTCGTGAGACAGAGATAGAGGCATTGCTCAGTCATTCGGCTGAAGAACGTTAATCTTTACCGTTTACAACGCGACGGTATAGTAAGACGAGTGTTATACTTCAATTGAATGATATTGGTTTATCGGACTTAGCCCTCGTTCTGATGAACAGTTACAAACCTTGAGAGCAAATGGATCAACGACAGAAAAACAATTCCTAGTCTTGAGTAGAACACAATAAAACGAAGACACGAAGAAAGACAAGAACGGCGATTAGTCAAAAGTTGTCGTCAGCATCACTATTACTGAACAGAAGTTAATCTTGAAGGATATAACGGTGTGCATGTTTTGTAGGGACAAACAATTAATTACAGAAAGAACGTAAAATCTGAGTCAAAAGACAAATCTTACGTGTTGCCTAACTCATTAAATGGACAATACAATGTGTATTAATGCAAGTTGATTGACTCTTTAAACATTTTAAGTGACTAAGTGAGTACATGAATAATGGACAATGAAAAGTGATTAGCTAAACCAGTATTACGGCATATTAAAAAAGAAAAATTACTCCAACACAAGTGACCTCTGGAGTTACGTCGGACTGTTGTTAATAACTTGATGTAGCAACGGCATAGCAACCGAATAGTAGACAGCAAAACTTCATCCTCGCTGTGTATAATGTGAAAAACGATCGTAATGATGAAATCAAGATTTTATTTCATCACGTAACTAACCAGGCATAAAATAAAAGTAAACGATTGCAGTTTACCAGTTCGCAGAAGCTGAGAAGGCTGTTGCGGCCAGATAACAGAGTATTTCTAAACTACGCGAGGAGTTGTGTTCTTACGAGAGTAACAGGTGCTGTTCCACGTCATACCGACGGAGACGAACATCGTTATTAGTCGCGTCTCCTGGCGAGTGAAGGAGGGAAGGGACGTCACATGCCCAGGAGCAGATACAAACTTATATAATAATTTAGTATTGATGAAGAGTAGACTGACGTTTAAGAGACTAGTCAGGAAGAATCAGTGGGCCTAGAAATGGGATACAGAAGTACTAAGGAATGAAGAGGTACACTTGAAGTTATCTGAGGCTATAGATTCTTCAATAAGGAGGAGCTCAGTAGGCAGTTCAGTTGCAGAGGAATGGGCATATCTAATAAGGCCGATAACAGAAGCTGAAAAGAAAACAGAATTTCTAAAATCATTAGGGGAAGTGGCAGCAAAATGACTGTTCATGTTGGTGTGCAGAATGCATGAGTCTTGCGATATACCATCTGACTTTCGGAAAAACATTATCCATACAATTCCAAAGAATGCAAGAGCCGACAAGTGCGAGAATTATCGCAAAATCAGCCTAACAGCTAATTCAGCCAAGTTGCTAACAAGAATAATATACAGAAGAATGAAAAGAGAATTGACGATGTGTTAGATGACGATCGGTTTGCCTTTAGGAAACGTAAAGGCACCAGAGAGGCAATTCTGACATTGCGGTTGATAATGGAAGCAAAACTAAAGAGAAATCAAGACACGTTCATAGGATTTGTCGACCTGAAAAACGCGCTGGACAGTTTAAAATGGTGGAAGATGTTCGAAATTCTGAGAAAAATTGCGAAAGACAGGTGATATACATTATGTACAGGAACAAAGAGGGAATAGTAAGAGTGGAAGACCAAGTACGAAGCGATCGCATTAAAAAGGATGTAAGACAGGGGTGTAGTCTTTAGCCCCTACTGTTCAATCTGTACATCGAAGAAGCAATGACAGAAATAAATGAAAGGTTCAAGAGTGGAGCAAAATTTCAAGATAAAAGGATATCAATGATAAGATTCGCTGATGACATTGCTGTTCTTAGTGAAAGTGAAAAAGAACTGCAGGATCTATTGAATCGAATGAACAGTGTAATGAGTACAAAATATGGATTGAGAGTAAATCGAAGAAAGACAAAAGTAATGAGAGGTAGCAGAAATGAGAACAGTGAGAAGCTAAACATCCGGATCAGTGATCACGAAGTAGATGAAGTTAAGGAATCCTGCTATCTTTCTCTCTGTCCGAACAGATCTCGGATGACTCGGTACTGACCGACCGCCGTGTCATCCTTAGTCCTTAGGCGTCAATGGAGGCAAATATGGAGGGGCGTGTGGTCAGCAGACTGCTCTCCCGGCCGTTGTCAGTTTTCGTGAGCGGAGCCTCTAATTCTCAATCAAGTAGCTCCTCAATTTGCCTTGCAAGGGCTGAGTGCATCCTGCATGCCAACAGCGCTCGACATATAGGACTGTGACCCATCCACGTGCTAGCCAAGCCCGATGGCGCACAACTTCTTTGGTTTGATGGGATCCGGTGTTACCACCGCGACAAGGCTGTTGGCATTTCTGCTATCTAGGCAGTAAAATAATCCATGATGGATAGAGCAAGGACATAAAAAGCAGACTAGCACTGGCAGAAAGAGCATTCCTGTCCAAGAGAAGTCTACTAGTATCACATGTAGACCTTTATTTGAGGAAGAAATTTCTGAGACTGTACCTCTGGAGCACTGCATTGCATGGCAGTGAAACATGAACTATGGGAAAATCCGAAAAGAAGACACTCGAAGCATTTGAGATGTGGTACTACAGAAGAACTGATAAGGTGAGGAATGAGGGGGTTCTCCATAAAACCAGCGAGGAAAGGAATATATGGGAAACACTAGTAGAAAGAAGGGACAGGGTGGTAGGACATCAGTTAAGACATCAGGGAATAACTTTCGTTGTTCTAGAGGGAGCTGTAGAGGGTAAAAATTGTAGAGGAAGGCAGAGATTGGAATCCATCCAGAAAATAGTTCAGAACATAGATTGCAAGCGCTACGCCAATATGAAGAGGTTGCACAGGAGAGGAATTCATGGCGGCCCGCATCAAACCAGTGAGAAGACCGTGACTCAACTAAAAAAAAGTTCTGTAATATTTGGTGTTATGTACATATAAGAGCGATCTCTAAGGAGTGAGTTGCCACTATCAATAATTTACAAATCAAGAAGGAAACACCGAAATGCGAGTAACCATTCAGAACACGTTGACTATCTGGAAAAATCAACTGCCACTTAGGAAAAAATGGAAAAAACTGGCAAATGAAAAAGAATTAAAAGATGACATAATCTCAGCCATCTATAAAGTATAAAAGAAAATTTACAATCTAGTTATTTTAGGATACTTCTTTCTCAGACAAGAATGTCTTTAAGTAATGTACATATGCATGCAAACGATATACAGGGTGAGCACAAAATCTTACCCTGATTATAAAAATTTATAACAGAATAACCGTTTGACATAATAAGTTACATTTGATGCCGTTATATAGGTTAAGTTACTAGTTTTTTTACGACCACTTACGTCAGTAAACCTCAATGTGTGCTCCCTTGGTAGCTCGGAGAATGTCGAGGCGGTATCCCAGTTCCCACCAGGTGTTTCATAACATGTGTTCTGTGACAGTACCCACAGCAGCTAGTATCCGAGCCTTCAGTTCGTCGACGTCAGCAACTGGTACGACGAAGACACTGTCCTTGATATAGCGCCAAAAAAAAAAAAAAATCAAGGGACGTAATTTCTGGAGAGCGGGGTGGCCATGTTGTTGGACCGTTTCTTCCAATCCACCGATCCGGACATTACTCCCCTCTCCAGACGTTACGCGCCTTGACTTTTTCTGGGGCTATATCAAGGACAGTGTCTTCGTCACACCAGTTGCTGACGTTGACGAACTGAAGGCTAGGATGCAAGCTGCCATGGGTACTGTGACAGAACACATGTTACAAAACACCTGGCGGGAACTGGAATACCGCCTCGATATTCTCCAAGCTACCAAGGGAACACACGTTGAGGTTTACTAACTAGTAACACTAACCTATGTAATGGCATCAAATGTAAATTATTATGTCAAACGGTTATTCTGTAATAAATTGTTATAATCACGACAAGACTTTGTGCTCACCATGTGTATTCTGGTACTGGTATAAGAATATTCTACTGGTGTTTTTCTCATTGTTTTAGTTACTTTCAAGTGCAAAAGGAAGAAGTTTACACTTTTCGTAGTGAATTGTAATTTTTTGCACAAACTGTAACATAGTTCACATAAACAGCACATTTAATTAGCATTGGGAAGCTTCTTAAGTACATTTCCAGATACATACCATAACGTAAATCACTAGAATGAAGATGGCAGGTTCTCACTTTCAAAAAAGAAGAGATAGCAACAGTTTCCAAAATTGCAGTGAGGTCATCAGCTGAAGACATAATGAGCTGCTACTTTAAGTCAACTGCTAGAATGGTTACCTCAGTCTCGACGATATGTTGACAAAAAAGACATCTATTAGTGCCTTCCTGAAAGACAAAGTATATCATGGAAAGGAGTGGAGATACACATCCAGGTCAGGATGTCAAAATGGTTCCTGTATGGAGCAGCAGTGGTCAACAACTGTCCTGAAACTTGAGCTGTGGGCAGCTGCATAAGGTCCCCTAATAGAGCCATCACTTAGAGAACTGCTTCTCATTTACACGGTTTCTCCCACACTGTATATCTACGATTACATTCACATTCATACTCTGCAAACCACCATGAGTGCACAGCAGTGTGTGCTTCATAGTGTTCCACATATTAAGGTTTCTTCTTGTGTATGGAGCTTGTGAAGAGTGACTGTTTACATGCCTCTTGTGCACTTAGCAAAATGCAGTTAATCTGCCAGGGAACTTACTTAGAAAACACTCCTACAACCCATTGTAGGATATTGATCAAGTGTGTGAGGCACATGCCAACAGGACCATCAGCAGATAATGAACATCTACAATGTATTGGTCACATATATGTGTGAGTCATGGGAGAGAGTCAGGCAAATACAGGAGAACTCGAGCTAGCAGGTACTTGAACAAAGGGTAAAGATTTTCTCGCCAAAGAGTACATACAAATTTTCAAGTCAGGTTGACATCCCACATTCTCTGGGGTGAATCCAGACATGCCTTCGGCGTGGACACTCATTGACTGGAGTAGAACTGCTTTTTGTGATGAGTACTTCTTGGAAGTGAGTCCCAATGACCAGTGAAGACGTATCAGGAGATACCCTGTGAGTGTTGGGATACCAGCCTGACTGTCACCTGCCATATGGCCTGACAACCAGGGGTGATGGTCTGGGTGCCATTTCTTTTCATAGCTGGACCCCTCTAGTTGTCATCCGTGAGTATTGGAACAAAGTTCTTACGGCCCCACTCTCCACTGTTGCCAGATGTATCCAAGATGGCGGCGATGACGTCATCCAATGTGGTGGTGTGTAGACTTGGCAACAGCGCAAGACGTCATCCAAGATGGCGGCCATGGCGTCAGATGATTAAGCATGTACCGTTATTCAAGATGGTGGCTTTTGGCAGGAAATTTCTATGCCCCCATCATTCAGAACAATGGCGGGAAGTTCAAATCCCAACACGATAATGCATCACACCACAGTTATCTCTATTAACCTAAGAAAAATCGCGGAAAGATAAGTCACTTGGGCTACCCCCCCTAACATAAGTCATCCAACCACCACTTCTTCCTATTAACTGGCGCTAAATTTGAATTTTGGCTGTAAATAAAGGTCAATTGGGGTATCTCTACTAAGCTAAGAAAGTGGCGCGAAAGAAAGAACACTTGGACTAACCTCAGTCACCCGATCGCCATCTCTTCCTAAGGGTTCATGGGAAATGAACTCGACCAGTGCTGGACATAAGTCTTTATTTAAACAATTTCATGCAGTACAGCCATCCAGTGTTTTCACAACGAGGTACGGACTCCAACTTACTTAGTACATAGTACCACCAATAAAGGGTGCTCTCATCCATGACGTAATCGAAGATGGCGGGAAACAGTGTGTTCGCAATGAGCTCTGGAATCAAACTGACCTAGTATACAGCGCCACCAGCAGAGGGTGCTATCGTCCAAGATGGCGGCCATGACGTCAGGTGATGACGGAAGTGCCGTTATCCAAGATGGCGGCAAACAGTGTGTTCACCACAAGGCCTAGTACATATTGACACCACCAGAGAGCGCTACTGTGGACTTGGAATGAATTTTTGCAAGTGCCACGCCCACCTAGACTTGGAAGGAAATAGTTAAGATCCATACCACGATCCTCAACCGACTGTCACGTCCCCTTACCACCCAATGTTGTCTGGCTAACGTGCACTAACGTATACTAACGTGCAATAAGGTGCACTAACGTGTACTAATGTGCACTAACGTATACTAACGTGCACAACGCATGATGTCATGCAAGATAGCGGCTGTGACGTCAGTTGGTGAAGCAAGTGCCACACCGCCCCAGCTGGAAGTTTGAATTTTGGAGGAAGAAAGGTCAATTGGGCTACATCCACTTACCTAACCCATTCCCCTCCTAGCCCACAGAAACACGGCGGGAAGTTCAAATTTCATTACGATAATGCGTCACACCACGGCTATGTCTACTAACCTAAGAAAAATCGCCGGAACATATGTCAGCTGGGCTGCCCCCACTAACCTATGTCACCCAACCGCCACATCGTCCTGGGAACTGGCGCCAAGTTTGAATTTTGGTGGTAAAGAAAGCTGACTTCGTGTATCTCCATTAAGGGAAGAAAATGATACAAAAAAAAAAAGAACACTTGGACTACC
This sequence comes from Schistocerca gregaria, assembly GCF_023897955.1. Taxonomy (NCBI): domain Eukaryota; kingdom Metazoa; phylum Arthropoda; class Insecta; order Orthoptera; family Acrididae; genus Schistocerca; species Schistocerca gregaria. Next base: position 853,833,818 of record NC_064931.1, on the reverse strand, counting down.
TCCAATAACTTAAGTCACCAAAACACATCCTCATCCTAGGAATTGGTGCAGAGTTTGAATTTTGGCGGTAAAGGAAGGTCACCTGAGGTTTCTCTACCAACTTAAGAAAATTGTGGAAAACAAAGCTCACCTACACTAACCTAAGTCACCCGACTGTCACCACTTCCTAGGAATTGGTGGAAAAATAACTCAGCCTGTGCTGGGCTGCTGGAGAGAGGAAGGAGTGTGCTTTTTTATTTTGGAACAATTTATTTATGGATGGAATATATTTATCACACTGAAACATAACACTCGCTCTGATGTGCTTGTGGTCACAATACACAATCTGCTGACATGCAAACTACTCGTGAATTAAGCAACAGACACGGTTGCTAATTGTCGACTGTCAAAGTAATGCATTCCACAGCCTACACACATGCAAACTACAGCACCGAAATAATTTCAGTACTGACCTGCAAACTCCTCCTAAGTAATGCAGCACAGTGATGTGCAGACACAAAATCATAAACTGTCTAAATAACACATAATACAGCCTACAGGCCAGCTGTAGTGGCCGAGCAGTTCTAGGCACTTCAGTCCGGAACCGCGCGATGGATGAGTGATGTCCTTAGGTTAGTAAGGTTTAAGTAGTTCTAAGTTCTACGGTACTGATGACCTCAGATGTTAAGTCCCATAGTGCTCAGAGCCATTTGAACCATCTGCTCACAAAGTAATGCAATAGACACGCAATCAATTCACGCAAGCACAAACTTAGCCATCCGCCGTCCACTGGGCCACACAGGAGGTTCAATGGCAGCCCCCGCAAAGTGCTGCGGCCGTCAGCTGTCAAACCACACACAGGTGCCCGTTAAGGTCCTGCTCGCATGAGGCGGTGGCCTCCCTTTCATACTTGACACCTGAGAAATTCGTCGTGAAATACGTGATCACATATTCACCGTTGATGACGCCATCGGACGCATGCACAGTCACAGCTGCGAGCCGTTGCTGGGTGCACGTGAAAGTTGCCTCTATTTTCGAGTAAAGACTCACTGTTATACTGACGTCATAGAACTCCAAGGTGCACTCACTCAGCCCCCATATGCGAGACACCTCCAGACAGCATGTGTCTTTACCGTTGGTGACAGAGTAGCTACTAACCTTCGGAAACGCATCTTCCGTATCCCAGCACAAAGGATGTGAAGAATCGAGCATTGTGATTGGCTCTTATCGAATTTATCCGCCAAATTACTGATGTCGCTGGTATCGAAGCACCATCCACCTGCTATTTTTTTCTGCAGACGGGACTTTCAGCGGTAAAATTATTTTGCACAGATCGCTAAATTGCACTCACAGTTAAACCCGCGAAGTTGTCTACAGATCATCAAATACATACGATACTCACAAGTACAAGAATATTGGAATCCAGGAACATATTTACCTTCCAGGTACTGATCCTAGACTCTAGAACAATACTTTAGAGTTGATAGCTTGGTTGAGTTACATAAAAATGCGTCTAACTCCGTCCTTCTGGAGCTCCATCACGCATAAAAATCATTCGTTCCTTGTTCTTCTTAACTGTCTGCTATTACATCGCATCACTTTGAAATCTGTTACTATACATCGATAAGGAGAGCTAAGCTCCTCAACATAGGCGCATCTCGAGATGGGTGAGCACCCAGCATGGACGTACTGCACAGTCATCTATCCATATCCGTAGTGATACTCGTGGAGTGAAGAAGGGGTGGTTTAGGTATTATACTGAAATTGGGAAAACATGCTGTCACATCATTGCCCTATGTTGAAGTTACTGTAAAATTGCTAAAATTGTTTGCGCTTTCAACTGTGATGCTTATTATCAGAGTGCATAGATGGTGTCTTTTCCGTCCCATCTGTGCACTGGCACGCTGTTGGATACCACGTAATGACTGATGGACATCGTGTTGAGGAAAGAGTTTTTCTGGATGGACAGCACCTTCTAGGGTGGATAGCACCGAAACACTGATCGCTTACATGAGTCAGTATGAGGAATCAGTCGAGAGGGAATGCAGAGCCATCAGCTATTCCATCAGTGTGAGAGACGAGTCTGTAAGTGGAGCTCGTGAATCACATTTGGGCTGTAGTTTGGAAACCTACGCCAACGCCGTAAAACTCTTCCAGTTTCCCTATGTTGCAACTATCTTTTGCACACAGTGGTAGCACTCGCAAGAAAAACCTAAGAGATATGGTCACTCATCGTTGATTTTCGGTCAGTATTATTTAGCATCGTGTGGAATCATTTATTGGTCAAGTATTATTTTACCTAGTAGTAGTGTGGGGTGCGTGATATGTTCGCATTTGAGCATCAGGCTTATAATGTATGTGTTTGTGTTCCGATATGTGGAAAGAAGATGACTATATCCAATCATAAGGAAGGTACAGATATTTCCATTTCGAGAGCCACAGACATCAGCAGGGTGTATTTCCGATACTTCGCTCATTGTCCAATGTCTTTCAATTGAGACCCCGATCGTAACATTTAATTGTTAGTATAATGATAAAACATATATGCGACTGGTTTTCTAGAATGATTCCGTGTATTCATGGCCTGTGATGGGATAGATTCACGTTTCCCGTTAACCGTAGCAGCCGTTGAAAGCAGAGGCCTGTTGGAGTGTAAGAATGTATCTAGACGACCGAATAGCGAACGAATACTTAGTATGTGTTGGGCGGCTTTCGTGATCAAGTGGAAATTTGAGAAGATTGTGTATGGAGGTGCGTTTGCGCTGGATCGTTATTCCCTCCCGTGTAAATTGTTCAGTTGACTGCTTCTGCAAATTTCGCACCTTCATTTAGTTGAGAGAAGATCGATTGTGGCGTGTGCATCTAGCATGTGGAAGACACGTTTGCCTGTTCTCTAGACATGAGAAAGACCTTAGTTGGCTTGTAAATTATAGGGATGATTTGGAATATGTTACATCACAGAAATCGATATTCGAGAGTGGAAATATCAGTTTCCCCTATTTGTTTCTAGTTACTCAGTTGTTTACAGTACGCTGCACCTAGCTAAAGTTCGAGATTTGTAGAGAAATTATTTCCAGTCTATATCTTGGGAATTATGTTGGGCTAGCGATCGGTAGGATGCTGCCTAGCGCATGATATCATTAAGTACCGCGAAAATGGTCTAATATTATGGCGAACTACCTGAAAATACATGTGTTCTTGTAACGTTTGCCTGTTCTCTAGACATGGGAAAGACCTTAGTTGGCTTGTAAATTATAGGGATGATTTGGAATCTGTTACATCACAGACATCGATATTCGAGAGTGGAAATTTCAGTTTCCTCTATTTGTTTCTAGTTATCCCGTGGTTTACAGTACGCTGCACCTAGCTAAAGTTTGAGGTTTGTAGAGAAATAATTTCCAGTCTATATCTTGGGAATTATGTTGGGCTAGCGATCGGTAGGATGCTGCTTAGCGCATGATATCGATAAGTACCGTGAAAATGGTCTAACATTATGGCGAACCATGTGAAAATACGTGTGTTCTTGTAATCCTCGAGTCTGCAGATGTGCTTAGAAAAGCGGGCAAGCAAGGAAGCAGGTCCAGAGCAGAAATAGTATCGCATTTGTGTCGAGAGGAAACGAAAAAAAAATGGCTCAAATGGCTCTGAGCTCTATGAGACTCAATATTTGAGGTCATCAGTCCCCTAGAACTTAGAACTAACTAAACGTAACTAACCTAAGGACATCACACACATCCATTCCAGAGGCAGGATTCGAACCTGCGACCGTAGCGGTCGCGCGGTTCCAAACTGAAGCACCTAGAACCACTCGGCCACAGCGGCTGGCGATGGGAAACGATCCCAAATTTGTAGAAAAGTTCTGAGAGAGACTTCGGTCTGCTGAGGGTGCTCTCATGTAAAAGGGGACGATTTTGTATGGCACAGGATATGAATTGTATATTTATTACGTCGACATGGTATGCGGTGATATATTGATGGGTTGGATATCGGTTTCAGGCTCTAATATTGAAGCTCCTGAGCTCAGTGAGAGAACAGAGTAATTAAGTAACAGTATTTCCGTATTTCGCGATATGTAGGACACTTTGCAAGGTTTAGTTGTCAGTGCAATATGGTGATCTCTGCCTGACCATGACGTAATCTAACTGACATCTTCCTGTATCTCCCACTGACAGTATTTTGGAATATATTCATAGGATGTAAGTTATAGTATAAAACACACCACATACGATTTTGAAAAATTCCAATATGGCGTTTGCTGGGTGCTTCAGCCAAAGTATATATTTGAAAGGAGCATAATCACAGTACCTCTTGTAACTGATATGTGAATAAAGGCAAGTCCTTGCCTACCGAGTATAGTAGCAAACAGTGTGGCTAGCAGCGACGGTGCAGGTTAAATGTGCCTGAAAGTCTCAGAGGCTCACTTCACGTTGGTCGAGCTGTTCCGGTAAGGTGCAAGCGGAGAGACGTAGCATCAAAGCCAACCTGGGTTTAGCTCTGATCAATCTCTGTGAGCTGAAGGCAACAACTAAGTAGTCATTGATCAAGATGACTCTACAATACTTATGGTATCTCATGGAGTTTGTGATGCATCATGCTGCCCCTGTCACTGGGGTTAAATCTGTTACTAAACTGCTACTAGCTAGATTTGGGTAATTCAGTGGCTGATGACTGTTGTAATCTCCTCTCTTTCGCCCATGATTCAGTTAACGTATATTGCATTTGACATAGGTTTTGCATTTAGATTGATTTTTACAGCATTCAATCATTCAACAACTAACGTGAAATATGAAACATTGAATATCTCCCTAGTAATGATCTTCTGTTGAAAACAACACCAGATGATAGCTGCTACCTGCAAATTATGGCTCAAAGGTATCCTGTGAAGATCCAACCATAGAGAATGAAGTGAGAAAAACAATTCAAAAACTAAAAAAATAAAAAGTCAGTAGGCTTAGATGAAGTATAAATGTATGTACTGAAAAACTGCATAGTATATTATACAAGGCCCCTTAACAAATATGATATATTAATGCTTCACATCAGAGACATTTCCAGAGAAGTTAAAACAGGCAAAAGTTGCACGTTTGCTTAAGAAAGGTAATACAGAAGACACAGAAAATTACCTGCCCATTTCCCTGCTCTCAGCATTCTCAAAAATAATAGAAGCAATTATGAAAGACAGATTAATGAATTACCTGAATAAATAGAATCTTTTAAGCGAATCACAGTTTGGTTTCTGAAATGGCAAAAATATGGAGTCAGCCATAGTAGAATTCACAAAAGTTGTGCTTGATGCTCTTGATAAAGATGAGTGAGTAACAAGCATATTTTTAGATCTTTCTAAGGGGTTTGATACTGTCGACCACAAGATTCTATTAAAAAAATAGAAGCGTTAGGAATAAGAGGGGTAGCTAATGACTGGTTTCGATCATACCCAACAGATAGGGTACAAAGAGTAGAGATAACACATACTTCTAATAGCTCTAAACATTTAGTAAAACACTTATCAGAACCAAAATACATTAGTGTAGGGGTTCCGCAAGGTAGTGTATCAGGACCAATACTGTTCCTGATATACATCAATGTCTTTTGCAGTAGTGTTACTCATGGTGAAAAAATCCTCTTTGCTGCTGACAGCAATGTTATAGTCACTGAGAAAACAAGAGAACTCCCTGCTGAGAAAGCAAATAAAACTCTCAAGGAAGTTTATGATTGGTCAGTAAGTAATAAAATTACATTGAACATAATAAAAACTAATCCCATGAATTTCAGTTTCAAGAGGAAAAATGACAATCTTAAATTAAATGTACATGGCACCTCTATAGACGGCATAACAAATACAAAGTTTCTTGGAATGAATATTGATTCTCAGTTGAAGTGGTGTGAACACACAAAGGTACTTGCAAACGGAATGTCATCAGCATGTCATGCCCTTAGAATCCTATCAAAAGTGTGTAACATGCAGTGTTTTCTAGTTACACAATATTCATATGTACATTCAATTCTTAGCTATGGCATTCTTTTTTTGAGGAACAAACGCACAAAATATGAACACAATTTTCAAACTCCATAAAAGAGCCATAAGAATAATAACCAAAATACTAGTCGAGCTCATAGTAAAGATCTGTTCAGAACACGGGATTTTAACTGCCAAAAAGCACCTATTTGCAATACATTTTATACATTGAAGAATTACTTTGCTGAAACAGATTAGGGGGTTGATAAAAAGTGTTATAGAAATAAATAATATTGATTATAAAATATCGAAAATTCCACACAACACCTTCACTTTATGTTTTTTTCCTTCTTTTTTTCCTTTCTAGAAATACTTACCCCCAAGCTATGCATGACACAATACTAACACTTCTTTGTCGTTCTGAGATCAACATCTCACTCATTATGGAGGAATGCTGACTCAGTTTTTCAGGATACAAATAGGAATTTGTGGTACAGAAAATGGCCCAGATATCACAAGTGTGTGTGTGTGTGTGTGTGTGTGTGTGTGTGTGTGTGTGTGTGTGTAGTGAGTGAAGTGTTATGAAACAATGTGTGTATAGTGTGTGTGTGGAGTGATTGATAGTGAGATATGAGCAGACAATGTGGCATTACATTATTCCATAAGTTACATGTGAGAAAAGTAATGTGTACAAGGAGTAAATCTAATGACAGTCTCTAACTAGAAGTTTGTAATTATATGTATAAAAGAATTAGCCTTTTTTAAATTGGTCTATATTTTTAAATACTTTGACATGTCCTATTTCCTTGAAAAGAGAGATCTACGGACGAATACTATTACTACTACTACTAACTGTGCACTGCCTAATTGCAGACAAATTGGGAGGCTATGTCAACCTAAAGACTATGTAAACATCTCCACACCAACCATTTGACCTGTAGGTGTCTGTTATAAAGAATAGTAAAAAACAAGGCTGTGTTACATGAAGAATATTGGCAAGGAAACATCGGGAGTGGAAACTGGATCAGTGGCAACTTCTTTTCAAGAACAAATGTAAGAATTATTAGATATCTGATGATCGTCACAGAAGAGTGTGGGGCAAGCAGATGCCAGTACACAACTTGAGCATGTTGTCCTACAGGTTATAAAAGGACATCCTCATCTAGCAGTACTTTTCCTCAACAGTAGTAGTCTATACCAGTAACAGTTTCCGAATTTTGGACAGGTCAGTATTATCTCAGCGGTTTTTCTGAAAAAATTCATATAATTTTGTACACAATAAATTATATTTCAAGCTAAAATTTATGAAAAGGAATTATTTTATTATCGTTGTTACAATTGCTATGTACTAGCTCTGAATGTAGAGTTAATTTTCCTTTTTCTTTTTAGAAACATTTGACAGTACGAAATATTTGGGACACTTAAAATTTCTATTAGTAATTCGCAATGTAGTATTGTTTGTTGTATTTATTTCTGGATTCATTTACAAAGTAATAATCTACACTAATAGAAATCAATTTTTCAATAAAAATTGTAAACTCTTTGGAATACTGTTATTACCTCAGAGTGGTAAGCAGTCCTCTAATGTGATCGGTCGTATTTTTGCATTTTGGACAAACAATGTAATTTCAGCTTTGTTAATGTGAAAATTCAAAAGACAATATGATATAGTAAAACGTGAGACAATAAATTATCTTAGAAACAAAACCTCTATAACGACATTCTTCAAATATTTTTGGATCAATTGAACCATGAGAACCTAAATTGTGAGACATTCAGCATCAAGTATCAGATCCCTAGACATGAAGAACTGGAGCCAACTGTGCTAGAAAAGATAAGGAACAAGTTTATTGTAAATCTTACTCCTCTCGAATCTTCTGAAAGGACTTTACCATAGTGGACAGAAGCAAGAACATGAAGGAGGGGTGTATTACAAGGTTGAGAAGGAATATGGATCAATCATGGTACAGTGACGTGGCGTGTATCATTTATAGAATTTTGACAACTCCCGTTTGCCAAGGGCTGTTCAGTATCAGGACTGCATCTCCCAACTTGTTGTCCAGCATTCAAGACAGCATTTTGGCGATAGATTCATCTTTCAAGTAGATAATGCACAAGCATACCCCATCCAGCTCACGAACATCTTCCTTCAGGAGTTAGAAATCAATTGAGTGGAATGGACAGTGGTATCTGCTGCCAAGAACTCGATTGAACATCCTTGGGACCAGTTGAAACTTGCAGCATACCATCACAGGAATCCTCTTCACACACTGATTGACCTCATAAGAGCTGCTCTCAAAGAACTAGGGTGCCTGAACAGCAACAGTCTGGCAGCCTCGTGGCAAGCAGGCTAAGGAAGACGCAATCATGCTACTATGCACAGCACGGAGCAACAGTATTTTGAACGTTACACAATAGCAAATTTTAATCTTACTGTAGCAGTGCATCAAGATGGAACACCACATGTGCCTCAATGGGCGCCGAAGTGTCGCAGTGCAATGGGGACCAAACTGTAGTAGTCCAAGTGCAATGACCAATGTGGAGAGAAGGATGAATCATTCCTCTGCTGATCAGGACATCACTGGCTCTAACTTCGGAGCACTGTGGGTTCAAAGTGTGGAAAGGGCTACAGGAGTCTGTTGGAGCTGGAGATGGCAGCAGCAAGACGGTTATCTCTTTATCAAATCAGCAAGCTATATAAGTTACAGGTGCATACTGTCATCTGGCAGTGCAGCCAAGTGTCAACACATGCCATCCATCTCCCAGAGGTGGGGTCAGCCATCGATCCCACAGCCGATGGTACTAGGAAGCAGTGTTACGAGAGTGGTGGAGGATGCTACCTCAGTAGTGCCAAGGCCATGCTACACTGCTGCTGAGGTAGCTGTGCCCTACCTAACTGAGGCAAGTGACAGATGCCAGGAGCCGCATGCAGTTCAGTGACTAGGAGGGTATTGGTTCGACACTCAGCAGTTCCAGTCTGCAACAGGAAGAACATTGGAGGTCTCACGGCGGCAGCCAACACACAGAAGACGCTGATTTGAGGCCCAGGTGTGTCGTCATCTCAGCCTATCCATTAAGATGGCTTTTTTGTATGCCCAGGAAGGATTTTTTTGCACTTGAGGTCACATACGAGGCCTGCCTTGCACCAGCAAAATACCTCAATCCTGCGTCATTACAATACAAATGAGTAATTTTGAACAGACTGCCTTTATTTTGTTTATTGTTTTGATTTCATTTCACAGTAAAACTTGGTTTTTAGTTTCATAAGACTACTATTTCATTCCATGTTCACCTTCAATCACATGCTATACATATTCATATGGTACAAAACCGTTTTTGAGTAGTTTACATTGGAATCATACAATTTATAAAAAAACTGATGATCCCGTATCTCATCTAAAGTTCTAGTTAAACATAGAAAGTTATCAGAATCAGTAGTGGCAGCGGAGTCCTGTGTATTGTACATCATATGAATGAACAACATCACTTATCACTTACAAGTAGTATGGCTCGTATTATAAAGCGTGCCTGAAATGTTTAGGGCCAATATTATACAATGGTAAAATATTCTAAACAGAGTATTTTTAATATGAGGCATCAATGGAAATGAATATGTTTGGCCTTGAGTGAATGACACACGAGGGGAACAATATTTACAAACTGCTCACATTTCAAAACAAACAAGTGCTCCGAACATTGATATTTATGATTAAACATTCAAAAACAATGTGTACTCGAGTGTGACATTTCCACATTAGGGTTAATCACTGTTTAGAATTGCTCCCTTATCATGAATCCTGTATGAAAGGAATGGGTCTATACACTTTTGAACTCAGATCTCAGTTCTGTCAATAGATGCACTATAAATAACTAGCTAATCATATCTCATTATAAGTGCCACTTCTCTAAGACCTCAGGGTAGGATCCTGATACATCCATATAATTTTATTCTAAAGGCTGGGACACTATGTACAAGAAAAACAGAAATATAAGTCTATGTCAGACTGAAGCTTTTGGAAATAGCGTTTCAAATTAGATTAACTCGGTTTTTGTTAATATTGAAACACATTAAATGGCTATCAAGTCCATATTTAATATGGTGAAACGTTATCATTGAAAGTTCACTGCCTGTATAACAAATATTCACTTGAAAAAGCAGCCAGAATTTTAGCAAGTCCGACCCGACTAAATTTCGCGTTCTACCAGTCACAGATCCATAACTATTCGCGAGTTAAACTTCAGTTGTTTCAGTGGTCTTCTTCATAAGAACTGCTCACCAAGATATTCCGTACAGAGCACGAAACACGCTTCGCGGAGCTGTTACTACGACCAGAAAGTTCAGACGTTCATATCTCTCAAACTATTTACCTTTGAAACACCAAACTTTCATTAAAATGTTCACGATATGTTCGAAACGAAATTAGCTCACTATTTCGTCACTTTACAGAGTATTTTTAAGGAGCGATCTAACATCGTGTTATCTGTAGACCGGCTAACAAGCTACTCTCCCAAGGTACTCTCCTCTATGCACACCCCTCTATTCGCGCGGGAACAGCTTAATTCTGATTGGCTGTTGATCTAAAACGACCAAACAGAACGTTCCTTCCTGAACCTTCTCACAGCAAATCTTGCCCTATCTAATCACCAATTTGATAGTAATTAATGTCAGCAAAACTTCAGTTTCCTGTATTACGTTTAATCAAAATAAGCAAAGTGCGAAATATTCTTCAAAATGAGAATTAAACTTATTCTGCCTCTAACTGCCATTCTGGCTGCTTTTATACAAAAGTATGCTCACACAGGCATATGTCTCACCTGAATCGTGGTTGCTCATAACTTTCCCGCAGTCTGTTTGTACAAGGTTTACCGTAAAATTAAATAAATTTTAACGTATGTCCCACATACACTTTTTCAGTAATTCTCACGCACTCACACAACAAAATATAATCAAATAATAATTTTGACCGATTTTTGTATTACGTAATGCAAAGTGACTTAGGTTTTAAAAAGAAAATTCTAATTAATTGATTTTTATGTACTGACAACTTCGTAATGGTTTCAAATGATAATGAAAGTCAATCTTTTATTTTTCCTAACTTGCTTTTAAAAAACAAGCGTAGGTTTTAAGACTTTTAGGAAACTCTCTTTATCTTGGGGACTATACTGAATAAAACTTTGAAATTTTGACAGCATCATTCCATTAATAACAAAAGGTTGTGTACCAGATTTGAATAAAATCTGATAATAACTAATATGGATTATTTAGATTCGTAGAGGGTACGAATCTTGATATCGACTGAATGTTACGCTATGCAGTTCTCACGGCAGGCAGCGTCAGCAGTGCTGTGAGCAGAGCGGAAAAAAAAACATAGCCATCCTGCTGCCATTGTACTAGATTGCTGCGTGCCTTACTGCAACCAATGTTATCTTGTAATAACTTTCTGTGTTACAACCAGACAAGTAACTGTCCTAAGCCAAGGATTTCAATACACTTCAAATGCTTGAAATACTAGAAATCAAATAATGCAAAAGAAGTAGTTTACTCACTACTTAAGGTGAGATCAGCAACGAAGAGAGGAGGGCTGAGAGAGGGAGAGATAGTAAGGAACAGAAATGTAGGGAGATTCGACTCTAGTACTCTATAGTGCCAACACTAATAAAGGGAAAAGTGATGTATTCCCGCTTCTGTGCATCTTTGGTTCATAATACAGCTTGATGGTAACGTGCTTTATAATAATACTTACAAACCGCAAATACTGCCAAAAACGTTGGGGGCTTGGCGTTCCCTGTGTCCCGTAACAAATAACAACCCAATGCAAAAACTGTTATTGATAACAATATCTGTGTGTCTAGTAATTTAAATCAGAAATTGCACTTTCAGTGCTTTTGATATCGTAGAATTCAGATGGGCTATAATTATTATTTGGTTTATCTCTAGACTGTTTTTCTGCACACCACACTACATTAATACTGTGTTTCAGATGCATACCAGGATGAGTAATTATTTACTATAATTGAAATATAGTGGTCTGCTAACCAACAGGTAGGCACATATGTATAGGGTCAAAGTGGATATCACCCCCAATTGCAGGTTGCCTACATCAGGGGCAAGCATATATCCAGAGGCGAACTTGATTGATTTATGACCCCCTTCCATTCCCCTTAATCTACTGTTCTACTGATCTGTTAAATGATTTATGACCCTCTTGTGGGGGGAGGGGAGGGTTGAGTTATGGCCCCATGGGGACAATGTGTGGTTCTGAGGAAAAAAACATCCCTCCCTCTCCCCCTTCACCACCAACATCCCTTCGGAAATCTCCAAATTTCCAACATGCCCTTCATTGATACAAGCACATTTTCAGGCCTGAGTTAGTTGAATAGCCCCCTCCTACTCTATCAATTTGATTGACTACTTAAATAACTTCATCAATTAATTAAGCCCGCCCCTCCCACACTCACTCCCCTCCAGCACCAGGAAGTAGGCGGAAAAAGACTTAGTTGATGGGCTATTTGTCGGGAAATCGATTACAGTGTATGGAATAATGTTTAAGCAATAACTGGTAGACAAGGCAGTGTGTAAAATATTGTTTATTTAAACAATTTATAGGATACAAGGAGTGTCTGGTATATAGTTTATTTATTTAAAGAATTTGTTGGGAAATATACTGCAGTATATGGAATACCATTTATTTAAACATTTTTAGGGTGACAAGGCAGTATGGAATATTTAAACAATTGTGGTGCCTTATTATTCCGATCACGCAAGGAATATTGTCATGAAACATTCATCACACATAATTACACTGTTAATAATCTTCCGATTGCACCTTCGCACTGAACACTTTTGAACACTGCAATTGGTTGCTTAATTTTAAAATATTAGGCTGTGATTGGCTGTTGTTTTACCACTAGGTTCTGATTAGAGGAGAGGGAAGGGGGGGGGGAGGAGATGGGCATGATGATGTCATATGTTCTATGTCATTGATGAATCTATGAAGTAAATTTCGAAGGTCATTGATTACCCTATGCATTTGCCCCTGCCATTTAGGCAACCCATAGGCCAATGATCAATTTTTGTCCACAATGCCTGTCCCGCTCCTACTGACTAACATATATGGACTTATGAAATCTGGATGGCGTAGCTGCTGAGAAACGTGTATTATTTCATGTGAACATTGTTTTCACCCACTAACTTTTTCACTGAGAAATAGTGCAAATTTTTGGAAATTTGTGGTAAGTTTCTATGGGACCAAATTGCTGAAGTCATCGGTCCCTAGGCTTACACACTACTTACTCTCAGTTAACTAACTTACGTTGAGGACAACACACACACCCCTGCCGGATGGAGGACTCAAAACTCCAACTGGAGGAGGCACCTGAACTGTGGCAAGGCGCCTTAGACCGCATGGCTACCCTGTGCGGAAACAGTGCAAAGACTTTGAAGAATTCTAACAGCATTTGTAAGGCTGCTTATTTCTGCTTGCAGTACAGTTGTTGACTCTGAACATTGTTTTTGGTAGAAATCGTGTGGTATAACTTTATTTAGGTTTCATAGGGTTCGAGCTAACTTTGAAAACAAAAAAAATTAAGTGAATTTCTTCGAAGGGTTAAGAACTTGCGCTGGTTGGAACTTTAATTAATTTCCTTTGTGCTGGCTCTACTTCAGGACTTTCAATACTAACACATTTTTAATAACATATATACCAACGAGGGAGCGGCGGAGGATACTTCATACTCACCCTAAAAAACTGAAGAAAAAAACAAAATTCGCTAATTGTTGTTGGTTTATATTAACAACATACTATTTAAAGAGATGCTGATGTACAAAAAGGGTCCAGAAATTGAAAATATCTGTTAGCACGCTCTTAGCAATAAAAATGCACTTTCAATAGCATGTACTGCCAATTACCTTGTGGCTATCACAAATAAATCAAAAATATAACTTCGTTTATTGTTATTAACTGTTACTCTCAACATACTTTTTAAAAAGATGTTGATGTGAACCCGAAAATAATGAATACGACATTCATTGTGAAAAGTCACAGGGGTTAATGAAAGAAGTGCAGCACGAATGGTCACATGTTTGTTTGATCCATGGGAGGTTGTCACAAAGATTCTAAAATATCTGAACTGGAAGATATTTGAAGACTGACACAAACTAACCATGAAAACCTACACTACTGGCCATTAAAATTGCTACACAAAGAAGAAATGCAGATGATAAACGGGTATTCATTGGACAAATATATTATACTAGAACTGACATGTGAGTACATTTTCACGCAGTTTGGGTGCATACATCCTGAGAAATCAGTACCCAGAACAACCACCTCTGGCCGTAATAACGGCATTGATACGCCGCCTGGACATTGAGTCAGACAGAGCTTGGATGGGGTGTACAGGTACAGCTGCCCATGCAGCTTCAATACGATACCACAGTCCATCAAGAGTAGTGACTGGCGTATTGTGACGAGCCAGTTGCTGGGCCACCATTGACCAGATGTTTTCAATTGGTGAGAGATTTTGAGAATGTGCTGGCCCAGTCGAACATTTTCTGTATCCAGAAAGGATCGTACAGGACCTGCAACATGCACTCGTGCATTATCCTGCTGAAATGTAGGGTTTCACGGGGATCGAATGAAGTGTAAAGCCACTGGTCGTAACACATCTGAAATGTAACGTCCACAGTTCAAAGTGCCGTCACTGCGAACAAGAGGTGACCGAGACGTGTAACCAACGTAACCCCATGCCATCACACCGGGTGATACGCCTGTATGGCGATGACGAATACACGCTTCCAATGTGCGTTCACTGCGATGTCGCCAAACACGGATGCGACCATCATGATGCTGTTAACAGAACTTGGATTCATCCGAAAAAATGAAGTTTTGCCATTCCTACACCAGGTTCGTCGTCCAGTAGATCATCGCAGGCGCTCCTGTCTGTGATGCAGCCTCAAGGGTAACCGCAGCCACGGTCTCCGAGCTGATAGTCCATGCTGCTGCAAACGTCGTCGAACTGTTCTTGCAGATGGTTGTTGTCTTGCAAACGTCCTCATCTGTTGACTCAGGGATCAAGACATGGCTGCACGATCCGTTACAGCCATGCGGACAAGATGCCTGTCATCTCGACTGCTAGTGTTGCGAGGCTGTTGGGATCCAGCACAGCGTTCCGTATTACCCTCCTGAACCCACCGATTCCATATTCTGGTAACAGCCATTGGATCTCGACCAACGCCAGGAGCAATGTAGCGATACGATAAACCGCAATCGCGATAGGCTACAATCCGACCTTTATCAAAGTCGGAAACGTGATGGTACGCATTTCTCCTCCTTACACGAAGCATGACAAGAACGTTTCACCAGGCAACGCCGGTCAACTGCTGTTTGTGTATGAGAAATCGGTTGGAAACTTTCCTCATGTCAGCAATTTGTAGGTGTCGCCACTGGCGCCAACCTTGTGTGAATGCTCTGAAAAGCTAATCATTTGCATATCACAGCATCTTAATCCTGTTGGTTAAATTTCGCGTCTGTAGCATGTCATCTTTGTGGTGTAGCAATTTTAATGGCCAGTAGTGTACTTAGAAAGTTTCTGAACCAACGTTAAGTGTTGAATATAGGAATTTATTACAACCTGTAGGCATTGCTCCAATACTGATCACGAAGACAAGATTAGACTAATTACAATGCACACAGAGACATTTAAACACTCACTCTTTCCACACTACATATGTGAACGAAATGGGAAAAAGTCCTAATAAGTGGTATTCTAAACAGCAGAATTATAGTTAAATGCAGCAATAAAATTTTGTTGGAAGCGAAAAGGACAGCATTCCGTAAAGCCCGCCCCTCAGGTATGCAAAGATGGCATAACCAATGACAACACTCGAAAGAGCGGCAGTAGAAACAAGCAGGGAGCTCATTTATTCAGAATGTGTGTGTGTGTGTGTGTGTGTGTGTGTGTGAGAGAGAGAGAGAGAGAGAGAGAGAGAGAGAGAGAGAGAAAGAGAGAGAGAGAGAGAGAGAGAGAGAGGATAGACAGAGAGAGGTAGAGAATATCGAGAACACCTAATTCAGCATGTAGAGAACAGCGCAGAGAAGACAAAATGCCCGTCTGTGATGGGCCTATGTGTATGCTCGTCTGTGATGGGCCTATGTGTAGTCACTTCACCTAGGGATGACGCAAGAACGCCTTTCAGGCTGCAAACTTTGCATAAAGGAATGCTCTGAAAATCTGAAGTTAAACATTAGGCTAGCCAAGAATACAGACAGGCTCAGAATACTGGAACACGTTCAGTTACAAGTACAAGGGTATCATGTCATCGACTGCTCTAAAATTCTTGCCTTCCTTCCACCCATATTCAGAGTCTGCCCACTCCATCTGCATCACTGATACCAGTGGAAGGCCAGCTCTGCTAGTTGCAGGATGACCTGGCTACTATGACAAGGTGTCGTCTGCCACCGCCAGCTTGAAGTCTATTGCCTCAACTCCACAGCCATCCAGTTGCGGAACGAACAGCTCAACAAGCTGCATTCCTTCTAGTGACACCTGTGACTACTGAAAAATGAGGGCCAGGCTGATCTTCCGTGAATGAAGATCTGATCTCCCCACAAGCGAGCTGTTCAGCTTGGGAGCAGGGTGCTGCGCCGCCACTTCTGAGCGGTGTAAGTACTGCCTTATCAACTGTATGCTGGAACCATTTCTTGGACTGTCCTATGTGTCACTGTTGGGCCTTCCACTCTATATGCCACCTCTGCAACCGATAACAGGGACATGCAGATTTCTTGGGCCAAGGCTAAGTGTAGTTTCACTCAACGAGAGCACTGGGGCTCTGACAGACGGTCACAGCCACACCATGCTGTGGTGCTGCACTGGCGAACATACCCTCCTACAACAGGGCCATGGCACTGACCTTGGGCAATGGCAGGGCCAAGATGACAGATTCCTCACCAGACACTGAAGCACTAACTCGTGGCTCTGTGCAATACGGGCTCAGCAAGGCTCCTGCTAGGTCTCACTGCAAAGAAGACAGAGTTATTGTAGAATTATAAGAAATAAATGGCTGTCGATTTAATGATGTGTCATTAGGGCCAAGAAAAATTACAGGACCACTCCACTGAATCTCCAGTAGTAGAGCTAGGAGAGAATTAGCCCACTCTCCATTGTTGCCAGATGTATCCAAGATGGCGACTATAATGTCATCGAAGATGGCAGCCTGTAGACTTGACAACAGTGCATGACATCATCCAAGATAGCAGCGTTGACGTTATCCAAGATGGCAGATTTAGGCAGAAGATAGGTCAATTGGGTTACATCCACTAACCTAACACCCCTCCCCTCCCACCCCCACAGCACCCAGAAAAACCTGGGAAGTTTAAATTTCGTCAGGACAATGCAACATACCTCTACTAACCTAAGAAAATGGCGGGAAGACAGGTCTATTGGGCTACCTCCACTAAGCTAAGTCATCCGATCGCCACCTCTTCCTAGCATCTGGAGGGAAGTGTGAACTTTGGAGGGAAGATAGGTCAACTGGGGTATATCTACTATCCTAAGAAAATAGCAAGAGAGAAAGGCCAGTAGAGCTACCTCTATTAACCTAAGTCATCTGACCGCCTCCTCATTATAAGAAATGGCGACCTGTGGGATGTGCTGTAAACCACTGGCTAACTAGAAACTTGTCACGTCTGCGAAGACATTTACACGGAAACTCGATAAAAATAGAGGAAACTAATATTTCCACTCATGAATACAGATGTCGGTGGTGTAGCAGATAAGAAATCGTTACTATAATTTTCAAGGTCAACTAAGGTGTTTCTCATGTCTGGAAAACCGGCAAACGTGTCTTCCACATGCTAGATACAAAAATACAATCTATCATTTCTCAACTAAATAAAGGCGCTAAATGTGCAGAAGCAGTCAACTGAAGAATTTACGTAGGAGAGAATAAGAGTCCAGCCAAAAACCAACTCCATATTCAATCTTCTCAAATTTCCACGCGATCACGAAAGCTATACAACACATACTAAGTATTAGTTCACTATTCGGTTCTCTAGAGGAGAACACAGTTAAGTCATCTACATTTCTACAGTCCAACAGGCCTCTCCATTCGGACAGCTTCTTCCATTAACCAGAAACGTGAATTATCCCTGCACAGGCCACCGCCGCTGCTTGCGACACTTGCGCATACACAAACATACAGAAAAAGAGCGGACGCTCTGCAAATGTGGAATATGTGGTTGTTGTTGTTGTTGTTGTTGTGAAGCCATCGATCCATCTCGCAGAAGTCGCCTACGACAAGATATTGATTATTAGAAACAACAACAGAAAACTTGTAATGAATTTGACTACAGCGTGATGGTGATTATAACTACGAAAAAAATTAAACGTACAAGTAAAACGTTCATACCAGATGGAAGTGATGACTCCAGGTCATCATTCTAGATGTATACCTCTAAAGGAATCCCATTTTCCTCTTGAGTAGTAGCAACATCTACAACAACGAATTTATATATACCTCACACAACTGTATACGATAAAAAAAGTCTAATGACAATATATTACAACTTCACTCACTTTCTTTCTGCATATCAGACTGCAGCAGCAGCAGCTCAATGCCCCAGCTGCTGCTTTAACGCTGTAACAGCGAGATCAAAAGTTTTATAAACACTTGTTATGATCTGAACACCTCAAGAGCTGTTTTCTGAACATGTAAACTATCACACAGAATTTGGAGATGCACTTCATGATGCTAGCACGAGTCTTCCACTTGATGGGGACTTTCAAGTTTCCAGTTGCTGCTGCTCTAATGCTAGAACAACAGTAGAAATGTTATGAACACTTGTTACGATTTGAACACTTTAAGAGACGCTTTCTGAACATATAACTATCACACACAGAATTCTGAGATGTACTTACATGATGCTGGCACAACTTCTTCCGCTTGCTGGAGACTTTGAGCCTCGAGCTGGTGCACTAATTCCAACAGCATTTCGGGAATGAATGCTGTAATAGTAAGAAAAAAGAAATCACACAATGCACTGTCAAAGACTGATGATGATTGTGGTGGGGGTTGGGCTTTATATAGCTTCAGACTCCACCCTTTGTTTTGTAGAAGACTAATGGGAACACAGAGTGCCATACGAGCAAGTTATAACTTGTATTCTTCTTTTCCTTCAAGCAGGTTTGGTGCAGCTGTTTGAGGAAAGTATCACATCTGTGGGGGGAGGAAAGAAGGATCTTAGATAAACATCCTGTGTTTGCCTGCAAGTGGGCGGAATATTGAATGCAGCTGCTAGATTTAGAAGAACACTCTTTGTTCATTCTGAGGCAGATGGATAGTCTGACACACCCATCCTTTGTTTGCCGGCAAGTGGATCGAACATTGGATGCAGCTGCTAACTTTAGAAAAACATTCTTTGTTAAGTCTGACACGTCCAGTGACCGCTGCTTCCCTCGATAAATATTCTCCTTAGGACAGAGCTGTGGCAGTAGACGCTAACCTCCGAAGCCGGTAATGACCAACAAAGCGCGCCTTGGGAGTAGAATTGTTTACAGATTCCAGCTGCCCTCTGACACGTCCCTGACAGAGGCATACACGTGGTCACCAGTAGACCGCCGGACACGTGGCCGAGCGGCGCATGTGTCGCGGTTGCGTCATTAGACCGCCTAACGCCACTCGCTTTCGCTCGCGTGATGCGTCGCCTTTGATGTCAAAAGGCCCACAGCGGGCTCCTACACCCTCACAATAGAGTGTATAGTCAACTAAACAATAGGAGATTACAGGACGGCCACCTCAACTGCAACTTGTTCGTGTAAAATATAGCTACAGAGCCCGCACGCACCGCCCCTGGGCAGAGAGCGGCTGTGTCTGGCGTTCGCTTTGGCTCACTCGCGGTACACTGCATGTCTTCAGACAACGACCCTAGACCACACAAAAGGGAAATTAAGTGGTATAACCCCATTCATTCGGAGGATGTTTCTGATTTCTGTTTCAAATGTCAGCTGTTTGCGAAACAGACAACGCCTCCCACATAAAGCGAACGCAGCCATACACCGGTATCCTCAGAACCGTAATAAATGACTGCTATCCTGACTGAGGGAGAGCCACGGCCTCGTAGGGAACTCGCCCGCCATTCTGCACTGGACTGTTTAACATCAACTCGACTCCTGTAACAAAGCCACCATTAAAAAAGAAAAACACAATCATTTTACATTCGACGACAACAGTTGTATGGTATCGTCAGTTTTTGAGCTGTATTGCGCTTTTATGCTGTCCTTGTGTAGCGCTATGCATGTAGTTGTGAAATTAGGACGGAGCTTTGTGATTAATTGCGTAATTAGGATCGATCTTAGCGTCAATTTACCGACCAAATTAAATAAAGTACACTAGCATACCCTTCCTCTCACGCATCTGGAGAGTTTCCATGTGTTAGGGGGTGCACTTAGGCTTTCCATCCAGGATCACCAGGGTTCGAGTCCCAGAAATGGCACCGCCATTTTTAATTTACCATCAATTCCAAGCGCCTCTGGTGGTTTAATTGTGTTAGGGAGGGTATACTTGGGCTTTCCGCCCAGGAGAACCAGGTTTCGAGTCCCAGAAAGCGGACCGCGAATTTTAATTTCCCACCAATTCCCAGGTGGAGGGTGGGGTGGGATCTCACCACAGCCCTGGGACAAAGAAATTCCCGCAAAAATTCGAAATTCTCAACAAAATTCGGAATTCCCGCCAATAGGGTAGGTTGAGGGAGGAGGGGGCAGGGTGGGGATCGGGGAGGGGGAGGAGGGGGCTGGGGCACACGTGCAGCTGAGAAGACACGTGACATCATCTGGGGGTGGGCTTGGTCGAGAGCGGGGGTGGGCAGGGGTGGGCTTGATTGGGGATGGGGGTGGACAGGGATGGGGCTGATTAATTGATCAATGTAATTAATTTGCATATCAATTTGATATCAAAAGTGTCCTGACACCCCCGCTATACTACTACTATTGTGAATTGCAGAGTAGTCGTATTGTGAGAAATAAATTAAAAATTACAATAACTGTTGAAAAATTAAATAAATACCACAAATGTAGGTCACTGTTGGTCACTCATTCAAATACTTTAGTGTTGAAGTCGTAGATGCCGTGTGATACACCCCTGAAGGAAGTATTGAGGCAAACCAGGGTCAGGTAGGCGATTGTTTACTCTTCAGCCCCAAATGTGTCGCATTGGGGATGTTCCAAAGCTCCCCATTGAGTCGGGTTCTTGTTGCAGATACCATAGTTTGTGCAAATCCTATTGATATTGCACCACTGTCTTCTTCAAAGCGTAAATCCTGATATCCTCAAAGTTGCATCTGTCACGAGGTGGGAGTTTGTGACAATCTGACCTTGCGAACATGATATCCAGTGATCAACGATGTTGATGTCATTGAGATGTTTGGCGACTATTATGGGTGGATATCCTCACTTCAGTCTCAGTTGTCCCTGGTTATGAAAACCTGCATTTACATATATGGAAAGGGGTGGGTTGGCATTACATTTATCCAACTATGGATTGAGGGCTGCCAGTTTTCTACTTTGGGAGATACAATATTACTCAGTAATGGTAGCCACTGCAGCAGAGTTGTTCAATAGTTTTCGTTGCCTAATTTAGCTGTGTGTTGACAAGGTTGGTATGACTGCTTCTGATCCAGAGAGGAACACAGTACTCTGCAGCTGAATGCACAAGGGCTATTGTGCTAATTCTTAAAGCTTTGGCTTTAGCACCTCATGGCATGTCGGCCAGCTTCTGAATAAGATTAGTTCTAGTTTTGATTTTTCCTGATAATTGTTTTCAGGTATTAGTTAAAGGTGAGTGTTCTGTCAATAGTGACACTGAAGTATGCAGTGTCTGGATTATGATCCAATGTGACTCCATCATAGCGCACAACAAGAGTTCTTTGAGCTTCTCTGTTGTTAAAATGAAGTGATGTAACATCAGTTCAATACGGATTAGGCTAGAGCCCCCATGTTTTGAAATACTCACTAATTATGTCAAGGTCTTCTGTCAGCGCATCCCCAGTTTGGGCAAAGTTCGAACTTTGGGTACCAATGACAATATCATCTGCGTATATGAATTTCTGAAATGATGTTGGAGGGATACCTGAGCTGCACATATTAAATATTAGAGGACCTAGGACAGAGCACTGTGGTAAATCATTTTGTAGGTTATGGATAATACTTGACTTCTAGCTGAAATGTACTTGGAAAAGTGTGTCACTGAACATCTTTTCCAAGTATACCCCAATGGAAAGTCTAGTATTTTCCATAGCCTATGAAATGGCCTACCACAAGGATCTGTACTAGCTCCTCTAATGTTTAATGTAGGTGTAGATTACAATTTTCTTTCAACACAAGGATGCATTGACAATTCCAAACAACAGTTTTCTATACATAGAAGTAAAATCTGTGGAAAAGGATGGAGGACCTACAATGACATCGCAACTTACATGTAATTCTTTTACCTTCCTGTTTCAAGAAATAAGATACAAACTGAATTGATCGAAATAGACTGCACAAGGAATGGTGGACTCATATCAACCCTTAAAACATAAGATTTCTGCATCGACTTTGGAGCTGAATGGTTTACCAAATATTGGATGGTTCATAGATGGGACTGACGAGTGACTACAGTGCTCGAGTGTGTGTATTCCACTCAAGATGCTTATGGGATACTTTGAAGACATGAAATGCGTCATAATGAATTCAAAGCAGGAACTAATTCTGGTATGAGGTAAAAATGGATAATAACTCACATTTATGAACAACAGTATCAGCATGAAGAGAATAATATTGTGTTGGTAGGCATGTATGAAATTTTTAAATGCTGGTATTCAATTGCCAACAACTTTCTGTTCATAGGAACCGTCTGAATTTCCAATTTTACCAACTACATCCAGGCAGAGATGGGTCATTAAACCAGTTGCTCAAATAGAAATGTCTTAATTCACTGTGCTGGTGGAGCAAACTAACAGGAAGCGGGACCTAGAAAAGGATTGGAACATGTTCAACAATTGTAAACTAACCAATACTAAAGTTTACTTTAATTACCCATGTGGTAAACTTATAGCTAGACTGGAGAAAAAACGTGTATGCCCTATTGATTTCACCCTTCCTACTGTGAGGGTGATGCTGAATTAGGATGCATGCTCAGCCCACAAAAATTTAAAGCTTTTGTACCTATCATCATGACAGATTGATCAAAGCAGAATGAAACGTTTCAATCAGGAACAAGAGATGTCCATATAGAATTTGAATCATCATAAATTTCTCTAAGGATACTGCAGCATACACATTACTGCTACATGAGCATGCGATTATCCAAGGCATTTCATGATGAACCCTGTGCCAACAACATTATTAACATTGAAGACTTCTACACTCCTGGAAATTGAAATAAGAACACCGTGAATTCATTGTCCCAGGAAGCGGAAACTTTATTGACACATTCCTGGGGTCAGATACATCACATGATCACACTGACAAAACCACAGGCACATAGACACAGGCAACAGAGCATGCACAATGTCGGCACTAGTACAGTGTATATCCACCTTTCACAGCAATGCTGGCTGCTATTCTCCCATGGAGACGATCGTAGAGATGCTGGATGTAGTCCTGTGGAGCGGCTTGCCATGCCATTTCCACCTGGCGCCTCAGTTGGACCAGCGTTCGTGCTGGACGTGCAGACCGCGTGAGACGACACTTCATCCAGTCCCAAACATGCTCAATGGGGGACAGATACGGAGATCTTGCTGGCCAGGGTAGTTGACTTACACCTTCTAGAGCACGTTGGGTGGCACGGGATACATGCGGACGTGCATTGTCCTGTTGGAACAGCAAGTTCCCTAGCCGCTCTATGAATGGTAGAACTATGGGTTCGATGACGGTTTGGATGTACCGTGCACTATTCAGTGTCCCCTCGACGATCACCAGAGGTGTACGGCCAGTGTAGGAGATCGCTCCCCACACCATGAAGCCGGGTGTTGGCCCTGTGTGCCTCGGTCGTATGCAGTCCTGATTGTGGCGCTCACCTGCACGGCGCCAAACACGCATACGACCATCATTGGCACCAAGGCAGAAGCGACTCTCATCGCTGAAGACGACATGTCTCCATTCGTCCCTCCATTCACGCCTGTCGCGACACCACTGGAGGCGGGCTGCACGATGTTGGGGCGTGAGCGGAAGACGGCCTAACGGTGTGCGGGACCGTAGCCCAGCTTCATGGAGACGGTTGCGAATGGTCCTCGCCGATACCCCAGGAGCAACAGTGTCCCTAATTTGCTGGGAAGTGGCGGTGCTGTCCCCTACGGCACTGCGTCGGATCCTACGGTCTTGGCGTGCATCCGTGCGTCGCTGCGGTCCGGTCCCAGGTCGACGGGCACGTGCACCTTCCGTCGACCACTGGCGACAACATCGATGTACTGTGGAGACCTCACGCCCCACTTGTTGAGCAATTCGGCGGTACGTCCACCCGGCCTCCCGCATGCCCACTATACGCCCTCGCTCAAAGTCCGTCAACTGCACATACGGTTCACGTCCACGCTGTCGCGGCATGCTAGCAGTGTTAAAGACTGCGATGGAGCTCCGTATGCCACGGCAAACTGGCTGACACTGACGGTGGCGGTGCACAAATGCTGCGCAGCTAGCGCCATTCGACGGCCAACACCGCGGTTCCTGGTGTGTCCGCTGTGCCGTGCGTGTGATCATTGCTTGTACAGCGCTCTTGCAGTGTCCGTAGCAAGTATGGTGGGTCTGACACACCGGTGTCAATGTGTACTTTTTTCCATTTCCACGAGTGTATAATGAATGTGGACAGAACGTATTTTAGGCTGTTGCTGCAACAACATTTACATATGTTGGACGTGTTGTCAACAATGTCTCCACAAATCTCACATAATTGAAATTGTTCAGAGTTTCCATGCATTATGCTAGGACGACCCTGAAATGGTTACAAAGATATCCTGAACCGCTTCGAATTTTCGACCACATAGACCTGATCATGTACGACAAAGGTAGTGAGAAGGCTTCAAGAATGCGTAAGATTTACGAGGACGCTTCAGTTTCTAACCTGAAATCATAAAACCGCCTACCTATCCAGCAGCGAAAGAAGATGTATGGAGAAGAAAAAGAAAATATTATAGCATGTTCATGAGATAATGTAAAATTACTTTTAAGTGTGCATGATGGCCGATAGTAGGATCTGTAGGCATCCAGTTAGTGAGAATGGCTGAAATGAAAACCAAGTGTTTCCATTGTAAAACCAGCCAGACCTCCAGCTTTATTCCTAATAAATAAGGTATACATCAGTGCTTTGGGAGGCCACTGGAAGACTACGTGGACATGGTGTCCATGAGGATAGGAAATGAATGTCTGTTCAGGTCAAGAGCTGGCTGACAAGAGAGACAGAGATCTAGGCTCCACTGTGCTCTTCAGCCAACAACCGGCCCCAATGTGACTATTTTCAACTCTTTGATGGTGCGCTGGTTCTTCTGACACTTGTTCTGGAAGTGTTGCCTCATCAGTGACGCTTTAGAACAAATATCACTTTGTCAGCATTGCCAACAATGCGAGTGGTGCTCGCCTGGGCTGTGAACAGGGTGTGGATTGATGCTGGCATCTAGTTAATATCTAGTACTGGCTAGCCTGATTCTAGCCACAGTTCGGAAGAAAACTTAGTTACTTCTAATTTCGAATAAAATCTTTGCTTGAAATAACTTTATTTTCCATATAGTCAGCTGGCCCCCCCTGTCAACATCTACCCCTTCCGCAGGAGCAGAGAATCTGGTCCAAACAAAGAGAAAAGTTAGTTATGTGTGATGAAAATGCTCCCTACGACAGATGACATTCATAAAAGACACTATTCAATGAGAGGGTAGAATTAGATTTTACTTGATTTTGGTAACTAAAGGTGGATCATGGTATAAAATACTATAGATGATAATATTGGCAATAGTAATAATAATAATGTTGTTGTCTGAGGTGGCTTCAGCTCGAGAAGAGTTTTACAGTAATAGCCACAAAGCTGGCGAGGCCTGGTGGTGGTACAGTGTCTGTGGCGGTGTGATGACCTGGTGAGTGTAGTGATGGAGTATGGGCACTGTTGTGGTTGGCAGGAGAGCCAACACCGTGTTACTAGAGGAGGCCGAAATTCACGCGTTTTAGCTCACGCAGGCTGGCGTGAGGTCTGGAACAGGACAAGGAAATTAGAATTTAGAAAAACGGACGTAGCTGGTGGAATACTTAACTTTAATCCATTAATGATGAACGTCGCTCTTGACGGTACATGATTCACAATATCAATAGTAGCTGATAATGGCGCCTTGCTAGGTCGTAGCAAATGACGTAGCTGAAGGCTATGCTAAACTATCGTCTCGGCAAATGAGAACGTAAGTAGGCAGTGAACCATCGCTAGCAAAGTCGGCTGTACAACTGGGCGAATGCTAGTAAGTCTCTCTAGACCTGCCGTGTGGCGGCGCTCGGTCTGCAATCACTGATAGTGGTGACACGCGGGTCCGAGGTATACTAACGGACCGCGGCCGATCTAAAGGCTACCACGTAGCAAGTGTGGTGTCTGGCGGTGACACCACAGGCACCAACAACGACAGCATATTGGCTGCCGAGTAGGGGTGGCAGGTGCGGTGGCCAGCCTTCGCAGTAGAGGCAAAGCTGTAACACTCCATTGAATGGGTGCATCATTTGGGGTTCATGAGGCTGGTTTCAAACGAGGGGGGAATCGAACAGTTTGACAATAGTTCTAGAGGTCACTAGAACCCGTAGCAACTAGATTTACTTTATAACTGACAATAAAGATTAATACATTCAATAAGACATGAAATGTTGGTAGTACAGCTTCTAATTTCTTACATGATAATCATCTAGTCGATTGTCTTCCTAGGCTGTTTAATAGAAAAAAATCTCTTTTGCAGTTCACATAAACCTTTAGCATGTTTATTCTGGATTATTACCATTATTTATCCCAACATATCTTATCCCAATTACATAATACAATATCAAGTGACAGTATATAATACTATTACTGCATCACTGTTTGGACACTCTAGGTCACAATTACAGTTTAAAAGGAAAAGCTTTGTTCTCAGTTATAGAACCCAAATACATTAGGGAAATATAACCATAATACTAGGGCTTAAACCGAGCGAGGTGGCGCAGTGGTTAGCACACTGGACTTGCATTCGGAAGGACGACGGTTCAATCCCGCGTCCGGCCATCCTGATTTAGTTTTTCCGTGATTTCCCTAAATCGCTCCAGGCAAATGCCGTGATGGTGCCTTTGAAAGGACACGGCCGACTTCCTTCCTCATCCTTCCCTAATCGTATGAGACCGATAACCTCGCAGTTTGGTCTCTTCCCCCAAACAACCAACCAACCTACTAGGGCTTAAGATTACTGGAGCGCTATGCCTTGACAACTGTGCACTCTCCTTGTCAGTATTACACATTCCATGTGGTAGTCATCTGACGATTTGGGGACAACAGGTTTTGGTGGTCTTAGCTGCTTACGATATCCCCTTTTTTACAGGATCCAATAGCTAGTCGTAAGACAGTCCGAGTAACAGATACAGTACTTGGTAGGCAAAATAAAAAGCTCTATACAGAAATTTTGTACATATGTTAAATGATCTGATAATATAACAGAGGGTGCAATCAAGTCACAGCTGGAACTTTTATAAGTAGTCCACTGACAGTTAAAGTAACCTGTTAGTTGTGAGACATAAAAGCATGATCGTAACAGAGGAGTGCCATTACAGGAGCCCATGCTACGGTGTACAATAAGCTAGTACCTATGGGCACGAAAAACAGACCGTGCTCTGCTCATTACTATTATTATTCCCGTGTCAGAAACATACCGGTACACGTACATACATGTTACACAGTTACGATTAAATTATTTTTGACCAAAACTTGGCCACTTCCAGTGCATTTTCTGTTGCTTGTCGAAGATCATCGTCCGTACAGGACTCCGGGACAATCGACACTGAAGCATGTGCTGAACTGTCTCTTCTTCTCCACAGTCGCACCGAATATCATTTGCATCAGTGTATCCCCATCTTGCCAAGTTAACTTTTGATCTTCTAACTCCATATCTTAGTCTATTCAGGGACTTCCAAGTTGTCCATTCTCCGTCATGGCATGGAGGTAAAGCTTCAACAACCCTTTTCCAACCAGGAGGACAGTAGGTCGTAGCCCTCCATAATTGTAACCTAGCTTTCTCAGCAGTGGTTCTGAGTTCCTTTGATGTCCTAAGGAGACTCTTCCTTGGCGACTGTCGTCGCGGATGCGGTTCATTCCCATACAGGGGATGGGTAATTTCCCGTTCCACTGCCTTTCCTTCCTTGTTCGCAGCGTGCACTGCTATGACCGTATGAGAGCAAGAGGTTGTCTTTGTTTTCGCAAGGAAAAGTGCGATTTCACTACTAACGACGCCACTGTGTAGTGTTAAAGTAGAGCACATGTAACAATTGACGTGAATACAGGACTGAAGTTCATTGTGTTGCATAACACAATGGGTTTGGCGACCTTCGCTAACAGTCAAGATCTGCTTCATCTGCCAAAAAATATGCTTCTGCGCAGCTGTCCAGGCTATAGGGAAGTGTGAAGACAGTAACACTCAAACTCGCAACCGGTACAAGTGACTGGTAAAAATATTTGTGCATTTAAAGCACGCGAGAATCGAGACAAGTGTATCTTAGCGACGGGGTAATAGTATGGTAAAGTTGATTCCCCAGTGGGATCAATCATTTCTATGGATGATAACAAATGAAACGAAATATTTGTTAAGACACTTAAGAAAGTCACAGTGGACAATAGATTAGGACTAAGTTTTTGTTGTAGTTCCGGTCGAATAATGGACTGCAGAGTGCTGACGCGTAACTGGGTTGCATGAGTGTTATATCAGACTGACGTTATTGGTATTCCGGTTGCTAAGAATTTACTTACCGATTGTCATTATGTATTTGTGGTTCACTGTTGCTATCTGAGTAGAAATAAAGGAATTTTCTCATTTGGAGATACTGAGTGGAACTGTGAACGCTAGAAGATGGAGTGCCAAGTGGAGAAATCGGAACATCTCCGACATATTCTTCTGTGTGACTTCAACAGGGAGTGACAGCAGCGGAGGCAACCAGAAACATTAGCGCCCAGTACGGGGATAATGTCATTGGACAGAGCCTGGGAAGAAAATGATTGTCTCGTTTTAAGGAGGATAGTTTTGACATTAGTGGCTCTCTACATTCATGAAGACCTTCGGACGTTGGTGAAGATTGTTTGAACGCTTTACTCCACAATGATCCATGTCAGTGTACTTGAGAATTGTCAAATGTGATGAACTGTGATGGTTACCCCATTGTGGGACATTTGCATGCAATGTGGAAGGTTCAAAAATCGGATGTATAGGTATGCAAACTTTAAGCCAAAATCACAAAAATCAGTGGGTGGCCAAATGTGTATCTCTGGTTCCTCGTCACCACCTGGCTCATGAAATACACAGACCATTCCTATATTGTATCGTTACTGATGACGAGAAATGGTGTGTTTATGCTAACATAAGGAAAAGGAATTAATGGTTGGGCCTAAACAAAGCAGCAACTGCCTGTAGAAAAACGTGCGCGCATCCACAAAAGGTAACGTCATGCATGTGGTGGAACAGCGATGCCATGATGTACTACGAATTGCTTCTCCGAGGTTTAACTAGCAAAGCTAACAGACATTCTATAACTTGTTGAAATGCTACTTCTTCTTACTTCAGTAACGTAAGACTAAAGTCGATTATTGTTACAAATCGCTGAGGGGTATACAGTAAAATTTTCAGCCGTTCAAATATTATACACAAGCTGAAGGGTGGTTTTGAATTGACACTAATGAACAAAGTAAACAGAACAGACTGCCTCTTTTCACTTGGCTGTCAACGACGTGCGAACACACAGTCGCTCGGGTAGTTGAATTAGCAAATGAGGCTGTTACCCTTTTGAGGTATGTCAGCGCTACCACTATGACAAAATGCCTACCTAAAAATGCATCAACACAAAGTGTAAAACCGTGAAAGGGGACTCCAACGACTGGGTTAGATTTAAAACAGTGAAGTGGTATGTTCCACACAAGACATCTCCAGTAAATAAAGATGTTAGTGATTACCTGTGGTATGGTATGGTAAACGAGTTACGTTGTTCAACGGTGATCAGCGTGCGTGGCTTAACATTCGAAAAGTGAATAATCACGAATCGATCACCGTCCATAATACAATGAAAGGAAGCAAGTCAGCATCAATGTGGGCCCGCTGCCATACTGAATGTGCTTACATTCGTCTAACAGTCAGCACTCAGGGGGAGTACCAGTTATAATAGAATACATGGGGCCCGATCAGCTCTCGCTCCTAATGACGAATCAGCAAAATTTGTGAAATAACAGAGGAATTTAGAAATTCCACAGTTAAGCAAGATGTCCACATAGGCTATGAGGACTGATATTTCGCTAGAGCTCGCGAAGCTTACTCACAAGGAACGTCTTGAGTGAGAGGTCGCAAGTACAATCTTTAGTAAAAGCACTCCGTCTTCAGGCCACAAGTGGCCCATCGGGATCATCCAACCGCCGTGTCATCCTCAGTTGAAGATACGATAGGAGGGGCGTGTGGTCAGCACACCGCTCTCCGAGTCGTTATGATGGTTTTCTTTGACCGGAGCCGCTACTATTCGGTCGAGTAGCTCCTCAATTGGCGTCACGAGGCTGAGTGCACCCCGAAAAATGGCAACAGCGCATGGCGGCTGGATGGTCAATCTTTAGTAAGACTCGTTTGAAATGTTGTGTTAACAATTATGACAAGAAAAAATATTAGCTGGTAATGATTCAGATCTTTAGTAAGACTCATTTGAAATGTTATGTTAGCAATTATGACAAGCAAAAAAAATTAGCTGCTAATGATTCACCTCCATGTGCATCAGGAGGATGACAGAAAACGAGTGTTTTGGAGGCGCAGAGGTCAATCTTCTGTGAGTTGTATGTATTACACTTCACTAAATGGACATCATCAACATTCAAGAAATGTTCGAAACAAACCATTAACCTGCACCATGAACACCCAATGAAAAACTACTGGCCACAGTGATCACAAAGGTTCGCACCATCAAGATTGAAGGTGAACTCCTTGGGAGTTACAAACCGTGCAGGATGTCCAGTTAGGTATCCACTCTTACAGATTGCACACAGATTCATATTGGTCTAACAGGCTGATGAGAACTGATGGAATTTGATGTCAAACAACCGAATGCGAAACAGACTTCAACGCTTAGTTGCAGATAGTGTCGTAATATGTTTTATAGGCACTGAAAAAACAAATATCCGGAGCCTGAATTTGTTCTGTGGTTTCAGGTGGTATGAACTGCAATGTCTCACATTTTTCAGGAGGGATAATTTGTTGTAAAGGATTACGATTCTTGTACGCACACCAGGAATCAAGCAAAGATAAGTTATTTTGACCAGCTATTGGGCAAAATCAGTGCTCATACCATATTTGTAGTTCTGTTACACCCATTTTCCCACTCTTGCTTGCTGTGATGTAAATATTACCTACTGCCCCTGCAAGATGATGCACACGAGAAAGAATCGTAGCAGGCGCCACGCCTCTAACTTCTCGTAACACAATAAATAATTTTCTGGCTAATTTATCATCCACATTGACAGTCAGAATAACTGTCATGCGAGCGCGTTAAGGCACTGATGTTAGCTGATTTTGATACAACTCTCTTGGTACCTTTAGTTTGCAAGGATTCTTTCACATCTATTTTCTCCTAAAATCCCGATTGATCGGAGTTGAAAACAAATTTATTACTGCACAACGGGATAACTTTGTTTACCTCATCTATAAATTTTCTGGACGACTCCGCAGTTTGCTGTGCATCATGAAGTTGACTCTTTGTTTGAAATTGCATTATCTTACGTCTTCCATTTCTGTAGCACTGTTTGAAGGTACGCAGCCAATCTCTGCTTCTATTGAAATCTCTGTAATCTACATCGCACACAACTTGATGTGCACTACGTAGTAGTTCACTATAATGCACATGCTCTGCCACTGACGATAGAAGTTTGAATATTCAGCGTGAAACCGATCTCCAAGGTGGCTACATATCACCACAGTCTGTTTCGATGTAGTAAACACACAATTCATATCCTGCGCCATACAAAATCACCACTTCTGCATCCTGCATATAGATATCGACCATCAGACACTCGTCCATATACCACGAAGACTGTTGTACAAAGGCTAGCTCGGTTCCCCTTGGCACAAAGGCGTTACTGTTTCTGGTCCCGGCCTGTTTTCTACACCCATCTCCAAACTCTAGGATTACAAAAACATATGTATATTCATATGGTTCACCAGAATGTCATACCATTCCGCGATACTTCTCGATACAAGCACATAGCAATATCAGTTGCATAGTAGTATCGCTTGCAGTGGCTGATTTACATATGGGCCCACTAGGCAAGGGGCCTAGAGGCGGCACCTTAAGGGGGCAGCATCTTTTACTCTGTACCCATTTTAACCTGTTACGTTTTAAAATAACTGCGCTTACAGACGACAAAAACTTTTAATAAAAACTTGCTAGTTTAAATGAGCCTTAAGAACTAAATTCTACAATACAAGCTAGGAAATATACATAGTTTACTTGGTGACTGAATGGAAATTTAACACTGGGTATCTGTCTGGTATCATCTTCATGATTTTTCAAAATATTTTGAAGAAAACTGTCAGAACAGCAATCTATAATACAATGCTTGAAACGTTATTATTCTGAGAATGTTGTCGACTTCTACTTAACCCTATCATATTTTCCCCATGAAAATACCGGGACCCCTGAAAAGCTGTGATAAACTAATTAGCAGTTCCTTAAATACTGTAACATGTGGGGGCCTCAGTATGTAAAATCCGACTCTACTTAAATTTCTTGTAGAAAATACGGGGACGTATCAAGTCAACCCTCCATTACTCTATTTTTTTTTTTTTTTTTTTTTTCGTGTGACTAGGGCCTCCCGTCGGGTAGACAGTTCGCTGGGTGCAAGTCTTTCCATTTGAGGCCACTTCGGCGACTTGCATGTCGATGGGGATGAAATGATGATGATTAGGACAACACAATACCCAGTCCCTGAGCGGAGAAAATCTCCGACCCAGCCGGGAATCTAACCCGGGACCGTAGGATTGACATTCTGTCGCGCTGACCACTCAGCTACCGGCGGCTGACATTATTCTAATAAATGTGAAAGCTCTGTGGTCTTCAATAGCTAAGCTTTGATTTAATGACGCCCGTTTAACAAAACATGTTGATACTGGGAATGTTTTACATTTTTAACACATGTTCATGCGAAAATAACATAAGCAGAATATCTAATAATGTGTGAAATACACTTCACAACAGTTTAAATTTTTTTATTTACTTTTTTTGGCGAAAAAAGAAAAAGAAACCAACATTCGTTTTCTCATTTATTTAGCTGCAGCCCGCACGATATCAAAGTTCCCGCTCTGTGCTATCGAATAGTATGTGACACTGCAAATTTTATGTTAAACTTTGTAACTAAGCTTTTTTTTTGAGGAAATGCTATTTTATTCTATTTTGGAACAAAAGGTGCATTTGCGTGTAGACATAACAGCAGTGTTCACACAAATGACAACACACCACATCAACTGCCAACAAGTATAGTTAAAATTTGTAGGCTGCCTTCTCTGCCCACAAAAACCGCTAAAATGTTATAAGAATAAGTTGGATAAGAGTCGATCCAGCACACCTCACTGCAAGAAATTGCAAAAATTATTTGCTTTTTAAATTAGAAAGACAGTGTCAAGCATATTCAGAACATATTCCCAGCTAAAATTCCGGCAACGTCGGAAACAGAAGCCAAAAAAGGGACTGTTCCGTTTTCTTGACGAGACGAATTCCAGTCCGCAGGTTTGCTTCTACTGATCACTGATAACAGAGAAACAGGGGACAATGAAATTAAACTATTCTGCATTGTCGTTCTTTCACAGCAGAGTTACGGTGAGTAATCCGAGTTGGTCAGTTCATCGCTCCCTGTTTGAAGGAAAAATCTTTGTGCTCGTGTGCCGTGTTTAAAGTAAAAAGCTTTGTGCTCATGTGTGGTGTAGTACGACTGGAACTGGGTACAGTCTTTCTTTCTTTCTTTCCTTTTACAATTTTTTTCCTTTGTTTTGACTGTTGGTCGACAATTTTGTAAGTGCCTGAACATGAATGTTGTTGTTGTTGTTGTTGTTGTTGTCTTCAGTCCTGAGACTGGTTTGGTGCAGCTCTCCATGCTACTCTATCCTGTGCAAGCTGCTTCATCTCCCAGTACCTACTACAACCTACATCCTTCTGAATCTGCTTAGTGTATTCATCTCTTGGTCTCCCTCTGCGATTTTTACCCTCCACGCTGCCCTCTAATGCTAAATTTGTGATCCCTTGATGCCTCAAAACATGTCCTACCAACCGATCCCTTCTTCTAGTCAAGTTCTGCACAAACTTCTCTTCTCCCCAATCCTATTCAATACCTCCTCATTAGTTACGTGATCTACCCATCTAATCTTCAGCATTCTTCTGTAGCACCACATATCGAAAGCTTCTATTCTCTTCTTGTCCAAACTAGTTATCGTCCATGTTTCACTTCCATACATGGCTACACTCCAAACAAATACTTTCATAAACGACTTCCTGACACTTAAATCTATATTCGATGTTAACAAATTTCTCTTCTTGAGAAACGCTTTCCTTGCCATTGCCAGTCTACATTTTATATCCTCTCTACTTCGACCATCATCAGTTATTTTACTTCCTAAATAGCAAAACTCCTTTACTACTTTGCGTGTCTCATTCCCTAATCTAATTCCCTCGGCATCACCCGATTTAATTTGACTATATTCCATTATCCTCGTTTTGCTTTTGTTGATGTTCATCTTATATCCTCTTTTCAAGACACTGTCCATTCCGTTCAACTGCTCTTCCAAGTCCTTTGCCGTCTCTGACAGAATTACAATGTCATCGGCGGACCTCAAAGTTTTTATTTCTTCTCCATGAATTTTAATACCTACTCCAAATTTTTCTTTTGTTTCCTTTACTGCTTGCTCAATATACAGATTGAATAACTTCGGGGATAGGCTACAACCCTGTCTCACTCCTTTCCCAACCACTGCTTCCCTTTCATGCCCCTCGACTCTTATGACTGCCATCTGGTTTCTGTACAAATTGTAAATAGCCTTTCGCTCCCTGTATTTTACCCCTGCCACCTTCAGAATTTGAAAGAGAGTGAATAACAGTGAAAAAAGCAAACGTGCAAAATGAAGTGGGGCGGCGTTTCAGAAATTATCAAAGAAAAGGCGAGAATGAGAAGTCGATGTTCTAAAAACGCTTGCAGAGTAAATAAATTTTTCGCAAAAAAAGGTTATTGGCTCTACTTCTAGTTCAAGTAGTACGGATGATATTTCTGGCACTGCAGCTGTTGTAAAAGAAGTAAACACAGACGAAATGAAAGTTAAAAATGAAGAAAACCAAATTGTCCCTGATTTCGAGTTTCACGAAAAACTAGACGTCGACTCAGACACTACAAAAATAAATAACTTCGTTAGTGATGATCCAGCAGAATGGTGTGTCAATGAATCAACAATCGACATTCTCTTACAACATGGCATTAATCAAAATTGTAACGATGATTTTACTAATTCAAGAAGATCAATAGGCGATAAAACCAGATATTTGAACAAACATGTATTTTACTGTAAAATTTTAAATGGTGAATCAACTTAGCGTGATTTTGTAGTATACTCCTCTAGCACTGGTGCTGTTTCTTGTGCTCCATGTAAATAATTCAGAGGTCAGGCCGCAATTGCTGCAAATGGTATTGCAGATTGGAAAAATATTTCAAATATTTCATCTCATCATGACAAATCACTTGAACATAAAAATTCTGAGTTATCACTCTTAACAAGAAAAAAGTCACTTGGAACAATAGATAGCCATTTGCAGTCATATGATGAGACAGAAAAAAATGTACTGGCGCAGTGTGTTGAAAAGGGTGTTTGCAGTAGTGAAGAAGCTAACAAGTCGTGGACTTCCCCTTCGTGGACACGTTGAAAGAAACCATTCATTACATAACGGTCAATTTATGATGTCTCTTGAACTTGTAGCCGTGTTTGATCCTTTTCTCGCAGAGCACATTGAACGATATGGAAACCCAGGGCAGGGACATAAAAGTTATCTTTCTTCAGCAATCTGTGATGAAATAATAGAGCTTCTTTCTGAACGAATAAAAATAATTATCATAAGTTAAATAAAACAGGTCAAATATTTCTCTATAATAGTAGATTCTACTGCGGACATTTCCCATATTGATTAATTGTCTTTCATGTTAAGATATGTGAACGAGAATGGTGAACCTGTTGAAGGTTTCCTTCTGTTTTTACCAAGCCCGGGACACAAGTCCGAAAACTTAGCTGAGGCGGTACTAAAAGTCCTGTCTACAAATTCCATTGATATTACTGACTGTAGAGGCCCGTCATATGACAACGCAAGCAGTAAGTCTGGTTTGCAGGCACACATTAAAGAACGAAATCCGAAAGCGCATTATGTGCCTTGTACGGCACATTCTTTGAATTTAGTCGGCACCAGAGCTGCTAGCTATTGTCGGGAAGCATGTTCATTTTTCAATGTAGTGCAAAACCTTTATAATTTTTTCTCTGCTTCTACACAGCGCTGGGATAAACTTCTTTCTTTCAGGAAACCTGGAAGCAAAACGGTAAAAAATTTATCAAAAACACGTTGGTCAGCAAGAGAGGACACATGTGTAAGTCTATATGAAAACTGGGAGGGCGTTATCAATGCCCTCACACATATTGCCAATAATACGTTAGAAAAACTACTTGTGTGAAATGAGGCTTCATCTTTATTGAATCAACCCAGCACACTAGAAACAGTATTCATGATGTCAGTTTGGAAGGACATACTCCAGACATTCGATAGTGTAAATCTGAAATTGCAAAGTGTAAATATTAATACTAAAATAGTGCATAAATTATATGAATCACTTGTAGGATGTATTTCATCTATTCGTGGCATGTTCTACTATTATGAAAATAAATCCACGGAGATTGTGACTCATATAGACTATGAATGCACCTATAAAAGATCACGAAAACGCAAACTTCATGATGACGAAGAAGCGGACTCTGATAAAGCTTTTCTGACTGGAAGCGAAAAATTTAGAGTCGAAACATTTCTCCCAGTACTCGACAACATGTACGCTGAATTAGTGAGGAGGAAGGAAAGCTACAGAACATTGTTGGAGCCCTTCACAGTTTTCAGTAACCTTCAGAACAGTTCACCTGACGATATCGCTGAACGTGCAGCAAAACTACAAGCGTCATATGACACAGATTCAGAGACTTCCTTCCCTAGTGAATGTATACATTTCGCGGAACTTTTGAAATCTTCTGAGATTAGCGATATACCAGTCGAAATGAGTAAATTTTTACAAAAAGAGAGGTCACAGTCCGTGTATCCGAATGTTGTCATTGATCTTACAATATTTCTGCGTACGACACTTACAAATTGTTCAACAGAACTCACGTTTTCGGCTCTTAAAAGACTGAAATCTTACCTATATTCTGCGTTGTCTGAGAGACTGAACGCCTTGTCCATTCTTCACATCGAAGCCGACCTCCTAACTGATAACCGTGTGAACTATGAAGATACGATCAACGAGTTTTCTGCCGGAAAAGCCAGACGCAAACTTTGCTGACTGGTGAGTTTATTTATTTATTTATTCATATTAGTTTTAAAAATTTAAGATTATAATGTGATTTTTATTATAACTTACAGCACATTCATTGGATTTACAAACTACGTATTACCCGTTTATTTTATAATTGCTGATGGCAGAACGCGGAACTAAACCTCGTTTACGTGTAGACGTGACCAAAGGCACCCGACAGTACTAAACAATACCCGAATGGCCCAGGCCGCTGGCGCAGTACAGTCAAGTCATACTGAAACTGTAGTATATTACAACTGATGCGTATTCTTGGCGTCTGCTGAAATGTATAGTTATCGCGGAAATATTCGTTATCAGAGAGTACGCTCAGATGAAAAACTATTAATAAATAATGTCGTTCAGTTCTGTCGATGAATACGTAAAAGCTTTGCTAATACCGTTAGAAAGAGCTATGCTGAGAGCAGTAACTGCAGTACAAAACTGTTCAGCCCTTACATGGATTAAAGGTATTGTGTACATTTATCATGCAGCATCTAGCTACACAGAAACTAATGCTTTACATGTTAATTATTAGATTATAAAACAAATTTGATTTTTCCACACTAGTCTGTAAAACTATGTAATATCAAATCCAGTTCTGTGTTTGTTCGTCTGTATTTGGTTATTAGTTCGTGCAGTGCGTGCAGTAATCCAAGATGGCCGCCGAGTGAGATCACAGGTATTTTCTTCGTCCGCTAAAATAACTTATTTAAGAGGAAATAGTGCCAAGTTTAAATATTCTTTGTTTTTATTACTTGCTGTAGTGTCCGTTCTTGTCACACAACTGAATATTAGCGTCCAAGCAGAGCTTGTTCTTGAAATAACTTGTTCTTTAGCTGAGGTCCCGATAATCGCGACATAACCCGTAATTTTGCGTGACATAAACACAACAAATTCTATTCAAGTTTTCTTGATAGTGCAAAAATCGTTTAAAAAAGACAGCTACTAGTTTCACCAGTGTCTATTGTCGCAATAAAAGTGTAATTAAACATTTCTAAATCGTATTTAACTAACACATTTCGTATTGTTTACTAGTTAGATAGACGCGATCTAGGTCTAAATTTTCCGAGTTATAAACGTTTAAAAACCTGACCAAACACGCCTGATAACTTAAATTCTCTAAAAGCAAAGTAATTACAAATTCATTCTTCTGTTTTT
Source organism: Schistocerca gregaria (assembly GCF_023897955.1). NCBI lineage: Eukaryota > Metazoa > Arthropoda > Insecta > Orthoptera > Acrididae > Schistocerca > Schistocerca gregaria. The sequence goes on along the minus strand of NC_064931.1, from coordinate 853,794,903 downwards.
GCATCTCTAAATCAGTAGAAAAACAACAACCACCGCACATAAGATCTTTGTGTCGTTTTTTTTTGCTTGCAGACATACAATCTCGCGACCTTGACAAATTTAAAACATTCTTTAAACTTAACTATTCTTTCGAAACTGACCATGAGTGAGAAATGTGGGAGCTGTTATAGGGTAGTGAGTAGAGGGATTTGTTGCCAATCTTGTAGGAAATATTTTCACTGGGGGGGATGCAGTGGGGAGAATGTTGGGAGAACAGAAGAGGCTCTCTCCTGGAACTGCAGAGTATGCAGTAGGAACATTTTGATTGGGGAGCAGGAAAGGAAAATCTGTGCCCTTCAGGCACAGTTGGAGGAAGCAAGGAAGGAACTGATAAGGATCAAGGGAAATAGGGGGGAGGAGGGTGGTTGGGAACTGGCAGCTGGTAGGAGGATAGGAAGAAAGAGAACGCGATCTGATAGTTTTATCATCAACACCAAAAACAGGTATCTGCCACTGCCAGAGTTAAGTGGAGAAGAGCCTCAGGTAGAACGAGGAGCAGGAAATGTGCAGCACACTTCAACCGAGGCCAAGAAGCCTAGGAATGTACAAAGTGTTAGGAAGAAGAAAGTGCTGCTGCTAGGTAGTAGCCATGGGCGAGGTGTAGTCCCTCAGTTACAGGAAAGTTTAGGGGCAGCGTACCAGGCCACCAGTATCTTCAAACCAAATGCAGGGCTAAGTCATGTGATAGAGGACCTACGGTCTTTATGTAAGGATTTTACAAAAGAGGACCATGTAGTGATAGTGGGTGGGGCGGGAAACAGTTTGGACAGGGATGGGGCATATGAAATAGGTGGTGACCTGGACAAGATAGCTTCCCTGACTCATGGCACCAATGTACACTTTGTTGAGCAGTTCCGGCGTCATGATCAGCCACGCCTTGATGGAGCTGTGAGGCGAATCAATGTGGGGCTGGGGATGGCTCTGAGGACGGCCAACTTTGCTCATGTTTCTCTGGTGCCCGTCGGGACTATCAACAGATGGGGTTTCACTAGGCATGGCCTACACCTAAACAGGACTGGGAAGGGAAGATTGGTACAGCTGATTCATGAAAGTATAGCGGGTGGATCTCGGGCCACACATGGTCAAATACCTGTTGTCATAGGTAGGAAAAGTAGGTCTTTTTAGGATAAATCCAGACAACAGGTTCCCCTGCCTAAAGAGTATCTCTAGCAGTTCAAAAAATACTGAAACAATCACTCACAAGACAGATTATAACACTTCAAAAATCACACATACCAGAGGTCACAAAGAAAAACAAACCATCGGAAAGAGTAACATGGGGCATTTCACAGACTTAACAATCCTCCATCAAAACATGCAATCAATAAAAAATAAAATACAAGCATTAGAAGTTGAGCTCCAATCTTTGAACTGCACAGTAGTTTGTATTACTGAGCACTGGTGTAGAGACACAGAAATTCAACATGTAGTATTATCATTGTATGAAAGGGCAAACTCTTACTGCAGAACTACTTCAAGGGGTGGAGGATCATGCATTTATATCAGAAAAGGAACACAGTTCAAATCTAGACATGACCTCAGTACAGTAAGTGAAGACAAACACATTGAAATATCAGCTATTGAATTATCAGGGCTTGATATCACCAAGAAATTAATCATTTTGTGTGTGTATAGATCTCCCAGTGGTAGTGTGGACACTTTTTTCAATAAATTAACAGAAGTTCTAGATAAAGTCTCAAGTACAAAGGTCAACATAATTCTGTGTGGGGACATAAACATCAACACTAATATCATAAATGAATCCAGCAGCACCTTCAAAAAAATCCTTCAAAGTTTTGGCATGTCCCTATTGGTCAATAGTGCAACAAGGGTTACTACAATGACTGCATCAGTAATTGACCATGTGGCCACAAATATAGACAGGGAAAAATGTGATGTAGCTGTAAAAGATCTCGGACTATCAGACCATCTCTGTCAAATAACAACAGTAAAATCAGGCATCGAATCATTCCCTAAACTACAAGCCTATAAACGACATCTATCAGAAATCAAAATAAAAGATTTTTCAAAAGAACTAGAAAAACAAAGCTGGGATGAAGTGTATAAGGAAACCAATGTGAATATGAAATTCTCCAAATTCTCCACATTGTTTAAATTGAACTTTGAAACAGCATTTCCAAAAGTATGCATGACTGTATCAACATCTCACAAAAACAGATGGATAACAGCAGGTATTAAGAAGTCCTCCCAAACACTTAAACACCTCAGTTCCATGAAAAAGATTCACAATGATCCAGAATTCTTAAATTTCTATCATAGATACAAAAAGATTTATAGGAAGGTGCTGATTGCTGCAAAAAAGTCATTTAATGACAAAATAATATATAATGCAGAGAATAACAGCAAAGCAGTCTGGGATGTTATAAAAAAGGAAACGGGGAGAGGCAAACAAACGCAGAATAACATACTGCTAAGGGAGGGGGATAAGGTAATAAATGATCCTCAACACTTAGCAAACTATGTAAACGAGCATTTTTCAAGTATTGCAGAGAAGTTACAGCAAAAATTCCCCAAAACAAATATAACACCTGCAAAAATTGTTGCACTAGATACAATGATGTTACTTCCAACCACAGAGAATGAAGTCAATAAAACTGTTCAAAAGCTAAAAAATAAAAAGTCAGAAGGCTTAGATGATGTACCAATGTGTGTACTGAAACAATGCATAGGGATTATACAAGGCCCATTAACAAATATAATAAATGAATCCTTCACATCAGGGACATTTCCAGAGCAGCTAAAACAGGCAAGAGTTGTACCTTTGCTTAAGAAAGGTAATGCAGAAGACATAGAAAATTACCGGCCCATTTCCCTGCTATCAGCATTCTCAAAAATAATAGAAGCAATTATGAAAGACAGATTAATGAATTATCTGAATAAATACAATCTTTTAAGCAAATCACAGTTTGGTTTTCGAAGTGGCAAAAATACGGAGTCAGCCATAGTAGAATTCACAAAAGTTGTACTTAATGCTCTTGATAAAGATGTGTGTGTCACAGGCATATTTTTGGATCTTTCTAAGGCTTTTGATACAGTCGACCACAAGATTCTATTAAATAAATTAGAAGCATTAGGAATAAGAGGGGTAGCTAATGACTGGTTTCGATCATATCTAACAGATAGGGTACAAAGAGTAGAGATAACACATACTTCAAATAGATCTAAACATTTAGTAAAATACTTATCAGAACCAAAACATATTAATATAGGGGTTCCACAAGGTAGCATATTAGGACCAATACTATTCCTGATATACATCAATGACTTTCCCAGTAGTGTTACTCATGGTGAGAAAATTCTCTTCGCTGATGACAGCAATATTATAGTCACTGAGAGAACAAGAGAACTCCTTACTGAGAAAGCAAATGAAACTCTCAAGGAAGTTTACGATTGGTCAATAAGCAACAAATTGACATTAAACATAAGGAAAACTAATGCCATGAACTTCAGTTTGAAGAGGAAAAATGACAATGTTAAATTAAATGTAGATGGCACCTCTATAGACTGTGTAACAAATGCAATATTTCTAGGAATGAATATTGACTCTCAGCTGAAGTGGTGCGAACACACAAAGGTACTTGCAAACAGAATGTCATCAGCATGTTATGCCCTTAGAATTCTATCATCTGTGTGTAACATGCAGTGTCTTTTAGTTACATATTATTCATATGTACACTCAATTCTTAGCTATGGCATTCTTTTTTGGGGAACAAATCCACAAAATATGAACACAATTTTCAAACTCCAGAAAAGAGCCATAAGAATAATAACCAGAAATAGTAGTCGAGCTCATTGTAAAGATCTGTTCAAAACACTGGGAATTTCAACTGCTCCATGTGAACACATTTACCAGTCAGTTGTACACATCAAAAGTAACATTGGCAATTACTGCACAAACAGCTCTGTCCATGACCATGCAACAAGAGATAGACTCAACTTACATTTACCAAGAAAAAATAAACATAAAACTCAAAACAGCATTTTCTACCAAGGAATAAAACTGTACAATAAATTACCAAAAGAGATTAAAGAAATTTCAAAAATACACTTATTTAAGAAGGCAGCTAAAAAGTACCTGTTATGCAATACATTTTATACATTGAAGGATTACTTAGATAAAGCAGAGTAGGGGTTTGATAAAAAAATGTTATACAAACAAATAATAATAATGATGATGATTATAAAACATCCAATATTCCACATAACACCTTCACTTTATTATTTTTCTTCTTTTTTCCTTTCTAGAGACACTCTCCCCTCAAGCTATGCATAGCACAATACTAACACCTCTTCCTCTTTCTGAGCTCAACATCTCACTCATTATGAAGGGATGCTGACTCAGTTTTTCAGGATAGCAAATGGGAACTTGCAGTACAGAAAATGGCCCAAGGATCACCTGTGTGTGTGTGTGTGTGTGTGTGTGTGTGTGTGTGTGTGTGTGTGTGTGTGTATGTGTGTATGTAGTGAGTGAAGTGTTATGAAACAATGTGTGTATAGTGTGTGCAGTGACTGATAGTGAAATATGAGTGAATAGCGTGGCATTACATTATTTAATGAGTTATTTGTAAATAAATTATTGTATACCAGGAGTAAAATCTAATGATTGTCTCTAACTAGAAGTCTGTAAATATATGTGTATACGAATTAGCTTATTGTAAATTGATCTAAGCTTGTAAATACTTTGACATGTCCTATATCCTTATAAAAAGAGATCTACGGATGAATAAAACTACTACTACTACTACTACTACTACTACCGAAATCTCTATTTCATTTTCATTTCTTACGCTTTCCTACAGATTCACGTATTAATACTAAACGTGTTTTTTTTAATCTGCTACACATTCAAGTTATTAGGTCGTAAAACGATAATTTAATTTTAATTTTGAACGCATCTCTGTAAAAGCACGTATTAATGTATGACACGTTCACTTCAATTTTTAGATTGTAACACAACTTTTTTATTTTCGTTTTCAAAAGTTTCTTGCAAAAGAACATATTAAAAGTGAATGTACAACAAAAAATCCGTTGTCTCCTACACGCTCTGCGAAATTTTTAGGCCATAAAAGAAAATTTATTTTCCTTGTGTTGGTTTCTGTTGTCTTCCGACAGAAGAATGTGTTAACACCACGCGGTTTTAAGTTTGTTTTATCCTCTGCCGTACATCAAGTACAGTTCTGGAACTATATTACATTCTGATTGATAGCGACTAGACTGCTGACGCGTCCTTCATAACAACGAGTGGCACAGTATGGAAACAGCTCACAGTGCTCCCACTCAAAACGGCAACTGTGAAATGATCGGATAATAGTTATTATATAAAACATGTTTTCTTTGGGGGGGGGGGGGCGCATATAATATGGTGCCTAGGGGCACAAATTATTTAAATCCTCCACTGATCGCTTGGGCAGACTGGAAATTATTTCTCTAGAAACGCGAAACTTTAGCGAGGTGGAGCACGCTGTAAACCACTGAGTAACTGGAAACTTGTCTCGTGTGCGAAGACCTTTACGTGAAAACTCGAAAAAATAGAGGAAACTGATATTTCCACTCGCGAATACCGATGCCGGTGATAAAACAGATTCCAAATCATCCTCATAATTTACAAAGTCAACTAAGTTGTATCTCATGTTTAGAGAACCAGCAAATGTGTCTTCCACCCGTCTTTGACCTGCTAGATGGACACACCACAATCGATGTTCTCTCAATCAAATAAAGGCGGGAAATGTGCAGAAGCAGTCAACTGGACAATTTATATGGGAAGGAATAATGAACCAGCGCAAACACACGTCCGTCTTCTCAAATCTTCTCAAATTTCCACAGGGAACACACGCGATCACGAAGGCCCTGTAACACGTAATGAGTATTTGTTCGCTATAGCTGCGCGGGATTAGCCGAGCGGTCTGGGCCGCTGCAGTCATGGACTGTGAGGCTGGTCCCGGCGGAAGTTCGAGTCCTCCCTCGGGCCGACACGGTTAGATCAGCAACTTTCCTGTACCCCAGCACGCCTTAAAATTCGGACAGCTCCTGCCGTTTAGCCGGAAATGTGAATCATTTCCACCACAAGCCCTACTGCCGCACGCTACGCACCCGCAGGCAGAATCGTCATAGGAAACCGGCTACACATATATTTGATCGCTATACTTACAATTAAATATTACGATTGCGGTCACAACTGGACGACATTCAAAAATGAGCGAAGTGTCGGAAATACTCATGATGACGGCTGTGGCTCTGGCAATAGAAATACCTGTAGCATTTTTATGGTTGGCTCTAAGTACTATGGGACTTAACATCTGAGGTCATCAGTCCACTAGAACTTAGAACTATTTTAACCTAACTAACCTAAGGACATCACACACATCCATGCCCGAGGCAGGATTCGAACCTGCGATCGTAGCGGTCGCGCGGTTCCAGCCTGAGGCGCCTAGGACCGCTCGAGCATTTTTATGATTTGACATACTTTTCCATAAAAAAAAATCTATTCCATTTGCTATCGCATTATTCCATGTCAAATCCATACCTTCCTTACGACTAAACATAGTCATTTTCTTTGCACATGTTGGAACACACACACACACACACACACACACACACACACACACACACACATACTTTATAAGCCTGATGCTCAAGGCAAACCTGTCACGCATTTCCTACTACTAAGTACAATACTCCGCCAATAACCGATTGCTGGCGACACGAAACAATACTGAGCGAAAATCAGAGATGGGCGGACATGTCTCATAAGTTTTCCCTGCGAGTGGTAGCACTGTGTCTTAGAAAGAGGGGCATAATCGTCTTACAAACCGCCAGATGTTAAAAACACGATCGCAACGCCCATGTTACTATCACAATCGGTCATGATTCTACATGTGCTCACAAGTATCGTTAACAACATCCATGTTCAAAACTAAACAGGCCTTATAAGTCAAGGTAAGGCATGACCTCCGAATGAAGTGGTTTTCCACACAAATACCGCGACACTGAATATAGACGGTGATCGCTGGAGTGTATATTATCAGATCAACAGTGTGTTTACACGTCGCAAATGGTGTAAGCTCATAACAAAATCACCGCATTTGGAAAGTGGTTCGGTCAAGGAACGTGGTATGAAGCCGGTATTTGCAACTCCCTCACGCCGCCACTAGATATTTCTCCAGTGTTTGTAACGCATTCTGTCTTGAAGCCACATCAGAGGTTCTGTGATATATCCACTGGGTTATAGGTGATGGTTGATTGAGAATGATCGCATATGGTAGACGGTGTGCTGATTGAGGTCAGAAGAAATATACACAGGCGTTTCAGATCTCTAGTGCTATGCTTTCAGTAGAAATGCTGTCTGCAAATTTGAATCAAGCCTTTCCATTCAACCTCATCAGCACCGTCAGGAGGAATGCATTCGGCATTATTCTGGGCTGTTTTCGTAAACAGGTCCTGTTAGGACAAGAATACCCTTGCTGACAAGCTGAGACATTACGAAAGCTCCTACAAAAGTGACAATTAACTATTTCTGCTGTACTTTACTATTTCCGGAAAGGGTTGGTACATAATCAACTGTCTGTCCCGTTAGGACTGCTAGGAAGAATACCCCCTGTGTTATTTTGGGAAGCATTGCAAAATATTTGTATAGTGCTTCCAGAGAGAGACATGGCTGCTATTTACATAGACATGTGGTGTCACTGTACCACTGACAGCCTTTTAGCTGCACTTGCGATGGTGAGGCGATAAGCAAACATCTCTGCTGCATCATGTCAGCAATGGTGAATACATGCGCACCTAGACACATCTCGCATGTGGAACCGGCTTGAGGGCACCGTCTTGGGGGCTCTGTAGGGAACAGTTCACTGATACGTCACGGATGAATTTCTTAATGATAGTCCGAAAGCGTTTTTACATACAATGAGTGTTTGTGCACTGCATTACTTCGGCTGTTTAAACGTTGTAAGCATGCCTGCAGAGCATTACACGTGCATTATTTTTTTGACAATTTCACAAGTAGTGAATGTGTCTGTTGCACTACTTCGTGAACAGGTCTGTAGGCTCTGCAATGCATTATTTCAACAGTTTATAATTAATGAGCGTGTTTGCAGAGCGTTTTACAGGTATTATGTTGACAGTTTACGAATTGTTTGGGTGTATGTACGTCAGTGTACTGCATTATTTTGTGAACAGGTCTGTAGGCTATGCAATGCGTTATTTCGACAGTTTACATGCGTTATTTTGACAATTTCAAAAATGATTCAAATGGCTCTGAGCACTATGGGACTTAACTGCTGAGGTCATCAGTTCCCCAGAATTTAGAGCTCCTTAAACCTAACTAACCTAAGGACATCACACACATCCATGTCCGAGGCAGGATGCGAACCTGCGACCGTAGCGGTCGCGCGGCTCCAGACTAATTTACGAGTTGTTTTCATATCTGTACATAAGTGTACTGCCTTATTTCGTTGATTTACCAGTAGTTTGCAGGTCTGTAGGTTATTTGCTGTGACCCAAAGCTTGCCAGGGCTAGTGTTTTGTATCAGCGTAATAAATAAATAAACTACATGAAATCTATCCCTAAATAAATCGTTCGAACTTCCCACTGAAAGTAAATAAAGTACACTCCTTCCTCTCTCCAGCAGCTGGACACAGACTGAGTCCTTTTCCCGCCATTATTCCCCAGACCGCCATGCAACGATAGTGCCCTCTGTTTGCATTACTACGTACTAGGTCATGTGGACCCCCGAACTCATGGTCGATGCAGTGGATCTTGCCTACAACTATGGCAACTCAAATTGTTTAAATAAATGCTGCATGCAAAGTAAGGACTTACGTCCATCCTATCCAGCAGCCCAGAACAGGCTGAGTCCTTTTTCCTGTGAAAATCTGAACTTTCCGCTATTTTCTTGGGGAGCGGTGAGGACAGGGTCTGGAGGGGGTGAGGTTAGTGCACATAGCCCAATTGACCCATTTTCCCCTCCAAAATTTGAGCTTCCCACCATGATGTCATTGTGGCATTGCTGCATTTATTGCCACAATCTTGGATCCAACATCATTAATAAATCTGGCAGCAATGCAGAGTGGTACGATGTCCTCATTGCCCCACTACTATACTGATGCCTAAGATATGACTTTTTTTGTAAACTCTTTTGTTGTATACACTGCCAGAAAAAAGTACACCTGTTTAGACGTTTTCAATTCACTAAATATGGCCTAGGTATGGGAAGGGGAGGGTGTAGTGGGTGGTGGTGGTGGGATCACTCATGGAAAAATTCCTGTAGTAGTTGGTGTAAGAGCTGCACCTTTTTTAGATTGATGTCAGCTGATATGTTTACCTGTTTAAAGGAGGTCCCTCTAACTAAGGGCTCACCTTCAGGGGATGTCATGTTTCTAAGTAGAGAAGGAATTAGCACATTACATCAAAATATAAGTGGTATTAGAGCTAAAGTTAGTGAACTGTTTGTAGACGTTGACTCTGAAATTATTGGTATATTGGAGCACCCCCTAAATAATTTGACAATTCAGAGGCTTCCTTGACCATGATACAGATTAGCTGGATGTTTTTGAAGGTGTTCCTTGTGGTGTGGGGGAGTGACCATGTATGGAAAGAACAGTATTTCATTTGATTCCACAGACCTATCATGGCACTGCACTGAACAGATATTTGAATGTTGTGCAGCGGCAGTTGAAATTAGTGAAACTAAACTTATAATTGTTGTTGTTTATAGGTCCCCTAACTCTGACTTCAGGGCATTTTTGCTCAAGCTAGAGAGGGTTCTTGATTCACTTTATAGGAAGCACCAGAAATTAGTTATGCGAGGTAACATCAGTATTAATTTTGTATATGATGGTGCAAGAAAAAGGATGTTGGTAATCTCCAAAATTCATATGATCTGATGCAGACTGTGTTTTTTCCAACTAGGACGCAAGGGAACAGTAGCACACCTATAGACGATATTTTTATTCAGTCTTCATTACTAGATGGGCATTCTGTTAGTAAAAGGGTGACTGGCCTTTCAGACCATGATGCACAAATTTTAACACTAAAAGGCTTTTGTACTGAGACAAAGGTCACATATAATTACAAACTTTGTAGGAAAGTTAATCCAACAGCAATAGAGAGTTTCTTAAATCTTGTCAAGGAACAAGAGTGGCAGGATGTTTATAGTGCCGATAACATAGATGCCAAATACATTGCTTTTCTTAACACATTTCTCATGCTCTTTGAGAGTTTCTTTCCACTATAACGTTCTGAATAGCGTACTAGCAGTAAAAGGAAGCCCAGGTGGCTGACTCGTGGGATAAGGATATCATGTAGATAAAAATGTAGATTAAAATGTTAGAAGTAGTCACAATGAAGCTACAGTAGCTCATTACAATCAGTACTGTAAGGTGCTTAAAAGTGTTATTAGGAAGGCGAAGAGTATGCAGTATGCAAATAGAATAAGTAATTCACAGGATAAAATTAAAACCATATCGGCAATTGTGAAGGAAGTGTCTGATCAGCAGCACAAGGTCGACAACAGAAAGTCAGTTCACAGTAAAAATATTCCTGTTCCTGATAAATCAGATATATGTACAGTATTTAACAATCATTTTCAGAGAAGTGCTGGTGAATTAAATAAAAAATTTGTTTCTACAGGGAATCATATAACTTTCTTGGCACATGCCTTTCCGAGATTGATGTCTGAAGGGGAGATTGAGTCAATAATTAAAATCACTGAAGACTAAGGACACTCATGCATACGATGGGGTGCCTAGCAGAATATTTAAGTACTGTGCTGTACATGTTAGCTCTGTATTTAGCCATATTTGTAATTTTTCTTTTGAAATGTCCAGTTTCCCAAACGATTGAAGTACGCAGTAGTAAAGCCGCTTTATAAAAATGGAGAAAGGGATAATGTAGACAAATATAGACCTATTTCTGTGCCATCAGTGTTTGCTAAAGTTATTGAAAAGGATGTGTATACAAGTATAATTGATCATTTTATATCACATGATTTGCTATCAAATGTACAGTTCAGCTTCAGAAGTCGTTTAACAACTGAAAATGCTATGTTCTCTTTCTCTGTGAGGAACTGGATGGGTTAAACAAATGATTTCGAATGCTATTCATATTTTTTATTTAACTTAGGCGTTTGATAGTGTTGATCACAAAATATTACTCCATAAGTTTAACTGTTACAGAAAATGGGGAGTAGCTCCCAATTGGTTCACTTCTTACTTTAGCAACAGATAGCAAAAGGTCATTATTCACGGTATTTAGAATGGCTGTGATGTGGGGTGTGAGTGGGGTATGGTCAAATGGGATGTGCCCCTGGGATCATTGTTGGGGCCTCTCCTGTTCCTTATTTGTATAAATGATAAGCACTCTAGTATTATGGGTAACTCTAAAATATTTCTGTTTGCTGATGACACTAGTGGATTAAATTAAAAGGAAGGTCAACATTGGCATCAATATTGATGCTTTATTGATAGCAAAATCGATTTTAAATCACATAGTGGTCACCTTCAGTGTTGTGGTGTACAAATTAAACTCATAGGCACTGGTATCAAGTTATTATCAGTAACCAAAGCTGAGAAACGACGCAGGTGTAGTTATGGAACTGTCCTAAGTGAGCGATATCTGTGTCGCTGCCTGTCTCCCGCTGCAACAGGGGACATTCGAATTCAAACGCGTTTGAATCTTGTCGCTGCAGCACGCACAACACAGAGCGACAGCCATGTGTCTTCTCGTCAAAGCAGTGGAACGGACGCGACGGCAGCTATGAATTACTTAACATCCGATTTTAAGAAAACTATTGGATGAAAAAATTTGATTCTTCCGCAACCTATAGCTTGATATCCTTAAATGATAAAGGTCAGAATTTATTTTCGTTATTCGTCATAGTTACTGTTCTGAACGAAATTGTGTACATGGATGCACGAAATTTTTAAGAATTTGCTGAGATAAAACCACATTGTGTGTGTAGATTTTCCGTATAGTTCATTTAAGGCCATACATTACTGTGTATGAAATGTAAGCAATATATCTAAATTGTATTTAAAGTTGAGACCGGAATTATATATCTTTTCATTCTTGAGATATTGGTTGTTAATATGCGCGGACGGGTCGCTGGCGGCGCGTCCGAACCTTTCCTGCACTTCGGGAATCAAGTGGTCGTAAAAATCGAGGTATCTCATAAAAGGTTCAAGATATCGAAACGACGATTTTTGGAAATTATAGCACGTAGAAAGGACTATTTTATCATATGATTAATACTCGATATGTTTTTGTAAACGAGTGAGCAGAGCGAAAACAAGACTCCATATAACTTACACATGAGGTTTTGTCCAAATTTTCATAGTCAAGCAGAGGGAGAGAAACAGGTAAACGGGGTATCAAAGTGATCAGTATGCGGTCTAGTTTGGCATGAAAATATTTAACTGCTTGAAAGTAATCAGGATAATGATCGAAAACTTAATTAATAAGCTGGAGAAAAATTGAAATATTTCATGAAAAGCTGCTGTAAATGAAGTGTCAACAATGTCATCTGTTCAAGACCTAGCTATTTTGCACATAAAAAGATACATTGGTGCGGTATTTAAATGTCAAAAAGGCTTCCTTCGAATCAAGTACGTTAAGAAGGCAAACGAGGAGTCAGTCAGATCATGCTTTCTGAATAGAACTTGAAATTCAAAAATGGAAGAAATCAAATATTTTATGAAATGATTTGTGTAAAAGAAATAAGTAGATCAGATAAACGTTCTATATGTCTTGGAATGATGCTCAAAATCATGAACAGAAAATGAGGTGCACCAAACTTTTCCCTAATATTTTTTATTTCATACATTTAGATAAATCATTACACAAAACGTTTGACTTTCTTTTCAAAAATTTTGTAAGCTTTATTTTTACATACTATTTAGAGTAATTGAAACGCTTGGCCTTAACACTGACTACTGCTGAATTACGTTTCCAACATCAAATATCTGTAATATTTCTTGGTCCATTGTAATTTATTAGGAATTAAATGCGCGTAATATACTGGGATAGGTGTGAAGATCATGTTCTTTGGCAAGGCCTTAAAAATATACTTAACGATGCAGTTTAAACAGTATACATAAAACTAGTATACAGAATTGTAACTGAATCAGTAAAAATATAAGAATGTGTCGGAATCAAACCCAGGACATTTCCCTCACACGTAATTTTGAACTGTATACATTACCCCCCCCTGCCGCCACAGCTAGCTATCGTTCAATGGTATCAATCTTTGTGCCTATCTTTGTATTTAGTGTAGTTGGTCATGTAATAGTCATTCCTCTGCATTTGTTGACTGTTAACAGTTCTTGATCATGTAAAAAAAACATTCGTATTTAATTTATGGATGAGATAGTCGAATTTTCCTCTGCTCATTCACATTTATTCGAAGAACTTCTCTATGGAGATTCCTCCCTTTGCAAATTTCACGCACAGCATTCCTTTTCGCTTTATTTTGTTAAGCAAAACTAATTCTGTAGCCTTACTCTGTAGCTACAGTATTGTACAGGTTAAGAACGCCGTTTTATAGAAACGGCTGGTTGGCTTTAAGCAGCCATCTTGTAGCGCGACATGGTCGCTCGCACGCAGGACACCCAAACTTTTCGCCCGATGTTGCTGCTTGTCGCTGGAGTGTCGCGTATCCAGAAGTCGCTTGCTGTCGCTCGCTTCTGTCGCTCACGCAGGACACGGCCTAAGTTTAACAGAATTATCGCGTCACACACTTCGTAGTGCCATTTGTAAATCCAGCTGATTCTACACTGCTATTGTAGCTGATCGTTTGGTGCTTTAACGGATTGTCAGATCTTACACTATAGGTTACCTATAAATTGTTTATGACTGGTACCAGTTATTAGTAGTTCGAAATTACCATCTACATTAACCCACTGAGACAATTGGAATCACTTCAAAGTGTCTGACACACAGAGAAAATGCTGATAGCAGCCATCAGTTACAGTATCTGAAAACAATATGGGGTAGAGCAGGAACTAATATTACATGGATTTTGAACTAATGCACAACTTTAATGCCACAACCCCTGCTGAAGATAATGAATATTAGAAATATCGATTACAGGAACTATTGTGTACAGCAAAAGACCTTGATTTAAACAAAATACATGATATTCTCGATTATGCTGTTACAACACTGACGTGTCCAAATGTGAAGACTCTATAAACGCAACCAAGCGCGCTATTTTACGCATATCATTGAGAATAAAAGGGAAACTGATTCCATGTCTCACACTACTATCAATGATAGACAACCTGCTACAATCGTTGCTTCAGTTGTACCATCATCAAATATTAGATTGTCCACTATAAAACTTGAAATGTTTTCTGGAGATGTTGAGACTTGGACTCATTTTTGGGAACAGTTCCAGCAATCGATTGATCAGGATCCGGCGATATCTACCATTAGTAAACATATTTTTGCGTGTCTGCTAAGAAGAAGAGACAAAGTATTTAATTGATGGTATCGCAGTGAACTCTGGCACATATGAAGATACCAAGAGAATCCCCAAGCACACTATGGCAATAGTTAGTTACATTTTCTATAGATCATATGAAGGATTCTTTTATCGAAATGATGAGCAACGAGTCAGTTTTCAGGATATGTATACATGACTATGAACACATTATCATTTTCTTCCTACTCATGTAACTACACTTGAATCCAAGCTTTATTCTTTTTTTTACGATGGCTATCACCTTTTGACCAGAAAATTGGTCAATAGAATAGTAGGAGTTGCCCAGGAGAAATGACTTTAAATTGGATTTAAAACCTGCTTCGCTGCCTGTCAGGCATTTTATGTTATTGGGCAAATGATCAACTGTTTTTATTGCTGCATATTGAATTCCTTTCTAAGCCACTGACATCTTGAACAATGGGTAATAATGGCCATTTTCTCTCAAGTGTTGTAGGTATGCATATCGCTATTCTCAAATTGCGATGGATTATTTATGACGAATTTCACTAGCGAAAATACGATTGTGACGGCGCAGTTAAAATGCTTACCTCCTTCAAGAAGTACCTACATGACGTCCGTAGGTGAACACCACACGATATTCTTACTGCTAGCTTTGTACAATCAATACTTTTTTTCTCAGTCATAACTTACCCCAGAAAATGATACCGTACGACGTTATGGAGCGGAAATGTGCATAATATATCAGAAGGTTGATGACTTAGTTTTCAAGATTAACAATTATACGAAGACCAGAAGTAGCTGAACTTAATTGTTTCAGAGCTCAGTAATATCCTTCTTCCAGTTAAAGCTTTTATCAATATGTACTGTCAAAAATTTGGAGCATTCTACCATACTTCTGACTCTTGCTCATGTGCTACATCAATTGTTGGCATGACTCTCTACAAGCTCACTTGCATTTTTTTGGAATCTACTAAATACATACACTTTCCGAATCTAGAATCACATAATTCTACATTTATCGATTGCAACCGCCGTGTCTAAGCTTTGTGCGCTCTTTACGAAGACATAAATGCTTATAATCATGTGTTAGTACCAAAAATTCTCAGAGCTTTCGCTGATGATATCTGCTGATGCTGACTTATTCATGTCAAGCAAACAGGTCTTTCAGAAGACGACGTACTTCAGCTGATGGAGTTAATAGGAACAGAAACAGACGCAGTGCTCGCTTCATGGAAGGTCCGTTGACTTACATTCCCCTTCATGTCTGCACTAATCAGAAACAAACATTATCCAAGACCAATAAAAATTATAGTCCACTTTACGTTTGTTACAAAGAACGTGGCCATTGGTCTCGAAAATTTAATAAAATTACTGAGTCACTGAATGAAAACAGAAACCGAAAAGTACTAACGTGTTTCCTATGCCTAAACAGAGGACATAAAGTGTCAGATTCCGGGAAGAGGAGTAGGGCATTTTGTACTCACTCTAAAAAGCCACATCACAAGTCGATAAGCGTTGAAGGTAGGGGAAACCAGGTAAGAACGGGGCATCGGGGCAGAATGAAGAACAGCGTTTCTATGTGTCAAGGACGTGCTGCGCGTGAGCAGCAATACGTTGAACTAGATCAGCCTGTGCTATCCAACTATGGTAGCCACGTATGTCATGTTTTCTTGAACGCTATTGTGTTGCGTGATGTTTTGGCCCTGTATAGTAATTCCTGGTCATTTTGTAACCGAGGTAATGTTAAAATTTCACTATTATTAGTACATGGTTAATGTACATTTAATTGACTGTAGTTTCGTGTTGTTGAGTGCTTGTTCACGTATCTTTCTCGAGTGAATTTACTCCCATAACTTAAATCAAGTCCCTTGGGGCAGAACGAGACTGGTAGAATGGCGGAGTACTCTATTCTGCGCCTCAATGGTCTGAAGTAAGAGATCGTTCTCAGTACGCCCCTAATTTATTTTTCTTTGATTTCAGATGGTTCGAGTGTGTAAAAGAGAAACAAAGAGGCAGTCATGGTCTACTGAAGCAATGAACAAGGCTGTAGGCGTGGTTATTTCTGCCCAGTAGAGGTATTTGAAAGCTTCAAGCCAATTCTCAGTTCCCCACTCTACTCTGGAAAGATATCTTAGAAGAAGAAGAGAAAACCCTTACTACAAACATTTTAAAATGGATGGAATATTAAAAAAGTTATTTACAAAAGAACAGGAACTTGAGCTCATTAACTAACAATGGAGGCTAAATATTTATGCCATATTCTAAGTTTGAGCATGTTTTTACAAGTCTCAGGACACATGTAAATGTACTGTATCAAATTAGATACAATCGGACTGTATGACTGCATTTTCCACACTATAATGCCAATTATGTTGAAATATGTGTGGATGACGTAAAACAAATGTAATTTGTCTGCTACATTTTATTTGGTGTAAATGAGAAAAAGAATAGTTTCTTAGGCTATAGATCGAATATTTAAGAATTTAACAGTGTTTTTACTGTAAGTGTACATGATGCTTAGGATTGATGGATTCAGAAATTCTGGAGCCCATCGATCCAAATATTTGGACGAAAGGGAAAGATATGAAGCAAAGAAGCATAAACCAATACAAACCATTCCATTAGCATGCAAAAGATCCAGGAATGAATTGCATTAGCCAGAAATTTACGCTCGAAGACAAAAACGTAGTGCGATGTTGATCCAGTCTAACTTCGTCAAATGTAAGGCTTGTAATGCTTTTCTGTGTTTCACTTAAAATAGGAATTGCTTCAAGACTTTCCATATGGTGTGAAACAGCTTAGGGTGTGGAAGCAAAAACCCTAAGTTCAGTAATCTTCATGTATATTATTATAGAAAAAATATGTAATCCACACTATTTTGCAAAATTTAGTCTGTGAGATGATTGTATCTTTGAAATTTTAGATACTATATGTTTTGGTTTCATAAGAATCCTTGACAGAATAAACAAATAGTGTGTACAATCTCTGATTTCTGTTAATTGTTTCCTAACCGAAAATTCCTTAAAATTATAATAAACAGAAATAATTTTTTTTATAAATTTGACTATTTTAGCTTTGTAGAGACCTGTATTTGATACAAGGGCTACAGTTACTTATGCTTGATAGAGACCTGCTGTACACATATGCCACATGACCTGTAGGTCATGTATAGAATGATTTTTTTTTGCAAAATATTGGCTTTTAGTGATACTAAGAAGTGAAATACTACCAATTTTCCAATTCTTACACATCGGATTACAAATAAGGTTGTAAAAACAGTTGTTAGGTCAAAGAGAGACATCCATTCTACCACCGTTGCCCCACCCCCAGGCGTGGGTGGGGAGGAACCTCCAATTTTTATTGTGGATGTAGATTCTCTGGAAAAAAATATGTAACTTTTGTGCAGAACAATTTTATTGTTGCGCAATAGATGGCACTGTAATCCACACAAATCAAAATGAGTTACAATCTGTTGAAACACAATAGTATCTCAGGAAATTACCCAACATATTAGGATTCCAAAAGGGTAGATGGCGGTATTCTTCGATGCTGTAAGGCGACACCAGTATTTTACAGCAAACCAACCATAACACATTACAGTGTCCATGTTATTGGTATAATTATCTTTACAGATGTCCCCAAAGTGAAAAGAATGGTTAGAACAGATCATTGGTTTGTTTATCAGTGCAATAACAGCCACAATTACTGTCACCCAGGAGCAATGACATGGACATAGAAGCATTTTGTCCCCGTCAGGGTGCTTTTTTAATGTGAGTCCCCTTACCTCTCATCATCTAGGTGCTTGTTTTAAGTGATTTCCCTTGCTTCTAACCATTGGTGTACTTGTTTTAGTTGTGTCCCCTTGTCTCACACCATCGGGCTGCTTGTCTTAGGCTGTCCCCTTGCCTCTCACAAATCTGTTTGCTCCTATACACATTGAAACCCTATTTCTGAAAGACAATCTTAGGTCTCTAAGTATCTCTTCACCAATATTTGCATGTTCAGTGACGTTTCACTGCATATTTGCCGGGGTTGTTCGTACTTCCATTTAACATTTCTTTTTTAGTGCTCCCCATAGGAAGAAAAAATCAGGAGGGGACAAATCGGGTGAACAAGCAGGACTCTCGTGAGGGCCTCCTTCTGCAGTCTGTCGACCAAGATAGTGTCGATCCAGAACTTCATGAGAGATCCATGAATACTGAGTTGAAGAGTCATTGTGTTGAAACGCCATATCCATTCGAGTTTGAAGTGGAACATCGTCCAGTAGCACTGGCAAAATATAATCTAAAAAGTCGCCATACATTCGAGCATACACATTACGAACATTGAAGTATGGACCAATTGAGGGGTACCGAAGACACCGCACCAAACATCAACATTCCAGGGGCGTCGAAGTTCGGCTTGCCTTAACCGGTGGGGGCTCTCCACTGTCCAGTAATGCATATTATGCCCGTTACGTGACCACAATTCGTAAACGTTGCTTCATCAGAGAAAAGTACCTGTGAATGAAAATAATCATTGGCTGCTAGTTTTTGTTGTATCCAACTGCAAAAGTTCAAGTGGCATTGAAAGTCGCCCCATGTAGGGCTTCATGCAACGAAAGGTGATATGGATGAGGTATTTGTGTTCATTCACGCAGTATGCACAGAAACTCCTTTACCATGTGAAGATATGGAGCAGTTACAGCCAAAACATCCACTGTGGCATTTTTGTCCATCGCAGGCAGTGATCGGATTCTTCATGCCGAATGAACCCTTCCAGGTGGTTAATACCGTTGGATAATATTGTGAAATTACGTTACAGAAGGAACATTCTTCTCAGGGAAAAGGTTCGCATACCATCGACGAGCTTCTCCTTCATGCCTATATGATGCCAAGTACGTAGCAACAATATTTACCGGCTCTGCAATCGTCAAGATAATCACACACGTAAGAACAGGTGTTAGCGGTTCGAACATTTGCAGTAAAGCGAACCATAATCGCTTTGCGCCACCATTTCCATGACCGTCGTTCGCAGTACAGCCTCAGTCACGCTTGACAGAATGGAATTACATCTTTGCACCTAGAGGTGTTGCACCTACAGTGACAGTCTGACCACAGACAGCAACGCATGTTGGCCGTCCATGCACCACAGTCGGTTATTTGAATGGTATAAAATGTGTCACAGACAATGGTTAACATAGCAAAAATTCCCCTATCTGGTATTTATTTGGTAATAAATATGCAACCAGACGCTTTTTTTACGATTTATTCAACCATCAACATGTTTTCAAGCCACTGCAGGCTCATCTACAGATGGAGGTGTTACTGTTATCCTGTGGAACAAGTGCAGCTGGATGAAGTGCTGGTGTTGCTAGCGGTAATTACGGAAATTTAGTAATCGGTGAAGAAACATTTACGAATCCGTAAGTTTTTTATGTTTTAGGTACTTACAGTGTACTGCCTTGTGGCATTCACATCAGATTGCTTCTAATAATGTGCATTATTACGCCATGTACACAAATAAACACAGTATGTAGCTACACTTGGCTTTATACTGGCTCACAGGATGTAAACATTCGATGTTTTTACAAGGAATACTGTAGCAGCACTGAGCTCACGAGTTACAGCCAGGCGCGAGATGGTTGACAGTAAGTTACGCTACCAGCGGCTGCGAAGTATAATGGGGGCCACAGGGCTGTAGACCCGCTGAAAAGAGTAAACGTAGCGGTGTGCATGGCGCAAGTTACAGGGAGAAGGTGTCCACTGGCCCAACCCAGGCACTGTGAGTACATGGCTCGGAGCAGCAAGTCAGCAAAGCAGAGGTGCACAGCTGCGTATAAATAGGCGCCAGTTCACTAACAAGGGATTGAAGTGTGACAGCTCTCCTGGATAGTGAGGCCTGTCACACCACCAGCTACACGCAGCAGCAGATGGGGTGCCAGCATTCCAGTCCATGGCGGGTCGCTGCTTCGACCCTCTGAGGCCAACTCGGAGTCCGTAGCCAGCCAGCGGCGAGCCACGCCGAGGCTTGCTACTGCAGGCAGTCTTGTTGGTTCCCAACACACGCTGGAGACATTCCAAGGCGAGGGCCACAGATTCGGATGCTGTTACCGTGATCTTAGGAAGCATACCCCGGCCACCTTGCAGCTTCCCGTGAGTGGCGCTAACACAATAGGGACGTGGCAGTGAGTGGCACGGGTCACTGAGGCAACCATTACACGCCAAGCCGTTTCGCAGGCAGCGAAGTTGTGTCCTCAGCATTGCGGGACCCGGTTACACAGACCGGGAGGAACGGGGGGACTGCAGCTGGAAATAATAAGTCACTTGGGAAACTCGGACGAGTTTTGATACGGCGCAACCTGACAGTTTCCATCCTTGTCCAACATATCCTCTACATCTGGTGTCAGAAAAGCGGGCGTCGTCTGTACAGTACGTTGTTTGAGGCCACCGCCTGCATTACAGTCACAAAATGTGGTGAGTGTTGACATATTTTTCTTTTTGAGTGTTGGACGTCTTGTTTTTTTTTTTGTAAGAATAAGTGTTAGTGTGTTTGGGGCAATAATATGTTGTTTTTCGTGGCATGTGATTCCTTTTGAATTGGTGTATGATGATACTGAGGGTGATGATATGGAGCTGTAGGAAACCAGGTTATTCTTGTAGTTAAATGTTTTGTTTCAGGACTAACTGGGAACGAAAGCAACGCAATGGCAGAGTCAGGGATGCGAGGTGTGTTGGAACCAGAAGTGGTATGGATTTTGTTGGAAAAGGTAGCACAATTGTCAGCGGACAATAAGCAGTTAAGAAATGAATTAACATCTAGAAGTGAGCTGGAAAAAGCATAGAATCAGTCGTTTTTGCCTAGGGTGCCGCAGCAAGAGATTGGTCCAGCCGCCTCGAGTTTGATTATTCCGTTTTCTGGCAAGGCATCTGAGAATGTGTGTTCGTTTGTGATAAATGGTTGGTCTGATGAACAGTTGTTACATGTAGCCAAGATTAGATTAATGGGTGAAGCGATGACATATGTAAGGTGTACTGAGGCCTTAAGGAAGGCGGGACAGTTTAAGCAGTTGAAGGAAGGGCTTTTACAGAAGAACAAGAAACAGAATAGCGCTTCAGTGGTATGATCCACAGGAACTATAAAGTTTAAGATTTTGTTGGACACAGGAGCGCCAGTGTCAGTGGCTACTAAGAGTTTAATGGGACAAAGGAAGTTAGACCCACCACATTATAGGTTGCGTGGAGTAGAAGATAAGGAGGTTACACCTTTGGGGTCAGTGACAGTTGTCTTTCGCATAGGGAAAGTTCGATTTGATGCATGCATGGAGGTAGTACCATGGGTAAGCGAGGGATACGACATGATCCTAAGAGCAGATTCCTTGCATGAACATCATGCCAAAATTTACCTTGGACAACGAACTGTGTAGCTTGGTGGAATGTTATTTCAGCTAGGAGAAACTGTTGTCGATGCACAGCTGTCGCAAGGGGCGTTCAACATACTGAACAAACATTAGCATTAAGGCTTAATTCGTATGAGTGTGGGTCTAGTGCACCGGGAAGTCGCTTTGAGTAAGTGTAAAGTCAAATCTACCTGTGGGTACAGTTTGTGTTATTGGACCATTGGAGGAAAATTAATTTTTGGATCCATTAGGTTGTTTTGTGAAACGTAGTATTGTGTGCATACAAGAGGGAAACGACGGGCGAGTAGGCCCCGGGGACGTGGATAATTTTAGTGCTGCAGACGCGAATTTGAGAAAAGGAGTTCTAGCAGTGTATTTTATGTACCAGATGACGAAGACTGGTGTTCGAGAGGTAGGCGTAACGATCAACCACTAACTGCCGATAGAACTGCATTGTGTAACAAAGTTAAGCATTTGGAAGGAGGGGGCCGCGCGGGGTTAGCCGTGCGGTCTTAGGCGCTGCAGTCATGGACTGTGAGGCTGGCCCCTGCGGAGGTTCGAGTCCTCCCTTGGGCATGGGTGTGTGTGTTTGTCCTTAGGATAATTTAAGTTAAATAGTGTGTAAGCTTAGGGACTGATGACCTTAGCAGTTAAGTCCCATAAGATTTCACACACATTTGAACAAATTTGGAAGGAAGAGAAAAAGAGCATATGGAAGAATTGTTGTGGGAATTTAAGGATTTGTTTTTTTCGCAAGTGCCATTACCAGCAACTCCATTAGTTCCACATAGGATACCAACAGGGAACGAAGCACCTGTTTACCGTAAACCATACAGAATACCTAGGTATTTGCAACCGATTGTGGAGGATTTCATTGATCAGCAGCTTGCGGGTGGTATTATAGAGCATGGTAATAGTTGCTGGGGAGTGGTCGTTGCCATAGTGCCTAAAAAAATCTATGGATGGGAATAAGAAATACAGGTTCTGTTGTGACTAACGATACCTCAAGCATAAGACAGTAACGGATGCATACCTCATTCCAAACATATCGGAGACTTTGGATCTCTTGGGACAGCGCCAGTACTTTTCTGCGATGGAATTGACAAGTGGTTATCATCAGTTAGAGGTGCCTGCAGAGGATCGGCCAAAAACTGCGTTCTCTACTCCTGGAAGCTATTACCAGTACATCAGAATGCCATTCGGTTTGAAAAACGCTCCGGCAACGTTTCAGAGGTTGCTAGACAGTGTGTTAAGGGGTTTGAAACCACGGCAGTGTCTTGTCTATTTGGATGACATATAGTGTTTTCAAGTAGTATGGAGCAGCATAGACAGCGCTTAAGGGAAGTCTTTATGAGGTTAAGAGTAGCTCGTTTGACGTTGAGCGTGGAGAAGTGTCATTTTGGATTGGAAGAAGTGAAGTATTTAGGTCATATCATCAGTAAGGAAGGAGTACGAACAGATCCGAGGTTGGTACAGGCTATAAGGGATTTTTGGGAGCCAAAAACAATTAAGTAAGTGCAATCATTCGTCGGAATTTGCAATTTCTATCGAAAGTGCGTGAAGGGTTTTGCAGATTTAGCACAGCCGTTGACGCGATTGTTACGGAAGGGTGTGAAATTTGAGTGGACAAAAGAGTGTCAGGAAGCGTTTGACAAACTGAAGGAAGTGTTAACATCATGTCCGGTTCTTGTGTTTCCAGATTTTGAAAATGAATTTATTCTAGCGTGCGATGCATCAAATGAGGCATTAGGGTGTGTTCTCAGTTAGGAAATTCATGGGAAAGAACATCATGTAACCTATGCGTCTTGGCTGTTGAATGCATCAGAGAGGAATTACTCAACAACAGAGAGGGAGATGCTTAGCGTAATATATAGAATCACATATTTTAAATGTTATTTATATGGGAGAAGATTTCAGGTTGTGACAGATCATGCTGCATTGAAGTGGTTGTTGGGGCTGAAGGATCCATCCACTAGACTCGCTAGGCGGGCTGTGAGGCTTTGTGAATTCGACTATGAGGTGGTGCACAAGCCTGGGAAGAAGCACGGTAATGAGGATGCACGGAGTAGCAAAGTGGCAAAAGTAGAAGTCATAGGTTGAGACCTAGCAGTGTGGAAAGAATTACAGGATGCTGACAGCAATTGTAAATTGTATCGGACACAGCCACAATTTAATATGTACGACGGTCTTCTGTGTACGGAAGTGAAGTTAGAGCCAAAGGTAGTAGTGCCATCGAAATTGAGAGGTGAGGTTTTACAGGAAGCACATGATCATGTGTTATCTGGTCATGGCGGGTGTAGAGCTATGAATAGGAGAGTGGCGGAGAGGTATTGGCGGAGAGATAGGAAAGTGGATGTGGATCAATAAGTCAAGATTGTATACCATGTGTGCAGAGAGCAGATTTGTTTCAGAAACAGATACAGCTACAAC
The DNA here is from genome assembly GCF_023897955.1 of Schistocerca gregaria. NCBI lineage: Eukaryota > Metazoa > Arthropoda > Insecta > Orthoptera > Acrididae > Schistocerca > Schistocerca gregaria. The sequence goes on along the minus strand of NC_064931.1, from coordinate 853,770,597 downwards.
GATTGCTGGAAGCGACATGTCCATTTTCTATGTTGGGAATTGATGTCTTAGGACCTTTCAGTCAACACCATCGGGGAACAGGTAGACAATTTTTTGAGGTATGTGGAGATGGTGGCTATGCCAATTCAACAGGCAGCAATGGTCTCACAAGCATTAATAAACAACTGGATTTTGAAGTTTGGTGTACCGGAGACAATAATTACTAACCAAGGGACCAACTTCACGTCGGATTTAATGAAGGAACTGTGTAAATTGATGAACGTAAAGACGTTATGACGAGCACATTGCATCCACAGGCAAACGGAAGGACATAATGGGTACACAGAACAATTGGGAAGATGCTGAGCTTTTATGTGAATGCTCATCACCGTCAGTGGGACGAGTATTTGAAGCATATTGTATGTGCATGCAATGCATAAGTTACACCAATACTAGTTTGTCTCCGTATAAGGTAGTGTACGGGCGAAAGATGCCGTTACCGTTCCATTTAGTGAAGCTACAGAAAGGAAGGACTGGTGAATCTGTACGTCAATTCGCGAGAACAATTCGGGATGTTTGTAAACGGGTACAAAAGGCGAATACGAAGGCTTTGGAAAGGCAAGAAGACGCAGTGAAGAGCAAAGGAAGGTTACCTCAGTATAGAGTAGGGCAATGGGTAATGCTATCCAGCCCCTATAGGCCAAAAGGGAAAACGAAGAAGTTCGTCACAAGATATCGAGGGCCATACCAACCAGTTGAAACCACATCCTCAATGTTAAGCTTCAGCTGCCAACTAGAACAACGGTAGTACACACTGGGCAGTTGTGGCCATTTAAGGGTTGTCCCGATGTGATTCAAGGCATGTCACAGGAAGGGAAGAGGAAGAAACAGAGAGTGAAGAGAGGTGTTCAGCGCAGAGAAAACCAGGAAGATAGATTACAGCAAGATGTACCGTATGCTTTATAATCCAGAAAGTTGTGGGGTATTTATAGTTTTTTTTTTGTTTTCTTGTTACGTATCTATAGGTTTGAGTAGATAATTAGTCAATGTATTTTCATATGTTGTTTGTGTTTTCGAGTATTGTAAGCCTGCTAGGGACAGCAGTCTTTTCCAAGTGGGAAGGTAACGGTATGTCCAGCCAGGGTGATAAGCACCAATCCGGACACGTGCTCGGTGCACTTATTTTTAGCCAGGAGGGAAGAAATAGACTGTCCAAGGGACATCATGAATCCAAAATTGAACTTGCAATGGGTCGGGATGAATTGGACCTTCTCCACCTACGAAAAATTAAGAGTAGTAGCAAGTTGTTTTGAGCAGGGAGTATTTGCTGAAGCGAAACGTATAGAGATCGAGGGGAACGGAATTTTAATCAATGGAACTAATCAATGAAATGATCATATGGCATTTATTGGCCGGTATATCCCCTTCGGGGCTCGGCTGTCATACTGCAAGTCTTTCTAGTTGACGTGTAATTACTATGGTATTCTGTAACAAAAAGTTTCTAATTATGCATTAAATACTCACTTCTAGCTGTTTACCTTTTGTATGCAGCAAGCAACATTTACAGAAATGTAAAACCTGTGCTGGTAATATTAGTATATAATACAATGCACCTCTTACCTAAGACTATTGTGTAGTAAAAGCTTATTATCTGTCATATTCGTATTCTTTGTAATCACATCGAATGTTTACACCCTGTGAGCCAGGCTAAAGCCAAGTGTAGCTACATACTGTGTTTATTTGTGTACATGGCGAAATAATGCACATTACAAGAAGCAATCTGATGTGAATACTTCAAGGCAGTGCACTGTAAGTACCTAAAACATAAAAAACTTACGGATTACTAAATTTCCGCCAGCAAAACCAGCACTGCATCCAGCTACACAAAATGACGTTTCTGTAACACCTGAAGATGAGGCTGCAATGGCTCGAAAACATGTTCATGTTTGAATAAATCGTGAAAAAGCGACTGGTTGCATATTTATTACCATATAAACGCCAGTTTAAATCACAGTCGCAGTTCTTCATCCACAACTGATATACTGAAATTCTCGTATCTCTTTTCAACAGTTTCATTCGTATCGGTTACAGCGCCATCTATCACACAACGATAAAATTGGTCCATACAAAAGCTACGTATTTTTTTTTCAGAGAATCCGAATCTGCAATAAAAATTTGCATTCCTATTAAAGATTTCAAAGTTGACCCTTATCCCACTCCTTGGGGTGGGGCAGGTGGGTCGACTTTAGTGTCACTGGATGTCCCCTTTCGCGACGAACAACTTTTATCGCAACCTCCTTTTTTTCATCTGAGTTATAGTGTCTCATATATTTCCACAAACAATTCAACCACCCCACCTTATATATGCACAAAAGGGATTATTACACCATTATAGATCACACAATGGACAAATTCACGCCGGCCGCGGTGGTCTAGCGGTTCTAGGCGCTCAGTCCGGAACCGCGCGACTGCTACGGTCGCAGGTTCGAATCCTGCCTCGGGCATGGATGTGTGTGATGTACTTAGGTTAGTTAGGTTTAAATAGTTCTAAGTTCTAGGGGACTAATGACCACAGATGTTAAGTCGCATAGTGCTCAGAGCCACTTTGACAAATTCACACATAACATATTCATGGGGAGAAGGTGCATTGACAGAACATCCGCCTGTGTAAAGATGGAAAAGCTGAAACTATCAACGACAGTCTCGAGGACACAAATGTCCAGATAGAAAACCATACTACAGTGAAGAGCCAAAGAAACTGATACACCTGCCTAATATTGTGTAGGACCCCTGCGAGCATGTAGCAGTGCCACAACACAGCATGGCATGGTATCGACTAATATCTGAAGTAGTGCTGAAGGGAACTGACGCCATCAATCCTGCAGGGCTGTCCATAAATTCATAAGAGTACGAGGGGGTGAAGATCTCATCTGAACAGCACGTTTCAAGACATCCCAGATATGATCAATAATGTTCGTGTCTGGGGAGTTTGGTGGCCAGCGGAAGCATTTAAATACAGAATAGTTTGCCTGAAGCCACTATGTAGCAATTCTGGACGTTTGGGGTGTCGCATTGTCCTACTGGAATTGCCCAAGTCCGTCGAAATGCATAATGGACATGAATGGATGTAGGTAAAGAGATAGGATGCTTATGAACGTGACACCTGTCAGAGTCGTATCTAGACGTATCAGGGGTCACATATTACTCAAACTCCACTTGTCCCACACCATTACAGAGCCTCCACCAGCTTGAACAGTCCCCTGCTAACATGCAGGGATTATGGGTTCATGAGGTTGTCTCAATACCCACACAAGTCCATCCACTTGATACAAGTTGAAAAGACAGTCGTCTGACAAGGCAACATGTTTCCAGTCATCAACAGTCGAATGTCGATGTTGACAGGCCCAGGCAAGGCCTAAAGCTTTGTGTCGTGCAGTCATCAAGGGTACACGAATTGGCCTTCGGCTCCAAAAACTCATATCGATGATGATTCGTTGAATGGTTTGCACGACGACACTTGTTGATGGCCCAGCATCGAAATCTGCAGCAATTTTCGAAAGGGTTGCACTCCTGTCACAATGAACAATTCTCTTCAGTCGTTGTAGGTCCTGTTCTTGCAGGATCTTTTTCTGGGCGATGTCAGAGATTTGATGTTTTAACGGATTTTTGATATCCACGGTGCACTGGTGAAATAATCGTACGGGAAAATCCCCACTTCATCGCTAAACAAGAGATACTGTGTCCCATCGCTCGTGAAACGAATATAACATCACGTACGAAATCACTTAAATCTTGATAACCTGCCGTTGCAGCAGCAGTAACCGATCTAACAACTGCGCCTGACACTTATTGACTTATATAGATGCAAATAAAAAAAAACAGTCTAACGGTGGTACTGACTTTTAAAAAAAGTCTTATATAGACGTTGCCGACCACAGCGCCGTATTCTGCCCGTTTACATATCTCTGTATTTAAATACGCTATACCAGTTTCTTTGGATCTTCAGTGTAGAATCACTAACACAAAATTTGAGAGGAATTTTCAACACGTTAACACAAAATTCAAAAATTTCTAGAGTAAAATCATCAAGTTAGCTACAGGGAATGTGGTACTTGAAAACATACAGAGATGAAAGAAAAATAAATTGTAATAAGTCACAATACGTAAGTAGAATACTGCTGCACTAAATAATTATAAAAAGCGTTGTTATTAAGCTATTTTTAAACGTCTACAGGTGTTATAAATATAATATAAGTGTTGTTGAATTAGTGGAAGTGTTAGTGAATTATAAAATAAGATTAAACGTTGTAAGAAGTTTATTTTCCTTCTCGCGCCTATAGCACAGACTTTAGGCTTAATTTCACGCGCACGTATCGTAAGTAAACAGTGACTTACACTTATATGTAATCACCAGTGTTTTTTATTCATTACGCTTTCAAATTATTTATATCTGCCTGAATAGTTTCTAGGGTCCTTTGTTTATGTATTAGCCAGTACTTAAATCAGTTTATACGATTTCTGTTTTTGCCATGAGTGAGAAGTGTGTGACATGCCGTAGGATCGTTAGTTCCGGGGTATGGTGTGATGGGTGTTGTAGTTTCTTTCATCGGGGCGAATGTAGTGGCGTGAGAAATGGGGACATAAATGAGGCTCACCAGTGGTATTGTAGAATCTGCAGTAGAGATAGGAAAATACTGGAACAGGAAGGGAAAATTGCAGCTCTACAAGCTGGCCTAGACAAGGCAAGGGAGGATCTGGACAGGTTAAAGAGGGAGAAGGGTGAATAGAGGTGGGAAGTGGCAACAGGTAATAGGGGGAACAGGCAAAGGAGATCATCTGACAGCTTTGTGATAAATCTTGAAAATAGATTTGACCTGTTGCCTCAGTCAGAATCGGATGAGCCTCATGTAGCTGAAGCTGTAGAAAGGGCACAACAAGCTTTCCAGGACTTGAAAAAGGTAGGGAAATTTGTAAAGAGAAAGAAAGTTCTGTTGTTAGGTAGTTCCCATGGTAGAGGTGTTGGCCAACTACTGCAGGAAAATCTAGGTCCAGAGTACCAGGTCACAAACTTTTTCAAGCCTAGTGCAGATCTGGGTCAGGTAACAGAGGATATAGGTTCTCTATGCAAGGATTTCACGAAGGAGGATGCCGTGGTTATAGTGGGTGGTCCGGGTAACAGCATTGACAGAGACTCTGAATATTCCATAGAGAGTGACCTGGTGAAGATAGCACCAGCAACGAAGCGTACGAGTGTGGGATTTGTGTCTGTGTTGAGACGCCATGATCGGCCTCATTTGAACTCTTCTGTAGGGAGGGTGAACTTGGAATTGGAGTGGCTTCTTAGGACGGATATAGGGTCCCATATTGGTTTGATTCCTGTGGATGCTATAGATAGGAGGGACTACACTAGGCATGGCCTTCACCTCAATAGGAAAGGGAAGGGAAAACTGTCTGGCTTGATTGCAGAAAACTTAAGGGGGGACACTGTCACAAGTGGTAAAATACCGGTGGTCACAGGTGTCAGAGGGATGCCTTTTTTAAGATAGGGAAGGGGGATAGAAAACGAGTTTTAAGAGAGATTAGCATACAGACTCAGTTTGAGAAAATAGATGAACAGAAGTCAGATTTTACCACAGAGCCTCCATTTAAACAATGTTTAACAGAAAGTAATCAGAAACTGCCAGTTCATCTTCACCAAAGTAGTTATAATCGCATTAGTATGCAGTATCAGTTATCTTTATTACACCAGAACATTCCGGGACTCAGAAACAAAGTGTATGAACTACTCATTTGTATCGATGAAATGAATTCATGTAAAGAAATTGACATAATCTGCCTCTCTGAACATCAAGTGACCACTGGTATAGATATGTTAGACATTTCAGGATTTAAGCTAGCTTCCTACTTCTGCAGAGTAGATATGGAGGGAGGAGGAGTTGCCACATTTATTAAAAACTGCCATAAATTCAAGAACATTGACATTAATAAATTCTGTTTAGAGCAGCATCTAGAAGCATGTGCAACAGAAGTAGAGTTCCATAACAGATCCTATATAATAGTAACTATTTACCGAGCACCTGCAGGAAATTATAATCTATTCATAAATCATCTAGAAGCTCTTTTGGGTTATTTAACAGTAAGAAACAAAGAAATTTTGATTGCTGGTGACTTTAATACAGATTTTCTAATTCAATCTTCCAGTAAACATTTACTGCAGTTAGTAATGTTGTCCTTCAATCTAACTCACACTGTAAACTTTCCAACTAGGATCACTAAATCCTCAAGGACAGCCATTGATAACATTTTTATAGACAAATCAAAGGAACAAAGTCATACCATAAAACCTGTAATAAATGGACTATCAGATCATGGCATGCAGCTCCTTGTTTTAGATGTAAATTCTAAGCAGATTTTAAAGACTGCTAAATCTGAGTACAGGAGAGTATTCAATCAACCAAAAATTGAGTGTCTTAGAAAACTGTTCAAAGATATGAACTGGAAATAGGTTTATAGTGCTCATGACATGAATGAAAAATATAACACATTCATGAACAATGTCAGTACCATGTTTGAAAACTGTTTTCCTCTAAAAGTTACTCAAATGAAACAGAAGTCTGTAATAAAACCATGGATCACCCAAGGAATAAAGATTTCCTGGAAGACAAAAAAGAAAATGTATCTCTCGACCAAGAATAGCTCCAATGCTGATGATTTAGCTAAATACAAGGAATACTGTAAAATATTTAAAAAAGTAATTCAGGCATCTAAACAAATAGACTACGAGAAGAAGATAGCAATGTCAGGGAACAAAATAAAAACAATATGGGATATAGTGAAAGAGGAGACTGGTAGTACCAGAAAGGAACAGGAGCAAATAGCACTAAGGGTAGATGACACATTAGTAACCGATGGGCATAGTGTGGCAAATCTATTTAACAAGTACTTTATATCCGTTACTGATAGAATGGGATTGTCAGGATCAGTAAATAATGCCCTTGAATATCTGGAACTAGCCTTTACAAATAGCTTGAGGGACATGAATATGTCACTCACATCACCAAAAGAAATAACTTCCATAATAAAATCTTTAAAAACAAAGCATTCTAGTGGTTACAATGAAATATCAACAAAGTTAATTAAGGCATGTTCTTGTGAGTTTAGTACAATTCTAAGTTACTTGTGTAACCAGTCAATTATAACTGGGACATTTCCTGACTGGCTGAAATATGCAGATGTTAAGCCTCTATTCAAAAAAGGGGATAAAGAGATGCCATCAAACTACAGACCGATTTCGCTTTTGCCAGCATTCTCAAAAATTTTAGAAAAAGTAATCTACAGGCAGCTTCTCAACCATCTGACCACAAGTAACATATTATCAAGAACACAGTTTGGATTTCTGAAGGGTTCTGATATCGAAAAGGCTATTTACACCTACAGTGAAAATGTACTTAATTCATTAAATAACAAGTTACAAGCAGCAGGTATTTTCTGTGACTTGTCAAATGCATTCTATTGTGTAAACCACAACAGCCTTTTAAATAAATTAGAATTCTATGGTGTCACGGACAGTGCTGCAAAATGGTTCAAGTCATACCTCGCTAACAGGAAACAAAGGGTGTCACTGCAAGGGACTAGTGAATTAAGTCATCAGTCGTCATCAGAATGGGAACGAAATTACATGTGGTGTCCCACAAGGATCCATCTTAGGGCCATTGCTTTTTCTTGTGTACATTAATGATCTCTCATCAGTTACACTGCCAGAAGCAGAGTTCATTTTGTTTGCAGATGACACGAGTATTGCAATAAATAGTATGTCGAGTGTAGTTCTAGAAAGATCTGCTAATGATATTTTCATGGATATTAATAAATGGTTTAAAGCCAACTCACTGACAAACTTCGAAAAGACTCACTATATGCAATTCAGAACCTGTAAGAGCTTTCCACCCAGCATATGCATAAAGTACGAAGAAGAGCAGATAGAAGAGGTTGACAGTCTTAAATTCCTGGGATTACAACTTGATTCTAAATTCAGTTGGGAGGAGTACAACACAGAACTTCAGAAACGCCTTAACAAATCTGTATTTGCACTTAGAGTGTTAGCAGACATAGGCGACATAAAAGTGAAAAAGCTTGCATACTTTCCCTACTTTCATTCCATAATGTCATATGGTATAATATTTTGGGGTAACTCTTCAAGTCAAACAAAAGTTTTCAGAGTCCAAAAGCGTGTAGTACGTATTATTTATGGAGTAAACTCACGGACGTCTTGTAGAAACCTCTTCAAAGAATTGGGTATACTAACTACTGCCTCTGAGTATAGATACTCCTTAATGAAATTTGTTCTAAATAATACACTCCTGGAAATTGAAATAAGAACACCGTGAATTCATTGTCCCAGGAAGGGGAAAATTTATTGACACATTCCTGGGGTCAGATACATCGCATGATCACACTGACAGAACCACAGGCACATAGACACAGGCAACACAGCATGCACAATGTCGGCATTAGTACAGTGTATATCCACCTTTCGCAGCAATGCAGGCTGCTATTCTCCCATGGAGACGATCGTAGAGATGCTGGATGTAGTCCTGTGGAACGGCTTGCCATGCCATTTCCACCTGGCGCCTCAGTTGGACCAGCGTTCGTGCTGGACGTGCAGACCGCGTGAGAAGACACTTCATCCAGTCCCAAACATGCTCAATGGGGGACAGATACGGAGATCTTGCTGGCCAGGGTAGTTGACTTACACCTTCTAGAGCACGTTGGGTGGCACGGGATACATGCGGACGTGCATTGTCCTGTTGGAACAGCAAGTTCCCTTGCCGGTCTAGGAATGGTAGAACGATGGGTTCGATGACGGTTTGGATGTACCGTGCACTATTCAGTGTCCCCTCTACGATCACCAGAGGTGTCCGGCCAGTGTAGGAGATCGCTCCCCACACCATGATGCTGGGTGTTGGCCCTGTGTGCCTCGGTCGTATGCAGTCCTGATTGTGGTGCTCACCTGCACGGCGCCAAACACGCATACGACCATCATTGGCACCAAGGCAGAAGCGACTCTCATCGCTGAAGACGACACGTCTCCATTCGTCCCTCCATTCACGCCTGTCGCGACATCACTGGAGGCGGGCTGCACGATGTTGGGGCGTGAGCGGAAGACGGCCTAACGGTGTGCGGGACCGTAGCCCAGCTTCATGGAGACGGTTGCGAATGGTCCTCGCCGATACCCCAGGAGCAACAGTGTCCCCAATTTGCTGGGAAGTGGCGGTGCGGTCCCCTACGGCACTGCGTAGGATCCTACGGTCTTGGCGTGGATCCGTGCGTCCCTGCGGTCCGGTCCCAGGTCGACGGGCACGTGCACCTTCCGCCGACCACTGGCGACAACATCGATGTACTGTGGAGACCTCACGCCCCACGTGTTGAGCAATTCGGCGGTACGTCCACCCGGCCTCCCGCATGCCCACTATACGCCCTCGCTCAAAGTCCGTCAACTGCACATACGGTTCAAGTCCACGCTAACGCGGCATGCTACCAGTGTTAAAGACTGCGATGGAGCTCCGTATCCCACGGCAAACTGGCTGACACTGATGGCGGCGGTGCACAAATGCTGCGCAGCTAGCGCCATTCGATGGCCAACACCGCGGTTCCTGGTGTGTCCGCTGTGCCGTGCGTGTGATCATTGTTTGTACAGCCCTCTCGCAGTGTCCGGAGCAAGTATGGTGGGTCTGACACACCGGTGTCAATGTGTTCTTTTTTTCCATTTCCAGGAGTGTATATCTCTTTTTCCAACAAACAGCTCAGTTCATACATACAATACCAGGAACAAAAATGATCTGCACAATGATTTAAAAGCACTTACTTTAGTTCAAAAAGGGGTCCACTACTCAGGAACACTCATCTTCAATAATTTGCCAGCAAACACAAAAAATTTAGTTACAAATAGAGATAAGTTTAAATGGAGCCTGAAAGACTTACTACTTACTTAGTTACTTACTTACTCCTTCTACTCCATTGACGAATTTTTTAATAGAAACAAATGATGTGTTGTATATATTTATACTATTAGTATTGTCACTTAAGCTTAAAAAAGTAATAATAAAAAATAAAAAAGGTGACATGTTCCACATCCACGAGGATCTCCTCAACACGGATCTATGGGACAAAAACTAATCTAATCTAGTCTCAATATAATTTTAGTGGACAACATGTTGAGGATATTTAAAATAATTTACTTACATAATACGATTTGATGGATATTATGAAGACTTACCTATTGGAGAAATATTTAAACCTGTTACTGAAACTCTTGAATTACTTTCGCAAATGCACAGTAAGTGAAATGATGGAGATGCTGAAGATACATTTGATGATTACATTCAATCTCGCAACAGTATTGAGGTAGAGGACACATATGAAGTGAGCATACCATAGAATGTTACTGAAACTATTGAATTACTTTCGCAAATGCACAGTAAGTGAAATGATGGAGATGTTGAAGGTACGATTGCTGATTACATTCAATCTCGCAACAGTAATGAGGTAGAGGAAACATATGAAGTGAGCATACCATAGAATGGGATGAATACAGACACTTTTTGTGGTCTTTAAATAGTAATCACACTTGAAACAAAATTTGTGTTAATGTTGAAGCAAACCAAGCGCTGTATCATGTGTGAGATAGAGAGGCGAGCGAGTGCGCCGGGACTTGCCCCACTTCACTGCTAGAAGCATCACGTCACCTTAACGTGTTTTCATGTAGCGCACAAGTATTGCACCACAATTTAGTATGAAATTAAAAATCAAAATTTATGTTTAAACCTTTCTTAAATTATAGTTTAGTGTAATAATATTCCAAATACCAAGTCTTGATTTTCTAAACTTAATAGTTTACGGAAAAATGCCGTTTTAAGAGAAAAATCAGAGGCGCTAAATGATGACGCTAGGAAGCCAGAATTCCTACTGTGTAGGAATCAGCATGGGTTTCGAAAAAGACGGTCGTGTGAAACCTAGCTCGCACTATTCGTCCACGAGACTCAGAGGGCCATAGACACGGGTTCACAGGTAGATGCCGTGTTTCTGGACTTCCGCAAGGCGTTCTATACAGTTCCACACAGTCCTTTAATGAACAAAGTAAGAGCATATGGACTGCCAGACCAATTGTGTGATTGGATTGAGGAGTTCGTAGACAACAGAACGCAGCATGTCATTCTCATTGGAGAGAAGTCTTCCGAAGTAAGAGTGATTTCAGGTGCGCCGCAGAGGAGTGTCATAGGACCGTTGCTATTCACAATACACATAAATGACCTGGTGGATGACATCGGAAGTTTACTGAGGCTTTTTGCAGATGATGTTGTGGTGTATCAAGAGGTTGTAACAATGGAAAATTGTAGTGAAATGCAGGAGGATCTGCAGCGAATTGACGCATGGTGCAGGGAATGGCAATTGAATCTCAATGTAGACAAGTGTAATGTGCTGCAAATACATAGAAAGATAGATCCCTTAACATTTAACTACAAAATAGGTCAGCAATTGGAAGCAGTTAATTCCATAAATTATCTGGGAGTATGCATTAGGAGTGATTTAAAATGGAATGATCATATAAAGTTGATCGTCGGTAAAGCAGATGCAAGACAGATTCATTGGAAGAATCATAAGGAAATGCAATGCGAAAACATAGGAAGTAGGTTACAGTACGCTTGTTCGCCCACTGCTTGAATACTGCTCAGCAGTGTGGGATCCGCACCAGGTAGGGTTGATAGAAGAGATAGAGAAGATCCAACGGAGAGCAGCGTGCTTTGTTACAGGATCATTTAGTAATCGCGAAAGCGTTACGGAGATGATAGATAAACTCCAGTGGAAGACTCTGCAGGAGAGACGCTCAGTAGTTCGGTACGGGCTTTTGTTAAAGTTTCGAGAACTTACATTCACCGAAGAGTCAAGCAGTATATTTCTCCCTCCTACATATATCTCGCGAAGAGACTATGAGGATAAAATCAGAGAGATTAGAGTCCACACAGAAGCATACCGGCAATCCTTCTTTCCACGAACAATACGAGACTGGAATAGAAGGGAGAACCGATAGAGGTACTCAGGGTACCCTCCGCCACACACCGTCAGGTGGCTTGCGGAGTATAGATGTAGATTTAGATGTAGATGTAGATGTAGAAAGGCAAGCATGGCTCCCTTGTACCTCCCTGAATTATTATGCTCTGATAGGTTTAAAATTACATAGCAATAAAACAAAAAATGGATTTATATGTGGATTGCATCAATAAATTGCAAATTTTCTAATACATATTTTCAAACCTATCATACAGTAATATATGCTTTACCTGAACACGAAATATTTTGTTCTGACATGAGTGTAAGCAGGGAAATGAAATATTACTGCCGCATCCCATCCAAACTCCAGCGGTTTTAAAATTGCCATAGTTTAAAAAATAAGTATTCTATGAACATTTTTCTGTAAATTTAAAGGAATTATTTAAACTCTTAATGAGTTTGAATTCTTCATTTTTCTTTAGGGATGTACTAAGTTAAGGAACAATCTCATATTAATTTTGCAACTGACACTATAAAATTATAACCTGCATTTTAACTATATAAGACAAATTGTTATACCAGTTATTCTGGAGACTATTTAATCACCTGAAATTATCAGAACATTTTTTCATATAACGGAAGTCTAATAAAGTAATATTAATGCAACAACAAATCAAATGCACAAATTTACAAAAAATAGAAATTTTAAAAATACTTCTTCAATTTCCTCCCTTTTGTATCTCCTTCTGCATGTACTAACACAATTACCACTCCACATCATTCGAAGAACACTCTAACTCTTCTTGTATCATTGATGTTGATGGCTTAGGGACAGTTAGGGAGGGCAAGGTGCTCTCCAGTGGTTCCTCTTCCTTTAGGGGTGAAGCACACATAAAGGAGAAGGGGTGGGGTGGGCTGGGGTGGGGGGTGGGAGGAAAATCTGTGTCCTGTAGCTGGTTTCCACTAGCCTCCTCCCACTCCACTTGCCTTTTCTTCCTACGACTCCACGCTATCATTTTCAATTATACAACTAAGGAAAGTGGTTGCACAAATCTGAAATGGCTTGCAAGGGCCTCCTAAGGCAATCTCTTCCCTGTCCACATGATAGTACTGATGTCTGGCTTATTAAAGACTTCTTTTGCTTATCCTTCTTTAGTGAGATCATCTTTCTTATCAAGTGTAGTGTTCTTTACCATTAATTAAAATGAAAATTGGAAACATTGCCATAATTTTACAAATACATACATAACTATTACATAAATAAAACATTGCTTCTTGGTATTTTAAAATTTTGATTCAATCCCTGTTTCATGGGGTAGGGCACCTTCCATTTACAACTTTTCACCTTAAGGTGACTATAACTCTCATTCCAAAACCACTACCTTATGAAATCATGTTCAAAGGGACTCTCACATACACATCCAAGTACACTTAATAATTGAACCCACTTTTACACAGCTCTACTGTAGCTTCACTTTGACTATGTGCCACAATACTTTGTTCTCATTGCCTTAATCAGTACTTAATTTCTTGCTGTTTGCTGCTTTTTATAGTTCACTACCATGTGTGGAAGCTCAGTCCATTCCATTTGAAACCCAAAATGGAAAGTTACTTTATAGTAAACTAATGTACATAACACTAGGGCTTGAGGCAGCTTTGTCCTTCACTTAATGGAAATTTATTCTAGTCTATCTACATCTACGTGATTACTCTGCTTTTCGCAATAAAGTGCCTGACACAGGTTTCAATGAACCACCTTCAAACTGTCTCTCTACCGTTCTACTCTCGAATGCAGTGCTGTGCTACCTGATGCAGATCCCACAACGCACAGCAATACTCCAGAATAGAGCGGGCAAACGTGGTGTAAGCAGTCTCTTTCATACAACTGTTGCACACTGTAAGTGTTGTGACCATGAAACACAGTCTTTTATTTGCTCTACCCACAACATTATATATGTGGTCGTTCCAGTTTAGGTTATTTGTAATTGTAATCCCCGAGTACTTAGTTGAATTTACAGCCTTAAGATTTGTTTGACTTATCGCGTAATAGAAATTTAGCCGATTTCTTTTAGTACTCACGTGAATAACTTCACACTTTTCCTTATTCAGGATCAATTGCCACTTATCACACCATACAAATATCTTATCTAAATCATTTTGCAAGTTGTTTTGATCATCTGATGACTTTACAAGACGGTAAATGACAGCATCATCTGCAAAAAATGGCTACTCAGATTGTCTCCTATGTCGTTAATTTAGACCAGGAACAATTTAGGGCCTGTAATACTTCCTTTTACTCGATGACTTTCTGTGTATTAATACAACTGATAATGAAATAAGAAGAACATCTCTACAAATAATAAATATTGTAGCACATATTGTACAATTCTACCTTCACCGCAGCACAGTTGATTTCACTCCAAAATATTCAGTTTTCCTATTTCCGCTAGTAGTGTGATTTTATGCATACAAGGACAGTCTGCATTGTTCTCAGATTTCCAATGACATCACTTGAGGATGACATGCAATGTTGGTACATTTAGTAGCCAATCGTCCCCCACCCCTCTGATGTCACAGCAGAAGTAGTCACTTGTGTGAAGTATAGAATCGACAAATGTGGAACAAGCCCACTTGTCTTAAGTGTAGAACTAGGTTTTCCTCCCACATCTGTCTCATCACTGTGGAAGTAGGTAACCTGTGCTAAATTCTACGTGTTCCAGAAAGTTGGCACAGTGACATTTCTGGTGAAACTAGAAAGTAAGATGCAGGTTGAGTGGTGGACATACTTCGTGATAACAGAATGGACTAGTCCTTGCACTTGAAATGGGGTAGACACAAAATAGACCATCAGGACAGAATCAAAGAGCCCACTTGGCCCTGCCGGCCGCGGTGGTCTAGCGGTTCTAGGTGCGCAGTCCGGAACCGCGCGACTGCTACGGTCGCAGGTTCGAATCCCGTCTCGGGCATGGATGTGTGTGATGTCCTTAGGTTAGTTAGGTTTAAGTAGTTCTAAGTTCTAGGGGACTGATGACCACAGATGTTAAGTCCCATAGTGCTCAGAGCCATTTCAACCATTTGAACCCACTTGTCCTATGTTTAAAATAGCAGAAAATTAAAAAAAAATATATAAGATGGTGGATGACTACCACTGCTATCCTCCCACATCACTGCCGACCACAAAAACAGACTGCTCACAAACAGCAAGTCCCACATCAGTGGCCAGGCCACACCATCAGTTGGATGGTTTTATGAAGGAGTGTAGAGGTGTTTTTATTGATGCGGCCACTTTATTCCGCTGCTGTCTTCAGGTCACTAAAAACACCTTCAGTAGTTTGAGGAATCACTAGACAGAGTGCAGTACCAGCGGCCAATCCATGCTGTGGTGCTTGTTCCTTCACCAACCGTGGTCATTGTCTAACTTCTGAGGTCATCAGTCGCCTAAAACTTAGAACTAATTAAATCTAACTAACCTAAGGACATCACAGTCATCCATGCCCTAGGCAGGATTCGAACCTGCGACCGTAGCGGTCACGCGGTTCCAGACTGAAGCGCCTAGAACCGCACGGCCAAACTGGCCGGCTCATTGTCTAACTATTAAACAGCCGCAGGAGTGTAGATCTGCACGTCAGGAGCTCCTCCTCCACCACAAGCATTATCTCTGGCTTATGCACACCTAGCAGAACACGTAGTTATGACTAATTTTGGAAAGCAACACTATTTCTGGTGCTATAACTTTAGATCGAAGGCACTGATATTTGTCAAATATATATGATTTTATAAAGAAACACAGTGTTACACTTACCTGTGGTCCAGTTTTAGACCTGGACAGCAGTGTGTCCAGTCAGGGCACAGCCTACTTGTGCCAAAGGATTGCCATATCATGATGGTGTCTAACAGCTGTAATGTCAAAACTTTCATGAGCTGTTTAGTCTACAGGACATAGATCTTAACCAGGAGCGTTAAGAAAAATTTCAGACTTATGCGAAAGTTTCGACTATATGCAAAGATGGAGAGTGCTGGTGCAATGGTAATATGAAGTACTTGGAAGTAGAAAAGTCATACGAACATTTTCAACGATACAATGGCTTGTTGATATTTGTGCTCTGAAAGTTCGTAGAAAAGAAGGCGAAAAACGACAAAACATACATCGTTACGTACTAAGATGGTATCTATTCTTTCGGACATTGGTGACCATGCAGCTCGTTCGAATGAAATTACAATGAAATGAATACCCTGAGCTGCTTACAGGCGTTGACATACGTCAACGGGGACAGATAAAAATGTGTGGCCCGACGGGGACTCGAAGCGGGATCACCTGCTTACATGGCAGATGCTCTGTCCATCTGAGCCACCGAGGACACAGAGGATAGCGTGACTGCAGGGTTTTATCTCTGCCACGCCTCCCGCGAAACCCACATTCTCAACGTATTGTCCCGCACTACATTCGTAGTGCCCCCGCCCATTCTACTCATTACTCGCTGCGCGTTGCCGATTCCCGTAAGAGTTTGGGCACTGTTTGTGCATTCGCACAGAAGAAGATGGTCAAGTGGCCGGTGAGCCTTAACTATATATATACTAAGATGGTATCTGTTCTTTCGGACATGTCGGAAAGAACAGATACCATTGGTGACCACGCAGCTCGTTAGAATGAAATTACAATGAACACTCTTAGCTGCTTAGAGGCGTTGACACACGTTAACGGGGACAGATGAAAATGTGTGCCCCGACATTCGCACAAACAGTGCCCGAACTCTTACGGGAATCGGCAACGCGCCGCGAGTAATGAGTAGAATGGGCGGGGACACTACGAATGTAGTGCGGCACAATAAGTTGAGAACGTGGGTTTCGCGGGAGGCGTGCCAGAGATAAATCCCTGCAGTCGCACTATCCTCTGTGTCCTCGGTGGCTCAGATGGATCAGCCCGCCCGGTTGGCCGTGCGGTCTAACGCACGGCTTTCCCGGCGGGAAGGAGCGCTTGGTCCCCGGCACGAATCCACCCGGCGGATCTGTGTCGATGTCCGGTGAACCGGCAGCCTGTGGAAACAAAACTGGAGTTTCGTCCGCGGCTCGTGGTCTTGCGTGTCAACACCTGTAAGCAGCTAAGGGTGTTCATTTCATTGTAAATCCACAATTACATTTATCGTTTTCCATGGACCCCTTGGAGAGGAGTCTCTGGGATGTGGAAAGAGTTAAAGCTTTTTTTTTTACTCAGATACTTGGATATTGTACAAAGTACAATTCTATTGCAGACAGAGTTACGAGCTATAATACTTGTAATCCTTGTGAAGATATTCATCGATGGAGTAGAAGGACTTGGCAAACAGGAAGTTCTTTAATTCACTGTAAAACCGATCTTTATCACTTACAAGACCTTTGATATCCTCTGGTAAGTTATTGAATATATGAGTAACCAAGTGTTTGACTCCTTTTTGTACTAATGTTAAACTTTCATAGTCCTTATATAGATTGTTTTTGGTTGTGGTATTACAATCATGTTTTGCACTATTGTGTGTAAAAAGAGACATGTTGGAAATGACAAAGGACATCAATGACTATATGTACTGAGTAGTAGTGGTTAGAATACCAAGTTTCTTAAAGATGTCTCTGCATGATGATCTAGGACTGACACCAGATATAATTCTAATGACTCGTTTCTGAATTTGGAAAATGTTCTCTTTGTGAGAAGTGTTTCCTCTAAAGAAGATTCCATATCTCATTAATGAATGGAAGTAGGCCGAATAAACTAACTTCTTCATTTTTAAATCACCTGTTTCTGCTATCATAAGTCAAATGTAGCTGAAGTAGGCGTTTCGTTAAGTCTGGAGTGTCAGTTTTCCAATTTAGATTATGATCAATTTGTAGCCCTAAAAATTTGACAATGTCTACAGCTTTAATTTCATTGTTTGAATTCATTATACATATAAGGTCAGGAATTCTTTGTTAGGTACTAGACTGTATGTACTGGGTCTTGTCAAAATTCAGTGACAATACATTTGCTGTGAACCACCCATTGATACTTACAAATATTTCATTAGCTGACTGCTCAGTGAGATCACAGGTACTGTTTTTATACCAATATTTGTATCATCTGCAAATAAGACAAAATTTGAATTTTGTGACACTGCATATGGAGAGTCACTAATATATAATGGGAACAACAAGGGACCTAAAATAGAGCCATGGGGCACCCCTGGTCTGATGGTTTCATATTTTGAATCACTATTATTATGTGGTAAGCCTGATACAGACACACACTGTTTTCTATTAAAAACATAGGATGAGAACTTCTGTTATCCCACAATATTTTAACTTTTGTATAAGGATATCATGCTTAACACAATCAAAAGCTTTAGCCAGACCACAGAATATTCCAAGTGGTAATAACTTTTGATTTATTGATTCTAATATATCATCTGTAAAAGTGAAAATAGCTTGATCAGTTGACAACCTTTTCTAAAATCCAAACTTATTGCGTATGATAATATTTTCCTGTACGAAGCGTTTATAAATTCTATTGTACATAACCCTTTCAAACACTTTTGAAAATACTGGCCAATAATGAAATGGGATGGAATTTTGTCAAACTTCTGTGGAAATGCATTTTTTAAAACTATTTTAAGCTGTCTTCTGAGGAACATCAGAAACCTAAGTTGTCTGCTACTGAAAGGAAAAAGTTGTTGAAAGTGTCTGCAAATTAGGAGGTATCTCTAATCAACTCATTATTTACATTTAACATAATTTCCTCATTTGATTGATTAGTTTTCCCTATTTCATTTTTTACTATTTTCCATATAGTTTTTATCTTGTTATTAGGAGATTTATTTTTTCTTGAAAAAAAAATGCATTTTGAGGTTTTGATTACTTTGTTTAGAATTTTACAATTCAATTTGTAATGTGATTTAGATCTGTAGTCACCGTCTTCCCTTGACATTAAGTACAGTCTTCCTTTTATTTTGCAAGATACTTTTATTCCATTTGTAATCCAAGGTTTTGAAACATTTAATCTCTTTCCTTTGGTTACTGTCTTAGCATAGCAGTTTTCAATGCAACCTATGACTGCATTAGAGAAACAGTTATATTTTTCAGGTATCCGAGGTGAATTGTATACATATTTCCGGTCTGTATTCCTCAAACAGTTTTTTATACCTTCAATTCCTGTTTCATTCATTGTTTGTATAGTTTCCCACTTCTCGTTACTGGCTGAATCAGACCCCACTATCTTAAATGTAAGCGACTGGGCATCATGACCTGAAAGGCCATTAAATATTGGATGTATACTATGATTTGCTGATGTGGTATGTTGTTGTTGTGGTCATCAGTGCTGAGACTGGTTTGATGCAGCTCTCCATGCTACTCTACCCTGTGCAAGCTTCTTCATCTCCCAGTACCTACCACAACCTACATCCTTCTGAATGTGCTTACTGTATTCATCTCTTGGTCTCCCTCTACGATTTTTACCCTCCACGCTGCCCTACAGTATTAAATTGGTGAGCCCTTGATGACTCAGAACATGTCCTACCAACCGATCCCTTCTTCTAGTCAAGTTGTGCCACAAACTTCTCTTCTCCCAAAATCTATTCAATACTTCCTCATTAGTTATGTGATCTACCCATCTAATTTTCAGCATTCTTCTGTAGCACCACATTTCAAAAGCTTCTATTCTCTTCTTGTCGAAACTATTTATCCTGCATGTTTCACTTCCATACATGCCTACACTCCATACAAATACTTTTAGAAATGGCTTCCTGTCACTTGAATCTATACTCGATGTTAACAAATTTCTCTTCTTCAGAAACGCTTTCCTTGCCATTTCCAGTCTATATTTTATATCCTCTCTACTTCTGGCTCACCATACAGACTATCAAACAGCTGTTTTGGATCATGTTGGTTCTTACAGTTGTTACCATTAAAAGTGATGGCATCTCTGTGATTAATTTGTTATGGGTTAACAGGATTCTCATGACACATACAATTAATTCTTGTACAAAAGTTTTGGTTCCTTGGTAAAACTGGCATCTAACACAGATTTACTTTGGCTCTCTTGAGGGCATCTCTGTTGTCAAGGTATCGTCACAGCTCGATCCACACACGCAACAAAAGTGCCGCCACAGCTACTGACATACTGTGGTTGCATTGCAATTGCAAGTGTAAACTCCCAGTTTTTAGTGGTGCAACTTCCGAGATGCAACTTTTGTCATGGCACAAAGAGTTCAGCTTGGTTGTACTTTGTTGTGCCACTTTCCTACCACCACTGCTCACTGGTGGCAGTATTTTGAAACACGAAACATGAGAATTCTGTTGCAGTTATCATTGTGCAATAGCTGCTGTACGCCAATCGATTTCAGTGTTTTTTATTTCTCAAAAAAGTGAAAAAAGTTGGCAGGTACACTTAAGCATCTTCTTCTGGACCTACACGAATATACCAACTTATGTTTGTTTTTCTGCAACTAGTCTTAAATGAATAAAGAAACTTAATATATTCAACCAAAAAAGCGAGTCATATAAACTTTGTAATTTGTGACACAAAGCCTTGTATAAACTTTTGATTATATGCAGGAAATTGTTCCAGAGTGTGACATGGCAACTGTTAAACAAAAATTAAAAATTATTCAAAATGCCTGCATCAATGAACATAATAAGATTCTAAAATAGTGGAAGAATGGCGTACCTACCGATGATATGTACATGCTAGCTGTCGGTTAGCATTTTCGTCCCTGAGTGTTATTTGTTTTATAAATGTGTTTTTCCCCTGATTTATCCCTGTGCAAAATCTGTTTTCAGATACAACATTTGGGTTTCGTCTTCCTTGTATTTAACTCTTGTCATTGCTCTAAGGCCATAACCTGGATTATAATATATGATTTCAACAGACGCCATATTGAAAACTGTGCAACTATGTAGAATTTCTGGCATCTTGCGTGAATGATAGCTCACGATTCCACTACAGGACGCCACCAGCTGTGGCGCCACATTAGATTCGTTTGTGAACCTGGCTTAATAGATTATGTTAGACGGTGGTATCAACGTGATTTTGGCATCCACTTCAGCAGAATAATTAAAGCAGAAACTCTATAAATGTTTAGCTGTTTCCCTCACTGCAAATAGGAAACTGTTGCTGTCATTTCTTTCTTTGAAAGTGAGAAGTTGCCCACCTTAAACTCTTTACTTACATAGCTGTATTTAGTACGAAAAGTACTTAAGAGGCTTCCCCAGTGCTAAATAAATGTGCTGGCTGTGTGAAGTGTGCTCTATTTTGTGCTAAAAATTATAGTAATTGCTGTATTTTCTTTCTTTGAAAGTAAGAACCAGTCAACTACATATTAATTATTTAAATAGTGGTATGTATTACAAAATGTAATAAAGAAGGAAATCGCCAACTGTTAAATAAATGTGCTGGTTGTGTGAAGTATGCTCTAATTTGTGTGAAAATTAAAATTCAATGCCAGAAAGTAAATTCTCCCTTCTCTTGAAAGTAACTGAAACAACAGGGAAATAATACCAACAGGAGTATGGCTGTACCAGTACTACAATGTATGTCATCTGCATATTTGTTTTATTTGATGATGTTTTTGTTTGGAAAAGAAATCTAAAATAACTAGCTTGTAAAATGTCTTTTATATTTCATAGGTGGCTGACAGTGAGGCTAAGTCATCTTTTTATTCTTTCTCACATGTGTCAGCCCTTTTTATATTTTTTTGTTCTGACAATAAGTGGTAGTTTGTTTTTACCAGATAGTATATGTGTTTTGAATAATCTCTTGCATTTCCATGTTGCATCCTTAATTTGTATATTATTGACAATGACAAGTCCCAGAAGCTCAAAGAAAAGTGAAAGTGAATAATAAAATTTTTGCCAATCACTGGACATGAACCAAAATTATCATATTTGCAAATCTGCCTCTTCAGTTACTTCACATGATGTTACCCATTACACCATAGTGAGAGTGGATAATTTTGGTCTTTGTCTTGTAGTCCTAAGGCTCCTGAAATCTTTATTCACCAATGACTCATTATCTGACATTTCATATCAATAAAATGTAACTTTTCAAAAGTTCCTCAATATGCCAGTGTACTGGGACAGGATTTGTTTGTAGGATATAAGTTATAATGTGGTACTAATATAAAACATACCAAATACAAGATTGATGAAATCCAATATGCCCACAGCCAGGTGCTACATCTAAAGCATAACTTTGAAGGAACTGCAGCCACAGTACCTCCCATAACTTATATGTAAATAAAGGCATGTGTTCTCCTGCAGATGAGTGTGGGTCAGAGGAGGTAAGAAGTATGACAACTGATACTGGGTGTGCTTTGTGGGCAAGAAAGGGTTGGTTACATGTTGGGGAATAGTGTCTACAATGAAACATACAAATGTTGATTAGTTACAGATTTCATGCTGTACGATTTGCCCCAAATGAACAGTTGTGTCAGGAGGATCAATATTGAGCTAGATCAGCTGCTTCAGGCAGCTACTTTGTCAGGCATACATTTGGTTCCTGTTTATGGTACTGATAGGTGGGGCTTCACAAGGCAGGGCCTAGCATTTTAACACAAAAGGCAAGAGTAAATTGGCTCAGATGATAGCAAAATCTTTAAGGGGGACACTGAAACTCATGAGAATGCTGCTTTTTTTAGGCTATGATCAGTGTCCAATGATTCAACATTGAATGCAATTACGTTTAGTGAGAAGCTCAGACACGCAGGTACTAGAGACATTAAAAAAAGTATAGTGAAAAATAATGTTAGAATGTCACAAGATTCTCATAAAAGCATAGTGAAAAATAATTATAGTATATTGCATCAGAATATCAGGGAATTAAAAAAAATAAATGAGCTTCTTGTTTGTTTAGAAAATGTAGCAATTGAGGATGGAATAGATATACTATGCTCATCCAAACATCATATAGTTTCTTTCTATCAAACTCAAGGAAAAGTTTGTTAACAAAAAGTCAGAACTAGAAAATATTTTAATAATCATTTTCTAAGTGTTGTAGAGGAAACAGGATCCAGTTAGGCATAGAAAATGCAAGGCAGTATATGGAAGAGGCAATACCTATGCAATTTAATAAAATTTAAATTCAGCCACCCCTCCTACTTAAATTAGTAAAATAATAAATTCACTCAAAAGTAAAAGCTCACATGAAATTGATGGCATTTCCAGTAAAGTACAATAATACTTGTTTTGTAAATATAACCACCTTTTCTTTCAACAAGAAAAGGCAGTTTTATTTACAAAAGAAGTATTTCTGTGCTTGCTGTGGAGGATGACCACGAAAATAAACTTGTGTGCGCTAAAAGCTTATTCCCAACTGATATTTATGATTCTCTGTTACATATATAGTAGCTCTCGGAAACAGGGCATTTTTTCCAGATAGACTGAAGCATGTTATTGTTAAACCATTGCATAAAAAACGGGATAGATCTGATGCTACAACTACCACCCAATCTCACTTCCGACTGCTTTATCCAAAATTCTTGAAAAAGAAATGTATTCAAGAGTAACAAATGAAGTATTAACAAAATGTCAGTTCGTTTTTCAGAAAGGCTTTTCAAAAGAAAATGCCATATATCCTTTCACTGATCAAATATTAAATGTTCTGAGTAACCGAAAATCACCCATTGGAATATTTTGTGATATCTCAAAGGCTTTTGACTGTGTAAATTATAAAATTCTTCTAGATAAGTGTTGTGGTATGGATGGGACAGTGCACAAATGGTTTAATTCATATTTCACTGGAAGAATGCAGAAGGTTGAGTTTGGCAGTACAGGTAGTTTGCAAAAATCATCAGAGTCCTCCAGCTAGAGAGGTATCAACAATGGTGTCCTACAGGGTTCCGTTTTGGGACCATTATTGTTCTTAATATATATTAATGACATGCCACTCTACATTCATTTTGCGGATGATATAAGTAATCACGCCCAACAAACAGTAATTAATTTTATCTATTTATTTATTTATTTGGGCGATGTCAGTTGAGACAGTGAGCACTGGGCAGTTCACAGTGGTAATGGTTCTTGCACTTACTTACCCACTTCTGCCTTGCACTGCCTAATTTTCAGAGTACTTTCTTCTCCCACACACCCATATGTTGCCTGAACAACAGTTTGTAAACAGTCAGTATAACTGCAGATATGAAGATGACCATTTCATTGGCTAATGGAGAGTGAGTAGTTAAGGAAAAAGAGCGGTAGCTTCTCAAAGGTCAGTGGAAATTTCTGTTTTGTTTTGTATATTGAGCTGTTGCGACTTGCTCCTCATGTCAAGTAAAGGTTTCTTACAACAAAATTCTTTAACGTATAAGGATGTTTTATTTTTTATAGAGTTGATGTCACAATCATTTGTCGCCTCACAGTGGGTACACGATCATAGTCTAAGCACGAGCAAAATGAGCCTGCATTAATCTTCATTGAACTAATTTTCCTTCTATTAAGTCCAGTTTTCAATAGCACAACCTTTGCGCTAACAGGAAGTAGAACCAGAAATTTTGGATGTAAAATGGTGCATTCCACTTGTGGGTACAAAGTTTACAGTTTTGTAAAAAAAAAACCAAAGTCTTAATAAACTGATGTTCAAAACGTTCATTAATCTCTGGTTGCAATTTCTTCTTTTATGTACATTTACAGTGGTAATTTTTTAAATAGCCATTTTCATTAAATTTCACACTACAAACTCCATTCATGCAATGTAATGATCAATGCTCAAACCAAGTATGAAACACCATCAGAGTTAACATGCCCACCAAGAATTTTATGTCTGCTTAGACAAATTTCAATTCAGTATATGTCACTGAAAGATTAAACTGGCTGCAAAAACGTGTAGCAATCACAGTTTAGTTCCATAAACCCTTGTCCTAGTTAATAGTTCAATTTTGAATCATTTGGCCTAAAATCCATGTGATTTGAATTCGAAACTTTTTGCAATAATCCTTGTTGATGCCCTCGAGGCAGCAAATGACTAGTAACTGAGTTAGACAGTTCCTTATATTTCACTAAAAGTTTAATAGATTATTTAACACTGATGTGCTCATTAATCATCAAGTACTGACTATCAGAGATGTTGCTATCACTTCAGATCACCTTTAGCATCATCATACATTCAAATCTTTTCTAGACTTCACCTGAGCTGTAAGAAATCCCATTAAAGCTGGATGATAAATTTTCCTTTGGATTTAAGATCCATAATATTATATAGTTCCACATTAAATTATGAATCACTTCTGAGTCATCTCAATGCTGCTTCTTATCGTTTCCTGAGTGACAAGAATCACCATTATATGTACGTCTGACAGAATACAAATGTTAACGTTCACTGCTTGGTATCAGATACAGTACTGAGTATAAATTCATAATCTCAGATTTTTTAGCAAGACATTTCAATAACCAATTTAAGGTCACGACAATGAATCCATGTAGGTGGGATAAAGGAACACCTAAATCTTTCCATTCGAGCTCTGATTTCTCTTATATTATTATGACGATCATTTCTCCTTACGTAGACGAGTGTCAACAAAATATCTTGGCATTCAGAAGAGAAAGTTGGTGATTGAAACTTCGTAAATAGAGCTCGCCACAAAGAAAACCGCCTTTGATTCAGTGACTGCCACCCCAACTCGCGTATGATATCAGTGACACTCTCACCCCTATTGCGCGATAACACGAAACGAGCTGCCCTTCTTTGCACTTTTTCCGTGTCCTCCGTCAATCCTGCCTGGTAAGGATCTCACACCATGCAGCAATATTCTAGCAGAGGACCGACAAGTGTAATGTAGGCTGCCTCTTTAGTGGGTTTGCCGCATCATATAAGTGCTCTGCCAACAAAGCAAAGTCTTTGCTTCGCCTTCCCCATAATATTATCTATGTAGTATTTCCAATTTAAGTTGCTCGTAATTATAATTCCTAGGTATTTAGTCGAATTGACAGTCCTTAGATTTACCGTCTATCACTACGAACTGTGAGCTCTCTGAGAGGAAATCACGAATCCAGTCACACAACTGGGACGATACTCCATATGCACGCAATTTGATTAATAGGCGCTTGTGAGGAACGGTATCAAAAGACTTCTGGAAATCTAGAAATATGGAATCAATCTGACATCCGTTGACGACAGCACTCATTACTTCATGGGAATAAGAGCTAGCTGTGTTGCACAAGAACGATATTTTCTGAATCCGTGTTGGTTATGTATCAATAAGTCATTTTCTTCACGATGATTAATAATGTTAGAGTACAGTATATGCTCCAAAATCCTACTGCAAATTGAGGTCAGTGACATGGGTCTGTAATTCAATGGGTTCCTCTTATTTCCTTTCTTGAATATTGGTGTGACCTGTGCTACTTTCCAGTCTTTAGGAACAGACCTTTTGTCAAGTGAGTGGTTGTATATGATTGCTAAGAAAGGCGCTATTGTGTCTGCATACTTTGAAAGGAACCTGATTGGTATACCATCTGGACTAGAAGACTTGCCTTTCTTAAGTGATTTGAGTTGCTTCGCAACACCCAAGATATCTACTTTTATGTTACTCATGCTAACAGCTGTTCTGGTTTCGAATTCTGGAATATTTACTTCGTCTCCTTTCGTGAAGGAATTACGGAAAATTGTATTTTTGTAACTCCGCTTTAGTGGCACCATCATTGGTAACATTTCCGTCGCTATCGCGCAGTGACGGTATTGACTGTTTTTTGCCACTGGTGTACTTTGCACACGACTAGAATCTCTTTGGATTGTATACCATATTTTGAGAAAATGTTTCATTGTGGGAACTATTAAAAACATCTCGCATTGACGCCCGCACTAAATTTCGAGCAGCCGTGAAACTTAGCCAGTCTTGGGGATTTTGCGTTCTTCTGAATTTGGCATTCTTTTTTCGTCGCTTCTGCAACACTGTTCTGACGTGTTTTGTGTACCATAGTGGATCAGTCCCGTCTCTTATTAACTTTTGCTGTATGAATCTACCTATTGCTGTCGATACTGTATCTTTGGCATCGAGCGAATGTTTATCTGCTGTTTTAAATAGACATATTTTATGTTTATTTTTAATGAATTTGGTTGATACGGTTTTGAGCCTCGCTACAATGACCTTGTGTTTACCAACCCCTGTATTCTGTCATGACGTTCTCTATTAGATCAGGATTATTTGTGGCTAAGAGGTTAAGTGTTTTTTCACAACCGTTTACAATTCGTGTGGGCTCATGAACTAATTGTTCAATGTAATTCTCAGAGAAAGCATTTAGTACAATGTCGGAAGATGTTTTCTGTCTACCACCGGCTTTGAACATGTCTTTTCGCCTACAAATCGAGGGTAGATTGAACACCAATTGTAACTGTATGAGTGGGGTACTTATTTGTAATGAGATTCAAGTTTTCTTTGAACCATTCAGGTATTATGTCATCTGAGTTGGGGGGGTCGGTAGAAGGAGCCAATTATTATTTTGGTATGGCTGCTGAGTATAACCTCTACCCAGAGTAATTTGCAGGAACTATCTATTTCAACTCCACTACAAGATAAACTACTACCAAGAGACACAAACACACCACCACCTACTTTATTTAATCTAACCTTTCTGAACACGGTTTGCGCCTCTGTCAAAATTTAGGCAGAATTTATCTCCGGCTTTAGACAGCTTTCTGTTCCTATAGCGGTTTCAGATTCAGTGCATTCTGTTGGCGTTTGAAGCTCTGGTACTTTTCCAACACAGCTACGACAACTTACAACTACAACATCGACTGTTGCTTGGTCGATTCTCGTCGTTTCTTTGCCCTGTAACCTTTAAGACTGGAGACCTTTTTCATCTTTCCCCAGACTGTCTAACTAAAATCCCGCCCAGTCCACGCCACACAGCCCCTGCTACCCGTGTAGCCGCCTCCTTTGTGTAGTGGACACCTGACCTGTTTAGCGGAACCCGAAACCACGTCACCCTATGGCGCAAGTCGAGGAATCTGCAGCCTACACGGTCGGAGAACCATCTAAGCCTCATGTAATAAATGACAAACATAGCATTTAAATACAATTCATTTAAAATTTATTATAGATAATTGTGACACACATTTATACTTGCCTGGAATTGCTCAGTGAGAGATACCAGTGTTTACCACAATTACGGTAAAGACTACACACTAGATGAATGTCTCCAGGTTTAAATTAATAACAATGAATAACTTATGCTGGATGTCCAACCATATTTGTTTCATTTTTTGAGTTGAGTTGACTGTACATAAATTACACGATGACTTAGACTTTCATACTACGATCATAACATAGCAACTTCAGTTAAGTCTGCAACCACCAGAGGTGATGTCATAGTGTGTTTTACACTCCTGGAAATTGAAATAAGAACACCGTGAATTCATTGTCCCAGGAAGGGGAAACTTTATTCAAACATTCCTGGGGTCAGATACATCACATGATCACATTGACAGAACCACAGGAACAGAGACACAAACAACAGAGCATGCACAATGTCGGCACTAGTACAGTGTATATCTACCTTTCGCAGCAATGCAGGCTGCTATTCTCCCATGGAGACGATCGTAAAGATGCTGGATGTAGTCCTGTGGAACGGCTTGCCATGCCATTTCCACCTGGCGCCTCAGTTGGACCAGCGTTCGTGCTGGACGTGCAGACCGCGTGAGACGACGCTTCATCCAGTCCCAAACATGCTCAATGGGGGACAGATCCGGAGATCTTGCTGGCCAGGGTAGTTGACTTACACCTTCTAGAGCACGTTGGGTGGCACGGGATACATGCGGATGTGCATTGTCCTGTTGGAACAGCAAGTTCCCTTGCCGGTATAGGAATGGTAGAACCATGGCTTCGATGACGGTTTGGATGTACCGTGCACTATTCAGTGTCCTCTCGACGATCACCAGAGGTGTACGGCCAGTGTAGGAGATCGCTCACCACACCATGATGTCGGGTATTGGCCATGTGTGCCTCGGTCGTATGCAGTCCTGATTGTGGTGCTCACCTGCACGGCGCCAAACACGCATACGACCATCATTGGCACCAAGGCAGAAGCGACTCTCATCGCTGAAGACGACACGTCTCCATTCGTCCCTCCATTAACGCCTGTCGCGACACCACTGGAGGCGGGCTGCACGATGTTGGGACGTGAGCGGTAGACGGCCTAATGGTGTGCGGGACCGTAGCCCAGCTTCATGGAGACGGTAGTGAATGGTTCTCGCCGATACCCCAGGAGCAACAGTGTCCCTAATTTGCTGGGAAGTGGCGGTGCGGTCCCTTACGGCACTGCGTAGGATCCTACGGTCTTGGCGTGCATCCGTGCGTCGCTGCGGTCCGGTCCCAGGTCGACGGGCACGTGCATCTTCCGCCGACCACTGGCGACAACATCGATGTACTGTGGAGACCTCACGCCCCACGTGTTGAGCAATTCGGCGGTACGTCCACCCGGCCTCCCGCATGCCCACTATACGCCCTCGCTCAAAGTCCGTCAACTGCACATACGGTTCACGTCCACGCTGTCGCGGCATGCTACCAGTGTTAAAGACTGCGATGGAGCTCCGTATGCCACGGCAAACTGGCTGACACTGACGGCGGCGGTGCACAAATGCTGCGCAGCTAGCGCCATTCGACGGCCAACACCGCGGTTCCTGGTGTGTCCGCTGTGCCGTGCGTGTGATCATTGCTTGTACAGTGTCCGGAGCAGTGTCCGGAGCAAGTATGGTGGGTCTGACACACCGGTGTCAATGTGTTCTTTTTTCCATTTCCAGGAGTGTATGTCCATTGGCATTAAGAGGGTGTTGTGTTGTCCTAACCATCATCATTTCTTCCGCATCGACGCGAAAGTCGCCGAAGTGGCATCAGATCGAAAGACTTGCACCAGGCGAATGGTCTACCCGACGGGAGGCCCTCGTCACACGACATTTCATTTTTTCAATACTTCTTAACCATTTTAATTTGAATAATAATTGTCATTTTAATTGTACTTTCATACACAAGTTACGCCACTGGTGTCCGTGACATTTACTTCAATGTGGCCATCTTAATTAAAACTGTCTTTTAGGTACTAAAATGTAAATAAAGGCTTTGTCATAATGTACTTATTTCCATCCCTCCTTAATTTTTGTGGATATAGCTTACAATAACTCACGCCAAGATATGTGTGCTTTTCTACTTAAACTACACTATGTGATCAGAAGTACCCGGACACCATCAAAAACATACGTTTTTCACATTAGGTGCATTGTGCTGCCACCTACTGCCAGCTCCATATCCGCGACCTCGGCAGTCATTAGACATCGTGAGAGAGCGGAATGGGCACTCCGCAGAACTCACAGATATCGGTTGTGGTCAGGCAATTGGGTGTCACTTGTGTCATATGTTTGTACGCGAAATTTACACACTCCTAAACATCCTTTGGTCCATTGTTTCCGATGCGATATTGAAGAGGAAACGTGAAGGGACACATACAGCACAAAGGCGTACAGGACGTCCTCGTCTGTTGACTGACAGAGACCGCCGACAGTTGAGGAGGGTCGTAATGTGTAATAGGCAGACATCTATCCAGTCAATCACATAATAATTCCAAACTGCATCAGGGTCCACTGCAAGTACTAGGACGGTAAGGCGGAAGGTGAGAAAACTGGGAATTCATGGTCGAAGCGCTGCTCCTAAGCCACACATGACGCAGGTAAATGCCAAATGACGCCTCGCTTGGTGTAAGGAGCGTTAACATTACACGA
The DNA here is from genome assembly GCF_023897955.1 of Schistocerca gregaria. Lineage (NCBI taxonomy): Eukaryota > Metazoa > Arthropoda > Insecta > Orthoptera > Acrididae > Schistocerca > Schistocerca gregaria. The sequence goes on along the minus strand of NC_064931.1, from coordinate 853,739,870 downwards.
TTGAACAGTGGAAAAACATTGCGTGGAGTGATTCAGGGTGTGTGTATGGCAAATGCCCAGTCAACATCATCTGCCAGCATGTGTAGTGGCAACAGTAAAATTCGAAGGCGGTTGTGTTATGATGTGGTGGTGTTTTTCATGAATGGGGCTTGCACCTGTTGTTGTTTTGCGTGGCACTATCACAGTACAGGCCTACACTGATGTTTTAAGTACCTTCTTGCTTCCCACTGTTGAGAGCAATTCGAGGATGGCGACTGCATGAATCCTATAGAATACCTTTGGGATGTTTTGGCACGACGACGTCGTGTCGGGCCTCACCGAGCGACATCGATACCTCTTCTCAGTGCAGTATTCCGTGAAGAATGGGACGCCATTCCCCAAAAAACCTTCCAGCACGTGACTGAACGTATGCCTGCGAGAGTGGAAGCTGTCATCAAGGTTAAGGGTGCGCCAACACCATCTTGCATTCCAGCATTTCCGATGGAGGGTGCCACAAACTTGTAAGTCATTTTCAGTCAGGTGTCTGGATACTTTTGATCACATAGTGTATTTAAAATAGCTGTATTATTTAATGCCCTCATTCTGTTATGGAGGCAGTTCACAACTTTGAGTTATATTAGTATTTATTTGTGGAGTCCGTTATCCACATTAATGTAGGTCGTTACATAATATGTTAACCACTGACAAGAATAAATCTGGATTCACAAATCTTACATCCTTGAATAAAACAGTTACTTTTAAGATATTACTCATAGGTGTATAAGAGTTTCCAAAGTTTAACAGTATTACCACCAAATCACATTTTTTAAAACCATCTGCCTTTATAAACTGGTATGTGTTACGTTGGTACTGGACATTCATAATTTTCTTTATTCAAAGATCATATCTTTTTCACATATAGCAGCAGTCGATGAAAACAGTTGACACTCTCATTTGTTGTCCTAGCGTAGCTTAACTAACACTTGGGTCATATTACACTACTGGCTATTAAAATTGCTACACCACGAAGACGCGAAATTTAACCGATACGAAGAAGATGCTGTGATATGCAAATGATAAGCTTTTCAGAGCATTCACACAAGGTTGGCACCGGTGGCGACACCTACAACCTACTGGCATGACGAAAGTTTCCAACCGATTTCTCATTCACAAACAGCAGTTGTTGCCTGGTGAAACGTTGTTGTAATGCCTCGTGTAAGGAGGAGAAATGCGTACCATCACGTTTCCGACTTTGATAAAGGCCGGATTGTAGCCTATCGCGATTGCGGTTTATCGTATCGCTACATTTCTGCTCGCGTTGGTCGAGATCCAATGGCTGTTAGCAGAATATGGAATCGGTGGGCTCAGGAGGGTAATACGGAACGCTGCGCTGGATACCAACGGCCTCGTATCACTAGCAGTCGAGATGACAGGCATCTTTTCCGCATGGCTGTAATGATTCGTGCAGTCACGTCTCGATCCCTGAGTCAACAGATGCGGACGTTTGCAAGACAACAACAGTTCGACGACGTATGCAGCAGCATGGACTATCAGCTCGGAAACCATGGCTGCGGTTACCCTTGACACTGCATCACAGGTAGGAGCGCTTGCGATGGTGTACTCAACGACGAACCTGGGTACACGACTGGCAAAACGTCATATTTCGGACGAATCCAGGTTCTGTTTACAGCATCATTATGGTCGCATCCGTGTTTGGCGACATCGCAGTGAACTCACATTGGAAGTGTGTATTCATCATCGCCAGACTGGCGTATCACCCGGCGTGATTGTATGGGGTGCCACTGGTTACATGTCTCGGTCACCTCTTGTTCGCATTGACGGCACTTTGGACTGTGGACGTTACATTTCAGATGTGTTACGACCCATGGCTCTACCCTTCATTCGATTCCTGCGAAACCCTACATTTCAGCAGGATAATGTACGACCGCATGTTGCCGGTCCTGTACGGGCCTTTCTGGATACAGAAAATGTTCGACTGCTGCCCTGGCCAGCACATTCTCACCAAGCGAAAACTTCTGGTCAATAGTGGTAGAGTAACTGGCTCGTCACAATACGCCAGTCACTACTCTTGATGAACTGTGGTATCGTGTTGAAGCTGCATGGGCAGCTGTACCTGTACACGCCATCCAAGCTCTGTTTGACTCAATGCCCAGGCGTATCAAGGCCGTTATTGCGGCTAGAGGTGGTTGTTTTGGTACTGATTTCTCAGGATCTATGCACCCAAATTGCGCGAAAATGTAATCACATGTCAGTTCTAGTATAATATATTTGTCCAATGAATACCCGTTTATCATCTGCTTTTCTTCTCAATGCAGCAATTTTAATGGCCAGTAGTGTATTAATTACACTGATAGCCACCAGTGCTGTTTTTATGTGTGTGGATTCGATAACTTTAACTAAATAAGTCTGACTAGTGTGTAGTTAAACCTCATTAGTCTACAGGAATAAAACTTAACTTCCAATTTCCTTATAAGTCAGGCATGTACATGGTGTCTATACTGTTGTTGGGTACCCCGCTGGATGTAGTCGTATTTATAACATGATATTTCGGCATCCTGCCTATGTTATACTCCTGTCGCCTCAACCTCTTCCTCCACTGCTAGTCGCACACCATGATGGGTGAAGTGGTGGTGAGGGACAGCACCACCGGATGCTGGGTGCAAACACTGGTCCCTTAGTAGTCCTTTGGCCAGCATCGGGCATAGAAGTCACTCTCGGCCAATGCTGTCGTTTTCGTTGGCTGAGTGCTAGGTCCCAAGCTTTGTTGAGAGTGAACCCAATGTCTCTGTTGATCAGCCACTTGTATTTTAATAGATTCCTTCAGAACAGAGCCTCAAAACGATAAAGACTGTCTTATCACATGGCTTTTATCATTGACAGTCACTGTACGCTACCACTTGAATCATCAGAACCTCTCACAAGCATTCACATTAATTCTTCCTTGAGTAATACTACTGTTACCGGTACCTCATCTACCTATTCCTGAGATCATATAGATTACATTATTTCTCACTATAGAAACAACCTCAAAATCACTGCTTTTCTATTTTTCATCGTAGTAGTAGTAGAGCTCTGTTTTGGTCTTATGTTAAGCTCGTTTAATGTTAGGGACACGAGAATTCCCTATGAAGATATCCTATTAGGACACTGTGTCCCCTTTAGAGCGTATTACTGACAGCTACAAGTGAGCAATATTGGTCCAACTGATAACAGTACTTATGCACACATGCCAGTTCAGGGTGTGCTTACCATTCAGGCCTGGGTAATGCCAGTTCAGAATCTGCTTACCATGAAGATCTGGTTACTAGGTACCTAATACTTAGAGACTACAGCTCTGTTAGGTCAGTAATGCTATGTCACCTATGTGCTAAATAAGAATTTTTTAAAAATCCTTTCCTCCCCTACTGCTTAATTTGCACACACTTAGCTGAGGATCACTCTACCTTAGAGTCTTACTAATCTACAATTAACAGTTTTAATTCCTTCCTCTATACTTCAGCGAAAGCTCCCAATGTTACCTTCTCCCATAAGCGTTGAGGTCCAGTAATTATTTCTCTCTATGTACCCATTCTGATCCTTTATTTATTACTCTATGTTTATCCTTTCTGCTTCGATATGAGTAGTTAAATATAGTGTAAGTGGGCTATTTTCCAAATTTGCGTACCAGATAATGTCTTACTTTACAAGCTCACCTGACTCTACCCTGCAGGTTTTACTATGCACATCATAACACTACCACTACACTGCGTTCGGCAATGCCTACAAAAGACAAGTGTCTGGGGCAGTTGTTAGATACGTTACTGCTGCTACAGTGACACGTTATCAAGATTTAATTGAGTTCAAACGTGGTGTTATAGTCGGTACACGAGCGCTAGGACACAGAGCCTCCCAGGTAGTGATGAAGTGGAGCTTTTCCCGTACAGCCATTTCACGTGTGTGCTGTGAATATCAGAAATCCGGTAAAACATCAAATCTCCGTCATAGCTGCGCCTGGCAAAAGATCCTGGAAGAACAGGACCAATGACAACTGAAGAAAATCGTTCAATGTATCAGAAGCTCAAACCCTTCCGCAAATTGCCGCAGATTTCAATGCTGGGCCATCAGCAATTGTCAGTGTGCAAACCATTCAAAGAATCATCATCGATATGGGCTTTCGGAGTCGAAGGCCCACTCATGTACCCTCGATGACAGCATGACACAAAGCTTTACGCCTCGCCTGGGCCCATAAATATTGGCATTGGACTGTTGATGACTGGAAACTTGTTGCCTGCTCGGACGAGTCTCGTTACTTAATTGTTTCAAGCGGATGGACATGTATGGGTATGGGGACAACCTCATGAATCCATGGACCCTGCTTCTCAATAGGGGACTGTTCAAGCTGGTGGAGGCTCTGTAATGGTGTTGGGGGTGTGCAGTTGGAGAGATATGGAACCCCTGATATATCTAGATACGACTCTGACAAGTGATATGTACGTAAGCATACTGTCTGATCACCTGCATCCATTCATGTCCATTGTGCATTTAGATGGACTTGGGCAATTCCAGCAGGACATTGCGACACCCTACACGTTCCGAACGACTCACTGTCAATAAACTTATTTTATCGTACTTTCGTAGCTGCAGATTGGAGCCATTGCATCACTGCCACTCATGACAGCTACACGCAATCAAAAGCAAAACTAGTGTCAGTTCATATACTGTTGTCAGATAATCATGGTGTGATGGTCTCAAGAGGATTACCATCGACTGCATCCCCGGATGCTCACAGTGTGCGCTGAAATCTTCTGTTCTTGATCTTCCCACATCAACCAAAAGATCGTCCATATCTCTCTGTCTGCTTTCTTTGCAGTCGTGGCATGGTCGCCACAATGCATTATTCCGACTCCCTGCTGATGTCAACTACCGGCTTCCTACAACGAAATTCTTTAATGGGTAAAGATTTTTCATTTCTTATATGGTTGGCGTTGTGACCATGTGTCACCACGTAGCAAGTGCACAATTGTAGTGTACCGAGGGACAAAGCGGACCTGCACTAATCGCTAATGATGACTCAATAAATCGATGTTCAAACCATTCATTATTCTCTGGTGGCAATTCCTTCTCATATGTAGATTTACTATGGTAATTTCTTCTGATAATCCCTGTCTTGAGTATAGAAGCTTTTAAACAACTATCTCCGCTAAATTTCACACTACAAATACCGTTAATATATGTTAATGATCAATTTTCAGACAGAATACTAAACGCACTCACAGATAATACGCCCCCCAAGAATCATAAGCGTCTGTAGACGAATTTCACTTCACTATTTGCCACCTAGAGATTAAACTGAGTGCAGTAAACCTGTAGCATTGACAGTGAGGTTCTATAGACCTGCATCAATAACAATAACATTAAATTTCAAAGGAAATCGAACTCATCAAGACTGATATATGGAGATAACAAAACTTTCGTATGCAAAGGGGCTGGGAAGAGGACTGTCTTTAAGGTTTACGTGAGTTCTGATATGGTAACAAGTGATGGTGTTGAAGTATTCTTTATGCTTGTGAACAGAATATGGATAAAGTAGTTATTGTGTATCAAATAGTGTGTTGGATCATCATTAGTTCCAAAACACTAATACCAGATAACTACAATGGTGAGCCCAAGACAGCACATACTTCACAACTCTGGATAAATGTGTGATGTACGAGGGTTGGAACTTTAATAGTGGCATCTATTTATTTACAGCTCGTACAAAATAGATACGTGTTCCAAAGTTTTACTGAACTTCAGAGTAGTCACCAGCATTGTGTATAACCCTCTGCCAGCGATGTGGAAGTCGCAGAATACTCTTAGCAGTGCCAGTTGCATTGGAAATTCGAGCGGCGCGGTCTATTGCCCGACGAATTTATGGCAGTTCTGAAGCGAATGCCGTGAATTGTTTAATGCAGTTTAGAAATAAAGTTGAACTTAAGAGGGTTTAAGTCAGTGGAGCGCAGTAGGTGGTATATCATTTAGCAGCCCCATCAGTTAAACAAATCAGTATCAGCTTGCACTGTATGCGCTTGAGCATTGTCCTGCAAAATGATGGTCAGGTCATGCAAAGAGTGTCTTCACTTCTCTCATTATGCTGTTCATTTTTGGATCACAGTCTACGACTAGCCTAGAGATAGAAGTGATGACACTTTCTGCAGGACCTGACCATCATTTTGCAGGACAATGCTCAAGTATGTACAGTGCAAACTGTTACTGATCTGTGATTCTTGAGTTTCTCCAGGCGTATTTGATAATAAAAATATCCACGGGTGTACTGCCGGTCTACAGTGCCCGTTGGACACTGTAGACCGGCAGTACACCCGTGGATATTTTGATTGTTACTGATTTGTTTGACTGATGGGGCTGCTAAGTGCTATACCACCTACTGCACTCCACTGACTTAAGCCTTCGTGAGCTTAACTCGATTTCTAAACTGAAAGAAACACTACACGGTATTCGCTTCAGAACTGCTGCAAACTCGTTGGGCAATAGACCGCGCCGCACGAACTTTCAACGCAACTGGCACTGCTAAGAATATTTTACGACTTCCACATCGCTGGCAATGGGTTATACACAATGCTGGTGTCTACTGTGAAGGTCAGTAAAAATTTAAAACACGTATCTACACCCCTGGAAATTGAAATAAGAACACCGTGAATTCATTGTCCCAGGAAGGGGAAACTTTATTGACACATTCCTGGGATCAGATACATCACATGATCACCCTGACAGAACCACAGGCACATAGACACTGGCAACAGAGCATGCACAATGTCGGCACTAGTACAGTGTATATCCACCTTTCGCAGCAATGCAGGCTGCTATTCTCCCATGGAGACGATCGTAGAGATGCTGGATGTAGTCCTGTGGAACGGCTTGCCATGCCATTTCCACCTGGCGCCTCAGTTGGACCAGCGTTCGTGCTGGACGTGCAAACCGCGTGAGACGACGCTTCATCCAGTCCCAAACATGCTCAATGGGGAACAGATCCGGAGATCTTGCTGGCCAGGGTAGTTGACTTACACCTTCTAGAGCACGTTGGGTGGCACGGGATACATGCGGTCGTGCATTGTCCTGTTGGAACAGCAAGTTCCCTTGCCGGTCTAGGAATGGTAGAACGATGGGTTCGATGACGGTTTGGATGTACCGTGCACTATTCAGTGTCCCCTCGACGATCACCAGAGGTGTACGGCCAGTGTAGGAGATCGCTCCCCACACCATGATGCCGGGTGTTGGCCCTGTGTGCCTCGGTCGTATGCAGTCCTGATTGTGGTGCTCACCTGCACGGCGCCAAACACGCATACGACCATCATTGGCACCAAGGCAGAAGCGACTCTCATCGCTGAAGACGACACGTCTCCATTCGTCCCTCCATTAACGCCTGTCGCGACACCACTGGAGGCGGGCTGCACGATGTTGGGGCGTGAGCGGAAGACGGCCTAACGGTGTGCGGGACCGTAGCCCAGCTTCATGGAGACGGTTGCGAATGGTCCTCGCCGATACCCCAGGAGCAACAGTGTCCCTAATTTGCTGGGAAGTGGCGGTGCGGTCCCCTACGGCACTGCGTAGGATCCTACGGTCTTGGCGTGCATCCGTGCGTCCCTGCGGTCCGGTCCCAGGTCGACGGGCACGTGCACCTTCCGCCGACCACTGGCGACAACATCGATGTTCTGTGGAGACCTCACGCCCCACTTGTTGAGCAATTCGGCGGTACGTCCACCCGGCCTCCCGCATGCCTACTATACGCCCTCGCTCAAAGTCCGTCAACTGCACATACGGTTCACGTCCACGCTGTCGCGGCATGCTACCAGTGTTAAAGACTGCGATGGAGCTCCGTATGCCACGGCAAACTGTCTGACACTGACGGCGGCGGTGCACAAATGCTGCGCAGCTAGCGCCATTCGACGGCCAACGCCGCGGTTCCTGGTGTGTCCGCTGTGCCATGTGTGTGATCATTGCTTGTACAGCCCTCTCGCAGTGTCCGGGGCAAGTATGGTGAGTCTGACACACCGGTGTCAATGTGTTCTTTTTTCCATTTCCAGGAGTGTATTTTGTACGAGCTGTAAATAAATAGTTGCCACAATTAAAGTTCCAACCCTTGTACAACACTAGACATCTACCACAACGGTAAACTTACATCACCAACAAGAAGCAGAATTTTTCAGTCAGAAAGAAGACTCCAGCAGCAAAGTGCACACCATCATCATTCGATCAGCACAGGATGAAGCAAATTTGAGGGTGCAGGAGACTTTGACTATAAACTACACAGAGAATAGAGATAATGGCAGACCATGTCATGAACAAAGTAACCAACGGCAACCCTCGTTGGGTGCAACCAAGTCAAATGGTGCCAAAGGTAATCAAATCTTCTACAAAATCTCATATGTGTGACACTTCCACTATCAATCAGTATTGTTGAAGCACACAACCACGACGGATTCTACTGCGCCAGGTATAGCCTAATGTCCCCGCCTGCCTCATACCATACTACTCAACAGTGGGAACTGTGTGATGTGAGCTCCGATTTTCCTACCATGCCAGTAATAGCTCCACAAGATGTTCACTAGATTAACAACTGTGCCACAAGTGTGCAAGGATTTTTCATCCTCTAAATCTGGCAGAACGATGCCTTTTCAACAAGTCATTAGGACAAGCCACTGAAAGCGGGAACCATTCCTAAAATACCATATTCCAGCCCAGCCAATCACAGACTTGGTTAAAAATAGTAGAATTCATTCTACAAAGTTATGGAATAACAAACAACACACAAAAGTTCGTAGCAGCACTGAGCAATTTCGTCGAACATCCTCATCTAAATAGTGATGTTATTGCTGCTCCACCTACATCAAAGAAGTATGATATGACAAAAATGGCTTTATTGTCACTTTTGTCGAACACACCTGAATGGGAAACACGCCTCATCTGATACAAAGAAGAAATCAGAAGCAGAACACCTCCTCAACTAAGGCAGCAGATGTGGCAAGTTGTAGAATTTTTCTTCCACATTGTTCATCATAAATTGTTGGATCCATAATATTTTCGTTTACTCAAACTTCCAGCTTACTGTTGGCCACACTTACTCCAAGGGAACAGGAACCCATAGAGGTCAAATTAGACATAGCTGATAGAATCCTGGCAATACTGCAGTTACATAATGAGCAGGATTCGAGCATCAAACATGTCCTAATGTTACGCAGTGAGGCACGTTCGTACAGCAAGAGGGGTATGGTCCCGGTGCAATATGATCTCTTCCCAACTCGTCTGAGGCTGGATGGGCGAGATGTAAAGAACCATAGGATACATAGCATTGACGCGGCGCGTCAGTAACTGAGCTATTATGGAAACAGCCGATCACTCCAGACTGAAAGACGTTCCCCTCACGTTTTTGGTAACGCAAAGGGATCGCATCAACACATGTACTGATGAATCGCTTCTTTGACAAATATGTTGGTATCATGAAAAATTTGGCACAACAGTGAGCAACTGTATTTCATCTTGTAATTTAAAGTATCACCAACAACCGCCTACTATTGGAGCACTTGACAGTGAAAGTCAAGATGCAAGCAAGCTACAAGGGAAGAGTACCAAAAGAAGATTACGCTCTACCAGCCTCACCACAATTTTTGTGTGGGATCGGATGTCAGGCAGCTGGTTTCTGGTACACTCAGGATCGGCAGTTAGCTCTGTACCATATGAACACTCTCGTTCAGGCAGCAAATCAACACGGACCTTTCTATATGCTATTAATGACACACCTATTTGTCATTGTCGAATAACATACCTGACAGTGGATTTCAGAATGCCGTGCAGCGTCATCGGGGATTTTGTGATAGCAGACACGTCAGTGTCAATAACTGGGGTGAAGTTTTTCACGACAACAAATTTTCTATAGACTTAGCTACACGAGTGACTAGATGTTCTATTATGGGACAATCAGTGCAGGCATCCAAGGACACGGATACTATAGACATACCATAACAGGTGGAAAGTAAAGGCAAAATTGTGAGATTAATAAATAATACAAAACGTGATATTGCAAAAACTAACAACAAAGTACAGGAGGTAGAACACCTCAAAGTGTTATTTGGTCAGGAAATACTGACTTACAGAATAAAATAAAGCACTGTCAGGAACAGTTGTACATTATATATATACAAGGATAGCTAACTGGTAGCAATATGAGCAGCAGCCTCTACCACAGGTGGCGCTGAGTACCAACATATTAAGTCAACAAACGCCAAACATGCAGGTTAGTGGAGTGAAGGTCAACTATAGTACAATCAGTCATACCAGTCGAAAGCAACGTACTGTCAATAAGACTCAGTGTTGTATAAGGGACATGGCGTTATATTCACACATCACAAGCCTCCCCACCCCCCTCTCCCGGTCTATGCAAAAGCATGGAGACTTACATTGGATAAGTGCCAAACAGCTAAATAGATTTTTGAGGACCTTTTCGCCTACAGGGTTAGTCTGGCTTTCAATCAGCCAATGGGTGAAACCAATTTATTTAGTGCTTAAAAAGACAACTCTTTCAGACTCTGTGGAGATTATTGATCACTTGACTCTCATACTGTATGAGGTAGGTATTCCATTTCCAGCTTATGGGATTCTTCAAATGCTGTGGCTGGTGCCGACATGCTTAGCGTGATGGACTGTAAAAAGGCCTACCACTAAATAGCAATGGCTTGATAATAAATACCTAAAATGGAGATCATCACTCCCTTTCGCCTTTTTGAATTTGTGCAGATGCCTTATTGGCTAAGAAATGCTGCCCAAATATGGCAGCATTTTGTTGACTTGATATTAAGAGGATTTTCGTTCTGTTTTTTATATTTGGATGATATATTGGTCTTATCAATAACTGCTATTTCTAAATATACACTTGACTTGTTACTTATTGCAATGTTTATATCATCTGCAAACAAAACAAACTTAGCATCAGGCAATATAACAGACGAGGGGTCATTAATGTATACAAGAAAAAGCAACAGACCCAAGATAGAACCTTGAGGAACACATTTAATTAATTCGCAATTGGATGAGGACTGACTGCTTATTGCACAGGTTGAAATGAACACCCTTTGTTTCCAGTTAGTGAGATAAGATCCAAACCATTTTGCAGCACTGCCAGTGACACCATAATATTATAATTTAATTAAGAAAATGCTGTGATTCACACAGGTCACAGAAACTGCCAGTAGCCTCTAATTTATTATCGAATAATTTAAGTACATTCTCATCGTACATGTAAATAGCTTTCTCTATAACAGAACCCTTAAGAAACTCAAATTGTGACTTGAACAATGTATTATTTGCAATCAGATGCTTAAGGAGATGCTTGAACACAATCTTTTCAAATATTTTTGAAAAATCTGGCAAAAGTAAAATTGTTCTACAGTTTGATGGTATCTTTTTACTCCCTCACTTGTAAAGAGGCATAACCTCATCATATTTTAACCAGTCTGGAAAAGCTCTACTGATAAGATGTTGATTACACAAGTAACTTAAGATAGCATTCAACTCGCATGGGCATTCTTTGATTAACTTTGTCGATATGTTATCATACCAACTAGAATAGTTAGATTTTAAGGATTTTATGATGGATGTTACTTCTTTGGGAGAGGTGACATTTCCATTTTACTGAAGTTATTTGTAAAGACTGCCCCTAGATAATCCATTGCACTGTTTACTGACCCTGATAGTCCCAGGCTGTCACTAACAGAAACAAAGTACTTCTATAGGAGGATTGCACTTGTTACCAGTGCCTCATTTATTTTTAGACTTATCTGTTCCTCGTTCTCTTTGACCCCACCAGTCTCTGTCTTCAGTATATCCCATATAGTTTTTATTTTGTTGTAATTTTTTTCATTATAAGCTGTTTAGATTTCTGTATTACTTGCTGTAATGTTTCATATGTAACTTCAGAAACTTGAGCAACAGGAAACTTCCAGGTAGATTGAAACTGTGTGTCAGAATGACACTCGAAATCGAGATCTCTACCTTTCGCAGTCAAGTGCTCTACTGATTGAGTTACCCAAACACGACTCACAATCCATCCTCACAGCTTTACTTCTGGCAGTACATTGTCCCTCACCTTCTAAGCTTCACAGTAGCTCTCCTCAAAGAAAGGATGTATCGGAGACATGGCTTAGACGTAGTCTGGAGGCTGCATTATAATGTAGACAGTTTCTCCTATTGGAATGCTGGTGTATAAGTTTTTTTTTAATATTGAGTATGGACAATATTGAGAACAATCTCATAAGGCATCAAATAATGAATTGTAATGAAATTGCAGAGTTTATCACAGTGCTAGAAACTTCCTTAAGTTTTAGTTGTTTTACATCCAATGACAAATTTTATATACAACATGATGGCTTAGCCATGGGGAATTCATTGGCTGGTACTATGGCAGACATCTTCGTCAATTATATTGAAACAAGTTTTCCTGTGGACAACCCGCAAAAATATAGTAAAATAATTTATTATAAATGTTATGTAAACGACACTTCACTGTTATATGATGGCTCTGCAGAAAAAATTAATAATGTCACGAATTCTTTGAATGATTTTCGTCGAAAATTAAGGTTCACAACTGAGCACGAAAAAGAAGGGGCCATCCATTTTTTGGTTGGTTGGTTGCTTGCTTTTGGGGTTTGATGGGGGCTAAACATCGAGATCCTCAGTCCCCAGTTCCAAACAGACATACTTGTAAAAGGCCTATACAGTAAAAGCGTAACCTCTGCATCCAGAGGGAGGGAACACCAAGCGGTACAGAGCTAAAATGAACACTGCAGTAACACAAAATAGAGGTCACTTAAAAGGAGCACAGCAAATAGTTGACTAGAGTAAAACAACTACAACGGTTGATGGATCAGGTAAAAGGTCAACCACTCAACTACAAATGCAGAACCTCCAGCTGTAAAGCGTTGTAGAGGTACCAACACAACTTGTTACCATAAGAGACACTATTTTGGCAACCCCGTCACAATTACAAGTCGCTGCAGTGGGTGTAGCTTTAGAAATGGATAAAACGTAAAACTGAGTCACCTGTAGAGGCATCGTCACTGAGAATTAAAGGAAGTGCAGCTGGTAAATTAAAGGACTGCCACAAGGGGGCTAAAAGGGGGGCAGTCCATCAGAAGATGGACCACTGTCAGCCCTTCATCACAGCGACACTTGAGCAGGTTCTCACAATGAAGGAGATAGCTGTGGGTCAACCGCGTATGTCCAATTCGGAGAAGGCAGAGAACAACTGAGTCCCTACGCGTCACCCTCAAGGATGTGTTCCACACTGCCATGTACGACTTTACTATGCGGAGATTATTTGGCGTGTTCAAGAAAGACCATTCAGAGCTCCAGACATCGCGGACCTTGCGATGTAGAGCTGACTGGAGGTCTCGTTCCACGAGACCAAGCTCCAGGGGTGGCGAAGTGGTGCCTGCTTGGCCAACCAATCGACACGTTCGTTTCCTGGAATACCGATGTGGCCCAGGGTCCTCACAAACATAGCTGAACGACTACACTCGGCGAGAGGAAAAACAGCATCTTGAATACTGAGCACCAAAGGGTCCCGAGAAAAACACCGGTCGAGTGCTTGAAATCCACTCAGGGAGTCACTGCATATGATAAATGACTTCCCAGGGCAGGATTAAAGGTGAGCGAATGCATGATAAAGAGCAACCAGCTCCGCAGTGAAAACACTGCTCCAACAAGGCAGGGAATGCTGCTCAACGTAGTCGCCGTGGATGAAAGCAAACCCAGTGCGCCCATCGACCACAGAACCATCGATGTAGGCTACATCTGCATCGCAAAACGAGGCAAGAATAGCCAGGAATTGTTGACGAAGACTGGCAGGTGGAACGGAGGACTTGGATTCGCAGGACAAATCCAAGTAAAGCCACAAGCGAGGGAGGGACCAAAGAGGGGTAGAAGAAGAGGGCTGGAAGGATGGAGGATGGGGAAAGGACTCGAGTGACGAGAGAAGGGAAAGAGCAAACCGCGATCGGGAGACCCGACCTAGGCCGCCGTCGTGGGGAGGGGAGTGTAGAAGACGGAAAAAGGAGCCTGCGGTTTGGGTGGTCAGGCGTGGCGTGGACGCGGGCGATGTATGACGCAAGCAAGTTATTTTTTTGTGGGGTTTTAGGCCGCTCAACTACTAAGGTCATTAGCGCCCAGTCACGAATGTAAGTGCACATATAATCTGGTAAAACTCAAGGGGGGGGGGGGGGGGACACCAGAAAGTTCTTACAAAGACGCATATAAAATAATTAAAACAGTTAGATGTCTTTGGACAAGTCCGTCAAAGTAATAAAACGAAGAACACGAGCAGCTGCTCAAGCGTCATCAGCTAAAATTTACTGTAAGGTAGATGGCAGGGACAGGACAACATGAGATTGATTAAAATGGGGACATGACAATAAAACGTGGCACACTGTCAATGTATGACCACAAAGGCACTGTGGGGCAGGGTTACCGGACAGCAGGTAGCGGTGGCTAAACCGGCAATGCCCAATCCGCAACCTGGCCAAAATGACCTCCTCTCCGCGAGATGGTCGGGAGGAGGTTGTCCAAGCTGTTGGGAACGGTTTCATGGTGCGGAGCTTATGTTCTTGAAGTGACGACCAAGCATCCCACCATAATGACACAAGCCTCTTATAAACAACCCCACTAATGTCAGACGATGGAACACAAAGGGAGGCTGGCCGCGGCAGGAGGACTGCAGCCTTGGCTGCAGCATCAGCAGCCTCATTCCCATGGCCTAGAACCCACATAAAGCTAACAGGAGAGCCATCATCACCAAAAGAATGGAGGGATTGCTGGATCCGTGGCACCGAAGGATGGACCGGATATGGAGCTCCAAGGCTCTGAAGAGCACTGAGTGAATCAGAGCAGAGTACATACGGAGAATGGCGGTGGCAGCGGACATACTGAACGACCTGATAGATAGCAAAAAGCTCGGTCGTAAAGCTGGAACACTGGTCGAGGAGCTGGTATTTAAAGATGACGTCCCCGACGACAAATACACAGCTGACACCATCGTCAGTTTTGGATCCATCAGTGTAAATAAACGTGTTACTGGCGAGTCGCGCATGAAGTTCGACAAACCGTGAGCAATACACTGCATCCGGAGTGCCCTCCTTCGGGAGCGAGCTAGGGCAAGATGAATGTGAACCAGAGCCTGGAGCCAAAGTGGTGTCAGGCTCTCACCCTTTCTGAAGGTGGTAGGGAGGGCAAAATCCAATTGTCGAAGCAGGCGACGAAAGCGGACTCCAGGGGGCAGCAGGGCAGACACATACAACCCATACTGACGGTCGAGAGAATCGTCGAAGAAGGACTGAGAAGAGGGGTGGTCGGGCATTGACAACAGCCGGCAGGCATACCGACAAAGCAGCACGTCGCGCCGGTAGGTCAATGGTAATTCAGCAGCTTCAGCATAAAGACTTTCGACAGGACTAGTATAGAATGCTCCGGTCGCAAGATGTAACCTCCGATGGTGGATGGAGTTGAGACAGCGTAAGAGGGATGGCCGAGCAGACGAGTAAACGAGGCTCCCATAATCCAGCTTTGATCGGACTATGGACTGATATAAGCGAAGCAGGACAGTGTGATCTGCTCCCAAAGATGAACCACTAAGAACACCGAGGACATAAAGGGAATGTGTACAACGGGCAGCCAAATAAGATACATGCGGAGACCAACAAAGTTTCCTGTCCAGTGTGAGCCCTAAAAACTTCGTTGTCTCCACGAATGGGAGAACAACGGAACCGAGATGTAAAGATGGTGGAAGGAATGCTTTATTTCGCCAAAAGTTGATGCAAACCGTCTTCTCTTCAGAGAACTGGAAGCCATTAGCCACACTCCATGAGAATAGGCTGTCAAGACAATGCTGAAGGCAGCGCTCCAGGAGGCATGTTCTTTGGACACTGCAATAGAACGCAGAGTCATCGACGAAAAGAGAGCCTGAGACATTAGATGGAATGCAATTCATAATTGGATTGATCGCTATGGCATAAAGGGCTACGCTCGAAACAGAGCCCTGAGGCACTCTGTTCTCCTGGATGAATACGGAACCCAAACGTACGCTAAACATTCGATCTGTTAAAAATGAATCCACAAAAAGGGGCAGGGGACCACGTAGGCCCCACCTGTGCATAGTGAGAAGGATACCTCCTCTCCTACAGGTATCGTAAGCCTTCTCCAAATCGAAGAACACAGCTACCGTTTGGCGCTTTCGCAAAAAGTTGTTCATGATGAACGTCGACAAGGTCACAAGGTGGTCAACAGCGAAGTGGCGTCGACGAAAGCCACATTGAACATTGGTAAGTAGCTGTCGAGATTCAAGAATCCAAACCAACCGAGCGTTAACCATGTGCTCCATCACCTTACAGACACAGCTTGTAAGAGAAATGGGGCGGTAACTAGAAGGAAGGCGTCTATCCTTCCCGGGTTTGGGTATGGGAACAACGACGGCCTCACGCCAATGCATGGGGACCTGACCTTCGGTTCAGACGCGGTTATATTTATGAAGAAGAAAGCATTTGCCTGCCAGAGAAAGGTGTGTCAGCATCTGAACGTGAATGGCATCTGGCCCCAGAGCAGAGGACCGGGGCACTGCAAGTGCACGTTCGAGTTCCCGCGTGGTAAAGGGGGCATTATAATCTTCCAGAAGGAAGGTCGCCGAGCCTCTTCTGCCTCTTTTCTGGGAAGGAAGGCAGGGTGGTAATGGGCGGAGTTTGAAACCTCCGTGAAAAAGCGGCCGAAGGCGTTGGAGACATCCACAGGGTCCACAAGTACCTCATTACCTGAAGTCAGGCCAGGTATCGAGGAGTGGGCCTTAATGCCAGACAGCTGGCGCAGGCCACCCCAGACGACAGAAGAGGGAGTAAAATTGTTAAAGGAGCTTGTGAAAGAGGCCCAACAAGCTTTTTTGCTGTCTTTGATGAATCGACTACACTGCACTCGGAGTCGTTTGTAACCAATACAATTCGCCAGCGTAGGATGACGGTAAAAGGTGCGTAATGCACGTCGTCGAGCACGGATAGTGTCTCTGCAAGCTTCATTCCACCAGGGGACTGAAACACGACGTGAAGAAGAGGTAGTACGAGGAATGGAACGTTCAGCATCATTGATGATAACAGCCTGGAGGTATTCGACCTGACTGTCACAGCTGAGAAAATGTTGGTCCAGAAAGATCGCCAGGGAGGAGGAAAGTCCCCAGTCAGCTTTCGGTATGTTCCAGCTCGAGGGACGTGGGGCTGGGGGTGTGGTGTAGGAGACGAACGACACAGGGGAAATGGTCGCTCGAATAGGTGTCAGAAAGGACATACCACTCGAACCGATGGGAAGAGTGGTAGAACAGATTGAGGGGTCCAAATGGGAGTAGGTATGAGTAGAGTCCGAGAGGACAAGATTGAGATGGTTGAAGGCATCCACCAAGAGGGAGCCTCTCTGACAGGATGCAGGAGAACCCCAAAGGGGATGATGGGCATTGAAGTCGCCAAACAACAGAAACGGAGGAGGAAGCTGAGCAGTCAGGTGCATCATGTCAGCCTGAATAACTGCGGATGACAATGGAGTGTAGACAGTACAAACAGAAAAAGTAAAGGCAGAAAGAGTAATATGGGCAGCTATTGCTTGGAGTGGGGTGGTCAATGGGATGTGATGGTAATAGACATCGTCCTGAATTAGCAAAATGACCCCACCATGAGCTGGAATACCGTCCACAGGGGTTAGGTCAGATCGCTTGGAGGTATAGTGGGTAAAAGCAATACTGTCAGTTGGGCGTAACTTCGTTTCCTGAAGACCAATGACGAAAAGACAGTGCAGGCGGAGGAGCAGTTGTAATTCCTCCCGACTAGATCGAATACCTCTTATGTTACAATGTAACAGAGTAATCGGTAATCAGAGAAAGGTGGAACGAAACAGGTGAAGAGCTGGTCACCACGACGGCCGCGGAGGGCCAGGGTTCGAGGGAACATCGCTACAACCGTCGGGATGCGGATCCTGTTCCATGGAGTCGTCGCCAGCTGCGGCCACATTCCTGGATTGCGTATGAGGGGCAGCATCGTCCGCCGACGACAGGCCAGCTGAACGCCTGGCAGCAGAGCGTCCCGGTGAAACTGAGCAGCGATGGTGGGCTATGGGGGTTGGACCCAAAGAAAGTCCTCACGCCCAGGGTCCTTTTTTGATCGCTTCTCAGACGGTGGAGATGGAGGAGGTGGAATGGTGGCCTCTGGGGCAGAGGGGGCAGGGGCCATGAGAGAGGAGGATTTGGAAGGGAGGGATTTGGGAGGTGGAGGCATAGCCCCTGGATGGGGTGAGGAGGTGGAGGGGGGACAGGATAGGGGTGAGGATACTGCAGAAGGAGTGAACACTACCAAAGCAAAGGACGTTGTCAACATCACAGGATGGAGGCAGTCATATTTCTTCCTGGCTTCAGAATAAGACAGACGGTCCAAGGTTTTCAATTCTTGTATCTTCTTCTCCTTCTGATATGCGGAGCAGTCGAAAGATCTAAGCGAGTGGAGGGCAGGACAGTTGACGCACTGAGGTGGTGGGGTGCATGTATGTCCCTCATGAAGAGGATGTCCACAATCGCAACAAAGGGACTCAGCTTCACACCGTGACGACATGTGCCCGAAGTGCAAACATCGAAAGCATTGCATAGGAGGTGGGACGTAAGGTCTCACGGGTAGCATATCACCTTTACCTTCTCCAGGCGAACATACCCCTCGAAGGCGAGGATAAAGGCCCCAGTGTTGACGTGATGATCTTTGGGGCCGCGCTGGACTCGCCGGACGAAATGCATGTCACGGCGCTCCAGGTTGGCCCTGAGCTCCTCATCAGATTGCAGCAGGAGGTCCCAGTGGAAAATAATCCCCTGTATCCTATTGAGCGCCAGATGTGGGACAACTGACACTGGGATGTCCCCTAGTCGGCCACATGCCTGGAGCGCCACGGACTGTGTAGCGGAGGTGGTCTTTATGAGAATGGACCCCGAACGCCTTTTACTAAGAGCCTCGATTTCTCCGAAGATATCCTCGATATGCTACACAAAGAACATGGGCTTGGAGGTGGCGAACGTCTCCCCATCAGTGTGAGAACAGACTAAATAGCGGGGCAAGTATTTCGCCCAAAGCCGGTGGGCCTGTCCTTCCTCACAGGGAGTGGCCAAGGGGGGAAAGGCAGAAGTACCAGAACCAGAGACAGAGACAGAGACGGAACCTTTCCTCTTAGAAGACATGGCCGCAGAGCGACCTGATGCATGTTGACGTTTCATCTGCCAAATGTCCGCCCCGATACCACCCACTCCGACCAGGGGCTCTCTCCACAGGCGCCACCCAGCTTCAGCAAGGGCCACCTGGCAGGATGACCGTTGCCGGGAGTCTTGATGCCCCAGGTCGACGCATTTACTCCTTGGCTGACGTGGGGAGGGTGCAGCTCAGGTATCAGCAGTACGATCCCTGTGTTGTCAGGGGGCTACAACGTAGAGGGTACATGACGACCCCACCACAATGGGTTGGCTACCGTGCTGGATTTCGGGTGCCATGGAAAGTCCATCATCATCGTAGGTGCAGATGGGGACGCACTTGTGCAAACCATGAGGTGTTTAGGCCTAAATCGATGAACAGTGGGTGCAGTTAGGGCGCTGTTGCGATGAGGAGTGCCAAGGTCTTAGTGCACTGAGGACCGGTGATACACCACATAAGGTGTCCTTCCCCAAAAGGTTTGTACTTCTGTAGAATTTTGAAAAATGGAGGTCAAACCCCAATGGGGAACAAGACATTGAAGGCCAAATTGGTTGAAACTCCTTTAGTCGCCTCATGCGACAGGCAGGAATACCTCGGGCCTATTCTTACGCTGGACCCGCAGGGGGATGCAAGCAACTGTTGTCGGCGGAATCATAGGGTAGGGATTCCAGCTTCTACAAGAAGGCTAGTCACCGGACTAGTGCAGAAGGTACCTGTCGACAGTCTGACGCCACAATGGAGAAATGGGTCGAGGATCTGCAACGTTGAAGGTGCTGCTGAGTCATACACCACACACCCGTAGTTGAGATGGAACTGGACTAAGGCCTTATAGGGCTGTAGGAGGGTTGTTTGTGGAGCCCCCCAAACGGTGTGGCTGGGGCAGCGAAGCATGTTGAGGTGCCGCCAGCATTGTTGTTTAAGCTCGCGAAGATGAGGTGTCCAAGTGAGCTGAGCATCAAACAGCATGCCAAGGAAGCGACGTGTCTCCTCAATATGAAGAAGTTCATTGGCAAGGTAGAGCTCTGGATGTAGGTGGACGGTCCAACAACGACAGAAATGCTTCACTCGGGTCTTAGAGGTTGAGAAATGAAAACCATGGTTGATGTCCAAAAATATGCCTTACAGATAGCTCGCTGCAGCCGCCGTTCAGCGACAATGATGCTTGGGGAACTGTAATAAGGACAAAAGTCATCGGCATATAGAGAGGAACAGACCGATGAGCCCACCACAGCCGCAAGACCATTAATCGCCACCAAAAAGAGGGGAACACTGAGAACCGAGCCCTGTGGGACACCGTTCTCCTGAATACAGAGCAGAGCTAAAATATATGCCAACTTTAACCCGAAAGGAGCGATTGGAGAGGAAATTCCGTAGAAAAATCGAAAGTGGACCCCGTAAGATCCATTCGTGCAGCGTAGCAAGGGTATGATGGCGCCAGGTGGTATCGGACACCTTCCGAAGATCAAAGAAAACAGCAACTAGATGTTCTCGCCGAGTAAAAGGTGCACGAATAGCCGACTCTAGAGAGACTAAATTGTCGATCGCTTAGCGGCCCTGACGGAAGCCCTGAGTTTCGAGGATCCACATGAGCCGCCGAATCACCATCCATTCCAGGAGTTTGCACATAACATTGGTAAGGCTGATAGGGCGATAGCTATCAACCACCAGCGGATCTGCACCAGGTAACGTTATCCTGCCAACGAGTTGGGAAAACGCCTTCAATCCAGATGTGGTTAAACAGGGCAAGTAATTCACCCTGACAGTGCGCCGAGAGATGGCAAAGAAACTGGTTGTGAATTCGGTCTCGACCTGGAGAGGTATCGGGGCAAGCTGTAAGGGCACATTGGAACTCCCATCCATTAAACAGGGCGTTGTATCGTTCCCAACAGTGCGTGCGAAACAACAACGTCGAACACTCAGCCTGCTTTTTAATGGAGGGGAATTCTGCGCTGTAGCCTCCTGTCGCGAAAATATGAGCGAAGTACTCTGCCAGATGTTTGACGATGGTGAGTGGGTCAGTATAAAGTGTACACCGAAGAGAAATGGAAGGGGCAGAAACATGAGGGCGAAAGTCAAAAACGCGCCGAGCCCGTGACCACACCTGAGATGGGGAGGTGCAAGAACCTATGGTGGCAACATATCGTTCCCAGCAGTCCTCTTTGCTCCGCCGGATTAACCGCCGAGCCCGGGCCAGCAGCCAATTAAAGGCAACCAGATTCTCTAGGGAAGGGTGACGCCGGTGTCGTTGCAGGGCTCGCTGGCGGTCCCGGATAGCTTTTGCAATCTCTGGTGTCCACCAAGGGACTGACTTACGCCTTAGGGTACTTTAATCGCAGGGTACAGTTGCCTCAGCAGCAGAGACAATGGCCATAGTGACCTTGTCCACTGCCAAATCAACGTCACCAGGACCAATGGCCATAGTAGCTGAGGCCTAGGCTGCCCAATCAGCCCCACGAAGGAACCATCATGGCAGCTGTTCAGGGGGTTGGGATTGAAGAAGAGAATCCAGGATAGGAAAGTGGTCGCTACCACAGAGGTCGTCGTGGACCCTCCAACTGAGGTATAGAAAAAGACCTGGGCTACTAAGAGAGAGGTCAATGACTGAGTATGTGCCATGAGTCAAGCTAAAATATGTGGGAGCACCAGTGTTAAGGAGGCAAATGTCCTGCTGTGCCAAGAGAGCCTCAACGTTCCTACCCTGGCCCGAGATCTGGGCCCCACCTCCTAAAGGGTGGTGGGCATTAAAGTCCCCCAAAAGGAGGTATGGCGGGGGGAGCTGGGCGAACAAGGCAGCTAGGTCGGCAAGAGGGACAACCTCATCCAGGGGAAGGTAGAGGGAACAGATGGTAAGCTCCATTCCTGCCCGGACTCTAATAGCTACAGTCTCGAGAGCCGTGTGAAGTGGCACTGGGGCACTAGGAACAGTGGCAAGAACATAAACACAGACACCGCCAGACACCCTGTCGCATTCTACGCGGCTCTTATAGTAACCCCGGTAGCCACAGAGGGAGGGGGTCCGCCGAACAGGAAACCAGGTTTCCTGTAGGGCCAGACAAGTGGCAAGGAAGCGGCACATAAGCTGTTTCAGTTCAGCAAGGTGATGGAAAAAACCACGGCAATTCCATTGAAGGATAATGGTATCCGACTGAAGACATGAAAGAACCTGGGGGGAGATAGGTTACGCCTTAGAAGCGCTCGCCGCCACCGATTGTGAAGTAATCTGATCAACTTCCATAGGAGCTGCGGTTCGAGCAACATCTAGCTCCTGAAGGGGCACTAGATGCTCCACATCACCTTCAGGTGTAGTGGTGAACTCCTTTTCTGTCTCAATGTCCTTCTCCTTTTGTTTTTTCTTCTTTTCGGTAGGGTCCCGTTTGTCCTTCGGTTTATCAGGCTGGGTGGGCTTTTTCGACCCAGTCTCATGGACCGAGGAAGACCTGGAAGCCCTACGGCTCTCAGGTGGTGGCTTTTTCAGCCGCTAGGTGACATCTGGAGGGGCAGTAACCATGGAAGGGAGGGCACCAAGCGATCCCTTCCGCGCGAGGGGAGCTGGAGGGGGCGGGCACTTCTCTGGCTCAGAGATGGGGACTGAAGTCCCCAAAGAAGGAGGGGTTGTTACTCCCAATGTTGCTAACGGGGGAGCAATAGAATACGGTGTTCCCCCAACTACCTGGGGGGCTTTAGAAACTCTGGTATAACTCTCGCCTTTTCGACTACAAATATGCTTTTGAATAAAATCAAACATGTGCAGTGAGTGTATTTTTTTTTTTTTTTGCTATGGTTTAGGGTGCAAAACTGCTAAGGTCATTAGCACCCGGTCTGTGACTTAGGAAAAGGTAAAAAAACGAAACAGGATAACAGCAGCAATGGAAGCGAAACTCAAAAAAGTGAGGAAACTAAAAACAGAAAGAAAGCTTAAAAAACCACTATACAAGGGGGGTTGTTTGTCCCCAAAATGAGCTTCAAATGACTGACGTCATCTCACTGGCACTAATAAACTCGAGAACGCGATAGGTTGAGCGCGTCTCATCTGCCAAAATGGAAGATCTATCAGGCGACAGCTGTAGACAGGCGCGTAACAGAGTAAAATAGGGGCACTCAAGTAAAAAGTGTCTCACCGTCCACAGTTGAGAGCAGTGGGGACAGAGCGGGGGGGGGGGGGGGGAAGATCGCCACATAAAAGATGTCGATGGCTAAAAAGACAGTTCCCCATCTGGAGTCTAGTTAAAATTACCTCTTCCCGACGACGAGTTCGGGAGAAAGAGGTCCAAGCACAGGGAAGAGCTTTCACGTCCCGCAATTTATTATTGGGAAGTGTCGAACAATGTGCGTGCCATAAAAGAACAACACGACGACATAAAACATACCGTAGATCGGCGAAGGGAATCATGCGAAGAGCAGGCTGAAGAAGAGAGACAGCAATCAGTGACTCTGAGAAAATATATATTGATAAACTGGACGTAGTTTTACAACATGGTTCAAGGAACACATTTCGGGTACAGCAAGTAATAAATCAGTCTTTGGACAACATCTGAACTCCAATAGTCATTCAGAAGGAGATATCGTGGATAACCTCAAAATTCTGCATATTATTCCTAAAGTATTACTCCTGAACAATCTGGAAGAATTTGAAATCTTTGTGTAATTTAGAAACAATTCGTCAATCCTGTTGAATGAACACCTGGATTTCCGAGAAAAAGCTTTTTTTCGAATTATTTGAAGACATCATTTAAACAGAGTGTTGCTTTTCTGTTTTACCATTATTCCAGTGGTATTTTCGTTTTGTAAACTGGATTTTTTAAACAAAACGTTGACACGAATGACTGTTTTTGGATTTTTTAGTAATTATTATTTGACCACACGCTCCTTTATCACCAGATTTTATATGCTGGCATAAATTCTCGGCCAATAAGGACTACAGGTTTCCATTTATATTGTTTCTTCTGAAAAAAAAATTGTGGTATCCTAAACAATATTATCTTCATTCCTGTTCCATTATGTGATTAGACGCTATTTTATAATCACATTTTATATGTTAGCCTAATTTCGCCACAAATACTAGTTTATTGGCTTCCTACTACAAACGTTCCTTGTAAAACAGGTCTATATTACGAATAGCTTCTTGTTTGCAGCTTGTAGTAAAAATTGTACTGGCGCCACTTCAAGAAACCATCGTGATAAACTTTGGCAGTTACGATTATGGTAACACATGGCGTCTATGATATACATGTTTGATACTTACCGGCCATCATCTACGACGTCTCCATGGCAATGGCGTCCTTACATAGCGTGTTCAGAACAGAACAGTGCGCCAATGTTTACTAAATTTCACATTATTCAGCATAGAGTTTAATTATTGCATAATTACCGTGGATGATAATTATTTTACATTAATCCAATTGATTTATACACACACACCACACATCAAATAGCCGATGCTGTGGATATTTTACGCTACTTAGATAAATTATTTCTGCCAGATGGTACAACAAGAAATAAGATATATACTTTTAAATAATTTTATTACATTACTCAATATTTTTAACATTATATTCTCTCCTACAGCATTGCTTTTTATAATTATTCACTTTAGCATAAACGGTACCGTCAATTGATACGTAATTTATATAAATCGTTCTTCATTGTATGACGTTGACGCCATACAGTACAAACACGGCCTCACCAAATCTGTTTAACGCAATGCTGCCTAGCCAACAGCAGCAGTTTCAGCTCAAGAAGCTGTTATATGCAGCTGATGGCTAACGACTCTTTTGATTTTAATATGCATCAATTATTTTAAGTCTAGCACGTTTTCTGTCTTTTCAGAGCGCTCTCTGAAGATGGGCTAAGTATAGGCCAAAAACGGTCATTTTAATAAGTACCAACCCGACCTAGACTGTTCACTGATTATAGAATCATTTACACTCAATAATTGGTTCAGTTGGACCAGAGGACCCAGTCCATTCCATATAAACTCAGCTTACACCATTATTGAGTCACCACCAGCTTGCACAGTGCCTTATTGACAACTTGGGTCCATGATTTCGTGGGGTTTGAGCCACTCTCGAACCTTACCATCAGCTCTTATCAACTGAAATTAGGGCTCATCGCACCAGGCCCTGGTTTTCCAGTCACTGATGATCCAACCGATATCGTCACAAACCCAGGTGAAGCCCTACAGGCGATGTCATGCTATTAGCAAAGGCACCTGCATCTGAGATCTGCTGCCACATCCCATTAACACCAAATGTCGCCGCATTGTTATAATGGATACATTCGTTGCACATAACAAACTGATTTCTGTGGTTATTTCAGGCAGTGCTGTTTGTCCGTTACTACTAACAACGCTGCACTAACGCCGCTGCTCTCGGTCGCTAAATGAAGGCCACTGACACTGCGTTCTCTTTGGTGACAGGTAATTTGCTATTCTCTGTACACTCTTGACACGATCTCGGAATATTGAATTCTCTAACAATTTCCGAAATGGAATGTCCCATGCACCTAGCTCCTACTATCATAACGTGTTCAAAGTCTGCTAGTTCCCATTGTGAAGCCATAATCATGTTGGAAACCTGTTCATGTGAATTACCCATTATAAATGTCAGCTCTGCCAATGCAGCAGTCTTCCATACTTCATGTACGCAGTACTACTGCCATCTGCACATGTGCATATTGCTATCCCATGACTTTGGTCACCTCAATGTATATCACAGTTAACATGCTGACTGCAGGCCATAGCAGAGCTTCACACATGATGCTCTGTGCCTGCTGGCAGCCACAGCAGAGCCTTGCTTTGACCTGACACTGTGTGCACGCCGTGCACTGAGCTAGTGGTGGAACGTCCAACAATAAGCGTGCAGCAGTGCGTTAAATTGTGATTTCAAAGAGCTGATCACTGCAGAGACATTTCTTCGAGTTACTATAAGCAAAATCTTGTCTTGGACTGATATGGACTATTTAGTGAAGTGATGAAACAGTTTTATTTATACAATGGGAATTCTAAATAATGCAACTGACCATCCACGTGTTATCTGCCTTTAAATATGGCATAATACCCCTTTCTATTTGGCTATGAAGCTTAGTAGTAAAATACACTGAAAGTGGAAGGACTGTAGTTGTTTTTGGTCTTCAGGTCAAAGTCTGGTTAGATGTGCCTCTCCACACTACTATATCCCATGCAAGCTTCACCATCTCTGAGAAACTACTAGAACCCAAGCTGAACAGCCAAAACATGACTACTCACCGCAATGTTGAATGCTGACTGGCGGAATTACAGACACATGACATGGTATGGAAAGTATGTAATTGGAGCAGAGACAGTTGCGGATTACTCTAGAGGAGATATGGGCTGCAAATGGGGGAAATCCATTGAGATAAGTGAGTATGACAAAGGGCAGATTATTAGACCCTGTAAATGAATATCTTGAAACAGTGAGCCCGATTGAATGTTCACGTGCTACTGCGTGAGCATCTACATATAGTGGTAGAAGAACAGTGACACTACCACTAGGCGTTAAATAGTTAGATGTCCAGAATTCTCCACAGAATGGTGAGTCTGGGAGGGGGGGGGGGGTGTTTCTGCTCTGTAAAGTAGGATAGATGGTGATCTGTGATGTCTCTGCTGAAAGAGCTCAATGCCAGTGCACGTACAAGTGTATTGGAGCATACTGTTCATGGTACACTGTTGAACATGGTCCTCTACAGCAGACGACTTGTGTGTGTCCACATGTCACCCCAACGAGAATGACAGTTATGACTGCAGTGGGCGTGGGACCATCAGGATTTGACCACGTATCATTGGAAACATATCAGTTATTTGGATGAATCACACTTATTACTACACCAAGTCAATGGTCGTCTCCAAAACCACTATCAGTGAGGTGAACAGTGACTTGAAACATGCACTGCACCAAGGGTTCGGGCTGGTGGGAGCAGTACTACGCTATGAAAAACATTCACCTGTGCTTGCATAGGACCTTTGGTAGTAATCAAAGATAGCATTTCAACTCTGGACCACCTGCATCCCTTCATACTTCATGTCTTCCCTGATGGCGATGTCATCTTTGAGCAATGTAACTGTCAGTGTCTCAGAGCCAGAATCGTGCTTTAGTGGTTTGAAGAGCATGATAACTAAATCATGTTGATGTCTTGGCCACCAAATTCCCCTGACATGAATCCGATGGAACCTTTCTGGGCCACTATCAGGCACTATCACTACATACACAAATGAGTGGCCTGTTATTTACGTCTACATCCATACTCCGCAAGCTACCTGACGGTGTGTGGCGGAGGGTACCTTGAGTACCTCTATCGGTTCCCTTCTATTCCAGTCTCTTCTTCGAGGAAAGAAGGTTTGTCGGTATGCTTCTGTGTGGGCTCTAATCTCTCTGATTTTATCCTCAGGGTCTCTTCGTGAGGTATACGTAGGAAGGAGCAATATACTGCTTGACTCATCGGTGAAGGTATGTTCTCGAAACTTTAACAAAAGCCCGTTCAGAGCTACTGAGCGTCTCTCCTGCAGAGTCTTCCACTGGAGTTTATCTATCATCTCCATAACGCTTTCGCGATTACTAAATAATCCTGTAGCGAAGCGCGCTGCTCTCCGTTGGATCTTCTCTATCTCTTGTATCAACCCTATGTGGTATGGATCCCACACTGCTGAACAGTATTCGAGCAGTGGGCGAACAAGCATACTGTAACCTAGTTCCTTTGTTGTCGGATTGCATTTCCTTAGGAATCTTCCAATGAATCTCAGTCTGGCATCTGCTTCACCAACGATCAACTTTGTATGATCATTCCATTTTAAATCACTCCTAATGCGTACTCCCAGATAATTTATGGAATTAACTGCTTCCAGTTGCTGACCTGCTATTTTGTAGCTAAATGATAAGGAATCTATCTTTCTATGTATTTGCAGCATACTACACTTGTCTACATTGAGATTCAATTGCCATTCCCTGCACCATGCGTCAATTCGCTGCATATCCTCCTGCATTTCAGTACAATTTCCATTGTTGCAACCTCTCGATACGCCACAGCATCATCTGCAAAAAGCCTCAGTGAACTTCCGATGTCATCCACAATGTCATTTATGTTTATTGTGAACAGCAACGGTCCTATGACACCCCTTCGGAACACCTGAAATCACTCTTACCTCGGAAGACTTCTCTCCATTGAGAATGACATGCCAAATTCTGTTATCTAGGAACTCCTCAATCCAATCACACAATTGGTCTGATAGTCCATATGCTCTTACTTTGTTCATTAAACGACTGTGGGGAACTGTGTCAAACGCCTTGCGGAAGTCAAGAAACACGGCATCTACCTGTGAACCCGTGTCTATGGCCCTCTGAGTCTCATGGACGAATAGCGCGAGCTGGGTTTCACACGACCATCTTTCTCGGAACCCATTATGATTCCTACAGAGTAGATATCTAGTCTCCAGAAAAGTCGTTATACTCGAACATAATACATGTTCCAAAATTCGGCAACTGATCGACGTTAGAGATATAGGTCTATAGTTTTGCACATCTGTTCGACGTCCATTCTTGAAAACGGGGATGACCTGTGCCCTTTTCCAATCCTTTGGAATGCTATGCTCTTCTACAGACCTACGGTACACCGCTGCAAGAACGGGGGCAAGTTCCTTCACATACACTGTGTAAAATCGAACTGCTATCCCATCAGGTCCAGCGGCCTTTCCTCTGTCATCAGTACGACAATCTAGAGAAGGAACTATAGTGCAGTCTTCCTCTGTGAAACAGCTTTGGAAGAAGACATTTAGTATTTCGGCCTTTAGTCTGTCATCCTCTGGTTCAGTACCATTTTGGTCACAGAGTGTCTGGACATTTTGTTTTGATCCACCTACCGCTTTGACATAAGACCAAAATTTATTAGGATTTTCTGCCAAGTCAGTACTTAGAACTTTACTTTCGAATTCATTGAACGCCTCTCGCATTGCCTTCGTCAAACTACATTTTGCTTCGAGTAACTTTTGTTCGTCTGCAAGGCTTTGGCTGTGTTTATATTTGGTGTGAAGTTCCTTTTGCTTCCGTAGCAGTTTTCTAACTCTGTTGTTGTACCACGGTGGCTCTTTTCCATCTCTTACGATCTTGCTTGGCACATACTCATCTAACACAAATTGTACGATGGTTTTGAACTTTGTCCACTGATCCTTAACACTATCTGTACTTGAGACAAAACTTTTGTGTTGAGCCATCAGGTACTCTGTAATCTGTTTTTTGTCACTTTTGCTAAACAGGAAAATCTTCCTACCTTTTTTAATATTTCTATTTGCGGCTGAAATCATCGATGCACTAACCGCTTTATGATCGCTGATTCCCTGTTCTGTGTTAACTGTTTCAAATAGTTCGAGTCTGTTTGTCACCAGAAGGTCTAATATGTTATCGCTACGAGTCGGTTCTCTGTTTGACTGCTCAATGTAGTTTTCAGATAAAGCACTTAAAAAAATTTCACTGGATTATTTGTCCCTGCCACCCGTTTACAGGAATTACATGACCTGTGTGTACACATATGATGCCACAACCTCCACAAATCTAACAACAAATTGTAGAATAGATTGTTCATAGAATTGGTGTTGTATTGAGTTCCAAAGATGGACCAAAAAGCTATTAACCAGGTGTTATAATGTTTTGGTTCATCAGTGAACATCCAGCTGAACCTACCTACTGTATTCACCCCCTTGGTTTCTCTCTGCAATTTTAGCCCCCCTCCCCTTCTGAATCCATTGCCAAACTGACAATTTCTTCATGTCACAGTATGTGTCCCATCTAGCAGTTGCTTCTTTTGATCAAGTTGTGCCATAAAGATTTTTTCCCCCTATTCGACTCACTACCCCCTTATTAGTTACTCAATCTATGCATCAAATCTACAGCATTCTTTTGTAGCACCATATTTAAAAAGTTTCTACTCTCTTCTTATCTGAATTGCTTACTGACCACATTTTGCTTCTGCACAAAGCTATATTCCAAAAAAATACTTTCATAAGAGACTTCACAAAACTTGTTACATTTAAACAAATTACTCTTTTTTCCCTCCAAAAATACTTCCTAGGCTATAGCCAGTATTTTAAATCCTGTCTACTTAAGCCACCCCAATACCCTTGTTTTACCTTGGTTGATTGACATCTTATAACCTCTTTTCAGGATGCCATCCATTCCATTTAACTGCTCTTCCAAGACCTTCATTGTCTCTGACAGAATTTCGATGTCATCAGCAAACTGCAAAACTTTTACTGCTTCCTCCTGAACCCTAATTCAGACTCCTGCTTACTCAATGTTCAAATCGAATAACACCAGGGATAGGCTACCTTGTCTCACTACCTTCTGAACCACTGTTCCTCCTTATCTTTCTCGACCCTTATTTCTGCACATGTTGGAAACAAACGTTCACTCCACCTATTTTCTCTCTGACACATTCAAAATTTCAAAGAGTGTATTCTAGTACACATCACCAAAAGCTTTCTCTATATCTAAAACAGCTATAAACATAAGATTGTCTTTCTTCAACCTGTCTTCTAAGATGAGTCATAGAATCAGTATTACCTTACGCATTCCTACATCTCTACACAACTGAAACTGACCTTCCCCGAGGTCAGATTCTACCAGCTTTCCCATTCTACTGTAAATAATTTGTCAGTATTTTGCAAGCATGACTTATAATTTGGTAATGCTCACATCTATCAGCACCTTTCTTCTATCAAATTGTAAATATTTCTATAATGTTATCTGGAATTTCATTTCCCTTGACTAGCCCTTAACTACATTTTCTTTCCACGTTCCAACCTTCCCTTTGCTTAGTAATGGTTTGCCATTAGAGCATATAGCTGCTTCTGTTTTCCCCAAATGATGTTATAATTTTCCCCTAGTTATGTATGATTCTATATTCTTGCATTTCTCATGCATCCATTGCTGCTTTGCTAACTTGCACTTGCTATCAAACTCAATTTTAGTTGTCTGTATTCCCTTTTGCAGGTTCACTTTTTATATTTTCTCTTTACCTCAATTATATTACATATTCATGTTTTATCCAAGGCTTTCTACTTGCCTTGTCTTTTTCCATGTTTAATCCTCCACTGCCTTTGTATTGAGTTTGTCACCACAGTTTGAATCTATTGTTGCCTTATGCCCCCTCTGAAACTCTCAACAACCTCTGGTTATTTCAACTCGCCATAATTCCCTTCCTTTTTGCAATTTTAATCTGCATTTCATAACCAATAAATTATGGTCAGAATCCACATGTGACCATGATAATATTTCGCAGATTAAAAAAATTTGGCTTTGGGATATTTGTTTTATCATTATGTAATCTATTTGAAACCTTCCTGTCTCTCAAGGTTTCTTCCAAATATTCAACTTTCTTTCATAATTTTTAAAGTAATAACAATGGTTAGTTTATGCTCTATGCAAAATTATACCAGGTGGGTTCATCTTTTATTCCTTTTCCCCAGTCTATGTTCTCCAACTGTATTTCCTTCTCTTCCTTTTTGTATTATGGAATCCCAGTCTCACATCAAAATTAAATTTTCGCTCCTTTAAATATCTGGATCATTTCCTTTATCTCATCATACACTCCTTCAATCACTCCATTTGAAAAACTAGTAAACGTGCACAACTGTAGTGGGTTTTGGCTTTGTACTTATCTCACAAGGGAAACTCTCCATTGCAGCCCCCTCAGATTTAGTCTTAAGATGGAGCAATGGATAGCCATCAAAAACTGAACACAGATCAAGCATGAAAACAGGAAGTAAGTGTACTGAAGTGTGAAAAAAGAAACAAAATAGAAATAGTGAACAGTCCAAGCTCAAGAAGTGTAGCATCGAGCAGGATTCTACAGCTACGGTGTCGTTATGTGGTCATGGTGTTGGACTTCGAAGGGGGAGACCTGTGTTCAAATCCTGCTCGTGCCCCAAATTTTTTTTTCACAAAACTATGAACTATTTGTCCAGTCATAATATATTACTGCCAAGAGTAAATGTGATGAATAGCGAGAGCAGGCAAGATGCCAAATCAACCTTTCACAGAAATGAAAACAACAAATAAGTGTGTATGAACTATGTTCCATCAAAGGAAATCAAAAGTCAAAACTTCCGTAACAGGACACAAAAGTCATAATGTGTGGCACTTGTGTTGAACAAATAGGAGGTACATAAGTCTGGAAGTTCCTTTCTTACATCTCACTGTTAAAAATGGACTTTACACCACAACACAGACACAAATGTGAATACAGCAAATAGACAGGTCAATAACTGGACAGACAGTTCATAATTTAGTGAGAAAAAAAATTGAGGCATGAGAGAGATTTGAACCCAGATCTCCCTCTTTGATGTCCATCACCACAAACACAACCCTGTCACACTCAATCATACTCGATGCTGCATATCTTGAGCTTGGACTGTGCACTATTTCTATTTTGCTTCTATGTTCACAGTTCAGTACACTTTCTTCCTGTTTTCATGGTTGATCTGTGTTCATTTTTTGATAGGCTATCCACTGCACCATCTTGCAACTAAATCTGAGGGGGTGAAATGGGGAGTTGCCCTTGTTAGCTAAAGTAATGCAGTCAGTATGCTGTCCATATTAACATACCTACAGTTCTATTTTCTTATTCATTATCAAACCTTCTTATGCATTACCCCTACTTGATTTTGCACTGATAACCGCACACGACTGCAGTCTCAGACAACTGAAACCACACTGCAGTGTGGTTTCAGTTGCCTGAGATTGCAGTCGTGTGTGCACGTGCATGTGTCTACATCTATTGTTGACGAAGACCTTAATGGCCGAAAGCTTTATTTGTGACTGTCTTTGTGTTGTGCCTATCTGCGACTCAGCATCTCCACTATATGGTGAGTAGTAACTTTCCATTTCATAGTATTGTTACATTCCAACCTACTCATTACAAGTTTTAAATTGTGTCAACCATCCATTAGTTAAAGATCCTAACTTTTCACACACCAAACTGTACACGGCCAGTCATGTTTTTCCTAACGACGACATCCCCACCTCCTGCCTGGGAATCCACTTGGGGGCTATTTTATCTCCAGAACAATTTATCCAAGCTGGCAGAACATTTAAACATACAGTAGAGCTGCATGCCCTCAGGAAATATAATGGCTGTAGTTTTCTCTTGGTTTCAGCTGCTTGTAGTACTAACATATCAGTCAATAATCCTGGCTGTTGCTCCTGCAGCTACTGAAAATGCTGCTGCCCTCTTCACAAACCAGCTTAGTCTGGACTCTCCACATACATCCCTCCATAGTGTCTGCACCTACAGTGTGCAGTGTGGCTTTCTGTACCTTTGAAGCATGCGAGCCCCCCGCCCTCAGTAAAGTCCATGCTTCATGAGAGCTTAGAGGACTATAAGCTAAAAATTACGGAAGTGAACACTGAAAAATACTTAAAGACCAATGATTATAATAGTGTGGAAGATTTTATAAATAAGGACGATAAGTAGCAGCTCTTGAAAACCATTCTCTTACAATAGACGTATATGCTCTTTTAATATATACCTACAAATAAATTATAGACACACAAGTAATTGTTAAAATGCAAATGTCACTACAGTAAGGAAGATTTTAAGAAAGAGGAAGATATGTAGCACCTATTTAAATTTTTCACTGTAATCTACGTGTATTTAGACCCCTATTAATATACAGTATGTAAAAAAAGATGATTTAGAGGACATTAAAAGAAAAACTGATATGTGTGATAAAAATGTCTCGGGGACTTGGCTTCTCTGCCAGTGATGATCAGAAATGGCATTCAAACTGTGTGTAATGAATATTGTTTTAGAGATATTACTGAAAATGTGATCAGTTTACATTAATCCACAACTAGCATCAGCATTCTAACAATTTTCTAACATACTCAAAACAATTGGGTGTTTCACAAACAAGGGTTTCAACTCTAGCCAAATGGGCAACCAGCTATGCAGTAATGCCTCATACACTAAATGCTCCCCAGAAGAAGAAATCTGTAGGAGTGAGGTTGGGAGAAAGTGATGGCCACAGTACTGGTCCACTGGTCCCAATCCAACAATTTGGGAAAATGTGCAAGTGTGGTGGTGCCACATCATAACTGTTGCCCAACTGCTAGCAGGACATTTTCAATGTTCATGGAGAAAGATACAGCAACTTCCCCCGAAGAGGATTCTTGATAGAAGATATGACCCAAGCAGATGCCAGAACAAATGAGTTGCCTAAGGATTTTCCAACTCCCAGGCATGGCTATTGTGATTGTTCTGTATTCCTTCCCTTGTAAAGACAGCCATATTAGTAAACAATACATATGTTTGGAAGTCGGGGGCATCTACAAATCTGGAGTAAATACCAATTGACAGAATTCCACACACTGGGGAAATTCACTGATGCTGAAGGTATTTAGTTCCTTGGCTATGGGTTGTGTGATGGTGCTGCAGTTATTCTCCACAGGCTTTAACACAGCTTCCTATAACTGAACTGTTTGCACACTACAAGGTCTATGTTTCCTGTGAATCTTGTCTAAGGGATCCTGTTCCATAAAGATGGCTATGTAGTCTTTGACATGTGACATGATTTGGTAACCTCTACCCTGAAATCATTCTGCATACAGGCACCTAGCTGCGCAACTGTTGTGTTGTGCCTTCCTATAAATGAGACGCATGTCAGCTAACTAGGCTGGATTGTAATTGGTCATCAAGAACCTGCAAACATCAGCAGAAACTTTCATGTAAACACAAATTGACATACGGATCACACAGTTTAACTTGGTGCCTGAGCGGAGGGTGCTGGGGGCGGAAGCTCACAACTGGGTCATAGCACACTGACTGTTGAGACAAACCCCACCTCATCCTCACACAGCAATCAGCCTATAGCTTGCCAGAGAAACGAACACATAATGGATTCATGGGTTGAAGCAGTTGACATGAAGGTTAATGGCAGGTCACTCTGAGGACTAGGTACAGCTCTTCACTTAATATTAAGAATGCGCCTACACACAACACTGCACACAAATCAACACTACATTCACAATGGCTACTTATAACTACAGCGCACAATACCATTCGTAGCCAAGGCTGGCAACGAGCATAAATATTACAAGGGGGTACGAAGTCAGCTGACTTTCCCGTATCAGAAAGGGTCAAGATAAAGTGTATGATCTGTAAATAATAATGTAATTTCATACCCAGGGACAGGGCACTCCCTGCAGTAATGAATGTGTGAGTGTGCGCGTGTAGGGGGTGGGTGGGGGGTTGGGGGGGGGAGGCGGGGAAGGCCCCACATTTCTTACAGTCGCCACTGTGCTGCTATGAACACTTATGCCGCTACTGATCATATGCCAGCAGAGGGGTTCACAAACTTTCATAGGGGTCAGGTCTCCTCATTTACAGAATAGTCATTATACTGAAGACTGAATATATTTGAACATCCGAATCTATTGTTAGCAACTGATGCTGTAACTATAGCACACAAAGTTATGTATTACTTTTACTATTTTATATTAGATGTAGAATAAATCAGTATCAGAACTCTCTGTCTGCGAACAGCATTTGCTCAGACTACAGTATTCATTGACTAGTCACCAATGTTTCAACTAAATGATATTATATGACATGTCACATGACAATAAAGATTCTAGTACACATAAACTACTTTTTAACGGAAAGAACTGAGAGGACAGCGGACCGTTGGATCTCTGAGGGATTCATGAGGCCACAGAGACAAATAATGTGCTCACCCTATGCCCACTTCCATTGGAGAAATATCATGAGAGTTATAGTTGTCTGTGTCAACTGTTA
Source organism: Schistocerca gregaria (assembly GCF_023897955.1). Classification (NCBI taxonomy): domain Eukaryota; kingdom Metazoa; phylum Arthropoda; class Insecta; order Orthoptera; family Acrididae; genus Schistocerca; species Schistocerca gregaria. The sequence continues at coordinate 853,703,802 of NC_064931.1, read as the reverse complement.
ATGATATTTTTGTGAAGTCAAGCCACTGACCTCACAAATAAACATGTGGCATTGCTTAGACTGGTGAAAGCGTTGTAGTCATTTGTCTAATAACTACAGAAAAGGTTTTATGCAATGGTGAGTGATGATAAATGATCTTGCACTCAGACTGGTTATGATGGCTTGGTTGTTCTGAAAGAACCACATTGATTAGGGTGTGTTGTGAAAACAGTTGAATTCCATGTAGATGGTGTGACTGTCTGGATAAGTTTTTACTGTTTTCGGATTAAGTGAGAAGTTTTAGTAAATGTAAATGTAGTTCCCAGTACTAGTTGCATGTGAGACCAATTTATCTAGAAACTGGCAACAAATAATAGACACATTTATAGGATGAGTACAGATTCTACATTCAGAGTATTGAGACTTAGCATAATGCCTTCCTTAGAGATAAATACAGCAATAGTAGTATAAAAAGAGTTCCAACATGTAACACTTTTAGAACAGACAACTATAGGTAATAAAGACGCCTTTGTTCATCAAGTGTATACTTGACAACACAAAAAGTGGTGGTGGAAAATCACAGCCAGAGCGAAAGTTCGGTACAGCACTGACACAAATGAAATGCAACAAGATATTTTTCCAGATTATGTTGAGAACAAGCAAAACAGGAATTATTACTTGAAACATCATGTAAAAACCACCCTACCTGTATTCTAGATCTATTCCAAGGAGACACAAAAGTTTTTCTGCAAATAAAATATGCTTGAGCTATAGATACAATACACAGACCAATAATGGAGGAATTTTTTCTGGTTGTCATAGCTGAATGATCAACATGTAGGCTTTCTGTTATATGATCCAGTCACATTAGTGTGACCATCATCTATGTTTGGTGTCAAGATGCGATAACCAGTCACATTTGGGAGGTGGCAGCACTAGCAGTAAGGGTATATAAAGCATGTTGGGGGATGTGGGAAACAGTGTAGTTATTTTCATAATGTGGAAAGAGAGTGATTTATCTGCTGTCCAAAAGGTGATGATTGTTGGCTTTTGGGCCAAGGGTGGAAGCATTTCAAAAATGGCTAAGTTTGTAAACTGTTTTCCACCATGGTTAATGTATACATGCATGGCAAAATGGTGCTATCCAAAACTGGCATGCCAAGGCAACTCTGGTGCACCATGGTCCATAGATGACAGGTGGGAACAATGGCTGTGGAGGTGTGTATGGGCGAATAGACCTACAACTGTCGAGCAACTGACCACCCAGATGAATCGAGGGGCTACAAACAGTGACTCCCCAACAACCATTCAGCAAATGTTGCTGTATATGGGCCTCAGCAGCAGACACATGGTTCATGCACCCATGCTGACTGCTATTCATTGCTGATAAAGGCTGCAATTTGCATGCCCCAACAATGCAACTGGACATCTACTGAGTGGTGACAGGTGGTCTTTCAAGATGAATCATGCTTTATGCTACACAGGATACATGGCCCTTGGCGTGCATGGCATGAAACGTTTGAAAGCAAACACCCCGCAGCCAGGAGGGGGTGTTATGCTTTAGAGGATGTCTTCATGGGATTCCCTGAGTGATCTTGTCATTCTGGAATGCACAATGGATCAACACCAGTACACATCTATCCTTGGGAACCATGCCCATTGGTAATGCAGCCTTATCCCCCCCCCCCCCCATGATGACATCTCCCAGCAGGACAACACAATGTGTCACACAGCTTGCTGTGTTCGTGCATGGTTTGAAGAGCACCAAGCTTCCTAGATTTAAACCCCTCTATCAGACTATTCGCACCATGGGTCCTCAACTGACAAATTTTGAGCAGTTGGCATGGCTCCACATCCCTGTCGGTACCTTCCAGAACCTCACGGACACTCCTCCTTAACGTCAGGCACTGTACAAGGTGGTTTCAGGGTTTTAAAGGTGGTCACATTCATGTGACTGGACAGTATAGATGGGACAGAGATTTTATTCTACATTAAATTGTGACATTTTTTTCGTTTTTCTCCCTTGCCTTAAGAGGAAAACATGTCTCTAGTCCAATAATGGGAAATTAATTCTCTACAGAAAGTGTGATAGCCTTTAAGCTGAAAATTGTCAAGTGTAAGTTAAATGACAAGTTCTGTACATAATAATAATAATAATAATAATAATAATTTAAGACTGATTATGCCTTTCAGCATTCAGTCTGGAGCATAGTCCCCCTTATAAAATTCCTCCATGATCCCCTATTCAGTGCTAACATTGGTGCCTCTTCTGATGTTAAGCCTATTACTTCAAAATCATTCTTAACTGAATCCAGGTACCTTCTCCTTGATCTACCCTGACTCCTCCTACCCTCTACTGCTGAACCCATGAGTCTCTTGGGTAACCTTGCTTCTCCTATGTGTGTAACATAACCCCACCATCTAAGACTGTTCGCCCTGACTGCTATAGCTATAGAGTTCATTCCCAGTTTTTCTTTGATTTCCGCATTGTGGAGACCCTCCTGCCATTGTTCCCATCTACAAGCACCTGCAATCATCCTAGCTACTTTCATATCTGTAACCTCAACCTTATTTATAAGGTAACCTGAATCCACCCAGCTTTCACTCCCATACAACAGAGTTGGTCGAAAGATTAAACGGTGCACAGATAACTTAGTCTTGGTACTGACTTCCTTCTTGCAGAAGAGAGTAGATCGTAGCTGAGCGCTCACTGTATTAGCTTTGCTACACCTCGCTTCCACTTCTTTCACTATGTTGCCATCCTGTGATAATATGCATCCTAAGTACTTGAAACCGTCCACCTGTTCTAAATTTGATCCTCCTATTTGGCGCCCAATCCATTTATATCTCTTTCCCACTGACATTACTTTCGTTTTGGAGATGCTAATCTTCCCTGTTCCACTTTTAACACTTCTCCATTATTTGCCGTAAGCTAAAGCTCTGGTCCTGACAACCTCTAAGAGGGGTAAACCCACACTGATTTTCATCCAATTTGTCCTCAACTAATACTCGCAGTTTCCTTTCAACAATACCTGAGAAGATTTTACCCACAACGCTGATTAAAGAGCTACCTCTGTAGTTGTTACAATCTTTTCTGTTTCCATGTTTAAAGATTGGTGTGATTACTGCTTTTGTCCAGTCTGATGGAACCTGTCCCGACTCCCAGCCCATTTCAATTATCCTGTGTAGCCATTTAAGACCTGACATTCCACTGTATTTGATGAGTTCCGACTTAATTTCATCCACCCCAGCTGCTTTATTGCACTGCAATCTATTGACCATTTTCTCCACTTCCTCAAATGTAATCCTATTTCCATCATCATTCCTATCCCATTCTACCTCAAAATCTGAAACATTACTGATCGTATTTTCACCTACATTGAGCAACACTTCAAAATATTCCCTCCATCTCCCCAAGGCATCCACAGGATTCACCAGCAGTTTTCCTGACCTGTCCAAAATACTTGTCATTTCCTTCTTACCTCCCTTTTGAAGACTGCTAATTACACTCCAGAAATATAGAGATAAAGAGGACTGTTTGATACGAATTGTCAGCTTTGATCAGTGACATCAGAAACAAAAACACTGTAAATAATATGGTGAGTATAGTGTGATTTTCTTCTGATTATATTACTGTGTTCTGGCTAGAGAGAGAGAGAAGAGAGTGGCAGGTGGGTACTTGAGAAAGGAATTTCATCCTGAAAGCTAGCAAAGCAAATCCATGTATCTTTTGTTGTTGTATCTGTTGACAGCACAGCGCTTCTGCCTTTCTGTGAGTTGTCTCTCTATTCCTAAATAATTCGTTAGTCTCAACCAGGTAAAAAAAAAACTTGATTATTTTAATGCATGCTGTTTCATATTAACATACAGGCAGTTTCTCTTGAACTTCCTCTTGACGATGGATCAGTAACTTTGACCAGACTTGTGAAAACGAGTTTGTGAGTAATGAATTAATGGCAAGGGACTGACTAAATGATAATAAGAAACAATGTTTGTCAAAATTCTACATTGTCTTATTCTTACGTATCTTATTACAATGTTCTGTAATTATTCCACAAAATAAAGTTAATCTCCATTTTATAAAATACTTTTCCTTACCCACATGGAGAAATAAACAAGTGTGCACAGACTATAAAGAACAATGGGTTTACTCCACGTTACTGAGATACCCCATACATCAAACTTATTTTTGATGACTTGGCTCTACCTGACCCACACAAAAATGTGCATGATAACAGTGACATTAATAACATATCTGACTTTGCCACCTGAGATTTCCAGGAAATTAAGGTACTTTCTTAGCTGTCAAATTGACTGACTACTATACTGTAATTGTAATAATAATAATAGCAATAATATGGTGATGTTTAATTTGCAATATGAATGTACAATGACTCTTTCCACATCAAGACAATTTATCGTGCAAAATGATACATGGAACATTAAAGTAACTATCTAGCTAACTAACCAACCAACAAACCAGTAATGAATGGCAGGAGATGTGTTTTTGAACATGAAGAATTAAATATTATACAGACACAACCATTTCAGTATAATCTTGAACAAAGCACACAGTTTAGTTGCAATGAACATCTCTGTTAATATGCACAGAAAGCAAGCCCAGGAAAAAGTTGAATAATAAAATAGCCAAAACCATGTGAGGAGCAGAGCCTGATATCTGTGATAAATTAATTATTTTACATTGTATGCAGTGAGTGGCAAATTATGATATGTCTGGAACACACACAGGAGATTTAGCTTCGTGAATCATTGGTGAGATCTTCTGTACCAACATACCTTGTTCTTTCCAACATTACATCAACTGTGCTGAAGAGAACTGTGGTTAACTAAATGATAAAAGCAGCCGATAATATGGTGGATGACATTGGAAGTTCACTGAGGCTTTTTGCAGATGATGCTGTGGTGTATCGAGAGGTTGCAACAATGGAAAATTGTACTGAAATGCAGAAGGATCTGCAGCGAATTGACGCATGGTGCACGGAATGGCAATTGAATCTCAATGTAGACAAGTGTAATGTGATGCGAATACACAGAAAGATAGGTCCCTTATCATTTAGCTAGAAAATAGCAGGTCAGCAACAGGAAGCAGTTAATTCCATAAATTATCTGGGAGTACGCATTAGGAGTGATTTAAAATGGAATGATCATATAAAGTTGATCGTCGGTAAAGCAGATGCCAGATTGAGATTCATTGGAAGAATCTTAAGGAAATGCAATCCGACAACAAAGGAAGTAGGTTACAGTACGCTTGTTCGCCCACTGCTTGAATACTGCTCAGCAGTGTGGGATCCGCACCAGATAGGGTTGATAGAAGAGATAGAGAAGATCCAACGGAGAGCAGCGCACTTCGTTACAGGATCATTTAGTAATTGCGAAAGCGTTATGGAGATGATAGATAAACTCCAGTGGAAGACTCTGCAAGAGACACACTCAGTAGCTCAGTACGGGCTTTTGCTGAAGTTTCGAGAACATACCTTCACCGAAGAGTCAAGCAGTATATTGCTCCCTCCTACGTATATCTCGCGGAGAGACCATGAGGATAAAATCAGAGAGATTAGAGCCCACACAGAAGCATACCGACAATCCTTCTTTCCACGTACAATACAAGACTGGAATAGAAGGGAGAACCGATAGAGGTACTCAGGGTACCCTCCGCCACACACCGTCAGGTGTCTTGCGGAGTATGGATGTAGATGTAGTAGATGTAGATAAGGCCAATGGAGTAACAGTACATATCCAACAACCAAAATTCCACAGTTTCTAATACCCATGTCATATGAAGTGAGACGATTTTCCTGGATACACATTTGCGATGACACTTTTTACTGTTTCAAGCTAAAAACATGCCTCAAAAATTATGATGTGGTTAAACTGACTGCCAAGAAAATATAATCTAGAATTAGTTTTCGGAGATTCCAAGATATGCCCTCCAGTTGTTATGTTTTGTGCATCCAGAGTAAGTAATCCTAGACAAACAATGCACCACATCCTTAACGAATGACCCAAACAATTTCCTGAATGCATGGATCTCACAAGTGACAACACTGGACAAAATGATTTATCATAAAAGTAGCTTAATACGTTCATGGCATCCTTTAATACAGATTGCTTATGACTTAAATGAACGTTGACATCGCTGAAAGGCTGAAACTGCTAATTTTGTGCTTATATCCAGCGTAACTGTATTTTGTTAGGCATAAGTAATGTATAATTGTATTTTAATGCTTTCAAATTGTACCTAGCCCTACACAGTTTTGTTATTTCCAAAGTGGGACTAATTAAAGTTTCAAATTATTTTTAACATGTCAACAGAGTTGTGCAGGGGTATTTACCACACCGTCTTCTCAGTTAAATCTTTGTGTCACGGGATACTCACAGTAAAAATATGCACACTTAACGTGTGTTATATCGATGGCTTCATTATATTATTCCAGAAATAACACAAATGATACTGCATTTCTGATAAGAATATGAGCATTTAAAAAGGCTAATTGGAAGAACCGGCAGATGGTGGCCCTAGCTAGATTGAATACATATGAGACATGTGCCTACGTTTTGAAGATCCCGATGTACCGTATTTTAACTATGTCGGTGAAAGTGAAATATTTGCCTGATTACCTACATAGTGAGATATGTATTGAAGACGGCACTCAAAATAAAATACCAGGCTTCCGAAATACCCAACGATTTGAGGAGAGGAAAAAACTTGTACTGTCAACGAGTTTTTCTCGGTATAATAAATAATTTGAACTCTCAACCAAGTCCAACAATCGTAGCTTTCGTAGTTTCCCATTTCCGTGATTATCCAACGTGGTGGCTTCAGTAGACAACAGAAAATATTCCCCTTTGAAACGAAACGACAATACGAACACAACAAACGCAATAATTTACCAACAGCTGTCTTAATTACACTAGTTCTCCTAAATAACCATCGATGCAAAAATTAACTCATAATGGGTCTCCTACCTGAACAAAACGCTAAACTCAGTTACAACTTTACTTCTCTCCGCAATTCACATTTCATTTTGTTCACCAATCCTGTATATTTAGGTTATGTCTTCAACAACAAACGAAATGTCATTCATATGTTCAACTCGGCAGCCATCTTTTCTAGAAACTGTAAAAATAATCTGCATTCTTGTCAGTTGTCACAGTTGGATACCGTCCTCTACACCGCACCCGACATCCAAACATTAATATAATTTCATTTATTGCAAAATTTTTGCAACAGCAGCGAAGCATCATTTCTTGGTTGATCCACATCACAACAGGTGTCAACAGTTAGTAAACTACTAATACCACGTACCGTTTATTTGCGGATGAGTATTTTACTTAAAAAATACTGCAGTTACATTCATTCAGATCTGTAATGCATTTTTTTGTTGTTGTAACGAAAATGACAGATACCAACATCATGACATGTGGTTGGTCTTTATCGTACAATAAAACAGTTGTCTCTACGCACTCAGTATGACCTGTCGCTTATTGAAAAAAATATTGGTTGTCGGAAATAAAAAGTATTTGCAACTGCAGCTAATTGAGTGTTACAGAAAACGTAACTCCACACACCATGCAATAAACATAGAATGTTGTTTTCAAGTTTTAAAATCGTATAGGTTATTGCGAACTCTCGTGAAACACACAATGACGTCACGTTCGTCAGTTTTCGGCACCCATCGGGAACTGGGATTATACTCCCAGAATTCCGTAGTAGCAGATGTCCGCCATAAGTGCTTGGTACTGTATGTAGGAAAGGATCGTGTCAGTAGGAGTCCCAGTACGGCCTCATGCAGCATTCTCCTTCGGAGATCAAGGAGAAGTTACTGAGGGCACTGGATAAGGAATACAATGTAAGGTTTTAAATACTGTCGAAACACATGAAACACCGAAATTAATAAAAATTACGAAGAAACTTAGCTAAATGCGCTGTGAAAGTGGCGTGTCTGACTCCAACTTGTGTTAGTTTTCCACTAGCTAAGGTAGAAATACACCCATATCAGACAAGAATTCCTTAACAGCAGTACCATAAATATATACAGGTTCATTCAGAAGCGTGATTTTGCTTAACATAGTGGAAGAGACGTCAAATTTCGTGTGTGGAAATTGGGTACACGGAGCTGTAAGAGGACAGTGTCTAGCCTAGACCTCCTCCTTACGCGGCACAGCGCGTGCGCACTGGCCAGTGGAGCATGGCCCGTAACATGTAAACTCAAGGCATTCACGTTGACTCATATTTCATACTGACAGCATATTAAACTACGTTTAATCGCCATAAAGTGTTCTGGAGCCGTTAAAAATAACGTGCAAAGGATAATGAACCTAACAGTTGCTATATTCATTGTAATGTGCGGTGTTTTGGCATTATGATAAGTGAAACGTGCAAGTGAAGTATTGTGTGTTCTCCGTTTGTGGATAAAAACTGTGTTAATTACGTAAATAAAGTGATTTTGTACAAAGTAGATGCTCCCACAGAAGATTCCTTTCATACATCATCCAGATTTACTGTGACGTGCCTTGTATCCTTCTTCCGTTTCAACATTTAATGGATGTTCTCAAACTCATGACTTCAAAATCATATTTCTGTGTGATTCTCTAATCTCAGGTAATTGTGAACACAAGTGTGCGAAAAGCTGTGTAATTGATTTGCGTCGATGCCAGAGTGAATTGCTTAAAAGGAAAAAAAAAAAAAAAATGTTCGAAACTACTTTTGTACTGATGCATTTGAATATTGCAGATTACTTCAGGTACGTCCTGTTGTGGTTAACTGAACCATATGTGTAATTTTATTCGTATGATCTAGTTATCCGATGGAAGCCGTGGCCTATATGCATACAGTGTACAGAATTCAAAAGTAAATCGAACTCCTTGTTACATGCTGAGCAAAGTAAAGAAATGCATAAGGAGGCCAACGGGATTTCACCAAAAGATCTATTTCCATACACCAGGAACCTGAGCAAAAATGGAGCCCAGCAGAATATTTTTTACTATCCCAATGGGATGAAGGTTCCAGGTTGTAGGCTGGGAAGGTGTACTGGGTACTTTACTGCAGCAGAACATAAAAAGCACCTTTATTGAAAAATTAGATTTCAGCAAAAACTATCTTCAAGTAACTGCAAAATTACAATTTGAGGAAAACAATTTTTCTCGTTTAGATTTGAAGTCAGTCATCACAACTGACCCAGAACACAATGTGACAGTGGTAAACTTTGTCAGAACCTCTTTAAAAATTGGCACTTGTTACTTCTACATGTGCTAGATGTTTGTGTGTTTACATACAGTGTTCAGAGACTGGACATGTGATTTTGTTCACAAATAATGTTTGTATTGCTTAGTAGTAGTAGTAGTAGTCACAGTATAATGGAATAAATTTCTAGGGGTTCTTGAGTTATGTAACTGGTCTGTTTCATTTATCAAAGACTAACATTTTTCATGGACCTGTCACAGAATAACAAAGGAAATATTCGATGTGATAATTCATACTTTTTGGATGTTTTATTTAGTTAGGTAACTTCATTACCATTGGTTCTTGCATGTACATATTGTCACTTTCATGGTTTTCTGTATGTATTCCACAGTAAGTTTTTATACTTACTCCACAACACTTCACTTTGAAAAATATTTTTTTCACATTATTCCCTCTTTTCACATATAACATTTATCAACCCGTTTTGTCTTTTACATGTTCACAGATGGTAGCTATTGATGTCTTAAAAGATTACTTTCATAACTAAGTCAGTATGAGTAAAACTTCACAGGAAGAGGGTGAGGTAGCATGTACAGAAAGGTCAGCCACGGGAAGTTCAAAGTGTGTACTATGTTGCCATTAAATTTTATTAGTAATTGGGGCTAATACTTAAAACAATGCTATTAAAGATATTTGGTGTTATTGTTGGCACTAAAGACAGAGAAAGCTATTAATGTTTCTGTTCATGTAAAATATTCTGCAGGTATGTTAATTCACTGTGTAAATGTATTTAAATGCATATTTCTATGTGATACTGAAAGGAGAAGGCAGATGTGTGCTAGTTAAGTTGCAATCAGTGTAATGGTTAATTTGAGTGAAAGAAAGTTTCTATTCCCATCTGCACAGGCTAATCTTCAACAGTCAGTATAGCGTATAGATTTTCTGAAAGGTTCATGTGTTAAATGATTGAATAAAATAAAATTATAAGATAAAGCTGCTCTTCCGTTAAATTATATATTGATACTTTTCCTGTGTGCAGAACTGTTTATAAATTGGCTTTAAGTTTTCTTTGTGTTCGTCAATTGCACTGAACGTGGTGCAGCTATATTGCAATGAATCATGTGGTGCTGCAATAAAGTGTTAGATTTTTAAAATTGCAAAACCCTTGATCCAAAATCCCTCTTTTGCCATCCTAATTTGGTTTACTATGGCCTCTACAATGATGCCACCTGAGTGTGGTACATAGTGAAAAGACCGTGATGGCCTTCTACGTAACAGAATTTCGACGAAGTACTAGGCCCTTTGCTCTTACCATTTGTAGGTGTTTGTTCGTCCTCACTGAAAAATGAATGTAACTCATTGTGAAGTTTAAAAGAATTTTTAATATAAACCTCTATTTAAGTCTGTTTTGTATAGAGGCCTGAAAAGTGTAAACTTTTGCTTCTGCATGTCAGTTAATAAAGAGGAACCTGAAAAAATGACAGAATAGGTTCATGAAGAGAAATTGTAATGGTTTACTTGCTCATTGTCATAAATAACATTGTTGAAGTGTATTGTGAAAACATATGGCACTGTTTGCACAAATTGTACCACCATGAGGAATCTTCAAGAATTAAAATCATTAAATTTGTGGATCGTAGTGAAAAAATAAATAAACTGCACAAAACAACATAACAGCTTCACATTTTTTAAAAATATACTGCAGAGACAACACTTGAACTAATCACTGGTGTGAGACAGAGAAAGAATCTATATTCTGTGTGAATGACTAGACGGGGGGGGGGGAGGGGGGGGGGGGGGGAATTCTGGTGTTTTACAAGTTTATTGCGTCTTAAACATTGATTACAACACGTAGAGGAGTGGTGTTCCATCGAAATACTGCTCCAGATGGTGTCTCAACTTTCATGCTGGACGTTGATTGGATCTGACACTTGACATATTAACCTCTGTAGTGTCTTACCTGTACTTTGCCATCTCGCTGATCAATAATAGAAAGCAATATTGTTATAGATTAGTGTTAAGTTGGTTATTATTAATTATAGCTAGGGGTTGGATGTTGCAGGTATTCTACCCATCTTTTATGACAGCTGAAACATGAATTGTGAAAATAGGTGGCAACAGAACTGTAGCTAGCATTGACCCAGTACTTGAAATGAAGCTCTACTGTCACTGGCTTTAAGATGAGATGTCTGACATCACAGGTTTTGCTCTCTTAGTGTGTTAGGTGCAGTATGTTTTCACACGCATTATTTTGGTAGTCAGAATCATCGTTTCGCACTGCAATGCACTGAAAGCTGTTTTGGAAGTTCATGAGACAGAAGCTGCATCAAACAATGTAGTAATACTACACCAGTAAAGGCTGCAGTTTCATGTTGGAGCATACCATGTTCGGAAGGCTTACTATTTGCATGCTACAGTAACATGACCACGTGATAATTCTGGAATCAATTGGATATTAACATTTTTATGGGATATTTCTCATTGCCGGGAAATGTTGCAGAATGTTACCTGTTATGTTTCAGAAGGCACTCCTCAGACCATGTACATTCTATGTAATATTAAATTCACACACATTGTTCCCTGCCTATAAAGTCCTTCGAGATTGATACCATGCAGTATTTTATCCCCTATCAGACTTCTTAAGTAATAATGAAGTGTAAATGTAACTTACACTGAATGAATAAAGTGAACTCATTTTTAAAATACTTGAGTTTCAGGCTAAATAAATTATTGCATTTTTAAAAAGGTAGAGGATGAGACCATACAAATACTGAACATCATTTTGAAGAGACTTGCATCCACGTTTTAAGTGGAGTGGCTGTCCTGGAAATGAAAGTATAATAGAATTGTTCAGTGGATCATATTAGAAAATCTTACCACAGAACAAATAGTGAGAAAATGTGTTAAAGTTAAATTATATATAATTTAACCTTTTCATACCTATGCTGCATAAAAAGAAGACTACAACCAGTCTTTCATTAATTTTCAGTATGTGGAAATTGAAATAATAATACTCAAAAAAATTGTATGTATTTGTGACTGTAAAAGTCATAAATTAATCAATAGTATTTGCTTGTGTGTGAGCATTGATAAGTACTAATTTATAAATAACAATGAATTGTATATGTCCAGCTGTTGCTGTTTGGCAAAATAGTATTCTTTCTGTACCCAACAGCTGGTTGAGATTTTGAGACTTCCACATGGACCACAGTGTTTTTCCTATCATAAGCCTTCACACACATTATGCTAGTGTCAAACAAGTAATTTTGAGTGTGCAGTAAATATAAGCTTTTGATGTTCTGCTGAAGGGCATTTAGCATTCTCTCAATTAACTGTTATTTATATCTACACTATAATATCCATTCTTTACTTTCATTTTTGTGTTGTTAGTGTCTGTCTTTTGCTCATGTACTGGAGAGGCAGCATATGCCATTTCACGTAGCCTCTGTATCTCAAACTGAAAATAGCTGCTTGGAGTTGGAGATAAGGATATATATATATATATATATGATCATGCAATAACTGTCTATTATTGTGGGTGAAATGCATCTGGTTGTTTTCCCTTTCTTTTCTGTATTTTGTGACAGCTCTGGTAACATATTGCCGTTAATTGTGTTGCATATTATTTTATTTGTAGATATTCACTACATTCCACAATGGTGAACTGCCCAAAAGTAAAGATAAGGAAAAGGTTTTACACAATATTTGCTTAATTTCCTCTTCTGCTGTGCGAAATTTTCTCATACAACATCCATCTTTTGCTTAATTAGTTATGTAAATGGAACTGTAGTTTCCTGATTGCCACATTGACTCATATTATACTTAGGTACTAACTTGTGCATAGTACATTCTTAAAGATGTTTGAAATTACAGGTTATTAATTATGGCGCTGTGGAAGAAGTTATTGGACTGCTGGAAAACACTCCAGTTACAAAGGAGGTGCTTGAGGTAAGATCTAGTAGTAGTTCATGGTTATTTCATTGAATATTTAATATCAGTTAGTGTTCAGTGGAATGTACACATTTATCTTTTAGTGCTATCAATTATCTATAACACAGTGTCATTGTAATAATTATAAGAGATTGCTGTGGAGAGTTTACCCTTTTTCCATTCCTTTGTGAATGCAAATATTTCATAGCTGATTGAATAATTCTACTACAGGTCTCTATTTATGAGAATTGTGCTGCATTTGGGATATTTCAACACTTCAGTGTGTAGGGTATCTAAGTAATCATAGTTTCAAAAATTACATAAGTGTGTATGAATTATCTGTTAAAAAATAGAGCAAAGTCTACCGTTGGATAAGTAGAATGCCATTTTTAATTGCAATTACATGTTCATACCCTGTGGTTTGCTTTGAATCTGTTATTTCATATGGGTAATTACAGAGTGTATCATCAAACAGAAGTTGTACATTTTACCCAGTGAAGGTTGCCATTGAAGTACTTGCTTATGTAGAATGTAATTTGTATGTTAAGAAAACACACACACACACACACACACACACACACACACACACACACACACACACACAAACCAGGTAATATTGACAATGGTGGGTTATGGAGAAAGATGGAATGTGGGCTGGTTAGAGGGAGAAATAGGATAGCAGGGGATTAGAAAGATCAAGCTGGTGTGTAACATGTAAGTGTAAGTGCTTGCAGATAGCAGTTTCAGTACCATATTCATCTGAGAAAGTTACATTCTTGCATATGTGCCCTCCTAGGTGCTCTCTGCAGGAAGAGAACAAGATGCAGTCATGCTGAAAGAGGTTATAGAGAATGTACCTTAACTTAATTGATATTTTATTCGATCATCTTTGGAGAGCATATTGTAACCTTTGTAAGATTCATCAAGAGGAAGACCAGCCGGTTGTATACAAAGAGCTTACCCCCATGAACTTGATAGAATTAGGATGACCTCTCCTTGCTGGACACTATTCTTTAGTTTAATTGTTATTTTATTTGCTTTATTTTATGCCACTGGATGTTTGTGAATGATACCTGATCATAGAAAATGATGTTATACACATAACTTATTTATCGAAAAACAAAGTGAGGTGGTCCAGCGATGTGGAATAGGACTCATGTTTGAGGGATGACTGTTAAAATCCCTGTCTGACTATCCAGATTTAGGATTAAAGGTTTCTCTAAATAACTCATGCCAGGTGACTGGATGGTACCATCAGAAAGCATGTGGCTGGTTTTCTTCCCTGTCTTGCTCCAATCTGATTTTGACCTGTCTGTAATGAGCATATTGTCAACAGGAGATTGTGCTATATCTTCCTTCCTCTTTGTTACAAGAGAAATGAGAATATGTTCAGATATAAAATGCAAAAATGGCAACAAACATTCTGCTTTGAATTACTGATTGACTAAACATGCTGTTTGTGGATAGATATTGCAGGTATCGGGAATTTTTCATGAGCAGTCAAGGTCCAACATGGGATTGTATAGATCTTTGTGTGTGTTGCAAGAAAGAAACTACTCTAAGCAAGGAAGCTGCTATGCCAGCAGTTTCTTATGATGATGGTGATGATGATGATGACTAGTCTCCTAGCAAGTAAACAATCTTTATAAAATCATCTTAACACACTTCGAGGTACAAAATAACCCATGGCACCCAGTGTGCACACGGTTGGACACGGCCTCCTCCCCTCCCCCCCCCCCCCCCTTTTGAGAACTTGCACAAATGTATCGATTCTCATTAACAATGCTCTTATCTGGTTAGCATACAGTGTAAGTTGAGACATTTCTGTTGACTGCAGCTTCTTCCACAGCCTGCAGATCACAACAGGCTGAACTTTGAGGCATGTTGCATTATAATGTATTTGCCGTACTTCCAGTCTTTCATCTTTGTACCATTTCATAGGAAAGGAGTAACTTGGTAGTCCATTTTTAATATATGTGCACAACAGAAGTAATGTAGTAAGTGTTCAAGAACTGCAATGGCCAATGTGCATATATTTTCTGTTAGTTTGCTTTTCCTGTTTCTTTATTTGTGTCACACAATGTAGAAGAGCCCATTAGTTTCACAAGAGATGAAAGGCATTGTGCGAATTGGGTAAAGTACATTTCTAGCTGTAGTAGTGTTTTATTGTGTTCTTTGTCTACCATAGAAGTTATTTCAGGCCATTGCTTAGCTACAGGAGGTGAAATTTCAGTACTGCTGATACATGTAGAAAAGTTCATACTATCCTAGCTTTTAGAACTAATTATTTCTTGTTCTGGGAGGAAAGAGGGGTAAGTTGGTGTAGGTTGAAAAGGATCAGGATGACATTTAGATCCCAGAATGAGAGATGCCTACTTGTTGTGAAGTCAAGAGGAGACCACACAACCTACCCCACACTTCTCACATAAGAAGGAACTGTTAATCCAAAAGCTATGATAGTGTGTGTATGTATGTATGTAGGTCGGCAGCACTGAAATTTCATCTCTTGAAGGTAAGTATTGGCCAGCAATTCTATGTCATAATTTTATTGTTTTCTCAAGTGAATTTACATTTTACACAACACAGAATTAATTCAGATAAGTTCGTAAAATGGACAACTTCTAGCAAGACCTTCCTGAGAAATTTGTTATTTAAAAAGTATTGAGGGAACAAAATGGCTGATCAAAGGACAAAAATGAAATTATCATTGTGGGCATGTTGTTTTCTGATACCAAATTATTTGTAGATGCAACAGGGCATGCTGAAAAATAATGCCTCCTAATTTGTTATTCTCTTCTCAATATCAGTTGCGGTATTACACATCGTGCATGTTACTTGGTTGACTTTTCAGCTTCACTGATTGAAGGTGCAACCCTCTGCCGCTAGAGGACTTCAAATTGTAGGATGTAACATGACGGTGTGTAACAAAACTATGCCAGTGCACAAAAAACTGGTTGCTGTAATTTATTTTCTAAACACAGAAAAGTTGGCTCCAATTTAAATCCGTAGACGAAAAAAAGCTGTGTATAGTGATCATTTTATTGACATCAGTAATGAGTGATGCTGGGTTGTTGATGCTCATAATGAAGACGACGGTGGTGCTAATCTAAATGTGTGTGACAGAGCACGAAGTGGATGACTGGACAGACACCAAATAAGTTGAAGACCATGCCATTGGTAGGCAATGTCATACTCACAGTGTTTTGGGATTTTCAAGGTGTAGTGTATTCGGAATGCATGCCTATTGGGATCACCATCGATTCTGCAAGGTATCATGAGACACTCGGAAAGCTGAAAGCACAAATTTGGACAGTTCATCCACACGTGGAACACCCTCCAGAACACACACGAGTGCTGGGACATCTGCGACAGTCCGTTGCCTTGGGTTCAGCGTCATCAGTCATCTTCCGTGTAGTACCTACTTGACCCCATCTGATCTTCTTATGTTTCCAAAATTTAAACACCACCTCACATAGGTAGTTGTGGAGTGGTGCAAGCAGAGTTGAGATTGTGGTTCAGTAAACCAAGTCAAACATTCTACCATGACAATATCAACAGACTAGTCTGTTATTAAGAGAAATGTGTTTGTTGCTCAAGTGACTATGTTGAGAAGTAAATAGGTAGCCATGACGAATAAATGTGCATTTTACTTAAAAAGCTTTAAAGAGTTTTCACGTTCAAAGTGTTGAGGCATTCCTTTTCAGTATCTCTCCATATTTTAAAGCATTAGTGAGTTCACCATTGAAAGAGTGTGTGTGTGTGTGTGTGTGTGTGTGTGTGTGTGTGTGTGTGTGTGTGTATGTGTGTGTGTGTGTGTGTGTGTGTACTTTTTGTTTAATGTGCATGAAAATTTTGGAAACTAGAGTTATAATGGCCAGAGAAAACATGGGGTAAACATGATGTCAGAAAAGCAATGTAGTTAAATGATTCCGAGAACACATAAGTAAATAATATAAGAAACTAATGAAGTAATTTACTTTATAACTGCTACATTTTTAAATAGTTTGTGAATTAATATAATAAGTTTTCTTTTGGTAACAGACTGAATACTAACTGCAAGGTACATCACATTTTGCAAATACTTAAAGATAAATAGTTTTCAAATATCTTACAGTTCATCATATAAAAACAAATTGCTGGTAAATAGCTGAAAAATTATTTTCAGATAAGTGACTAGAAATTTTCTCTCAGTTCATAAATCTTAGGCCTAATTTACTTTGGTGTGTCTTTTCAGACTGCCCATAATTATCGTGAAGTTCCACACCTGCTGTAGTTTATCATAGTGGCTTTAGACTAAGCAGTTAAATTGATATGGAAGATTTCATAATACACTCAAATTTTGAACACAGTTTTATTATTTAAAACTAAGGCTTCTGTACTTCAACAACGCAGAGTAAGGAGAGAGATACAAATTGTCCTAAAGAATAAATTGATGTGCTAACTAAATTTGAAAACACTGTTTTAGGGTAATGAAGAGCAGCTAGGTACATTTAATGTGAACAAATTGACCATAAACCAATAATATTTGGATCTAATATTGCTTGTTGCAAAAAATAAAAGGTTCACAGTTAACTGAACTTCAATACTACAAAGTTTAGATTTTCACCATTTTGTATGTATATGTTCCAAAAAAGGTGACTCACCAAAATTTCAAGTTCTTTGCTTACAATAGTTCACAGCTAGTCAGTAATAGGCCATACAGTTTCAAAATCTGATGTCACAAATACACATCACATGAAATCAATGTAGATGTTACTGCAAAATTTTATTCATGCATGTCTTAGAAATGGCCAGTCTCTTCAGAACTCTGATATTACCCAAGTGCCAAAATGGAAGACTGTAAGAGAAAACAATATTCTGTAGGCAATAAGATATGACTAAAGGAGTCATAAAAGTGCTTTACAAATTTCAAGAGAAGAACATAGAAGAAAGGCATTGTTTCTCTGAAAGGAGTCAAGAAACAAGTCATTATCTTCTGATACATGACACGAGATGTCATTACGGTAAAATTACAATTTTGGCTTATACTGAAACATGTAAGTGATTTTTCAAATTTATTGAGGGATGGAATTGGCATTGGAGAGAGGGAGCATTAATATTGAGGTGCAGCTGCTAAATATGCAGTATATACTTTAGGGTCATGTGCAGATGCAAAACAGGTCGATGACCCACTGTCAACAACAGTTTGGCTCATCAGTGGATATGTAAAGATAATTTGTTATCTACTTAACTGTAGCTGAGGCTAAGAGAAAGCAGCAGGTGGCAAAAAATCTCTTTCTGTGGATACTTTACAGCCGTCATCAAGGTTTCTGCAACAGCTTCCAAACAGGATATTGTAACCCAAGGAGATCTGTGAGTGATGAAAACACTTCATAAACAGTTAACAAAAGTAATTGATTCACATCTCAAAAAAAGGGACCATACTTTTTCATGTCCTGTGTGTAGGCATCTAAGCAAACTCCAGACAAGAGTCTTGAGGTGCACAAACATATTCACAGTAATAGCAAATGAGCTGTTTGAGTTGAAATTTAAGTTACAGAGGAAAAAATGAGATTCAGCTGCGGTTGTGATGTTCTGTTCATTACAAATAAATTAATTTTTGGTTTAGTGAAAGCTGTCAGATTGTACTAACTAAACAAATTTGTGGTGATAGCATTATTGAAACACACTTCTATCGGTTGGGTGGACACATCAGTGTATTCTGCAGGTTTCATTAGTAAATGACTTACCACCTTATACGTTTACAATTCTGAGAGAGACAAAATAAAATTTGGCTACCAGAGAATAATGCTGATTGTGTGGTTCATATATTCATTTCCACCAAGTCGTGAAATAGCTCCCCAAGTGTCTTAAATTTATCAGAATGGACATATTTTAATAAATAACATTTTATTAATTCAGCATACCAAATATTAAACTTATGGAAGAATATATTTACCAGCATTTCAGAGAGGCTAATATGTAGTTTAAGATAGGTCCAAAGATCAGAGATGAAATTGTACCTTTTTAGACTATTGTTGGATAGCACTGCAGTGCTGGTAATTTTGCACCGCATTTACGAAACACTAAATACAAGGTGTTTGCTTTCTTTGTATGTGATTGCTATTTTTTACAGTTAAAGCACAATAGAGGCAAAAATGTGTACAAATATCTGCATAAATAATGTGCAGTTGGACATTTTCATCAGTATCATCATTCTTGCTAACAATCAATCTGGAAATAAATAAATTACATAAACTGTTTGTGTATTTAATTCCACTTCCTTGTTCAAAATTTTTAAGTAACATATCAATAACATTCCAAAGAAAAATTACAGATAACACATACTATAAATACACTTCTCACTAAAGACACTTAAACTGTGTGAATAAGGCTATGGTATCCATTTAGTGGTTATTCATATTCTACATTATAGGTAAAATATTGCTCCATGTAACTAGAACAACACATTATTTTACTTTTTGAAAAGATACTTAAATAAAAAGTGACAAGAAAATCGCAAATTCACCTATTTTCATGTATCAGTTTAAAAGTAGCACGTGAATGATAGCTTCTGCTAAGCCTTTGTGAAATTTCATAAGAAAACATTAGCACTTGAAAATTATATTAATCCTTAATTGGAGCACAAAGAAATATTATGAAGAAAAATATATTAAGTTACTGAAATAGGATGTGTATGGTCATGTGAACAATTTTACATGTATTTTTAAAAAAGTACAGTATGTTGTCTGTAAGCATCCTAGTGCGTATAATAAGCAGAGGTGTTACAATATGAAATACTATACTGAGAAAATGGTTGCATTTTACACTATTTCTTGTCTCACGTCTTAAAACAATTCCTTTTTTGTGCTAAGCACAAAACAATTCCATGTTTTCCACCCCTGAGGGCAAAGCCTACAGCTTTCCTTTGGCCCATACTCTGGCTAGTGATCAAAACTGTCATATTGTGCATCATTCACTGGCACAGGAATTGATATTTTCTTCCTTTTCTAGACTGGTTGTCAATCCAGTGATGGCCTGACAGGTTACCTCTTCCCAGAAAACACGTTTGTGAGGGTGTACTGAAAGGCAATGTCTTCAACATTTTATGTGGAAATTGTTCAGTCTTTTTAAATATAACAACTATTATCAACATTCTACTTCTTTATTCTTCATGTCTACATATTTATTTTTTGACAGTCATCCTGCTGGCGAACACAATTGTCCCAATGAGAGATTAGCGTAGTCCATTAAATTTTGGGTGCAAATAAAATTTCCTCCACTGATATTTCGGCTGCGTATCATCCGGCCATCCTCAGAGAGCATCACAAGACTAACAACAAGAGACAGCTATTGACTGGTCATAAATTAGCTCCCAGAGGGGGAGGGGGCACTTCCCATAGCAGCACCATCAATTTGTTCATAAAATCCACCATTAAACTGAAAAGACGATGATAAAAGCACGTGTTCAGATAAGGCCGCAATGTTCTTATCAAAATGTTAACTGATGAGAGAGAGAGAGTCCTTTAAAGGTACCTTTGTATATAATGATACCACATCAAAACTAACAAGAACATCCATACTATTTAGCTTGACATAGCCAAGTCTCTGAATAAAATCATAGAATTAAGAATGTGGTGACTACATTTTCCTACAATGGTTTTAATAAGGAAGCTAAATATTTGGTAGAAAAATACATTGATGAACCAATAGTGCTCATTATAGGTCTCGTAGACAACTGCTCTAGACGCTCATCCTTATCCATCTTGTGAACTTTAAGAAACCCATAAGATCTCTGTGGTACTGCACCTCGCACTTTCTGGAAAGCACCCTCTCCCTCTGGTAGCTAATTTATTCATGGACGACTTAGAGGACAAGGCACTGGACTCGGCATGTTTATACCAACGGTCTTCGGAGGTATGTAGACACATTTGTGGTATGACCACACGGGATGGATGAATTACATTGATTTCTTGAGCATTTGAATTCTATTCATGCTAGTACCAAATTTACTGCGGAAATAGAAAAAGACAGCTGCCTCCCCTTTTTGGGTGTTGTTGTTCACTGTAAAGTTGACTGCACATTAAGACATGCCGTATATTGGAAACAGACTCTCACAAATCTATCTCTTCATGCCAGTAGCTGCCATCACCTTTCACAGGCCATAGGTGTCCTTAGGACCTTAGTGCACAGGGTGCAGTGTATATCCAATAAAGATAATTTGCAAGAAGAGCTCACATACCTCAAGAGCATTTTTAAAGTGGATGGATATTCTCCACTACAAATTCGTAGAGCATTCAGTACAAAACCTAGAAATCAGGCATGTGATGGGGAAGAAGACAGTCCTCGAAAATAGGCCATATTCTTGAGAAACACTGTGTCAAGGTGATCTTCCGGCCTACCACGAAGATTGCAGCTTTACTCAGCTCTGTAAAGGATGATTTACTGTTTCATAAAGTGAGTATGTATCAGATTCCTTGAGGAAATTGTTAGAAGTCATACATAGGTCAAACAACATGCACTGTTCATGAGAGATGTGTGGAGCATCAAAGATATACACACTTATCACAGCCAGACAAGTGAGCTGTAGCCGAACATTATATTGATACAAGGCGTTCCATGAATTATAGCGATGTGAAGATTTTAACATCCACCTCTTCCTTTTGGGAATCTGTCTTCAAGGAAGCTATAGAGATTAGATTAGCTAATAATTTAATAAATAGAGATAGTGGTTTTAATTTGGACAAAGCATGGAATCTGGCTCTTTGGGTAATTAAACTGCAGAGAAGTCATTGCTGTATCACCGCTGCTGAACATACATTGATAAGCGAATCGAATGTCTGTAAGCCTTCTACACAGGTGACGCTTGTATAAGTGTATTTCTTTGATGCCGACCAGCATCTGTGACACACATGCGCAGTACTGCCGCAGTGGAGCATATAAGGCCGTGCTTGACATCTTGTTGTTAGTCTTGTGACTCACTCTGAGGATGGCCGGACGATACGCAGCTGAAATATCGGTGGAGGAAATTTTATTTGTGGGGCTGCATGCCCGAAATTTAATGGACTATTCATTACGCCGCGAGAAGTTGAAAATGCACAGAGGGACTAACTTGTTGATACTATCACTGTAGGATGTTTGACTCCGTTGACAGAGCCGCAATCTCAACTCTGCTTTCACACCTTCATCACTATCCAAGTGAAGTCCTTGAAGGTATTCCGTACATTTTGGAAACAGATGAAAATTTGATGGGGTCATGTCAGACTCCATGGAGGATGATTGATGACAGTGAACACAAAGCATTGGGTGGTTGCAGATGTCGCGGTGCTTGTGTGTTGTCTGGCATTGTCGTGCTAAAGGAAAGGTGCTCGATGTCAGGGTGAACTTTTCTAATTTGAAACCTGACTAAAGCACACTGTTTCTCATGCTCTAGCATAGCTATGTTATACATCGCCATATTACGTGGTACAATTCAGTGCCCTCTTAGTAACACAGGGTAGCAAATATTTAGACAGTAAGGATAAAGTTTGTTTTATTTTTTAAAAAATTAAGTTTTCTCATAAAAAAATTTGAGGCATTACTTTTCAGCACAACCTGTTATTTACAACGTCCCAAGTTAGAATCTGCTGGCACAGCTGTGTAATAACTCACCCTCTAGAATGTTACTTTCCATTTATAAGCAGTTTTTGTTGCAGAAGATCAAACAGTGTCACAAAATCGAAAGAAACTGTTAACTGATGCTCACATAAACTAGCACAGTGTCTGCCAAAACTCCACAGAATTCAGAATTTTTGCACCAGAGAAAACAGAATAGCACTGGATCAGATAACTTAAACATTGCTCACAAGTGTTATTGCCCGTCCGAGTATGAAACTTGAGATATGTTGCAGAAACAAGATGAAATTTTGTTACACATAATCAAATTCTTTCACTGGGCAGAATAATATAACAATAAAATAATGCAGCTGAAGAAAGCAGTATATCATTTGTGAACATCAAAAGAGGTTGGATATAATTATCTTTTACTCTAAGACTGGTTCAAAATGAAATACTTTAATTCAATGGATGGCCATGTAAATAGCGCAAAATTTGAGTAAAATGTCAAAAAATAATGAAAACTGTAATTTGTTTGGAAATCTCAATTGTGAATCTGAGCAATTGTGGGGAATGGAAACAACAGAAAAACTAGTTACTGGAGAGTGAATAAGAAGTTGTTATAGGGATTGAATCAAATTTGTGTGTGTGTGTGTGTGTGTGTGTGTGTGTGTGTGTGTGTGTGTGTGTGTGTGTGTGTGTGTGTGTGTGTGTGTGTGTAGTCTGAAAGTGTTTTAATATCTGTTCCAAAAGGCATGATAATCAGAGACACCTCATCTGCTTAAATTTTGAGGTACTTTTAGGTATTTAATATGCAGTCGTATATTAGGACAAACACATGCCACAGTGTGTGCTTTTTAAATCTCACCGACACCGAATTGCAGTGCTCAAGTGGTCTCAGTGTGTGTGTGCATTACAATGTCGCTAGCTCACTTTGGGAATTGTCACTGGAAGTGTCTTGTGAAAATTGGTGTGCTGTTTATTAAGGAATTGACACACACACACACACACACACACACACACACACACACACACACACACTCTTACATAAAACCATATGCATCCGAAGAGTCGTAAAGTCAAGTGCATTGTATCTAGCATTTTGACAGATATTTCACATCTGTTTTTGTAGTGTTTAGATGCAGTCAACCCAGACAAATATTGCTTTTCATGTCACATGACACATCATGTCAACAGAAAATATCAGTTTGTTTCTCATAAAAAACAAAATATTTTTTATGTGGACTTTTTATGCGGCTGTTCAATAATACAGTCCCAAATTAGTGTGGAGTGGCAGTCAGTGCAAAAATCTGTGTTAACTGGGCTAGAAAAAACATGAGGAATAACCAGAACTTCAAGTGCAACAGCATCTGGTGGTAGTACACAGGCAGGCAGCACAGTGCAGCTTGGCGTGTGAGATGAAAATGGGCAAGTTAGGTAAGGAAGATGGGGTGAATAATTGTTCATTACGATAGCACACTGTTAAAGTAAACTAAAGTAAATATCACACTAGACGTATTTTTTCTGCTTTACCAAATTAGCACATAAGGCTCCACTTTAATAAACATTTTGTGGTTAGTGACAAAGCAACATTTTCCATTGACATTGACCATTGCATAAAATTCCTGGTAAGCAGGATCTACTTGGACAGACTCCATATACACAACTGTGAGAGGGGCACTATAGTCAGTACATTGAACTTGACTATTCAAATTTGTATCCAGTCATCCAAATTGAGCTTTCCTGTGATTTTCCTACATCGCTCCAGGCAAATTACAGGATAATTAATTTCAAAGGACACAGCCAATTTCCTTCCCCCTCCTTGACAACATTGTGAGCTTGTGATTTGTTGCTAATGACCTGAATTTCAGTGAGACATTAAACTGTAATCTTCCTTCCTTCTATCTGTACAGTGGAAAAATGGATTAGCAGAAATCTGTCTAAACTCCAAGGAAAATGAGACTTAAATTTTATGTCGTCATTCTTGGAAGGTCCCATATTAAAAATCTTGTACAGAAACTTAATGTTGGTGCATTTAACACACATATAGGCCAACATTTAACAAGCTGGTATTCTTACAGTGACATTGGAGTTCACCATGTACTTGTTTATGAGATTCGTAGTTAATAAAAGAAAAAGCTGCAGTCATTTAGTGAAGATACTACAGATTTTCACCTCAGATCGAAGGCTTTTCTCAAAATGATATTTCCAGTAGAGCCACCTTAGGTCCACATAATTGTATTATGGTATTTGTCTCCCACTGAAATAACTGTGAAGTAGGAAATTACCTGATCAAGCATTCCTTATTTAGATCTTCCTTATCAATTCATCAGAGTTACTTTCTAAAAATGTTTGCAGAACACCAACAGGCACAGGTACATTTATGTTCTCAGAGGTCTCACCTAGTCATGTCCTAAGCATTGTAAAATGGATGAAATCTTCAGACAGTGTAGATATATATGACATATCCTGTAATTTACTAAAGGAAGTAATAGACTATATTGTGTACCCCTTAACATTCAGTATAAATAAATGCATATCTGATGGATATTTTCCCGAAGAACTCATTTTAAATATTCTTATATTTATGAGTTCACTTTAATGATGTTCTGGTTTAGTAATGGTATGTTTTGTGCTCACATGTCAAAGACAGAGATCCGATGGATTAAGCATGAATAAACTTCATATCAGTATAAGCTACCTGAACTAATTAAATGAATATTGTAGGTAAAGCAAAGCTGATTTCGACCTGAAAGTTTATTTGATCTCCACATTACTAAGCATGATCGTATTGAAAGTGGTATGCTCTTGACTTCCTCTTACCTATTAATTGACTTACCTAGGTAGTTAAAAACTGGCCTTCAGCTAAACACAGGCTATGAAGTGTGGTGCAACTTGGCATTTTTGCACGAATAAATGATTGCTAGGGGTGAAAGAAACACTATATGACAGAAAATATCCTCGGACTGACAGAGAATCAAACCATGCAGCTCATCCATTATCATTACAGTCATAATTATATCTCAGTTATCCAGTCTTTCTTGATCCATTTGTTTGTTTTGTGGTCTCTCCTAGAAAATCTCAACATCATTGCTCTCTGAACAACCCCCAATTTTGAATGATTATTGCCAATAAAGTTTGTGTCATTATGATAAGAAAAAATTGGTAAAATACAATGAATGTAAACTTTCTGTTTCAGACACTCTTTAGTTTACCAGAAATACTCCATGTGTGTTTAATTTTCTGTTAATTTCATTTGATGTCCACTCATTTGTCTGCAAATGCCTGAAATACGAAAACTTGCCAAGTAGTTCCATTACTTCATTTTCAATTTATGTTATGTTACTGGTATGTTGGTTATAAATTACTTTAGTTATTTCATAATTGATTGTCATATTTACTTCCAAACTTCAAATGTAATCATTAAAATGAAGGTGGTTCAGATACGTTCCATATACATATATTCCTTCTTCTTGTAGCACAGCTGAGAACTGAGAATAGTTTTAGTGCTATGGAGTCTCGTTGCTGACTCCTTTTTCAATTCTGAATTTGTCTGTTCTGATTAAATCTAACAGGAGAAGTAACATTGATTTATATGTTCTTCAGTGTACTTGAATAAGTGTCTTTTTCCTCGAGATCTGTTAATATATGCATTTCTCTGTTCTGTAATTGTGTTCTCAACTTGCAATGGACTGGTGTGCTATATCCACTTGTGAGGGCAATTTGTTCCTTAATCTGCTTTCTCTGTTTTTGGTAACAAGTTCAGTGAATATGTCATGTTATCAAGAGGAGGCTCAGTTGTTCCTCTTATCATAATTTCATTTCATCTCCCCACAGCCTCTCAAGGACATTAAAGAATGTTTTTGTTTGATTTCCGGATAGTCTATCATACTCTTATTATTATTTTCATAAAACTCTTAGTCCTTTAATAGGTGCCTCATCCCACTTGAAATTATTCTTTTTCAACTTAATTTCCCCCCCCCCCCCCCCCCCCTGTGTGAGTATAACCTTCTTTTTCTACCATACAGATGTTCTTGCTTGATTTAATCATGTATATCTCTCTATGGTTAAGTGAGTAACAATAATTTAATTTTTGTACTTCCTGCTTGACAAGTCTGTTTCTTTCAACTTTGTATTTTCATTTCTTTTCTTAGCATACTGAATTTGATTTGTTTCTATTTGTTCCTTGTGAAGTCCTTTTTCTGTTTGTTTTGCTCTATGTTAAGAACATACACATTGTTCTCACAAAATTCTTTTAATGTATGACCTGTTTCATTTCTGCTACTGCACTTGAAATTTCTGACTAAAGACTTATTCTTTTGTTTGTGACTTACTGTATCATTGAATTCCAGAATTAAAATTTTGTAGTGATGCTTGCTCTTCTTTGAGTTTCTGTAACTGTTGACAGAAATCTCCCACTTCCTAATCATAATTTGGACATGTTGGCACATAGATCTGAATGATTTAATTCAGGTATCATTAATTTTCTTTAAACGAGTGATGCTAATTTTTTTGTCCAGTCTTATGGAAGATCTAAATATGAAATGGAAAATGTGACAGTGTACAGAATGTGGTAAAATCACAGGAGTACAATGTAGTAGTTCATGGTTAAGTTTTGACCCACTTAGTCTGATGGGAGAATTCCATTGTTTATTTAAATATAATTTTAGTCAACTCTTAAAATTGGTGATTATAAAGAGCATCTTGTCAGTTTCTTCTCGCATATTGACCGCATGACAGGCTGTATGAATATGGAAGAAATGTGTAGCAGTTGGCCAAGATAACATAAGACAATAAATTATTACAATTCTACATTTATAGTTGTTATATTGTACACAACGTACAAGCAACATGGTGTTTCAGGATGGCTGCCAAGTTGGAAGCGTAATCTTCCAGCTTGTGCCAAAGAGATACGTGCAGGTAATATTTAAAGTTGTACTTAAAAATTTGGAATCATTTTAAATTAAAGTTCTCTTACATGTTAATTAACAATTTCAGGGATCTAACTCGAAGCCTGCTACATGTAATATCCTGATACTGATATTTTTCTGCAACTAATTTTCTTGCACAACTTGAAGGAATGTTCAGGCATAAAAGAGCTAATCATAGGCAACAATGCTGCACCATTGAAAACTGGTGAAAGCATTATTTTCTTTTGTCACACATTCCAGGAAGTTGTTGTTTATATATTTGCAAGTTCCATGCTTAATAATTGATATCTGTCCCTGTGATGTGTAATATATCAGCTACAGTGTAACATGTCAGTTGCACAGTTACAATACACTTTCTTATTGAGAAATGTAGCAACATGCTGATCATCTTACTGTCTTTAGCAAACCTCTTTTTGTTGGTGTTTTATACCTCTTCTTAAACTCCCCCTCCCGCACCCCCCACCCCCCGCCCCTCCCACACCGCCCACACACACACGCATACACACAGACAGGGAGAGAGAGATTAATTTTAAACATTCAGAAAATCTTATATGGTGTGGAAAACGTTGTCAAGCAGATACTATTTCAATTTGTGTTTGACGTTAATTTTATCGTCTATTGACTTCTTTCCATCACTGGGTAGGTGTTCAAAGGTTTTTGTGGTTGAAATCCTCACTCCATTCTGTGCCATACTAAGGCTGCTGCTTCTGTTATTTTATGTATGAATGTTACTTGTGCTTTCAAACTGTGAATGGTTGTTGACAGACGTAAATGCTTTCTCCCAATTGGATATATTATAAGACTAGTATCATCTGCAAAAAGTACAAATTCTGTGTGATGAATGTTAACATATATAAGAAAATGAAAATTGATTCCTTGTGTGATCTCTCCCCAGTCACTGAAATTTTCTCTCCTTCCAACATTGTTTGAATTGTTCAGCACAACATTTTGTATTCTGTTTGTTAGGTATGATTCAAACCAGTTGCGTGTAAAACCATAAATTCCACAAAATTTAAGTTTTTAAAGTGAGTAATATGACCCATGCAATTGACCACCTTGGAAAGGTCACAAAAAATATCAAATGGTGATTTTTATCATTTAAGTTTCATGCAGCCCTTCTGGAATCCAAACAGTAAAGTGCTAAGTAATTTGTCTCTACTTAATGAGAAGCTACTTGTGAGAACATAACTTTTTCATATCATTGAAAACGGACATCAGTAAGGAAATTGGCCAATAATTATATTTTTTTAGAACTTTCACAATTCTATTACCTTCTGTAAAGGGGGTTGGTACTAATTCTAGTTGCTAAAATTTTTGTGCACTGACATTTGTAGTATATTCTCTTCCTTCTTCGAATGAACCATTTAATCCTATTTTTGCTGCTACAGATGGAAAATGATTGTTAAGAGTATCTGCAACTTGTGCATTATCTCACACAATATTTTCATTGAGTTTAATTTTGATGATATCTTGTGCACAGATTGGTTGTCCTCTCACCTGTTTCACAGTATCCCACATAGTTTTAATCTTATTATCTGCAGTATTAATGTACATAATGGTATGCATATCTCTGGTCATTTTAATGACTTTTCTTAAAATGGTACCATAATTTTTGTAGAACGCAAGTAATGTCAGATCTTTACTTGGTCTAACTAACTAACTAACTTATAAAGTTACCTTTTCCTTTTACATGATACTTTAATCCTTTCAGTTATCCATATGCTTCTAGACCCTGCTGTACACAAGAACTGCTCGTGTCAATATTTTTTATCCAACTTCTACACATGTTGCAGCTATTTCTTTTTCCCTGTTAATTCAGCACAAAAATAATGCTAGTCTATAACTGCTGATATTTAACTTCGTTGTAAATAATCCACTGCAATTCAAAAGGAACAGTGCTTCACCTAATTACAGTACCAGAAAGAAAAAGGACCTTCATTACTCCACTTTAAGGCTTCCTTTAGCACAAAAAAGGGTGCACAATGCTGCAACTAAAATTTTTGATAATCTACACTGTGATATAAAATCTCTGACAAATGCTAAGTAAAATTTGAAAACAAACTGTAAAAGTTTCTCCATGACACCACCTTCTATTCCACAGAAAAATTTCTATTATTATAATGTGTTAAATATGGTGGGTAGGATTTATGAACTCACATCTGTATATTTTAGATAAAAATAAATAACTTATAAATGTTCAGCATGTAGCCTTATTTACAAATTAATGCTCTATGTGAATGTGTAATGACTGACTCCACCCCTGTGGTTACATGACATTCAGAGAGGCATAGAGCATGTATCAGTTCAGAATTTTCCACATCTTCTAGACATACAAGAAGCTTTCCAACCCTCTAATTTCTGATGAACCAGACTAATTTTACTTTTCTGGGAAATGTTACATATATTATGCTCATGTTATGTTTCTAATTTTTTTTTTTGCCAAGACTGACAGTCTATAATGTGACTCTAACATAAAAAGTGCCCTTCTGACTCCATTAATAATTGGAATTTTACCTACAATCTTGTATCACCTCCCCCCACTCCAGTAAGTACACATACTGCAAGATGCTCAGCTAATCTGTCTTTCCCCTACCTATTCAGGTTTTGGCCATGATCACTGCTAAACCTCCAGAAATACTGCCCAAGTGTGTGCTGTTGCTGCTTTTATTTCATCCAGGTCACCTCTAATACCAGAAGGTTTCAGACAGGTCATGTAACAAAGATTTTTAACTGCAAAACATTTCCAGTGGCAGACATGCACTCTGACTACAATTTATTGCTTATGAACTGCAGATTAAAATGGAATAAATTGCAGAAAGGTAAGAAATTTTTGTTATGCCTCTAAGAGATGATAGAATCAGATGTTTAGAGTTCAAAGGGAGAATTAGGCAACTGTTTTCTGAAACTAGGGAATGGGATACAATGTAAGATGCAGGGGCAGCCTTGAAAGATGAAATAATGAAGGCAGCTGTGGAGCAAGAAGGCAAGGAGACAAGGCCCAGTAAAAATCATTGGATAACACACGAGATAATGAATTTAATCAATAAAAGGAGAAAATGCAAAAACACAGTAAATGAAGAGGCAAAAAAGGGAATATGTCTATAAAATAAGATTCACAGAAAGTGCGAAATGGCAAAGTATAAATGGCTAGAGGAGAAGTGCAAAGCTATAGAGTCACAGTATAGAAATGATAGATACCTCCTATAAGTAAATTAAAGAGATCTTTGTGTAAAAGAGAAACAGTTGTTTGAATATTAAGAGCTCTGGCTGTAAGCCGCCACTAAGCAAAGAAGGAGAGGCTGAAAACTGGAAGAAATGTACAGGATGATCCTGCTAAGCTGTTCACCTCAAATATTTCCACATTCTGTTTTTACCCAGATTAATTGTGAGAAAGTCCTCACTAAACAACGTACAGTCTGTTTTCATAGCTATATTAATTACAGAGATATCAATTTCAACTACACTTTTTCAGATTGAACTATAATAATTTATGTTCTGGTATCATACTTGTAAAACAGATGAAGTCATTGCAATTTCACTCTTCAAAATCTGACTACTAGTTTTGGAGTAACTGCAGTACTTAGAACTTGGGATTTAACTGTTTTGAACCTGAAACCAATTACTGTCTTGCTTCATCAGCTTAGATTAGGTTAGGTTTTCATTACATGCTGAGGAGGTCCTCGTGGATGTGGAACATGTCAATTTATTTATTTTTTTAATTTTTTTAAATCTGAAGTAACAATACTAATAGTATAAATATATACAATACATCATTTGTTTCTATTAAAAAATTTGTCAATTGAGTAGGAGTTGGCCACTAGTAAGTCTTTCAGGCTCCTTTTAAACTGATCTTTATTTGTAACTACGTTTTTTATGTTTGCTGGCAAATTATTGAAGATGAGTGTTCCTGAGTAGTGGACCCCTTTTTGAACTAAAGAAAGTACTTTTAAGTCCTTGTGCAGATCATTTTTGTTCCTGGTATTGTATGTATGAACTGAGCTGTTTGTTGGAACAAGAGATATATTATTTAGGACAAATTTCATGAAGGAGTAAATATACTGAGAGGCAGTAGTTAGTATACAGAGTTCTTTGAAGAGGTTTCTACAGGACGTCCGTGAATTTACTCCACAAATAATCCGCATTACACACTTTTGGACTCTGAAAACTTTTGTTTGACTTGAAGAGTTACCCCAAAATATTATACCAAATGACATTATGGAATGAAAGTAGGCAAAGTATGCAAGCTTTTTCATTTTTATATCACCTATCTGCTAACACTTGGATTGCAAATACAGATTTGTTAAGGCATTTCTGCAGTTCTGTGGTGTGCTCCTCCCAACTGAATTTATTATCAAGTTGTAATCCCAGGAATTTAAGACTGTAAACCTCTTCTATCTGTTCTTCTTCATACTGTATGCATATGCTGGAAGGAAACCTCTTACAGGTTCTGAACTGCATATAGTGAGTCTTTTTGAAGTTCATTGTCAGTGAGTTGGCTTTAAACCATTTATTAATATCCATGAAAATATCATTAGCAGATATTTCTAGAACTACACTCGACATACTATTTATTGCAGGACTTCTGTCATCTGCAAACAAAACGAACTCTGCTTCTGGCAGTGTAACTGATGAGAGATCATTAATGTACACAAGGAAAAGCAATGGCTCTAAGATGGATCCTTGTGGGACACCACATGTAATTTCTTCCCATACTGATGATGACTGATGACTTAATTCGCTAGTCCCTTGCACTGACACTCTTTGTTTCCTGTTAGCGAGGTATGACTTGAACCATTTTGCAGCACTGCCTGTGACACCATAGAATTGTAATTTATTTAAAAGGATGTAATGGTTCACACAATCAAATGCCTTTGACAAATCACAGAAAATACCTGCTGCTTGTAACTTGTTATTTAATGAATTAAGTACATTTTCATTGTAGGTGTAAATAGCCTTCTCGATATCGGAACCCTTCAGAAATCCAAACTGTGTTCTTGATAATGTGTTATTTGTGGTCAGATGGTTGAGAAGCTGCCTGTACATTACTTTTTCTAAAATTTGCTGGCAAAAGTGAAATCAGTCTGTAGTTCGGTGGTATCTCTTTATCCCCTTTCTTGAATATAGGCTTAACATCTGCAAATTTTAGCCAGTCAGGAAATATCCCAGTTTTAATTGACTGGTTACACAAGTAACAGAATTGTACTAAACTCACAAGAACATGCCTTAATTAACTTTGCTTTTCATCGTAACCACTAGAATGCTATGTTTTTAAAGATTTTATTATGGACGTTATTTCTTTTGGTGAAGTGAGTGACATATTCATGTACCTGAGTCAGCAGCTCGTGGTCGTGTGGTAGCGTTCTCACTTCCCGCACCTGGGTTCCCGGGTTTGATTCCCGGCGGGGTCAGGGATTTTCTTCCCCTCGTGATGACTGGGTGTTGTGTGATGTCCTTAGATTAGTTAAGTTTACGTAGTTTTAAGTTCTAGGGGACTGATGACCATAGATGTTAAGTCCCATAGTGCTCAGAGCCATTTGACCCATGTAGCTGAAGCTATTTGTAAAGGCTAGTTTCAGATATTCAAGGGCATTATTTACTGATCCTGACAATCCCATTCTATCAGTAATGGATATAAAGTACTTGTTAAATAGATTTGCCACACAGTGCCCATCAGTTACTAATGTGTCATCTACCCTTAATGCTGTTTGCTCCTGTTCCTTTCTGGTTCTACCAGTCTCCTCTTTCACTATAGGTCATATTGTTTTTATTTTGTTCCCTGACATTACTATCTTCTTCTCTTACTGCATTTGTTTAGATGTCTGAATTATTTTTTTTTTTAATATTTTACAGTATTCCTTGTATTTAACTAAATCATCAGCATTGGAGCTATTCTTGGTCGACAGATACATTTTCCTTTTTGTCTTACAGGAAATCTTTATTCCTTGTGTAATCCATGGTTTTATAATAGACTTCTGTTTAAATTGAGTAACTTTTAGAGGAAAACAGTTTTCAAACATGATACTGACATTGTTCATGAATGTGTTATATTTTTCATTCATGTCATGAGCACTATAAACATCTTTCCAGTTCATATCTTTGAGCAGTTTTCTAACACACTCAATTTTTGGTTGATTGACTACTCTCCTGTACTCAGATTTAGCAGTCTTGATAATCTGCTTAGATTTACGTCTAAAACAAGGAGCTGCATGTCATGATCTGATAGTCCATTTATTACAGGTTTTATGATATGATTTTGTTTTTGTGTGTCAGTACTGAGTGTCTTTGGATTGCCCTTTGTCCAATTTTTCAAGCATCAATCCATTCTTGTTGTATTTTTGGGCCTCTATCAGGGAATGTGGCACCCAGCAGGCCCATCTGTTGGTTAGGTCTGAATGATCATGAATAATGGTCCGTGCCACAGACGATCCAACATTTAGAGTCCCTTGAATGTCACAAAAAATGAGATGGGGATCATCTTCGATAATTTTCCTCGCAACATCAATGTTTTCTTGGGCCCCTGCCATTGCTGGACGATGGGAACAAAGTTTATCTTCAAGAAACTCCCGACGCCTTGAAAATTCATTAAACCAGTTTCCAATGGTGGCCTTAAAAGGTAAAGACTCATCAAAAACACATACCAGAGAAGGTTGGTATTGTTCTACATTTAACTTCTTTTTGTAGTCATTGTACAAAAACAGTGGCATGACAAATCCATCTTGCACTGTTTGACTCAGCACTGCCTGCATCTTTGCTCATTGTTTGCAGCATAGTTTGAAATCCAGTGATGTGGAAATCATTGCATGCAAACTCAAGGGTCGAAAAACAAAGCTCTTTCAAACTGAAATAATCCTGTTCTCATCAGGTTTCTGGTTTAAGAGCTCCTAAAAACTTTCAGCTCAGCACTTGTATTGGAAACTGTGATTATTCCTTTCTTCATTGAGGAAACCTTAAGATGTAAAAGATAAACATATCTTACTGCAGTGCTACAGGCTCTCCTAGGGGAAGTACCACTTGAAATATAAAGATGTACGTGAAACCAGTACGATGGGTGCCTGGATCACTACTTGTTTGTGCCCAGGCAAATGCTCAGTTAACTCTTTCCTGGTTGCTTGATAGCACTTGAACTCATAGTACCCTGGGGGATTTTCTCTGCTCGGCAACTGGGTGTTTGTGTTGTCCCCATCATTTCATAATTATTCATGAAATTGGCTAGATTGGACTGTGAATGGATGGGGAATGTGTACGGGCACTGATGACCGTGCAGTTGAGCACCCTACAAACCAAACAACAACAACATGATCATGATCATCATCATCATCATCATCATCATCATCATCGTCATCATCATGGTAGCCTGGGTTGATATGCCACTGAACTTTTCACTCCAGATTAAATTCAAAGCAAATGTGTGTTGCTGTAGACAGTTGGCAGTTTAAACACTTGATAACAGAAATGAAAATATAAGAAAGTGCTTCTGACCATATTCTCTTCCCCCCCCCCCCCTCTCTCTCTCTCTCTCTCTCTCTCTCTCTCTCTCTCTCTCTCTCTCTCTCTCTCTCTCTCTCTCTCTCTCTCCCCCTCCCTCTCTCTCTCTCTCTCTCTCTCTCTCTCTCTCTCTCTCCCTCCCTCCCTCCCTCTCTCTCTCTCCCTCCCTCCCTCTCTCTCTCCCTCTCTCTCTCTCTCTCTCTCCCTCTCCCTCTCCCCCCCTCTCTCCCCCCCTCTCTCCCTCTCTCCCCCCCTCTCTCCCCCCCGCCCTTCTTGACATTTGACTGAGTTCAACTTCCATCGAACATTAAAGCGGGCTATGAGATAATTTCAGTTCGCCCTTACATCCACAACCCTATGTGTTGCTATCAGTGTCAGCGGTTTAATCATACCAGCCAGTTGTGTTCCAATCCAGCCAAACGCGTTACATGTGGCAAGAATGCCCATGAGGTTGCTTTTTCACCTTCATCCCCTCGTTGTATCAATTGTATGGGTGACCACACTTCTTCCTCTAGAGATTGCCCCATTTTCAAAGAAAACGGTTTATTCAGGAAATCAGAGTGCTGCTTGTCAGTTATTCACCAGTCGACAGCCCACTGTGCCTGCAGCAGATGAATATAGCACTGTCATTGCATCTCCTCAGCCTGCTAAGGAGCCGGCCACACAGACTTGTGACCTTTAATGCCACAATCGCCAGATCGGCCAGCGCAAAGATCGCCTGTTCAACTTCCCCACTATCACCTGCTCACTCTACGGCTCACTCTTCATCAGCTTCTGCTAAATCACGAGCCCCAAAATCAGGGACTAACAAAAAAAGAGTCTACTCGTGAAGATTTTTTTATGTACCCCGACTTCTCAACCATCGATTCCTCCCTCATTTCAATGTCCTGTTTCCAAGAAGGACGACAAGAAACCAAGTTCCTCTCCTTCTCCGCCATGGCGTGTCTCATCTATAGTGCCACCTTGCGGTAATCGACCTCGGGTGTCTTCCGTGTCCCCAAGGCACACTGCTGGTGGCCGATCAGCCGGCCGATCAATGGTGGCAAGAGCTGCCCCTGACCAAGCTATGGATTAGGATCTCCTGCCTTTGGCTGAATGCCGTTCCACACTGACGGCCGGCGGCTCTCATCAATCGTTAAGTTGATAGCAACTGTGGTACGATTCTTCCCTTTTCTGTCCACACTATGTCAATTATCCAGTGGTATATGTCTGGCATTAGAGCCAATCGGGATGAATTGTTGATTCTCTTACAATCCTACTCGCAAGTCATCGTCTGTCTTCAGGAAACAAAGCTGCATCCCCACGATCCCTTTTTTTTTCCCCTTCCTCATTTTCAGTCCATCCGGTTTGATCTCCCCTCTGTTGATGGCATTCCAGCACATGGGGGACTTGGGATTCTTCTCCATGATACTGTCCATTATCACCCAATCCCCTTAAACAGTTGCTTGCAAGCTGTTGCTGTCCGTCTTTCCCTTTCTGGATACACCTTCTCTGTTTGTACCGTATACATTCCATCATCCACACCAATGGCAAGAGCTGATCTCCTTCATCTTCTTGGTCAGCTCCTGTCCCCCTATTTGCTTGTTGGGGACTTTCAGTGCCGACCTCCACTTTGGGGATCTCCTCGTCCTTGTCCATGAGGCTCCCTATTGATTGAAGTCTTCCACCAAGCGGATCTTGTTTGCCTCAACACTGGGGAACATACATTTTTGTCTGCCTCCATGACAAATTTCTATCATTTGGACCTTTCGGTCGGTGCTATATCTCTGATGTCGATCTGTTTTAGAATTTTAGAACATGTTTTTTGCTCGAGTACCATGTCGTTTTTGGAAACCCAGAATCTACTCTGTAGGAATCAACATGGATTCCGGAAACAGCGATCGTGTGAGACCCAACTCGCTTTATTTGTTCATGAGACCCAGAAAATATTATATACAGGCTCCCAGGTAGATGCTATTTTCCTGGACTTCCGGAAGGCGTTCGATACAGTTCTGCACTGTCGCCTGATAAACAAAGTAAGAGCCTACGGAATATTAGACCAACTGTGTGGCTGGATTGAGGAGTTTTTAGCAAACAGAACACAGCATGTTCTCAATGGAGAGATCTACAGACGTTAAAGTAACCTGTGGCATGCCACAGGGGTGTGTTATGGGACCACTGCTTTTCACAATACATATAAATGACCTAGTAGATAGTGTCGGAAGTCCCATGCGGCTTTTCGCGGATGATGCTGTAGTATACAGAGAAGTTGCAGCATTAGAAAATTGTAGCGAAATGCAGGAAGATCTGTAGCAGATAGGCACTTGGTGCAGGGAGTGGCAACTGACCCTTAACATAGACAAATGTAATGTATTGCGAATACATAGAAAGAAGGATCCTTTATTGTATGATTATATGGTAGCGGAACAAACACTGGTAGCAGTTACTTCTGTAAAATATCTGGGGGTATGCGTACGGAATGATTTGAAGTAGAATGATCATATAAAATTAATTGTTGGTAAGGCGGGTACCAGGTTGAGATTCATTGGGAGAGCCCTTAGAAAATGTAGTCCATCAACAAAGGAGGTGGCTTACAAAACACTTGTTCGACCTATACTTGAGTATTGCTCATCAGTGTGGGATCCGTACCAGATCGGGTTGACGGAAGAGATAGAGAAGATCCAAAGAAGAGCGGCGCGTTTCGTCACAGGGTTATTTGGTAACTATGATAGCGTTACTAAGATGTTTAGCAAACTCAAGTGGCAGACTCTGCAAGAGAGGCGCTCTGCATTGCGGTGTAGCTTGCTCGCCAGGTTTCGAGAGGGTGCGTTTCTGGAAGAGGTATCGAATATATTGCTTCCCCCTACTTATACCTCCCGAGGAGATCACGAATGTAAAATTAGAGAGATTCGAGCGCGCACGGAGGCCTTCCGACAATCGTTCTTCCCGCGAACCATATGCGACTGGAATAGAAAAGGGAGGTAATGACAGTGGCACGTAAAGTGCCCTCCACCACACATTGTTGGGTGGCTTGCAGAGTATAAATGTAGATGTAGATGTACTGTTCAGCTAGCTCAGGACTTTGAATGTTCACTCTTGCTGATACACACTCGAGTGACCATTTTCCATGGGTCATTCAAATGCAGTCTCAACTGCTCGAGACGCTGGAAGTTTGCCTGAACCGATTGGACACTTTTTTCAGTCTCTAGCGACATTCAGTGGTGGTAACTTTCCTAGTGTTGATGATCAGGTCACTCATGTTATAGAAGTTGTTCTTACAGCCGCGGAACAGTCAACAGCTCACACCTCCAATTTTCCCTGGTGCCCCCTGGTTCTTTGCTGGAACGAGGCGTGCCGTGACGCAATACGTGAGTGGTGACGTGCTCTTTGCGTTTTCCGCCACCATCCTACTTTGGCCAACTGTATCCACTATAAGCAGTTACATGCGCGATGCCGCCACGTCATCCGTGATAGCAAGAAGGCAAACTGGGACTACTTTACTATCTCTTTTAACACCTTCACTCCCTCCTTAGAAGTTTGGAGCCGAATTCAACGGTTATCTGACACGCCTAGTTTTTCCATGATCTCTGGGCTCACTGTCGCACGTGATACCTTAGTCGAGCCTGTCACAATTTCTAACTCATTGGGTCAACACTTTGCTGAGATTTTTGAGTTCTTCAAATTACCTGCCAGCCTTTATCTCGAAGAAATGTGCAGCGGAAGTGCGATTTTTTGCTTTCTCCTCTCAAAATAGCGAAAGCTATAATACCATTTTCAACATGCGGGAACTCCAACACGCACTCTCTTCTCCTCGCTCTTCCGCCCCAGGACCAGATGGCACCATAGTCTCCCGTTATCTCCTTCACCATTATAATTGAATTTGGAATGACAGTACTTTTCCCAGAAGATGGTTGGAAGCTATCGTCATTCCTGTTCCGAAACCTGGAAAGGACAAACATCTCCCCTCTAGCTATCGCCCAATTTCTCTCATGAGTAGTGTATGTAAGGTTTTGGAGTGTATGGCGAATTGCCGTTTAGCCTGGTGGCTGAAGTCCTGAAGCCTTTTAACACCTGCCGAATGCGGTTTCTGAAAGCATCGTTCTGCCATTGACCATCTTATTGCTCTCTCCACATATATCATGAACAATTTTCTCAGGAAACGCCAAATGGTAGTAATATTTTTTGATCTGGAGAGAGCATACGATACCTGCTGAAGGACTGGCATCCTCTGTACACTGTTCTTTTGGGGCTTTCGAGGTCAGCTGCCCCTTTTTATTTGTGAATTTATGGCAGAGCGCACATTTAAAGTGCGGGTGAACACTACTCAAGAAAACGGGGTACTCCAGGGCTCTGTTCTAAGTGTTGTACTGTTTGCCATCGCCATAAATCCAATTATGGATTGCCTCCTTCCCAATGTCTTGGGCTCCCTCTTTGTGGACGATTTTGTGATCTACTACAGCTCTCAACGGACCAGCCCTCTTGAACATCATCTTCAAGGATGTCTCGATCGCCTCCACTCTTGGAGCATCGAAACCGACTTCCGCTTTTCTCGCAGTAAGACCGTTTGTGTCAATTTTTGGCATCGTATGGAGTTTCTTCCACCTTCCCTACATCTACATCCTATTGACCTTCGGTTTGCGGACATCGCTAGATTCTTGGGTCTTATGTTTGACAGAAAACTGTACTGGTCCTCCCACATTTCCTATCTTTCGGCTCGCTGTCTGCGATCCATCAACACCCTCCGTGTTCTGAATGGTACCTCCTGGGGAGCAGACCGAGTGATCCTTCTCCGCCTCTGTCGCGCCTTAGTGCACTCGAAATTGGACTATAGAAGCATAGTTTACTCCTCTGCTCAGCCATCTATTCTTCGGTGTCTCGACTCTGTCCAACACCGTGGATTGCGTTTAGAGTCTGGAGCTTTTTACACCAGCCCTGTGGAAAGCCATTATGCTGAGACTGCTGAACCTCCGCTGTCCAATCGGCGAGCTGTCCTTCTGAGTTGTTATGCTAGCCATCTGTCT
The DNA here is from genome assembly GCF_023897955.1 of Schistocerca gregaria. NCBI lineage: Eukaryota > Metazoa > Arthropoda > Insecta > Orthoptera > Acrididae > Schistocerca > Schistocerca gregaria. The sequence continues at coordinate 853,663,699 of NC_064931.1, read as the reverse complement.
TCCATGCCTTCTAATCCGGCCCGTGACTTCTTCTTTTTTTCCCCCTCTCCAACGCCTCCTTGGATTTAGGGTATAATATATAATACCACCGGGAGTCCTCTTCCGTCAACTGCTACGTTCTCTTTCTTTCCACTTTCTTTAAACTGTGAGTGTGGCGCCACCTTGGCTCTGTCCCAGACCTGACGGCTCTGTGACTTTGTCAGCTTCCCAAGGATGGTACCCCCTTCTCTCGTTTATTGTCGGGCATTTGCTGCTCTATGCACACAAATGAAGAATGCCACATTTATTTACACTGACTCCTCAAAAACATCATTTGGTGTTGGGAGTGCCTATATTGTTGGCGACACCCCTAATTGATTTCGGCTTCCTGACCAGTGTTCGGGTTTTACTGCGGAACTTTATGCTGTTCTCCAGGCTGTCCAATACATCAGTCGCCATCAGCACATGCAGTATATTATATGCTCAGATTCGCTCAGCTCTCTCCTCAGTCTCAAAGATCTTTACCCTGTCCACCCTCTGGTCCACCAGATTCCGCACTGCCTCCACTTGGGGGGCGTCTCTGTGGCATTCCTCTGGATCCCAGGACACATTGGTATCTGTGGAAACGAGGCGGCCAATATAGGCTGCAAACTCTCCTCTTCAGCCTGCTGTTTGCATGGTTCCCTTCGCCAATCTGTAGTGTGTTTTGTGTCGTCGTGTTGCTCTTTTATGGCACACACATTGGTGTACACTCCCCAATAATAAATTGCGGACATGAAAGTTCTTCCCTGTGCTTGGACCTCTTCCTCCCGAACTCGTCATCGGGAGGAGGTAATTTTAACTAGACTCCAGATAGGGCACTGTCTTTTTAGCCATTGACATCTTTTGAAGTGCGATCCTCCCCCGCTTTGTCCCCACTGCTCTCAACTGTGTACGGTGAGACATCTCTTACTTCAGTGTCAGTGAGATGACGTCGGTCATTTGAAGCTCTTTTTGGGGAAAACAACCCCCCTTCTATAGTGGTTTTCTCAGCTTTCTTTCTACTTTTTAGTTTCCCCACTCTTTGAGTTTCGCTCCGATTGCTGCTGATTTGGAAATCAGCAGCAATCGGAGCAATGACTGATGACTGTAGCAGTTTTGCCCTAAAACCATGACAAAAAAAAAAGGGTTTCCAAATTTCAAGTTGGTGTGATGAATGGCAAAAATGTAAGTTCATGTGCAGTTCGTGTACAGCATTAGTAGGCGTTGCTTGACAGCCACATTGATTAAATATTTATGTGTAACGTTGCAAAGTGCTATGAAATGGAATGAGCACATCAGATTGGTGGTAGGGAAAGTGTATACTTGACTTAGTTTTATTGGGCGCATTTTGCGAAAGTGTACCTCATCCATAAAGGAGATAGTGTATAGAACGTTAGTGCAACCAATTCTTGAGTTATGGTCATGTGTTTGGGATCCCCACCAGGTCAGATTAAAGAGAGACATTGAAGCAATTCAGAGGATACTGCTAGACTTGTTACCAGTATGTTCGTTCAGCATGCAAATATTATGGAGATGCCCGGGGAACTGAAATGGGAATCCATAGAGGGAAGACGGCACTCTTTACGCAAGGCACTGGTGCAGAAATTTAGAGAACCAGCATTTGAGGCTGGCTGCAGAATGATTCTAGTGCTTCAAATGTACATTTTCTGTATGGACCACAAATATAAAATGCAAGGAATTTGAGCTCAAATGGAGGTTTTCGACAGTCATCCCCCCCACCCCCCCACCCCTTTTCCTGTATTTGCGACTGGAATAGGAAAGGAAATGACTAGTAGTGATACATTTTATCCTCTGCCGTACACCATACGGTGGCTTGCGGAGTATGTTTGTAGATGTACTTTCCAAAGCTGTCAATTGCTGACGGGTATGAACATTAAAAGACAGTCAGTTCAATAAATTATGGTTGCTAAGGTAATTTGAATCCATGTTCCTCATGAATAAGTTTCCAGTACCTGAATCCTATATAGAGCATAGCAGTTATTTTGTTGAAAGCGAAAAGATATACATTGTTTTTTTTTTTTTTAATTCTAGCATGGAAACAGGAAAACATGTCTTTTTACATCAATACACAAAAACTTAATTTTATGAATCTCTTTGTATGCAATCTGAGCATTTTGTGAAATCTGTGGACTCACATATAAATAAATAGTGACCCATTGACAAAGGTGGAACAGTTTTATTATTAAGAATGATAACCAAAGAAATAGAAGAGATTTTCTGAAACGTCTGGTCCACTGGTATGCTAGAAATACACGTGCAGAGTTATTTTGGTTCTCCTCAACATTTATTGAAATGGCCCTTATACATTGCTATGTCAAAAAATGCTGTGTATGAAAACTGTAAAAAGAATCTGCAGGCATGTTGTCAGCAACAGAATTTTCACAGCAGTCACCAATGATGTGATGTCATTGGAGCTGAATCTCTGTATAGAACTACCACTATGCACATTTTTTTATTGAATTGGAGCTGACTGCACATTTGTTTCATATCCATCAATTTGGGATTTCGAAACACCACTTACACATTCCTGATTATGAGAAAGCTTCATGAAATGAAAAAAATAGACATTATTTATGTAACATATACAGTATATGTGCCCACAAATAAAAAAAGGCACTCAATGCATCAGGCATTACTGGAAATGACTTTTGATTGATTTTTTTAATCCAAATAATAACATACCATTGCTATTTGCTGGGAAGCGGAACTACTGCCTCAACCACAAAATGTTGCTGCTGATTGCTGCAGCCATAGGAACTAAGAATGATGGTAAATCAGTGAGATAATGCACCCAATGTAAGACGATCAAATTGACCACAGACTTGTACTGTGTTAACTACTGCAGCAAATTGCTTACACTGAGATTGAAAATTCTTCTTTTTTGGCATATGTTATGTGCTATAACAGTATTGCCACGTTGGCTATCAGCTGCACATCAGTTAATTGTGAACTGTAGGGAGAAGGTTGCCCAGCTTGAACAGAATGCAGTTTTGCCTGCTACAGCTGTATACAGCTGAATGGGGGGCTGGGCAGTGCCAGATGAAGTGTTATGTTTATACATCGCATTACTCAAAGACTGCAAGTGAAATGGCAGTTTGTTGTGCCACTTTGGTAATGACAGACAGTACACTTGTCATGTTGAGAGCTGTGGAGGGACTGTGTCACAAGGTGTGAAGTGTCAAGTAACAGATAATTCTAATCATATTGTACTTACGGTAAGTGATCCTTAATGATCAAATTGAAAGTTTATTATAAATGTAGAATATCTTTCTCTTAAACATTCTACAATGCTTTGGGTATTTAACATGCTGTTAGAAATCTACATTCTTGACTGTCAATAATTACACAGGAATAGATCTCGTGATACAACAACCTTGCTGCCCACCACCCATTGCCATTTGCCTTTCTGTAAATAAACACCATGTCAGCAAGGTCTTGATTTGAACACGGAACCGTTGGGTACAACACTTTCGCACATCCACAGCAAGGTGAGTCACCAAGAGAAGTGAATGGGACACAACATTATAAATACTTTGGCAAGACAGGGCACCAGAGCATGCCGTATGAGGAACAGTACCACCCTGTAAGAGGAAACCATGCATACTGAAATGTGGCTGCATGGTGTATTAGGCCATAATCATTAGACGTTTTTTTGTTCTGTATCCTCTCATCGATCAATCCCTAGAGTCTGCACAGGGTGGGAAAAATCGCCCTGTATATGTGAATAAGTAGCCGGAATAGCAAATAAGGAAGCTGTGGTGGGTGTAACCAGTACTATGGGTGTGGTACATATGTTCTGTCACTGTGGTTTTATTTATACATTGATCATCCAGAATAATATTCAAAACCTACCAAATAGCTGGTACGTCCATCTTTGGCACAGATGACAGCTGTGTTGCATCATGGCTGTGAGATCTTGGTAGGTCACTGGAGGGAGTTGGCACCACATCTGTATACACAAATCACGTAATTACATAAGTGCCGGGGAAGGGGAGGGGGGGGGGGGATGGACAGTGAGCTCTGACACTAGGCTCAATGTCATCTCAGATGTGATCAATCACGTTCAGATCTGGTGAGTTGGTGGGGGGGGGGGGGGGGGGGGAGACCAGCACATCAATTGGAACTGGCCACTGTGTTCCTCAAAATACCCTGTCACACTCCTGGCCTTGTGATGTGGCGCATTATCTTGTAGAAAAATGCCACTGCCAATGGAAAACATGAGATGAAGGGGTGTACGTGTCTGCAACCAGTGTACTGCACTGGACCCATGGATGCCTGTGTGAATGTTTCCCAGAGCATACTGGAGCCGCTGCCACCTTGTCTCCGTTCCGCAGTACAGGTGTCGAGGAGCTGTTTCCCAGGAAGATGACTTATTTGCACCCTCCAATCGGCATGATGAATAAGTTATTGGAATTCATTAGACCCTGCAACACTCTGCCACTGCACCAGTGTCCAGCACCAATGGTCACGCACCCATTTCGTACACAGTCGCTGATGTCGTGGTGTTAACATTGGCACATGAGTGTGTCTTCGGCTGCAGGGACCCATCATTAGGAATGTTCGATGCACTTTGTGTTCAGGGACACTTGTACTTTACCCAGCATTAAAGTCTGATGTAAGTTCCGCAACAGTATGTCACCTGTCCTGTTTTACCAGTCCACCCAGACTACAACGTTCGACATCTGTAATGACAGGTGGCCGCAAACTCCATGACGTCTGGATATGGTTTCACTTTGGTTTTGCCATGTGTTGAAAACACTTATAACAGCACTCCTCGTACACCCAACAAGTTGTGCAGTTTCAAAAGAGCTTGTGCTGAGCCTCTGAGCCATCACAATCTGCCCTCAGTCAAAGTCAGATAGATCATGAACCTTCCCCATTCTACACACAGGCAGCAAGCTCACTGATACTACATGCACCATGCATGTGGCTGACTAGCAGTCATTCCTCACCAGATGTAGCTGCTAACACCTAGACAGATTTATATCGACAGTGGATCAGTGGTCATAATGTTCTGGCTGATCAGTGAATATATGCTGTTTCTTCCAGGAAGAGGACTCCACACTGTTTAGTTATTTTGTCATACTACTTTGAGTGCATCACATTTTTCTTGCTTTTACTGGTGGACATTCATGTTTGCTATTTCGAAAGATAGGATTAGCCTGTGTGTAACATATGTAACAAATATTAGTATAGGATGTAATTTGGAGTTGTATGTTGGATTTTGTTCTAGGGGCTGCATACATGTTTTAATATTTCATGCCGACAGAACTTCCTTACCCACAAGACCACTGAAAAACTAATAAAAAAAGGCTGTTTCCACCTTCATTAACCTTTTTGATAATATATGTCTTGGCTTCTTTTAGATTTGCAATTTCAGTACTTGATATTCTATTAATTATGTACATTATGAGTTCTATAAGACAAGCCTCTATGTACTTATTTCTGGAACATGACCAACCCCTAGTAAAATAATATGAAAAAGAGTTTGGAGTTGGCGTCCCCTGTGTTTCTTTTACTGCAAGTTCAGATACCTGTGAGAATTATTTTTAAATAGCTACATATAACTTGAAGAGGTAGTAACTCTTGACATATTTGCAAGAATGGATTCTGAAGCCCCATCTGTAGTTACTAATAGAATGACTATTCCTGATACAGCAAGGGGCATACGGTTTCCTTGTAGTCATTTCATCTACCTGTCATTTGTTTGAGAGCTACATCATTATTACATGACGATGCAATACCTCTCATGTTCAAAAATGATATCTTGCAATAAAGTAAGTTTTCTTTTTCATTTGTGACAAAATTTCTAAGATACATTTCTTTTGTTAAATATCTAGAAAACATTTGTAAAATCATGACGTCCTCTGCACTTTGATTTTGTGTAAATGTTGATTTAGTATTGTAAAAAAAAAATGTTTTTTGTAGAGAGATGATGAATGATTTTGAGCTCCTCATGTGACTACGTTGAACTTGAGCTACGCATTATGGGACAATGATTTACATGTCCTTCACAAAGTAGTAAGAAACCCATTACCCTAGGTGTAATTTTTTTTAACTTCTGGAATTTCTACAATATTTTTTGATTCATTTCATTACCATAAAGCCTCAGCAGAGGAACCTTGCATTTACATGTCAATCGAGACTCCTACTTCTATATTCTTGGCCATGTGTTGGCTGTACATAATGCAACAAGAGGTATTAGTATGATAAATCATGCACTCATATGTTACTCTTTTCTACAATCAGCAACTTTGTATTTAATGGTACTTTCAGGATATAGACTATTTGACTATGAATTAGTAATGTGTAAGCCATCACAGCTTTAATGATCTGTCATTCACTGATTTCAGTCTACTTGCAGTATATGAGCTAAATCAATGAAATTTACGGTTTCTACTGTTATCACCTCCAGAATGTTCTTTCCTTTTTTTAGACTACACGGCTGGGACGATACATCAATGAACTACGAAAGAAGACAACCGACGAAATGCTTGCAAAACGTGCCAAAGGTCTGGTTCGTCAGTGGCGTCACATGATCATGCCGGAGCGACAGAGTCCTGCACATAGAGTGAACGGTGCGAGTGTTGGTGCAAGTGCGTGTGCCAGTGCAGGAGCAAGTCCAGTACAAAGTGGACCTACACCTGGACACGGAGCTAGCCCGGGACCCCATTCACCAGCAGGCTCTCCCGGTCGACCTCCACACCATGCAGACTCTGTACCAAGGACCATTGCCGCCAACAAGCGGCTCCGAAAAGATGACTCGGACGAAGGTCAGCCTCCAGCTAAAGTCGCACGACAAGTGAATGGCGGGCTAGAAACAGACAATCCTATAGAAAGTGTCCCTGCCGTTAAAGGCTCGGCGACGACTGGTAGGCGTCGCCGTGCTCACCGTTCAACTAACTGTCATAATGACGACATAGTCAAAAAGAAATTGGCTTCGGCAGCTCGAGCACTGCGTGTGAAAACTACTCAGGAACTGCTGGCCGGTCTGAGTTCTTGCACCAGCAGTGGATCATACACGCCTTCGAGTACAACTCCGGAGCCAAAACCGGTATCTCCTGCATTGCACGCACGGGCGTCTCCGGCAGTACGGCAGCCCATGTCTCCTGCGGTGAGGCAGCCCGTGTCTCCTGCGGTGAGGCAGCCCGTGTCTCCTGCGGTGAGGCAGCCCGTGTCTCCTGCGGTGAGGCAGCCCGTGTCTCCTGCAGTGAGGCAGCCCGTGTCTCCTGCGGTGAGGCAGCCAGTTTCTCCGGCGGTGAGGCAGCCTGTGTCTCCGGCGGTGAGGCAGCCCGTGTCTCCGGCGGTGAGGCAGCCCGTGTCTCCGGCGGTGAGGCAGCCCGTGTCTCCGGCGGTGAGGCAGCCCGTGTCTCCGGCGGTGAGGCAGCCCGTCTCTCCAGCACTGAGGCAACCTCTGTCTCCTGCAGTTGTGACCCCAGTGTCTCTGGTAGTGCGGAAACCGGTATCGCCTGTAGTGCGGAAACCGCTGTCACCTGTGGTGCGACCTCATCAGCTGCAAGTACATTCTAACACCGCAGGTGTTCCACCCCATGAACCTGTATCTCGTACGCTGTGTACGTCACCTGCCGCATCCGTACCAACTCCCTCCCCGACACCACCACTCAGAGACGATGTCGGTACTGCTGTCATCAGTATGCCATCTGTGAAAACTGCTAGTACACATTTGTCCTCGGTGAAGCGGGTACGCCAGTCTCGAATCGATGCGAGCTCTGTTCCGGCAGCCCAAACTGTAAAACCTCCCCCTCCTGCACCGTCGCCCACTCCCTCACCTTCACTGTCACCAGCTCGCTCAGTGTCGTCACTGCTGAACGCTGTCAGTGATTCCACCAGATCGGGCGATATCTGTGCTCAGATTGCAGAAATAATGTCTAGGCTTCCTCCAATTGATGCCTCTGCAGTGTGTCGAGAGGAGACCTCACCATCTGTCCATTGCGATTACAGAGCAGAAGATCTTCTGGATGGCGAGATAGATGGTGTGACTGGAAATGTGTCTCATGATGGCAAGTTTAGAGAATGGCACGAGTGTGTATCGCGGACGACTGCAGCTGGAGAGTTGCTTCATATACTACCGTATACAATTATAGACTAAGATGATTTGGTTGATTTGGCTGTTATATTGTTGCATGTCACGGATACTGAGTAGTGACGTGTACGGAATATGAAATATGCGCACCTGTGACTGATAACCGTGACTGCGCCATTGGCTGTGGTATGCTAGTCGTCACGCAGACTGGCAAATGGACCGTAATTTTGTGAAACTGCAGCCATGAATTGTGTAATTATGGTGCTGTCTGGGGTCTGAAGGATAGAAATACAACAGCGATATCAGGGATTTGTGCATTTGCCTAGTTATGGTACAGTTTGTGCCGTGGGCACATGGCTTGTGATAATTGACATAAAGGGCATCCCCGTCCTGTATTTGCAACCTCACATTTTCCGTACGCTGGGAAGTCAAGTACCCTATATTTAATTGGATATCGTTGCCAAATGTAGGGTTACTGTTAATATTGTATAGGCTACACTGCCCAATGTTGATTTGTTGTAAGCATCAACTTAATACATATTTACTAGTGAGTCTGATTGTAACTCAGAGTTTTGTACAGTTGCCTGTGCCTTTTACTAGTTGCCTGTCATTCACTGGAGGAATGATTTAGTACTTAGATATATTTATACTTCATTTTTTATTTAATGATATGCTTCAGTTCTTCCAAGTGAATTACTTGCAAGAATCAAGTTTTTGGTAACAGTATTTGAAACGTATAAAGCCAGAATTCATATAGCTACTTAAACTGCATACAACGAGATGAAGAATGCTTACATTTGTCACCTTTCATTATTACCATTAACACCAGCCAGTGATGTTAAAGATACTTAATTATGTAGTTTTTAACATTTATTCAGTCCTCCGTTGTGGAGAAATAAAAGACCTGTTCCAATCAATAAGCAACACCAACAAACCAAGTTTTTGTAATTTGCATGTCAAAAGGTGCCTGCCATTCAATTCTAAACTGAAAGAAAAGTGTTTTCCTTGCATAAACACATGTGGGCTGACAAGCTTGAGCATTTGGAACTCTTTGTTCTGTTATGTGGCAATTTTCTGTTGGAAGACTGTTAGTATGTCATGCCACATCATTGGTGATAATGGTTCATAATATAAAGTTCCTGAGATACTTCCCAGAATTTTGTATCACAAGTTATCAGTGTATTCATTGTCATATAATGAATTCTGCTACATTGATTTAAAAAGATAACTTAAATATCACCTGCCCATAATAGCTACATCATGTTCCTGTTACCTTTTTTTTTTTTTCTCCTTCTTCTTCTTTCTCGTTAGGTTAAATGTGACCATTATGTTAAAGTGCCATCATCCCCGACTCATGTTAGCAAATAAACTTTCAATTGATGCTGTATACTTCCATTTTGTGCAGAAAAGTCTATGTTTTAAATTAATGTCATAAACTGTTAATTTGTGCTAAATTTTGTTGTATGAAAGAAAAAAATCTCAGTTTTACAGTCTCAATATATGGAACAGAATTCTAGGAGGAGGGATTCAAAAAACTTGTTCCAACTCTGTAATGCAGATAGTCCAACAGTTACAAAAGAGTATAAATATGTTGCTTACGTTTTGTTGTTGGAATATTTCTAGCAGGCCAATAATTTTAAACCCATTATGTTGTTGCATTCGTGAGTTAGCCAAAGCTTTAATATCCAACCATGATAATCAAAATGGGCAATATAAAGCAGCTCCTGTGGTTAACGTTGTGCTGAAAATTATGTACTTGTTGAGCTAGCATTACTGTTCTCATGATACTGTGATAAAGATTATTTGTATTTAAACTGTATATAGTAAATAGAAACTTATCAGTTTATGTTATGGAATTGATTAAATATTTTTCTAATGGCAAGATAGCTGTTTTCCTTTACAGTAAATCAGTTTAAATTGTAGCTTAATTTCTTTCAGTTCAACTGAGGTGTCACTGTAGACTCGGCATTTTAGTTATTACATAAGAAATAATTTAAAATTTCTCAGTGACTAGTAATGTAAGACCTACATAACACAGCAGATGTGTGGCCTCCCTCCCCCCTACTTACCACCTCCCTCCACTTCACTTCCTCATTTCTCCCCAGCTATACCTGTTCACTTCAGCACTTCACCCCTCTACTCCACCCTTTCACTCCGCCATTTTATCCCTTCTGTCACTTTTTTACTCCACCACTTCTCACTTTTTGCCCCTTTCACTCCACCACTCCTCATCTTTCCCCCTGCACTCTATCACTTGTAATCCAACCCCCTTCACTCCACCATTTCCCATCTTCTTTCCCTGCTCCACTCCACCACTTCTCACCATCTGCCCTCCTCCTCCCCTCCCCCCCCCCCCCCCCCCCCACTTCACTCCACCACTTCTCACCTTTTGCCCCTGCTTCACTCCACCACTTTCTCACCTTTTGCTCCTGCTTCACTCCACCATTTCCTCACCTTTTGCTGCTGCTTCACTCCACCACTCTGCATCACTGTTCCCCATCTGCCCTCCTTACAATACGACTTCTCTCTCCACTTTTCTCATGTCACTATCTAATTTTTACCCCACTTTTCCCGTGTGCCTCCACGTAGTAGTCTCCCCCCCCCCCCCCCCCCCCCTCTCTCTCTCTCTCTCTCTCTCTCTCTCTCTCTCTCTCTCTCTCTCTCTCTCTCTCTCTCTCATCCTGGGCAGCTTTCTTAATTCAGTTTGGCAGGTCACTGCTTCATGGAACATATGTTTGTAAAATCACTTCTACATCTTGTGATAAATAGTTCCAAGGTACTGATACAAAAGACTGACATTGTATGTTTATATTACAGAAAATTCTGAGAGACATCTCACTTTTTAGATTGTGCCTTAAAACTGGTTGTAAATGATGACATCAGTTTTAGAATATTTGTATTTAACTGTGATAACGTCTGTCTTATTGCTGTATGCTTGACTTTAGAACTGCTGCCACAATTCAGGCACTTCCTATGTTAAAACATTTTTCTTCATATGCCACACTGCTGTATGTAGGTTAAAATGCTAGATTGTGAGTTGTATACAGTTGTACTGTAAAAAAAAAAAAAACAAAAAAAACAGTGTACATTCTATTTGCTAGCAGTTTCTTGTCTGCACTGTTTGATTTTCATAATAATGAATGTATTGAGCATATATTCAGAAGCTGGGTTGAATACTGATATAGGGAAAGTAAAAACAAACATTACCACTTAAGTACAAAGTCAGAATGTAATTCCTTAAAATAGACTGCCAGAATTTTTGCAACAGCAGAGGCATTTGTTAGATATTCATAGCAAGGTGAAAATGCTCTGGAATTCAAACTCCAGACACTGAGTGTTGCTATACAGTTCAGCTAATGTTTCCTCCTCCCTTACCTCCACTCTGTGTTGGTTAAAATTTTATTTTAATCATATCAGAATATTTTGTTCATTCCATATTTGTAGGTATTAGTAATTTCTGCACCCAGATGATTTGTGTTCCTTCAGATATGTTAATTTTTAAGATCTAGAGAGTGATTTTGGAAGTTTTTTCTAAAAGTGTTTTGCTATTGTTATTGAACAATACAGGATATTTGTGGATTGTTCATCAATAAATGAAGTGAAGCTTGTCTCTGGTACATATAAATCACCCTAACAGCAGTATTTAGAGGTTTAGTTTCTCATTTGTAATATTATACATTGCAGTATTATTCAGATTCTAAATTTACATTTCTTTCACATTAAATTTAGTTGTTTTGAGTTAATGTGTAGTCGTTTTCATTTTAATTGACAATTGTAAAATAGTATTTTATTTCTGTTCTTCAGGGATAATTTGACTCAAAAAGAATGAACTGAAGCAGTTGTGGTTTTACTCCATGTGTGACTCAGTTGATAATTTGTTAATATTCTTTACACTTCCACTAGGAAATAGGCCTGATACTGATCTGCTTTGCTCAGTAGCTTCATTTTCTTGTAGATCAGGATGTGAGCTGTACTTTGGCTATTCTAATTTCGTTTTTTAAATTCCAACATTTAGAATTAAGGACAACCAAATTATCTTATAAACATTGCAGTTTTTCGGTAAGGTTTCTATCTTAGGTCATATTTCTCCCAGCATCAGAGTAAAAATTTAAAATTACAATACCATACTAAAATTTGAATGTAAGAAGAGATGTAAGATAGCTGTGGCTTAACCATTTCTCTGAGGTGTCAGTCCAGCAAAGCACATCGGAAATCTTCTGAGTAGGAGTTGAAGCCTGGATCAATCAGTTGCTAAGAGCATTGCCCAAGAAAAGCGAGGGTCTGGATTCAAGTCTCAAGTATCAGTAAGTTCCACACAGTGTAAACTATGTTGCTGAGAGGGGGATTCGTTCAGCCATTGAACTTGTTACCAGTCAGGTCATTTTCACATGGTATAAAAAAAGTAAATGAAAGTAGACTCCTTTCTCCTGGCAAAATGGTATGAATGCATAATAATCTGTGTCTGCAGGATACACAGTCTAATTATTCATTGAAAGAATAAATAGATAGTTGTGGTGTTGCATTTGATTTACCACTTTGACCCTTGTGTGCTTCATTTTGCAATAATTTGCCGGTAATCTACTGCCAGATTCAAGTAGTTGATGGTATAAGTGTGATGATTTTTCTAGCATTTTGCTTGTGCAATTGCTTACAGCCCTATATATATATTTTGCTATCATGAACTTCAATCAGATTTTCTTTTTGGCCCGGTGGTGGCAGTGAAAGTCTTAATTTGTGTTACAATGATTGTATTTGTTACCATGAGAATGCTAATGGCTCATGCGGCTTTAGTATTATTCTTACCAGTGATCTTGAACTTGAAGTGGTCAGACTATATTCTTGGATTATTGTCAGAGATGCACCAACACTTCTCAAAATATAGTTAGTGTTCATTCCCTCGTGTACAGGATTTTCCAGTGCTTTTCATTGACGTGCTATTCTATCTGTTTATCCATAGCTATGTGGCACAGAATTTGGAAGATAGCGTTTCTGGTATACTGTATGTGCCCAATGAATTATATACACCAGTGCAGAGAAAAAGCAATTTTGAAAATTGTAACAAACTCATTGCTACCCTCTCTGGGGTGAACAACTTTTCATTTTGGGGTATTTCTACTGATATTTAAGAGATCTAGAGCAACAAAATAGTTTTGAAATTCATATTGTGATACTTGTAGCAAATGATGAAATTATTAATGAGCTGTTTAAGCAACAGATGAGAAGATTCTATTGAAATCACTTTAGAAAATTGCAGACAGTGATAAGCTGTAGATTATAAAGAAAGAAAATAGTACTGTAGTGTAGTTCTGTGACTGATTATACAGTGTGAATATTTCAGTTTTAGATAGACTTTGAGAGGGTTGTGTTGAGTTTGAATTAATTATATTCAAGATCAAACGAGAAAGTCTTGTTGTGTGAAAGTTATTTTATTATTAATTTTCTCACGGGATGAGACTATAGTTTGAAGTGTAGAGCAGTTATTGGGTTATTTGACAGTTGGTATTAATTAATTAAAACTGATTGTAGGGTCATATGGCAGTTGCTAGGATTAAGTGATTAAGTACTTAAATAATCTAAAGGTTCCTATGCAAGAAATGTTTGTAACATAAGCAATACGGTTAAACAGTTCTAATGCTAGTGACACCTGCACTTTATTTGCAGTCTGGTGATTCCGGGGAGAAAAATGTTTCGGGGGGGGGGGGGGGGGGGTGTTATCAAAGAAATTGTGTGACAGATAGAAATATTTCAGGATATATTTTGATGTCAGCTTGATATTGTCAGTCACACTGGTGCAACCTCAGAATTGATTAAATTTACTTGTAACAGTGTTTTTCCATATCACTAAGATACTTGCATATTTATTGGTGCCTATTAAGACCCATTTTTTAACAAAACAAAACTGTGAATTAGATTTGTTGAGAGATAAATCAAATTAGTGAATCATATTTGCATTTTACGAGTATAAAAGTTTGTTATAATCATGAATAAAATTCCGAAATGTGTCCTCAATGGACATTTACACCAAAATTGACACAAAAGCAAGTCCTCATTGATTGTACAACAGATATGTGGTGAATGCCTTAATCATTGTTGTCATTACATGTGATGGTGACAATGTGTTGCTGTTGGCATAGCCTCAGTTTCAGCACGACATTTATAAGGTGGTACCCAGTGTATGGTTTTCAATCAATGTACTACACTCACATAGGGCAACTGCAAGTTTATCTTCATATCTCACTTCACATACACTAGTCGTAAGTTCCATGTCAGATTTGTTTACATGATACACTAATTAACCTTGTTATCTACTTTTCTATCTCCTTTTTGCTGAGCCCAGGCAACTGAAGGATGCATTTTGTTAGTCTCTTGATCCTTAATGAATACTGCCAGCATGCAACAGGAAGAAGGTGGTCACTGTAGACAGCTGTTGTATGCAGGAAGAAGGTGGTCACTGTAGATGGCTGTTGTATGTTATATGAGGATAGACAGATATAACGATCTATTTCATGTGCATTTTTTTCTGTTTGAATTACCTTGCTTGAATACTTTTGACATTCATGATACCCATATTATATTTCCAATGGAAGAATTTTTATTATCAAGTATGATGAAAATCCTGTAAAATGGTGCTTTAAATGCCCTGCTATTTTGGATGTGGAGTTATTGCTACTGATGGCAAGCAGAAATGGACCTGCAAGACACACATTTTTCTTTAGTTTTTGCCTTTGTTTTGCATTATAATTTTAACAAATGGTAGATTTTTCTTTTGGCATAATGAATTTTATATTTCCATTGAAGAGATTTGTATTTTTTTTATTTTTCAAACGTCCTTGCTGTTTGTCTTCTACATTTGGAAATACATTTAATTCGAGATGCAGGCTGTTTCAGCTTATCAGTTTCCAATACCCTCATCAAAATCCCAATCTCAGCAGCAAATCTGATTGTCATGTTTGTAACTTGCCTATCCAAATTGGCAAAGTTGTATCGTTTCTTAGATGGATCTAGAAGTTTCTTATAAGAGAGCGGAATAAGGCCTTAATAAATTTTGATTAATGGTACACAAGTAGTCCTCTTCTGGCAATTCACTACAAAAATAAGTGATTCTCAGGGGCACAGTTGCAGCAATGAAATGTGTACATGAGGAAATAAATAGTGGCTTCACAAAGGGCAAGCTGTATGGAAAAACCTTCCAACACTATTTTTCTAATTAAAAGTGCCCTTGTTCCTATTGTCACTTGCAAGCAATCAGCTGAAATCACCTTCAACAGCAACCCACCTCATAGAGTTAATGAAACATTTAATAAACAATAAAAATCTGTTTCAAATCACTCAGCATCTGCCAAGTTTTCGTTTGCTTGAGGTTGTAGTGAAATGTATTAATCTTCACACATACACACACACAAAACTGTCAGGCTTTAGACATATATTTCCTTTCAGCGACTGGATCATCTTCTACTGCAAAGAAGAGATACTTTCTTCAGATAGTGAGCACACCTCCTTTACTGTCTTAGGCTTCTCATTCTTTCCTTCATTGGATGTCTAAGTCATTCAAAATGTATATCCATTGATCATTTCTTATAGTACATGAAGGGTGTCCCAGGGGGAATGATCAATATTCAAGGATATGACAGGTATGATCATTCAAAGCAAGAAAGTCTAGTAAACATGGGATTCTAAAATGCATTCCTTAAGAGCTATTATCATCTGCCACCATAGCAGAGTGGTCAACATGAGACATCTCATGAGGGGGACTTTGGTTCAATTACTGGTACTTCCAGGGATTTTTTCCTTGGTTGAAGACTAAACTGAGGTACACTTAGGCTTGTGATGCCAACTGAGGAGCTACTTGATTGAGAGGAGGTGGCTCCAATGTTGGAATGTCGGCAACGGTGAGGAGTGTCGGCTGCTGACCCCATGCCCCTCCATATCACATCCCCGCCTCCAATGACACATGACTGAGGATGAAATGGGGGCCAGTTGATTTTCTCTTGTCTTCAGGGCCTGATTGTATGGGGTGTTAGAAAAAAGAAGCTATGAGCACTTTTTAAGTAGCAGTAGTGAAGATGAACAGGGTCTCGTAGCTCTTAAGGTATGCACTTTAGAGCTCATGTTTACTCGAATTTTTTTTCTTTTTTTTTTGTACACACTAACACCTTTCAACACGTGAAAGGCAAAGAGCTTGCAGCAGAAGAGATTTGTTTCACAGTATCAAAGATGAAAAAGTGCTCATAGCTCTTAATGTAGGCATTTTATAGCTCATGGTGACTAGACACATTTTCTACGAATGACTGTTTCTGTCATATCCCTGAATATTGACAGTTTCCACTGGGATACCCCATATAAGATGATCTATAGTCTGAAATCTAGATCTTTTAGAGATAGTACCACTGAGTCATGAATGAAGAAGACTGTTTCTAGATTGTCCTTTTTTTATAATTTTGATAACTGAGTAACAGTATGTATTCTATATGCATACAGTATGTATTCTATATGCACTCATCAATTATTATTATCAGTTTCAACTTAATCTGTATCCAATGACATTCTTGCATTTGGTTCTCTATTACTTTATTTCTCCAGAAAAAAATTACAATCATGAAACGGTATCCTGCATTTAATTACAGTTACTTCTTCATCTTCTTCAAGCAGTACTCTTACTCACTGAGCTGTACATGCCCAAATTAAGGTCTTCAGGTCTGTCGCTATCACTACCACGTTCCAAACTACATTCAAGTCCTTGAACAGTGTGCATGGGAATAACGAGTAGTAAATAAAAGACTCAACTAGACCTTAGGGTTTGTTTCCAAAATGCACATTTCACTCTACAGTGGTGTGTTGTTTTGAAACTTGTCAGCAGACCAAAACTGTGGGCCGGGCTGGAAGTAGTACCTGGACCCTCTGTTTTGGTGGTCATTGCTGGCAGACGGAATGGATTCAAGTACCTGTTTGGCACACAGTTTCTGTCTGTGAGAAGCTTTCATAACAGTGCATACTAGACTCTGTGGAGTACCATTTACAATTTATGGTGTAATACAAATTATAAAAACTACAGATTGCTGGGAAATTGAAGATGTGTATGTGACAGAATGCTGCTTCTCAAATAGAAAAGGTGTTGAACGTTAGGTGGGTTTGTAGGAAAGACAGAAAATTGCTTACTTTCTGGATTGTGTCTATCAAAAAACACACACAAACTTTATGCAAGAGATGGAGATCTTTTCCGAGTGCTGAGCTACAGTGGTGGTAGTAAAAAAATCTTTGGATGTGCCAAATCGTATTTGAGGTACCATATTACATGAAACTTGGGTGATTGTGACTGTGAACACATTGGAACAACTTTATTTTAATGGTGTGTAAAGCTAGGATATCACCATTTGTAGTTGGTAGGTGGACAGAAATGGGAATGAAGGTTAGAACTTCTCTCATTGAGGTCATTTGGGAAGGCAGTGACCCATCTCGAGTGGGAAACAGTCAAGCATTCATTTGAAGGAAGTTTTAGAAAAACCACACATAACAAAGTTTCGTTTGGATTTGAACCCCAGTTATCTTGATTATACACGTCCAGTGTCTTAAGCAGTGTGCAACCGCACTGCTTAGATATACTGAGGGACTTGCAGACCAACACCAGCAATTGGCTGATATTGTCATTTCCTCCGACTTGCTTGAGTGTAGGTAGTGTTGCTGTGGTCAAATAGATAAATAAGCTTATTGCCCAGTAAATTATTCACATATCAATTGTAATGTATCACTGGCGTGTATTCGACAGTAAACACTGCTTGCCAAACATAAACTGGGTACATTAATGTTTATAAGCGTTCTTTTTGCATAGGTTGATATGCGATATTAAGCAGAATTTGTTCGTTAGAGTTACCGATTTCTCGTGATTCTCTGCAAATTCTGTAGCTTCGTGTTCACGGTGTCTGTAGCTTCGTGTTCACGGTGAGGATCGATGTGTTTTGAAAGTGCTGCGCTAGAGACCCCTGGGACTTCTGGTAGTTTGGCTATCTGCTCCCAGTGGCCACAAGGTCCCTGAGTAAGACGACTGCGGACTTTCAACGTGAGGTTAGAAAAGTAAAAGGTGTGTGTTCTTTTCTGGTGCTTGGGATAGTATGCTACTGGTTAAGGCATGAAGGTAGTACTTAGTTGGGCGTTATTTTGAAGCCATAAACATCACATAATGCAGAGTTCTCAGGAAGCTGATTTCGTTTCGTATCGTAGCTCGGAGCGGCGAAACGTTCAGTGATGTATCGTCAATGGGAGTGTGTTTTGCTAAGGTTTCCCGTCCGCTGTTTCCAAGAGAAGAGGAACATAATACAACAGGATAGACATCCATCTGCATTACGCACAAAGCTTAGATGAAATCTTGCGTAAGGTGCTTCAATACGCAACATCTTACAACAGCAACGAGTGATTGACACGATGCCGTAATGTGCAAACGCTGTTCGTTGATCTTGTCGTTTGCAAAGCAAATGACGTATTGGTAATATTGAATATTGTTACGTGGTTAGAGTTCTGTCATTGAAAAGCACAGATATTTTCAGAGCCATTTATTTTCCATAATCAATTGAAAAGTTTGGGAAAGCCGAGAGATTTGATTGCATGTTGGGTATGCAGTTCGTAACTTATTATAAAGTCGTAAAAGGGAATAAGGACATAATGAAATGCTCAACTGATCTAGTTAGCTACTTGTTAGCGCAAGAGAGGGCATTCACAGGACTTGATGAATCACACGGATCGCTCATTAAAGACAAGTGTGTTTTAACCCATATGGCTCCTCAGATAATACAACTTAACAGAAAAATGCGAAATAAAAAGTGTTGATTTGTGAAAGTTTATGAAGTTAAAATAGACACTAAAATTGTAAAACTGTTAACTTATTTTTTAGCATTAGCTCAAAAAAAAGGATGAAAACTATGTACATAGTTCACAAACGAAATAATGGCTTACTTAGACGTGTTATCAATTGAGAGAGACCTGTGGCAGCTGGGTGAACTTGAGTTTTATGACTTTGTGATTAGTGAATTTGACAAAAAGAAGAGGATGCATCTTCTACATCTATACTCCACAAGCTACCTTATGGTGTGTGTGTTGGAGGGTAATTCTACTACCACTGTCCATTTCCTCCCTTTCCTGTTCTATTTAAAACCGGTATTACCAAGAAGGTTAACTCACACATAAAAATTATATTTTATACGTTTTTAACGGCCTGCCTCCACAAAAAGTTCAGTACACAGGACATAGTGGCAGATTTGGATGACTGGCTTTGGGCATAACAAAATTAAACTAGCGAAGTGACGAATTTTGTAGTGAACTGTGTAGGCCATAAATTCGTAATTTTCTGACAGTAGAAAACTTGAGCCAAAAGAAATATAATTTCTGGACTACAGCTGAAAGATCAATTGTAAGCACTTATCTGCTGCACGGTAACAATGATGACTCATGCCGATCCGTTGTAAAATAAATTCACTGGATGTAACTGAATAATATGGATATTTGGAGCTGCATCACATGCAATTGATCCTTGCCCACACTTGACCACAATGTAGTACAATACAGTGAGCAGGGGAATACCAAAATAGGAATATACGCACATCACATTATCGAGTTACCCACATTTAATTTACCGTTTATGACCTGCATATTAAAACTGAATAAATTGCAAAAACGGTAGGAAATTAGAGATGGGACCCGGATAGATTGAAGGAACCAGTAGTTGAGTTTCTGAGGAAGCATTAGGCAACTTTTAAAACAGGGGTAAGCAATACAACAGATAAGTAGGTAGCTCCGAGATAGGAAATAACGAAGAAAACAGAGGATAAGTTACATAAGACAGTTACTGTATAACATACAAGATATACAATTCAAGTTACGAAAGCAGGTGATATGAAACCACAATAAATGGACATGTAAGGGAATACAGACGTATAAAAAGTGAGACTGACAGAAAATGCAAAATGGTTTACCAGGAATGGCAAGATAATATTCTATACAAGACTTAAGGAGCACCCGTGACTAGGGAAAAGATAGATGCCGCCTATACGAAAATTAGACACACCTTTGGAGGGAAGAGAAGCAACTGTATAAATGTCAAACGCTCAGATGGCAAGCCAGTACTAGAGGTCCCAAAAAATAACGTAACTGATAGAAATAACCGGTTACTGAGATAACCGCTCATCTGATACTGTTAAGCCTGGTCCACACGCAACGATCTGTCTGCGCAGACATCGGCGCAGATGTCTGTACATGCAAAAGATCGCTGCAAATGTGGTGTGTTCATACGACACAAACCCCAATCTACTAGTCGCCCGCCATCTGTCGGTGTAGAAAAGAAATATCAGTGGCAAGCGACTACGCTCCCCGTAAACGTCAAAAATTTAATTCAGTTATTTTGAAATTCAGATATGGAGGAAGTTCTGTTTTGGTCTGTGTTCGCAACTTGTGCTGCAAAAATTCAGACCAACCGCAGGAAACAGAGAAAGCGTTCAAAATGGTGTAGACAGTGGCTGCTAAAGCGAAAGCAGTTTTCTCACGAACATTTACTGCGAGAGTTGCAGGGCGAACCTGTTTTGTTTCACATTACCTCGTGTCCCATTTCCTGGCACATTGACACTCCAATTTCATCTTCAATTGTACTCCTGCTTGGTCTTGGCGTTTCTTGATCACTAAGAAAGCCAAGCAGATGAAAATACCATAACGTTGGCTGGTATACTTGATCTACTCTTACACCAGATCTTCTAGATTTCTGAACTTTTCGGTAAATAGTTCGCTGACAGACCTAATTTACTTGACTTGCCTTCATGAACTCATCCTTCAGGACAGCGTAAATAGTTTCACATGTGTTGGGTATTATTTTACTCAACGCTTGTTTCGATATTGCAGTTGAAAATTCCAAATCCTTGTAGCTCCTTCCTTAATGTTACCGCCAACCGTTCATGAGGAGAAATTGCCCTTGTCATACAAATATTTTTTCTCATAATATGATGGGTTACAAGCTTTAAGAGAGAATTATAAGTTTCGACATCCGTCCGCAAATAATTTCGCCAGTTCGCAACGATTTTTTAATTTTTTTATTACCGTTTCTCTGTTTGCCGAGGCGTCAACTGCCCGCAATTTTTCAATTAGAACATAGTATGCTGCTGTCTTTTTGTCTCGGTCACTATATTCTTTACTTTTAATCTTTCACAAACATGGGTGGTTTCTATACATTTCAATGAATTCACTTACAAACTCTCGAGAACATTGACGAGTATCAACCATTTTAATGCCCTGTGCGCACAAATACAAACACTAGACTGATCAAGAAGCTGTTTCGCGCCAGATTTGCGGCGATCTCCTGTCCACACACTCCAACTTGTCTGCGCAGATATGGTTTGAACCCACAGATTTGAGAGGTTTCGCTCAAACCTCCAACTCCAACTTCCAGGTTTGCACACACCTCAGGTTGGTGCAAATCTTCTGTCCATACGCAACGATCTGTCTGCGCAGACGTGATGTGCGCAGACATTTGCGCAGACAGATCGTTGCGTGTGGACGGGTCTTTAGTTACTTAAATAACTGCCAACAGTGCCTCGCGCCATCTGTTGACCGAATATCTTACTATGCTTTCACGTCAACTCATCGGAGATCTGGCTACGGAGAGGGATAGACCATTTGGAAGGCGTTCTATAGGTCATGGGAATAACTGTGAGACTGTGCGCCATCTGTTGATAAGAACTGTGTACTATTTCGTGCGCCTTCGTTACTTTTAGCACAAACAATTAAATAAATTTAATGTCAGAGCGGTGGCTGATGGGAGCTGCAGTACAGGCATTAACAAGTACGGTCGTTCCCTTGAGCCACGGCCTTATATGTCAATTTAGCTTGGACGGGTAGTACAAAGAGAGTTACCATAAGGAATTCGAGCGACTAAGGAAATAACTGTCAGAGATCTGTATTTTTCTCTGGCAGTTATCGTCATTGGCTCACAGTTCTCGTTCGTCATTGGCTCACAGTTCTCGTTCTTTGGAAGTTATCGGGTTACCACTACTGGAAACTTGCAAGTTGGTGACGGAATAACTGTGTGTCTGTGTTCCTGACTCGGTGGCCCGCATCTCGTGGTCGTGCGGTAGCGTTCTCGCTTCCCACGCCCGGGTTCCCGGGTTCGATTCCCGGCGGGGTCAGGGATTTTCTCTGCCTCGTGATGGCTGGGTGTTGTGTGTGATGTTCTTAGGTTAGTAAGGTTTAAGTAGTTCTAAGTTCTAGGGGACTGATGACTATAGCTGTTACGTCCCATAGTGCTCAGAGCCTGACTGGGTGACTCCAGTTAAAGGTCGTAGACCCCCCCCATGGGAAATAGCGGCTGGCCATCACGAATGACAAATAACATGTCAAAAAGTATAACATAAAACATTTGAATACAATAATTATTATCCTCATCATTTGTCAGTACATTGTCAAAATATGTGGATATATTACAGTAACTGCTAAAATTTACAGAATTGATACACTGTCAGGATAAAACATAGTTATGCACTTTTAATAAATTTATCATACACAGAATACCTGAACTTGACTGTTGTGACCAGGTGCTGTCAAAACTGAAATATAGCAGAATTTTTACTTAAACTGGACGATACCAGAACACCAATACCTACAACAACGAAAAAGGGAATCGGCCAATTCCAGTGACCCATATAGCTCCACCACAAGTACTGATGCCAAAAAAACCAACACCTACAACTGCTAAAAATAAAATCAAAACTACAACCTCAAAAATCCACAAATCAAACATCCCTACATAAATTAAAACACATTCAATACTCCATAAATTCACAAAACAACACAACTAGGGAAAAAAAAGTTACTTACCACCAGCAAATTCCAGCGCTGCAAACTAGATCGGCCATCCCATACACACACATTAAGTGTCTTACCACACTAAAAACAACAAACCAATAACACCTAACGAAAACGCCAAACACACAAGCAAAAAACTTGATAATTCATTGGAAAAAATTCCAAATCTTACATTCCGAATTACAAATACTGCCGCCAACGACTTCACACATCCAACACCAATGCTCAAATAAACCCAATACATTATACTCAGTACGCACGCATGCGAGCACACACACACACACACACACACACCCACACACACGTATTTCATTGCGATTGTTACTGTGATTTTTATGGGTCCTGTAAATTACCTTTTGTACAGACATGTACTTGTAACATAGGACAGGTCGTTAGGCTTACAATCTAGATAATATGAAATATAAAAGTATATAAAGTAGCTTACACATTAAATATAAATAGGAACTTTCACAGTATATAAATGTATATATTACATCATACACAATGACTTATGACGCAGTCCATTCATAATATTACATGGTACGAAATGACTTATGATACATGATACAAACAAAATAATAATAATAATTTTGTGAGATATAATTACCTTATATTATACATCAGTGATTCCTAATTATAGATAATTTCTTTAACACGGATTCTAGTTGCTAGTTCTTTTTATGATGCACGAGATTTATCACTCACAGGATGAACTTTTGATCACTGTTTGCTAATGTAGTCAGCTACACTATAAAATTCTCCTTGTATCAGAAACTATTTTATAGTTGTGGGAACGTTTTCCCAGTTTTGAGGTCTTGTAATTTAGATATTGTACAGGACAGGAGTAAACGAATCTGTTACATTACTTATGTTTGTATGTTGTATTACAAGGCTGTACACTTATTCGATTAAGTGAGCAGCACAAGAAATTAAGCTTCGAATTTAACTACAGTATTCAGTTTACATATTACTTCATACTTAAAAACGCACATTGTTAACTGTGTCGTTATTCAACTGTAGCCCTGTCAGAGTATTCGGCAGTTAAAAATAACTTGACAGTTATTGATAACCCTTAAAAATAACGGTTATCAAAGAATAACTGGAACCATGATAACAGTTACTCCAGAATAACCGTTTGGCCCACCTCTAGCCAGTATTAACCATAGAGTAAATATCTCTGGAGTGAGCATTGCGTTCTGCGCATGTTGTCAACATTAAACCGGGATTGTCACGTGTCTTCGGGACTTAGCTGTGCGTGTGTGCTTTCTGCAGCGCTTGAAGTTTATAATATCAAGAGTTTTTGTTGTGTTTCACCGTTTGTTGATAGTGTAATAGCGAGGGTGAATTACTGTTGTTGCTACGGGCAAAGAAAAATATGTGAAAGGAGGGATAGTAACTTTTCATGGGTACATACCATGTAGCTCTAATTATAGTTATCATATTAGTAAGAGACACTGTATATGTTTAAAAATTTCGAGACTCAGAATTAAGGCTTGATTCTGCAGACCTATTTTTCTACGATTTTATGACTATATAACTGATATTACGGCTCGTACAAAAGCTTACAAACAGTCGCTTCCTCTCGTAAATTTGCTAGTCGAACAGGAAAGGGAATGGTTAATTGTTTCAGTAAATGCATTTCAGATAACGTCTCAACGCAAGTATAAGCAGAGGAAGTGCTCTCAATTACTGAACGCGGCGTACTCAATGACGACTTCCAACCCGGATGTGAAGTCCAGAATCGTATAGGTTTGCAACAGTACCATTCCTAACTGTTCTAACTATAAACTCTCCGGAGAGCAAAGACAGCAAGTCCATCCATACCAACAAAGCTAATATCGAGGGACTGTCACACATGGGCACCCACAAAAGAAGACCTCATCTCTCCAGCGCTCGCCTCCCAGCAAGGCTCAGCTCCCCACCATCGTCATTCCGAAAACGAATCCTATTCCCGAAACAACAGAATATTCTCCCTCTCTAAAGATTCTTCCGAACGCCGACCAACCATATTTTAGTCTTTTGTCGTCCAGCGCGAAAAGTTTGTGAGGAAAAACCTATACTCGCACAGTGGTACGCCTCTGAGTAAAAATCCTTGGAAATAACCTAGCGTGCGTGGTTTATCAGGCAACACTTCTTCGTTCCTCTCACCTGTGTCTAAGATTTTCAGCGTTCGGAAGTATTATCCGGTTATCCTTCCAGCCCTTACTACAATAGTGGCCAGCCATCACCCTATTGTGCCCCAGAGCTCAGGTACCACGACGTCCGTGTAGCTACTTCCTGTGTTTAAGCAGGACCAACACCTGTACGGGCCTTCCACCCAGACTTGAGTTCTGCCTTCTTTGAGGTGACTGAACAGGGAGCACTTAATTCTATGTATTTGATATTGCCTAGCAGGAGGACATTATTCATCTAAAACAATACCACAGCCTGAAATCGTTTCACAATACATAAACACACATGATAAACACTTGAACTTGTTTTAGGTTAATGTAAACTACACAAATTGTAATTACTGAATTTAATGTTATTGAGCTTGGATTGTGGTGAAGGCACAATGTGTACTGTGGTGGCAGCAATTTCCTTGAACGCATAAATAAAGTTCTGCTTGTCAATATAGTTACTGAAAACACTAATTGAGAATCACGTTGCTCGGGCGGAACCGAGAAATTTTTGACTATGGCAATGTACTGAAGAGCCACCACATCGAGCTGTATAGTAATTAAGGTGGCACAGTACCTGGCATCTTCCATCCAGTACTCCTCAAAGAGAAGCTAACAGTTCTGGTCAGTATGAACCTTCACCAGAAAAGAAATCCAGTACTGTTGATATTTTAACAAAATTTTCTTAATGATGTCTTGAGCGTATTTATGATGATTATCATACACCTCCACATAATATCGTTACAGCTTCTCATTGAAAACACAGTCATCTATAGAAAAAAACACATCGAACGTCAAATTATTATCTAATTATAAGGAGAAAAAAGATGTAATGAACATCCCTTTCGAGGAAAGAAGGCAATCAAAGAACGGGAGATAAAACAATACACTCTATCCCAATTTCACACACCTAGGAATGAAGGAAAACATGTCCAATGCAGGCATCTGAAAGTTTGGGCAATGCAAAAAGCAAGATAAACTGAGCACACAAAGATTAAAAGTGTTCTTCAGCTTTCACAACACGTCTCAAGGAATAATACAGAATGTGCCATAGACATATCACTGCTTTCATGAGAGCCAGAGATGTACAGAAAGACGAATATTTTCACCAGTCTGTAGTCTATTTTGTCGAAGAAGTAAATCGGAAAATTTCGTGAATTTTGGTAATTGCAATGTCGCAAATGACCAGAAGTGTATACTGCTTTGTGATTCTTGGAGTGTTCACAAGGACACAACAATAGTAAATGATTCATTTTCGGGTAAAGACAATGAATACATGATTATTCCGCCAAAGACAACGAAATACATACAGTCTTTGGTTGTATATTTCTTCTGGCGATATAAAATATGTGAAAGAATGATACCAGACTCCATAAGTACTCTCTGCACTGAATTCGACACTAAATTACTTGTAGGACATAGAATTTTCATAATCAAAATGCGTCTGGTTATTTATAACTGCTCCAGTGTATCAGCCTTTGCTTCAATATTCCTGGCAAGTGGCTGGGTGCAATACTACCGTACATGTTACTGAATTCAAGAATGTGATTCAAATGGCATTTGATTCTGCAGCTCAGTAATGTGATTTTGGGGATTGTCCAGATATTGCTTTCGTCAAATGTGCCTATTGTGATTCTACATATTGTTTAATGCATTTTGTTGAGGAATAAAGTCTGATAGCTGGCAATCTAATAGTAACACGATCGAATGCTTTTACCACCCTAATCACATTGGTACATAAACTATCTAAATACGATCGGAACACCGATATCCTGTCCGAGTTGAGAGACTTTCCTTGTTAGGGTGACAACTTTGAACTGTAAATGCAACTGCACTTGTGGAGCTCCTTTTCAAGATGGAATGCTTTGCGATGCCATTTTTCAGAACCTTATAGACAACAGAATATGTGCAGAGATTTTAAAGCTTTGCAGTCTTCGTCTCAATGATATGCTTAAAGTAATCGCAGCTCAGTAAATACAAGACCTCGCGGATCTCACCTTTGATGTGCCTGTTGCAACACTCACTGAGCCTAGTTGTAAGCAGTCTCCGCCTCGCGTAACCCGTCTTGACAAACGGCGTTAGCAGGAAAGTAGCCACTTACATTCCAAACTTCACGTTCCTAAGTCTTCCGTCAAGTCTTATGTCACACAAGACAGCAAACGCCTCTTCTTCTGACAATCTCAAGGCAGGACACACACAGAAAGTGTGCCTGCAAAAGAAGCACGAAGCAAACTCTCTTCCACTTCAACCTATATTTTAGTAAATGGAGGTTAATATGATTTCACATTCTAAATCTTTACTCACTTCTCCTGACAATATTCTCCAGAACTATAGACGCAAACCCCCATTCACAAAGCAACGCGCATAGTAAAATAGTTGGCTAATTTGAAACAGCTCTCCTCGTCTGGCCAAACAGCAAACGGCTCTGTCTCTAGCATAATGGATAAAAACAATGTTCCAAAAGTCAGAGGTGACAGTCATATTCAGAGAACAAACCACAACCTATCCATATCTTTACAGCTTTTCAGCCAATCTGTTCTATTTCAGTGCTTCAATCACACTGCCTAAATAGACTACTTATAAGTAATTGGGACACCTGCAGCTCCAAAAACCACGCCTGCACCTCACAGCCTACAACGGTGAAAGTATCTCTGAATAATGGGAGCGAAAGAAGTGGAAAGGAGACGGAATGGGAAATAGATAGAAAGGAAATAATGACTTACAGCTGCATAGGGCACTGCAGCAATGGAATAGGGTTAAATTGAAAATTTTTGTTGGATGTGGATTCGTACCCGGATGCTCCGCTTCTCTAGAATGAGTGCCTTAAGTGTATTTTCTTCTTTTTTCTCATTTTGTTCGTTATTATTCGTTGCATTTGGTCGGGGCGGACGTCACATGACATCCGTTCAGTTGCATCGTTGATCCCTCCACTCAGTTTATTATTATTATTATTATTGCAGAGGTCAGCCAGTCCTCTGACCGAACAAACTGAGCTATGGAAACTTTGTGCTGGACCAAGACTCGAGATCGGAAACTTTGCCTTTCGCGGGCAAGTGCTCTACCGACTGAGCTACCCAAGCGCGTCAGATCCTCAGCGTCTCTAGAATGAATATCTTAATTGCCTCGGCAATCCGGACACGCCTTTCTGTCAGCGCCAAATTCCGAACTTCCTGCTAGCTGCACTGCAACGACCCCTACCCTTTAACCTTAAACTCGCAGATTTCTGAATCTCGTAGGAGTTCTGACGTTGGTTGGGCATCCACACTGAAACGTTTTCATCAAACATCCGTGGCACCCTTAGAATTACTGATATGAGTGGTGTCTGTTCTGTCTTGATGAAGCGGTATACCGAAGCAGTGAAGTCTCTTCTCCCTCTGCGTGATCTACACTCCTGGAAATGGAAAAAAGAACACATTGACACCGGTGTGTCAGACCCACCATACTTGCTCCGGACACTGCGAGAGGGCTGTACAAGCAATGATCACACGCACGGCACAGCGGACACACCAGGCGCCGCGGTGTTGGCCGTCGAATGGCGCTAGCTGCGCAGCATTTGTGTACCTCCGCCGTCAGTGTCAGCCAGTTTACCGTGGCATACGGAGCTCCATCGCAGTCTTTAGCACTGCTAGCATGCCGCGACAGCGTGGACGTGAACCGTATGTGCAGTTGACGGACTTTGAGCGAGGGCGTATAGTGGGCATGCGGGAGGCCGGGTGGACGTACCGAAGAATTGCTCAACACGTGGGGCGTGAGGTCTCCACAGTACATCGATGTTGTCGCCAGTGGTCGGCGGAAGGTGCACGTGCCCGTCGACCTGGGACCGGACCGCAGCGACGCACGGATGCACGCCAAGACCGTAGGATCCTACGCAGTGCCGTAGGGGACCGCACCGCCACTTCCCAGCAAATTAGGGACACTGTTGCTCCTGGGGTATCGGCGAGGACCATTCGCAACCGTCTCCATGAAGCTGGGCTACGGTCCCGCACACCGTTAGGCCGTCTTCCGCTCACGCCCCAACATCGTGCAGCCCGCCTCCAGTGGTGTCGCGACAGGCGTGAATGGAGGGACGAATGGAGACGTGTCGTCTTCAGCGATGAGAGTCGCTTCTGCCTTGGTGCCAATGATGGTCGTATGCGTGTTTGGCGCCGTGCAGGTGAGCGCCACAATGAGGACTGCATACGACCGAGGCACACAGGGCCAACACCCGGCATCATGGTGTGGGGAGCGATCTCCTACACTGGCCGTACACCTCTGGTGATCGTCGAGGACACACTGAATAGTGCACGGTACATCCAAACCGTCATCGAACCCATCGTTCTACCATTCCTAGACCGGCAAGGGAACTTGCTGTTCCAACAGGACAATGAACGTCCGCATGTATCCCGATCCACCCAACGTACTCTAGAAGGTGTAAGTCAACTACCCTGGCCAGCAAGATCTCCGGATCTGTTCCCCATTGAGCATGTTTGGGACTGGATGAAGCGTCGTCTCACGCGGTGTGCACGTCCAGCACGAACGCTTGTCCAACTGAGGCGCCAGGTTGAAATGGCATGGCAAGCCATTCCACAGGACTACATCCAGCATCTCTACGATCGTCTCCATGGGAGAATAGCAGCCTGCATTGCTGCGAAAGGTGGATATACACTGTACTAGTGCCGACATTGTGCATGCTCTGTTGCCAGTGTCGATGTGCCTGTGGTTCTGTCAGTGTGATCATGTGATGTATCTGACCCCAGGAATGTGTCAATAAAGTTTCCCCTTCCTGGGACAATGAATTCACGGTGTTCTTATTTCAACTTCCAGGAGTGTATATTGCGCTCTGTGCAACGATTTCCTACCCCAGATTGGACACCTAGAGAAACTCATATAAGATAAAGCGCCTCAGTTCACCTCAGAAAGATGGAAGAAAATGCTCAGACGACATAGGATTGAACCAGTCGGTATTTCGATCCATCTCCTGAGCTCGAATTCCGCTGAACAGGTGATGAGAGAGCTTGGAAATCTCTGCAGGTTTTACTGCAACAAGCAGCACAATACATGGGACATTTTCTTGAAAGATTTTCAAGATGCGATGAATGAGGCACCTCCCCCCCCCCCCTCCCCAGAGTCACACTGCTTGGCCCGTTAAGTCTTGCGGAATCGGCAGAATCATCAAGAACCAAGTCGCTGCGAGAAACCAAGAAAACAGTCAGACAAGAAGGCGCTGAAGCGCGAAATTTATGTTGGGCAAAAGGTTGTAGTTGAATCCTTTCAGCTGTGCAAGAAGCAGAAACAAAAACGCCACAAGCTCTTTTCGACGTATAACGGGCCATTCGTGTACGGAAAAACGCACACTCGAATTACTTGGAACTCGAGTTGCTAAAGACAATAAAGTCAATTGGACTCCGTCACATAAGTCACCTGAAACCATTCGTAGAATAGAGTGTCCCTTTTCTTTCGCGAACTAAACATCTGTAGCATTAGGATGATTGATTTATTTTTTGTATACATAAGTTAAGATTGTAAATACCATATTGCGTTTCCTCTCCCTCTATAGAAACTGTTTGTTGACCCGGAATGCCCGCCAGCAATATGTTGTCATGATGTACACTGTATGTGAATAATTGTCGGGGTCGCAAATTTTCGGCGAACCGCGATGTGGGAATGTTACCATGTACTCTGGAATTGTAAGAGTACGATTCATGCTCGTGTCAAGACCTTGATCAGCTGTGCATCAGTGATTGCATACTTTTTCGATAGCGTATGGGCACGATTGAGTTGTGCCACACCAGTTTATTGTTGCAGTTTCGCAATTGCCAGGGCATGCCTGAGTTGCGTTTGCACCAGTTTATCGTTGGAATTCCGCTAGTGCATGGGCCAGCGTTGAGTTTATCGTTGGAGTTTTGGAAGCGTATGGGCACGCCATAGTTGATTTTTACCTGTTTATCGTTGGAGCTTCGATAGTGTATGGGCCTGCCTGAGTTGCGTCGCAACAGTTTCCATGGAGTTTCGATTGAGTATGGTCACTTCGTGATGGAGTTTGATGTTAAGGTGGCCAAAGTGCCCGCCCACGCATCTGCAGCGTTGAGACAATCACCGAGAGAGTCGTGAGCCAGTCACAGTAACGCCACGTCAATATACAGGGTGTTTCAAAAATGACCGGTATATTTGAAATGGCAATACAAACTAAACGAGCAGCGATAGAAATACACCGTTTGTTGCAATATGCTTGGGACAACAGTACATTTTCAGGCAAACAAACTTTCGAAATTACAGTAGTTACAATTGTCAACAACAGATGGCGCTGAGGTCTGGGAAACTCTATAGTACGATATTTTCCACATATCCACCATGCGTAGCAATAATATGGCGTAGTCTTTGAATGAAATTACCCGAAACCTTTGACATCGTGTTTGGTGGAATGGCTTCACATGCAGATGAGATGTACTGCTTCAGCTGTTCAATTGTTTCTGGATTCTGGCGGTACACATGGTCTTTCACGTGTCCCTACAGAAAGAAGTCACAGGGGTTCATGTCTGGCGAATAGGGAGGCCAATCCACGCCGCCTCCTGTATGTTTCGGATAGCCCAAAGCAATCAAACGATCATCGAAATATTCATTCAGGAAATTAAAGACGTCAGCCGTGCGATGTGGCCAGGCACCATCTTGCATAAACCACGAGGTGTTCGCAGTGTCGTCTAAGGCAGTTTGCACCGCCACAAATTCATGAAGAATGTCCAGATAGCGTGATGCGGTAATCGTTTCGGATCTGAAAAATGGGCCAATGATTTCTTTGGAAGAAATGGCGGCCCAGACCAGTACTTTTTGAGGATGCAGGGATGATGGGGCTGCAACATGGGGCTTTTCGGTTCCCCATATGCGCCAGTTCTGTTTATTGACGAAGCTGTCCAGGTAAAAATAAGCTTCGTCAGTAAACCAAATGCTGCCCACATCCATATCGCCATCACCAATCCTGTGCACTATATCGTTAGCGAATGTCTCTCGTGCAGCAATGGTAGCGGCGCTGAGGGGTTGCCGTGTTTGAATTTTGTATGGATAGAGGTGTAAACTCTGGCGCATGAGACGATACGTGGACGTTGGCGTCATTTGGACCGCAGCTGCAACACGGCGAACGGAAACCCGAGGCCGCTGTTGGATCACCTGCTGCACTAGCTGCGCGTTGCCCTCTGTGGTTGCCGTACGCAGTCGCCCTACCTTTCCAGCACGTTCATCCGTCACGTTCACAGTCCGTTGAAATTTTTCAAACAGATCCTTTATTTTATCACTTTTCGGTTCTTTGGTTACATTAAACCTCCGTTGAAAACTTCGTCTTGTTGCAACAACACTGTGTTCTAGGCGGTGGAATTCCAACACCAGAAAAATCCTCTGTTCTAAGGAATAAACCATGTTGTCCACAGCACACTTGCACGTTGTGAACAGCACACGCTTACAGCAGAAAGACGACGTACAGAATGGCGCACCCACAGACTGCGTTGTCTTCTATATCTTTCACATCACTTGCACCGCCATGTGTTGTTGAAAATTGTAACTACTGTAATTTCGAAAGTTTGTCCGCCTGAAAATATACTGTTGTCCCAAGCATATTGCCACAAACGGTGCATTTCTATCGCTGCTCGTTTAGTTTGTATTGCCGTTTCAAATGTACCGCTCATTTTTGAAACACCCTGTACATGTGCACTCGCGAGAGTTATTTTGTAGCTACAGTGAAAGTGGTTTGAGCAGAAACTCCACGACAATATCGTCAAGGGATGTAATACAGGCAGATCAGAGGCTTTTGTAGTGTTGCCTAAAACTAGTTACAGTTGTCTGAAGTCAAGCATTGATATATGTGGTAGTTAGAGAAATCTGCGTGATCACACTACTAAGAAAATTACACGTTTGTGTTATGGTTGGACCAGGTGATAAGAAGAGAACGAGAGCATAACTCTCAACGTGTTGATTACGAGAACTGCTGCTGGACACCACTTCGGAACGTGACGACACATGGTGAGAGAGATCTGCATGACACTAATCAATTTAAGGAATCAGTGTTACATACATACCTTAAGATTCTTTCTTTCGTTTTAATTGAGAACGCATTGTTTATTGTTTATAGAGATGGATTACCAGTTGTAGTCTGTAAGGGTTGTGACACATGAGGTACCTTCAAATTATAGATCTTGCCATGTTGTATACTGTTGAAAATATGTTTACAGGTCTTACAAAAAATGGTTCAAATGGCTGTGAGCACTATGGGACTTAACTTCTGAGGTCATCAGTCCCCTAGAACTCAGAACTACTTAAACCTAACTAACCTAAGGACATCACACA
The DNA here is from genome assembly GCF_023897955.1 of Schistocerca gregaria. Classification (NCBI taxonomy): domain Eukaryota; kingdom Metazoa; phylum Arthropoda; class Insecta; order Orthoptera; family Acrididae; genus Schistocerca; species Schistocerca gregaria. Next base: position 853,630,333 of record NC_064931.1, on the reverse strand, counting down.
TATCCACGCCCGAGGCAGGATTCGAACCTGCGACCGTAGCAGGCGCGCGGTTCCGGACTGCAGCGCCCAGAACCGCTTGGCCACCACGACCGGCTCACAGGTCTTACAGATGGAAACCAACGCTGGGGGCCTTTCGTCACGAAGGGAGGTGGCGAGAACCATGACGGATGAGAAAGCTGGCGTACTTACCTAGATTACTTGGAGCAAGGTACTTCTTACTAGGTCTGTAAGTTATTCACTTTGTATGTTAGGTTAAGCATTCTGCTTTTTAAAATCGTTTATGAATGCCTTATCTTCAACTGTACATTAAGTGAGGTGGCGGAGGGTAATCATTAGGTTCTGTCTAGCGTGAATTATTAACTATATCATACTGTCAGATAGGCCCAGTAAAAGAGTTTCGCAACCCTGATCACTGCTCTATGAACTTAGGATAATACGAGGGTTGGAACTTTAATAGTGGCAGCTATTTATTCACAACAGATACAAAAGAGTTACATGTTTGCACCTGTTACTATACTTCAAAGTAGTCACCAGCGTTGTGTAGAACCCGTTGCCAGCGATGTGGAAGGCATAGTACACCGTTAGCAGAGCCTGTTCTCTTGAAGGTTCGAATGGAGCTGTCTACTGCCTGTCGAATCTCTGGAACAGGTCTGAAGCGAATCCCACGAAGTGGTTCTCTCATCTTCGGAATCAAATCAAAGTCGCAAGGTCGTAAGTCTGGGGAGTATGGTGCATGGTACAGTACTTTCCAGTCCCATCGACCGAACAGAGCAGCCACAGCTTGCGCCGTATGCGCCCGCGCATTGTCATGCAAAATGATGGGTGGGTTGCGCAGAAAGTGTAGATGCTTCTTTTGCAAAGCTGGTCGTTTTTGAAGCATCACCTGCGACCAGCTATCGATCGTGTGTGCGAGAGGAAATGTGGGTGAATGAGGGGCTCCTGGGAAAGCTTCTATGTTGAATGTAGATATAGAGCTTTAGTTTAGACGAAAGTTGGCTACCCAAACTAACCAATTTTACATCCCCAAACGCCAGGTGGCAGCTCTCAATCTTATTCATTTAATAATGATTAAAATTTATTAATACATTTCTAAAACAGCTATCAGAGTAGCACCACTGCACCGATGAAGTCGATCAAACTATCATTTACATCAGTTACAGTTATTTCTAAATACTCAATAGGTTAAATAAATTGCCATATATGCAGGGTAATGTGGTTCATTAATTATCGATGCACCAAATTCTGCATTAGGTTAGAATGAAACAACAATATTAATTTCTCGATTAGTATACTTCACAAGCATTCCATCAGCCTATTTGAAATTCGTGTAAATTATTCAAATGGCATAATTTGTGCACATGATTAGCAACAGTGTTTTCATTAGCAAGAATAGTTTGATTTCTAAATCCAAGCATATTTACAGTACTGTCTTTTTTATCCATACAAAATTTAACATTACTTTCAATTACAACTCTGTCTAAAATTTCATCTGGCTTAATGTTAATATAAGGTTTTTGTATGAATAAATTTTTCTGTGTATTTTGAACTGCATTGCCCTACAGGAAGTTCTATCGTTCCTTCATCACAATGCAGTTTATTATTTTTTGATGTAATATTTAGAGTAACCCCCCCCCCCCCCCCCATGAACCATGGACCTTGCCGTTGGTGGGGAGGCTTGCGTGCCTCAGCCATACAGACGGCTGTACCATAGGTACAACCACAACGGAGGGGGATCTGTTGAGAGGCCAGACAAATGTGTGGTTCCTGAAGAGGGGCAGCAGCCTTTCCAGTAGTTGCAGGGACAACAGTCTGAATTGTTGACTGATCTGGCCCTGTAACATCAACCAAAATAGCCTTGCTGTGCTGGTACTGTGAATGGCTGAAAGCAAGGGGAAACTACAGCCATAATTTTTCCCAAAGGCATGCAGCTTTACTGTATGGATAAATGATGATGGCGTCCTCTTGGTTAAAATATTCTGGAGGTAAAATAGTCCCCCATTCGGATCTCTGGGCGTGGACTACTCACGAGGACATTGCTATCAGGAGAAAGAAAACTGGCGTTCTATGGATCGGAGCGTGGAATGTCAGATCCCTTAATCGTGCAGGTAGATTAGAAAATTTTAAAAGGGAAATGGATAGGTTAAAGTTATATATAGTGGGAATTAGCGAAGTTCGGTGGCAGGAGGAAAAAGGCTTCTGGTCAGGTGACTACAGGGTTATAAATACAAAATCAAATAGGGGTAATGCAGAAGTAGGTTTAATAATGAATAGGAAAATAGGAATGCGGGTAAGCTACTACAAACAGCTTAGTGAACGCATTACTGTGGCCAAGATAGATACGAAGCCTATGCCTACTACAGTAGTAGAAGTTTATATGCCAACTAGCTCTGCAGATGACAAATAAATTGAAGAAATGTATGATGAAATAAAAGAAGTCATTCAGATAGTGAAGGGTGACGAAAATTTTAATAGTCATGGGTGACTGGAATTCGGTAGTAGGAAAAGGGAGAGAAGGAAACGTAGTAGGTGAATATGGATTGGGCTAAAAAATGAAAGAGGAAGCCGCCTGGTAGAATTTTGTACAGAGCATAACTTAATCATAGCTAACACTTGGTTCAAGAATCATAAAAGAAGGCTGTATACATGGAAGAACCCTGGAGATACTAAAAGGGATCAGATAGATTATATAATGGTAAGACAGAGATTTAGGAACCAGGTTTTAAATTGTAAGACATTTCCAGGGGCAGATGTGAACTCTGACTACAATTTACTGGTTATGACCTGTATATTAAAACTGAAGAAACTGCAAAAAGGTGGGAATTTAAGGAGATGGGACCTGGATAAACTGAAAGAACTAGAGGTTGTACAGTGGTTCAGGTAATGGGGGAAAGAAATACAGTAGAAGAAGAATGGGTAGCTTTGAGGGATGAAGTAGTGAAGGCAGCAGAGGATCAAATAGATAAAAAGACGAGGGCTAGTAGAAATCCTTGGGCAACAGAAGAAATATTGAATTTAATTGATGAAAGGAGAAAATATAAAAATGCAGTAAATGAAGCAGGCAAAAAGGAATACAAACGTCTCAAAAATAAGATTGACAGGAAGTGCAAAATGGCTAAGCAGGGATGGCTAGAGGACAAATGTGAGGATGTAGAGGCTTATCTCACTAGGGGTAAGTTAAATACTGCCTACAGGAAGATTAAAGAGACCTTTGGAGATAACAGAACCACTTGCATGAACATCAAGAGCTCAGATGGAAACCCAGTTCTAAGCAAAGAAGGGAAAGCAGAAAGGTGGAAGGAGTATATAGAAGGACTATACAAGGGCGACGTACTTGAGGACAATATTATGGAAATGGAAGAGGATGTAGATGAAGATGAAATGGGAGATACGATACTGCATGAAGAGTTTGACAGAGCACTGAAAGACCTGAGTCGAAACAAGGCCCCTGGGGTAGACAACATTCCATTGGAACTACTGACGGCCTTGGGAGAGCCAGTCCTGACAAAACTCTACCATCTGGTGAGCAAGATGTATGAAACAGGCGAAATACCCTCAGACGTCAAGAAGAATATAATAATTCCAACCCCAAAGAAAGCAGGTGTTGACAGATGTGAAAATTACCGAACTATCAGTTTAATAAGTCACAGCTGCAAAATACTAATGCGAATTCTTTAGAGATGAATGAAAAAACTAGCAGAAGTCGACCTCGGGGAAGATAAGTTGGGATTCTGTAGAAATGTTGGAACATGTGAGGCAATACTGACCCTACGACTCTTCTTAGAAGCTAGATTAAGGAAGGGCAAACCTACGTTTCTAGCATTTGTAGACTTAGAGAAAGCTTTTGACAATGCTTCCTTTCAAATTCTGAAGGTGGCAGGGGTAAAATACAGGGAGCGAAAGGCTATTTACAATTTGTACAGAAACCAGATGGCAGTTAGAAGAATCGAGGGGCATGAAAGGGAAGCAGTGGTTGGGAAGGGAGTGAGACAGGGCTGTAGCCTATCCCCGATATTATTCAATCTGTATATTGAGCATGCAGTGAAGGAAACAAAAGAAAAATTCGGAGTAGGTATTAAAATCCATGGAGAAGAAATAAAAACTTTGAGGTTCGCCGATGACATTGTAATTGTGTCAGAGACGGCAAAGGACTTGGAAGAGCAGTTGAACGGAATGGATAGTGTCTTGAAAGGAGGATATAAAATGAACATCGACAAAAGCAAAAGGAGGATAATGGAATGTAGTCGAATTAAGTCGGGTGATGCTGAGGGAATTAGATTAGGAAATGAGACACTTAAAGTAGTAAAGGAGTTTTGCTATTTGGGGAGCAAAATAACTGATGATGGTCGAAGTAGAGAGGATATAAAATGTAGACTGGCAATGGCAAGGAAAGCGTTTCTGAAGAAGAGAAATTTGTTAACATCGAGTATAGATTTAACTGTCAGGAAGTCATTTCTGAAAGTATTTGTATGGAGTGTAGCCATGTATGGAAGTGAAACATGGACGATAAATAGTTTGGACAAAATGAGAATAGAAGCTTTTGAAATGTGGTGCTACAGAAGAATGCTGAAGATTAGATGGGTAGATCACGTAACTAATGAGGAGGTATTGAATAGAACTGGGGAGAAGAGAAGTTTGTGGCACAACTTGACTGGAAGAAGGAATCGGTTGGTAGGACATGTTCTGAGGCATCAAAGGATCGCCAATTTAGTATTGGAGGGCAGCGCGGAGGGTAAAAATCGTAGAGGGAGCAAGAGGTGAACACACTAAGCAGATTCAGAAGAATGTAGGTTGCGGTAGGTACTGGGAGGTGAAGAGGCTTGCACAGGATTGCGTAGCATGGAGAGCTTCTTCAAACTAGTCTCAGGACTGAAGACCACAACAGCAATAACATTTAGAGTTAAACCAACCATTGTAATATCGCTATTACTGGCTTGCATAGGTACAGTCTTTTTTTTTTGAGAACATATGACTTACCACTCAATTGAAATAAGTGACTCATTTATTACTAACAAAAATATTATTAATTTAATGAAAATTGATTGTGAAACAGAAATAAGAATCCCATAGAAGAGATCAAAAAACTAACATGACACGGTCTTGCTTGGTTCTATTCAATACGCAAAAATAGAGCTAGGTCGATGTGGAAAAACAACATTAACGTTTGATATTTATATCTCAGCTCTGGGATGGTTGCACTGGAATAAAATCAATCGTTTGTATGTTCACTCCAAAAGTATACATCAACTAAAATATCAAGAATTTATGAAAAAATGTGGAAGACACACGACAGCTAAAGCTGTCTTTGAACTGCATCCGAAATAATAAGAAGACTACTGCCTTTATTGAAAATAATGATGAAATTATACCACTGGATCAATTTCAAGGTTCACTTGTAGTATTTGATGACTTCATTGTAGAAAATTGGGATGTAGTCATGGAATATTTTATGAGGTAGATGTAAAGGAAGGGAATGTTTTTGTGTAGCCCAAATATATTCGAAGATTCCAAAGCAACCATTGTGAGATAATCTAATTTTTTAAATATATTTAGACAAGATGATATAAATGTATCTCATATTTATCATGAGTTTGTTAGTGGTCACTTAAAGGTTTATCATTTTTAAAGAAATGTATAGTAATTGTTGGAATGAGTGTAAGTTCAGATTTTTTACGATAGACATGGCTAGGAAACCTAATGAGGGAAAACTCAGAGTTAGAACGAAAGGTTTGTTAATAATTTGAACATGAAAATTATATCAGATTCAGTGGTGCATGGTCATACCCTGCTAAAACACGGTGAAATAAAAAAATTATCTATTTTTAATCTTCAGTAAATGTTGGCCAAATACAGCCTAGAAGTTGTTACAAAAAACGCTTTAGAAAACAGAAAAAACTGAAGAATTGAAAGAAAGGTCCATGCTTTCTGGAAAAACAGCCAAGGGCAGAATGTGAAAGATATAGCAAGGCCAACCTGTTATTGATGCAGTCGTACAGGTAAAACAAGGAGTCAACGATATGGACAATAATGTACTGAAAGCTATTGAAGAAAACAGAGAAAATGAAAAAAAAATGATTCCTTGAACACATCATCCCCATCTAGAGGAATCTGTACAAATGCCACATATTAAACAAAAATGCAGTTACATCCCTTAAGTGTGTTTTCAATAAAATCTGGAAAGAAGAAGAGATCATCACAGAATGGAGAACAGCTCTCATCCACCCTATCCACAAGAAAGGTTTGAAGACAGACCCCAACAATTACAGAGGAATATCACTGCTGGATATAAAGTACAAGATTCTTTCTAAAGTCCTTTTGAACAGGGCAGATCCAAAAATCAATGGGCCAAAATTTCAAGACAATCAGTTTATATACATCAAAAATGAAACTATCTACAAGAAAATTGAAAAACTTTTAGATTCTATGCGAAAAATGAGAATAAATTTTTATCGTCTTCTTCTCAGAATGAATTCCAACATATTAACTAAACAAATCTTTGATTTCTTCCGTAACTGCAAAACGAAACCCAACTGGTTCAAAGAAACTGAGAAAGACCTAGTAGAATTAAAGATTTCAGAGAATTCACTTATTGATCGAACAGCTAAATTAATTACTAAAGATGAAAACATAGGGTTCCAAGACAAAACTACTCAAAAGTCCAAACCCATCATCTCAGAAGATGAGAGGAGGAGAATATCAGAAAGAATGAAGAAATACTGGGCCTTAAGAAAAGAACAACGCACATAGAAATGATTCATCCAGTGTATCCTAAAGAGGGTGAAACGAAAGAAGAAGAAGAAACAATATAATAATATTAGTTGAGATTGTACATTAAGTAACTCAGAAATACAGAATTCATTGAAGAAGTGTGAAGAAGGGTTTGAAGACAGAACAGAAATAAAAACTGTACACAATCAATATTAAGAAGAGAAAAGAAATAAAAGATACGTCAATGTTAAAAAATGAGGGATGCTAGAAAAATAGATGTAACTGAAAGAGTGTTGCAATATAACAATAACTGATGAGAAAGGTTTTGTATTGAGAACTGTCAGTTATTATAAATTTGTTGGTACTTTGCCACTTGAATTCAAAGAGGATAAATTAAAAAATGGTGAAAAAAATATGATGCTATAGATGGATTGATGAATCCTTTAACTAAAAAACAGATTGCTACAGACGAGTTGTATGCCAAACGAAAATTAGGAATTGGTTTAGATGGCTCTGAAGAGCTGAGTAAAGTATGATATTGAGGATAATACCTGAGGAGTATAAAATTTTCAGTAGTAAAACACCACTACCGAAATATTTCAATATCTCAATTTCAGTGCTATCTAAAAACATTCATCTTCATAAAATTTTTATTCTATATAAATGATAACTTCAGCATTGAGAACAAATTGCTAACTGGTTGCGAAACTAAACCCAAAGCAATTAAAATTAAACTCAACAATGTACAGCGACATAGTATTGATAATTTTTTAAGTGATGCTCAAAAAAGAAAAATAGCTCATATCAAGAAAACTGGTTGAAATTTAATCATAACGTTAGGACTACTTGTTGTGAAAAAAATTATTGAATATCAGACAAAAAATGGGTCTGAACTTACAAAACATGCCATTACTTTGCCAGGACTACCATATTAGCTAGGACTGGTTCACTACGTGGTAGAGCAGCTGCTGTTGCAAATGCAGTCATAAGCAAAAAGAAAAGTCATCATCATGATTGATGAATTACCTAATGAACTAAAACTTTTTAATGTGGAATAGTAAATTTAGATACATCTGATCATGCTGGTACTCACTGGATCTGCTGTTGTAAGAATTATCATAACAAATTTGGGAGTAGCCCTAAGGTAGCGACTGGTATAGCACTCTTCAGACTGCATCCTGAGTGTGTGATTCACTCAGTGCTAAAGCAACTAGTAAATTACTTGAAAAAAAATCGAACTATACGCAGTGTTGACAGAATACAAACTTTTAATGAAGTAACATGCAGTCATTTGTGTATATTTGTGCTGAAACTATTGTCAGATGTTATGGAAGCCATCCTCTTGCTCATTTCTATAATCTTTTGAATTTAATAGCTAGACATTTTTGGTAATAGAGCACAGCCTTTAGGCTGCTTCAGAAGCTGTTTCATAAATGGAGAATTAGAAAACAAAAAATGAAATCGAAGATTTGCAATCAAAAATTGATCTAAAATAGAACAATGATTAAACAGTTTCATAAATCATTATGTAACATGTCGAAAATAACTAGAGTATCTATTGATTTAAAAGTTAGAAGATTAGTGGATTTAGAAGAACCGAAAGTGGTTATGATGCAGTTACCAAACAATACTTAGAAAATGAATTAAACAGTCATGATTTGCACTCAGTACCTATGGACAATCTGGTTACCAAATATGCAAGTAGTCAAACACAATTCAATATTTATGTTACTGTAGCACATCTTATTGAAAATAGTACTCAGATTCATAAAGATAACCATACCACTACAACACAATTTCATGAAAGAATAAAAAGCATGGATATGGCTCTTCAATATGCTTTAGATAGGTGCAATACAGAATAAAATAAGGTGCATGAAGGACAAAGAACTGAATTTAAATTTATGACACAAGATCAATAAAAAATGTATAATTTTGAGTATGACTTTACACTAAGGAAAAGTATTGTCATTGGTAAAAATAGAAATGGAGATTTGACATTTGATGATTTTCATATCATAGTAAACGTATCTGATAAGCTGTATGAAATAAAGAATGATAATGAGACTATATAAATAGGAATACATAAGTTATATTTTCTAGCTGTAAGATTAAAAGACACAGCGAAAATTGTACCAGTAGATTTAAAAATGATTTTATGTGGTTAAATTTAATCCATATAACTGGATAACCATATCTTCTGCTTGAAATGCAAGAAAATTACAGAAACACATCATACTCAAACAGTAAGAACCAAAAATTGAAGACAGAGAATGGAAGGTCTTTGCACAGTATGCAAAATTAAAACGAGTAGACTTGTTAAAAAATTCTAGGTGATGGTCAGCAGTCCAATATTCGAGAAGAAATTATTAATGAGTTACCAATGAGAAATTATTAATAAGTTTCCAAAGAGAAAAATTTTAAAGGAAGAAATGTCCTTTCTCTTAGTATAGATGATTTATGGCAAGTTGATGTAGTGGAAAGGGATTCAGGCAACCCAAAAGGAATTTCAAAAATAAATAATGGTTATAAATATTTATTATCTCTAATAGATGTTTCTCGAAATTTGCTTGAGCTATTCCTTTCAAAGGTAAAACAGGTAAAAATATAGTTGATGCCTTTGAAAAAAATATTTGAAGTAATAACTCCAAGAAATCTACAAACAGAGAATGGAAAAGGATTCTATACCAAAAATTGCACGAACTTATGAAGAAATACAATATTAACCATTATTCAACTTTTACAGAATTAAAAGCACCTGTTGTCCAAAGATTTGGCAGGGTATTGAAGAAGATGTGGAAGAGATTTGCTCTTCAAGGAAATTATAAATGATTTGATCTCACTGAAAACTTGATTGATGAGTACAATAACACAAAGCATTCAACAACAAAAGTAAAGCTTGTGACCAAGGATAATGGAAGAGAATTGCCAAAGAAGACAATTTATGTGAGTGATGCCAAGCCCAAACATAAAGTAGAAGATAAAGTTAAATTCAGTAAACTTAAAGGAATATTTTAAAAAGAGTATACAACCAGCTGTTCAATAGAAATTTTCGAAACTCAAACAGTTATAATAAATAATAATTAATGTTACATAAAGTTAAATTATGAAACAAGTAATTGAGTTTTCATTTTTCTTGAAGAAAATCTATTTTTTATATTGACTTGCAGTGATGATGACTGATTGTGTCATAACTCAACTGTTCTTTTGTGTAGCCATCCACAAAATTAAAATAATCATGCTCACAAATAATATTTTAATTTTCTTTCATTCTTTGGTACAAATTTATTGAGTTAGGATTGTAGTGAAACCTTAACATTTCTTCACAATTTGGATGATCATTTTCAAAACTATATAACTGCCATTGTAAATCTCCTCTTTGTGTTCTAATGACACAAGAATTACACTCATAGTCATCATCACATAATTTTAAACAGACGAAATCTGGTCTTAAATTTTGATCGATTGTTTCAGGTACAACAAGAGGCAACAATCTTTCTGTTACACTGTTTCTTCCTCTTATTATTACTAAAACAATATAAACTATACCATTAAAATGATTTATGTGATCTTCTCGAATTTTATTTATATTTTCCAAGTCAGTTATTTCACCTCACTACAATTTCTACCCATCATTTTAAATCATATATTCTCCATGTTTACAAACTCATGGTAAAATTTCTTTCATTGCCTGTTTGGTAAGCTTTACACTGAGAGGCATATTTAATTTGAATATCAGCTTGTACAGTCTAGATTCAGTGAGAAATGTAGTTGATGCTTCATTACCTGTTAACCACAGTGTTTTGCAGGGTTATCATTTTTTCTTATTTTACTTTATTGGCTGTATCTACATGTTTTCAAACTGCATCCAAGCTGCAACTAATTTAACTTTAAACCAAGGATTATTCATTTCATCAATTGTGATATACTGTTTCTTCCCATTGTATCCAAGCTTGTTGTTGACGAGATCTATCGTCAACTCCATTTAATAGAAAACATTTTAATTGTAATTTTTTTTAGAGAATCCAGTTCCAGTGATGAATAATGTTTGTTGATGAACATTTTGTATAGGGGTTGACTTCTTGAAATTTTTCAGCCTATACCATTTTGGGCTCAAAAACTAATGAAACTAGATCTGATACATTGACAAATATTTTGTCATATTTTATATCTGGTTGGGGGAACTATTCGTTTCTGCAGACTGTGTAGGCTGCAGATTCCTCGACTTGCGCCACAGGGTGGTTGGGTTTCGGGTTCCGCTGAATAGGTCAGGTGTCCACTACACACAGGAGGTGGCTACATGGGTAGCAAGCACTGTGTGGAGTGGACTGGGCGGTTTTTTAGATTAGCGGGTCTCGGAAAAACACAAGAAGGGCTTCAGTCACAAAGGGTGCTCGCTGAACACAGGAAGAACGTAGATGCAGTATAACAGTTGTAAATTGTAGCTGTGTTGGGAAAGTACTAGAGCTCCAAGCGCTAATAGAAGGCACCAATGCTCAAATCGTTATAGCTGGCCGCGGTGGTCTCGCGGTTCTAGGCGCGCAGTCCGGAACCGTGCGACTGCTACGGTCGCAGGTTCGAATCCTGCCTCGGGCATGGATGTGTGTGATGTCCTTAGGTTAGTTAGGTTTAAGTAGTTCTAAGTTCTAGGGGACTGATGACCACAGCAGTTGAGTCCCATAGTGCTCAGAGCCATTTTGAACCAAATCGTTATAGGCACTGAAAGCTGCCTGAAGCCGGATATAAGTTCAGCCGAAATTTTTGCGAAGAACCTAACGGTGTTCCGAAAGGAGAGGCTAAACACGGTCGGCGGTGGCGTGTTTGTTGCTGTTAGAAGTAGATTAACTTGTCGCAAAATTGAAGTACATACTTTCTGTCCGTTAGTATGGGCATAGGTCATTGTAGGCAACCAGAATAAAATAATAATAGGATCCTTTTACCGACCACCCAATTCAGATGATACAGTTGCTGAAAGGTTCAAAGAAAACATGAGTTTGGTTTCAAAAACGTACCTGACTCATGTGATAACAGTTGGTGGTGACTTTAATTTACCCTCGATATGTTGGCGAAAATACATATTTAATTCCGGAAGTACACATAAAATATCATCCGAAATTGTGCTAAATGCATTCTCAGAAAATTATTTAGAACAGTTAGTTCATGGGCCCACACGAATAGTAAATGGTTGTGGAAAAACACTTGACCTCTTAGGAACAAATAATCCTGATTTAATAACAAGCATCAAAACCGATACAGGGATTAGTGAATACAGAGTAGTCGTAGTGAGATTGAATATTGTAATACCCAAATACTCCAAAAATAAGTGAAAAATATACCTATTAAAAAAGCAGATAAAGATTCGCTTGACACCTACCTGAGAGACAATCTCCACTCATTCCAAAGTAATAATATAAGTGTAGACCAGATGTAGCTTGAATTCAAAGAAACAGTATCGGCAGCAATTAAGAGATTTATACCAAATAAATTAACAAATGATGTAACTGATTCTCATTAGTACACAAAACAGGTTACAACACTTGCAGAAACAATGAAACGTACGTCCGAAATTTAAACAGGCGCAAAATCCCCAAGATTGCTGATCTTTTACAGAAGCTTGAAATTTACCATGGACTTCAATGTGAGATTCTTATAACAGTTTCCCCAACAAAACTTTGTCTCGAACGAAAGACTGGAAAGTTGCACAGGTCACACCAATATTCAAGTAAGGTAGTAGAAGTAATCCACTGAATTACAGGATCATATCGTTAACGTCGATATGCAATAGGATTTTGGAACATATAATGTGTTCAAACAATATTAATTACTTCGAAGAAAACTGTCTATGACACACAGTCAACAGGGGTTTATAAATCATTGTTCCTGTGAAACACAACTAGCTCTTTATTCACATAAGTGCTGAGGGCTATTGACAAGGGATTTCAGATCGACTTCGTATTTTTGGATTTCCAGAACGCTTTTGACACTGTACCACAGAAGCGGCCTGTAGTGAGATTGCATGCTTATGGAATATCGTCTCAGTTATATGACTGGATTTGTGATTTCCTGTCAGAGAGATCACAGTTCGTAGTAATTGACGGAAAGTCATCGTGTTAAACAGAAGTTATTTCAGGAGTTCCCTAAGATAGTGTTATAGGCCCTTTGCTGTTCCTTATCTTTAGAAACGACTTGGGAGACAATCTGAGCTACCCTCTAAGGTTGTTTTCAGATGACGCTGTCGCTTATTGACCAATAAAGTTATCCGAAGATCAAAACAAATTTTTGTTCAAATGTTCAGTTCAAATGAGTGTGAAAGCTTATGGGACTTAACTGCTAAGGTCATCAGTCCATAAGCTTACACACTACTTAACCTAAATTATCCTAAGGACAAACACACACACCCATGCCTGAGGGAGGACTCGAACCTCTGTCGGGACCAGCCGCACAGTCCAAAACAAATACGAAAACGATTTAAAAAAGGTATCTGAATGGTGCGAAAATTGGCAGTTGACCCTAAATAATGAAATGTGTGAGGTCGCCCACATGATAAAAGAAACTCGTTAAACTTCGGTGACACGATAAATCAGTCTAATCTAAAAGCCATAAATTCAACTAAATACCTAGGTATTACAATTACGAACAACTTAAATTGGAAGGAACATACAGAAAATGTTGTGGGGAAGGCTAACCAAAGTCTGCGTTTTATTGGCAGAACACTTAGAAAATATAGCAGATCTACTAAGGAGACTGCCTACACTACACTTGTCCGTCCTCTTTTAGAATACTGCTCCTCAGTGTGGGTGCCTTATGAGATAGGTTTGATGGAGTACATCGAATAAGTTCAAAGGAGGGCAGCACGTTTTGTATTATCAGGAATATGGGAGAGAGTGTCACAGAAATGATACAGGATTTGGGCTGGACATCATTAAAAGAAAGGCGTTTTTCGTTGCGACAGAATCTTCTCACGAAATTCAATTGCGAAAATATTTGGTTGACACCGACCTACATAGGGAGTAACGATCACCACGATAAAATAAGGGAAATCAGAGCTCATACGGAAAGATATAGGTGTTCGTTCTTTCCAAGCGCTATATGAGATTGGAATAATACAGACTGTCAGGCACATAAATTTGATTTGCGGAGTATCCATGTAGGTAGCATCAAAGTATATTTTATGATGTTTTTCTCTAGTATGGTCATGAATTGCTTTTAATGGATTTCCATAAATTTTTGTATGTGTATATGGCTACATTATGAATGAGAAAATTTATAGTTTCATTTTTTATATCCATATGTTATCCTGATGATGAAGATATATCTACATTCATAAATAATTAACTAATGAGAATGTGACTTAGTTATTCGATCTAAATGGAGAACAAATGTGTATTGTTTATAAATAATCTGAAAGACTGACCACTGGTGCTTCAATTTTATATTTGAGTTAACTAACTACACTTAAAATATTCTTTGCCTCAATCCATATAATTATCTTTGCATCAATTTTGAGGCCTTTAGGCTCAAGAAGTATTTCTGGTGTTTTTCTAAACACATTAAGTGTATCAGGGTATTGTTAATAGGTTTCTGAAATAATTAGAACAAGTTTCTCTCTAGACAAATTATCTAACACAATATGTATTGAGTTTATTTCTTCTTTGATTAAAATATGGTCAAATTCTGTCCTAGGCTCAGTCAAACTTTCATCACAAATATTTTTTTCTGATCTCATTTATTTCACCGACAGTGTCGTTCGATTCTATGCACAATTTTCAACAGAGTAGGACTTACTACTGAACTGAACATTGCACATTTCTTTACTCTGTTCTGTGTACACGAAAATAAGTTCTAAGCATATGTTCTATTAATTTATAATCTGAGCACTTGTAGATTATGTCATAAAATAATTTATCCTCTTTAGGTCTCCTGCTGTTTTAAGTTGATAATCTTCCTGAAAGATGATTTTTAGGAAATACACCTCAGCTCTGAAATTATTTTTCTTAGCCTATTGTTGGGATGTGGCAATGAAAAAATATGTTCTTTCTTCATCTCTATGAAATCAGCTATCAAAGTTTTTAGTTGTAAGCTTTCTTTATCTTTATCATGTAATTGTTGCTGAATTGTTGTTTCTGTTCTTCCTCTATTTTCAGTTTGTTATCAAATTCTATAGCTTGTTCTTCAATATTTTTTGGAGATTGTATGATTTTATGTTCAGATGTATATTTCATGAAATCATTTAATATTTTGCCTATTGTGAGATAATATTATGTTAATTGTTTGCATTGTTCTGTGTTGAATGTAAATTTCATTTTTTTGTGTCAAATGCAGATTCTTTGAAGATGTAAACAGTTAGGAAAATGCATGTCCCTGGACAAGATTATTTGGTTTTAAGGTTTTCATATCAGCCCGAATGTATTCTTATCCAAAAAAGTCGGTTATTGTGTTGTATTTTTGTGTATGGTGTCTTCTTGTGTTTAAGGAAAACACCATAAACTCTCTTATTTTGCACAAAATTTCCAGTGTGATGATATTCTCCCTCTGGAATTCCACATAAAAGTTAAAATATTCTCATTAATCAACACATTCTTTTCCTCAAACCATGGAAGCCAAATGTCTTCAAAGCAAGTACCTAAATTTAATGCATAATTATGTTGGTTAATAAATTCAAATACATTCATCATAGGTGCTTCTGATCTTTAAGCTACATTAGTGGCAGATAAAATATCACTAGGGATGGATCCAGATCTACTTGGGTTTGGCATCTTTTATAAGCATATAATTTTATATGTAATTTTTGAACTTTTTAAAATCCTTGAAAACCTTAACAGAAACAATTTAATTACTGTTAAATATCATACAGAAAAGCTAAAATATCATTCATGGGAAAGAAATCTTTCATTTCATTTTGCATATATTCATATTGCAAAGCATGTGGATTATAGAAGAATATAACAATTCCAATCCCAAAGAAAGCAAGTGTTGAAAGATGTAAAATTACCAAACTATCAGTTTAATAAGTCACAGCTCCAAAATACTAATGCAAATTCTTTACAGACGAATGGAAAAACTGGTAGAAGCCGACCTTGGGGAAGATCAGTTTCAAATCCATAGAAATGTTGGAACACGTGAGGAAATACTGACCCTATGTTTTATCTCGGAAGAAAGATTAAGGAAAGGCTAACCTACACTTCTAGCATTTGTAGACCTAGTGAAAGCTTTTGACAATGTTGGCTGGAATACTCACTTTCAAATTCTAAAGGTGGCAGGGGTAAAATACAGAAAGCGAAATGCTGTTTACAATTTGTACAGAAACCAGATGGCAGTTATAAGAGTCGAGGGGCATGAAGGGGAAGCAGTGGTTGCGAAAGGAGTGAGACAGAGATGTATTAAAATCCATGGAGAAGAAATGAAAACTTTGAGGTTCGCCGATGACATTATAATTCTGCCAGAGACACCAAAGGACTTGGAAGAGCAGTTGAACGGAATGGACAGTGTCTTGAAAGCAGGATATAAAATGAACATCAACAAAAGCAAAACGAGGATTATGGAATGTAGTCGAATTAAGTCAGGTGATGCTGAGGGAATTAGATTAGGAAATGAGACACTTAAAGTAGTAAACGAGTTTTGTTATGTGGGGTGCAAAAGAACTGATGATGGTCGAAGTAGAGAGGATATAAAATGTAGACTGGCAATTGCAAGGAAAGGGTTTCTGACGAAGAGAAATTTGTTAACATCGAGTATAGATTTAAGTGTCAGGAAACCGTTTTTGAAAGTATTCGTATGAAGTGTAGCCATGTATGGAAGTGAAACATGGACGATAAATAGTTTGGACAAGAAGAGAACAGAAGCTTTCGAAATGTGGTGCTACAGAAGAATGCTGAAGATTTTATGGGTAGAGCACATAACTAATGAGGAGGTATTGTATAGAATTGGGGAGAAGAGAAGTTTGTAGCACAACTTGACAAGAAGAAGGGACCAGTTGGTAGGACATGTTCTGAGGCATCAAGTGATCACAAATTTAGCATTGGAGGGCAGTGTGGTGGGTAAAATTCATAATGGGAGACCAAGAGATGAATACACTAAACAGATTCAGAAGGATGTAGGTTGCAGTAAGTACTGGGATATGAAGACGCTTGCACAGGATAGAGTAGCATGGAGAGCCGCATCAAACCAGTCTCAGGACTGAAGGCCACAACAACAACAACATGGATTATCATGTTTTATTTCACTCTACTAGATTGTAATTTTTTACGGTTTTATTGAACTTGAGCTAGTAATGTTCATCTCTCTGGATGCTCTGTTCCCTAAGTAAAAAAATATAAAATATCATTTGTGATCAACACATGTTTTCTTCAAGAAATGGAGCCCAAATTTTTTGAAACAAGAAACAAAATTTAAATGATAGTCATTATGGTTAATGAATTCAAATTTATTCATCACATTTGCTTCTGAATTGGAATCAGCATTAGATATATTTGGAATTGGTTCCATTTATAAAAAATAGCATTTACATCGAATATTTGTTATAATGCTAGAGGATGATTATATTTTTTTATATTCTAGGTTTTAATTATTTAAAGAATCTATCAAACGTCCATTTGTTTGGTTTTGTTGCCCTAGAACCTGCAATACTGTAATGAATAAAACACAAAATTTCATTAATGGTAAACATATTGTTTCTCTGATACAATGGAACACAAATATCCTTGGAACAAGTGCCTAAATTTAATGGATAGTTGTTATGGTTAATTAATTCAAATATAGTCGTTGTAGGTGCTTCAGCAGTTACTGCATTAGGGGCAGCTAAGCAGCCTTAGGGCTGCACATCGATGTGCTTACGTTTGGTTCCTTTTACAACAATACTTTTTTAATATAATTTTATTTTATACTATCTAGGTTATATATGAAAACGTCTTGTAATTTATTTAGTGATTATAAAAATTAATATCATTGTAGGTGATTAAATTTTCAACCTCCTGAAAACTTTGCAAAATAAAATCTGATGATCAACCTTTCCATCCACAATGTTCATCAATAAAACTGTTGATCTTTCAAAGGAGATTGTCAGTCCCTTATCATGTCAACAACATTAGTAATTGTTTAGTTTGATTACTGTGCAATATTTTCAGGCCTTGAACTACTGGGTCCTGAAGATTAATTATGTCTTAAGTGAATTCTTCTTATGTGTAATCATCCAAAATATTGAACTAATTGTGACAGCAAACAATGGGTAAATTTTCTCTCAATCTATGGTATAAGCTTGTTTAGGTGGGTTTGTAAGGTGTAATATGCAGACATCTATCCAGACTATCACACATTAATTCCAAACTCCATCAGGATGTACTGTAAGTACTATAAGAGGCAGGATTTGAGAAAACTTCCATGATCGAGTGGTTGCTCATAAGCCAGACATCACGCCAGTAAATGCCAAATGACGCCCCACTTGGTGTAAGGAGCATAAACATTTCGACGATTAAACAGAGCAAAAAATGGTGTGGAGTGACGAATCACGGTACATAATGTAGCTTCCGATGGCAGGGTATGGGTATGGCGAATGCCCAGTGAAAGTCATCTTCCAGAGTGTGTAGTGCCAACAGTAAAATTCGAAAGCGGTGGTGTTACGGTGTGGTCGTGTTTTCCATGGAGTGGGCTTTCATCCCCTGTTGTTTTGCATGGCACTATCACAGCACAGGCCTACACAGATTTTTTAAGCACCTTCTTGCTTCCCACTGTTGAAGAGCAATTTGGGGATGGTGATTGCAGGTTTCAACACGGTCGAGCATCTGGTCATAATGCATGGCCTGTGGCGAAGTGGTAACACAACAATAAAATTCCTGTAATGGATTGTCCTGCACAGAGTACTGACCTGAATCCTATAGAACACTTTTAGGATGTTTTGGAATACATACTTCGTGCCAGGCCTCACTGACCGACATCAATACCTCTCCTCAGTTCAGCACTCTGTGAAGAATTGGCTGTCATTCCCCAAGAAACCTTCCAGCACCTGATTGAACATATGCCTGTTAGAGTGGAAGCTGCCATGAAGGCTGAGGTTGGGCCAACACCATATTAAATTCCAGCATTGCCGATGGAGGGCGCCACAAGCTTAAAAGTCATTCTCAACCAGGTGTCCGGATACTTTTGATCACATAGTGTATGATATAACAGCTGAAAATTTCTGTGAAAATATGAAATCACTGATTGATCTCTTTGATACAAGCGGTTATCCAGTAGATAATATATATGACATTCCACAAGTAAACAAGGCAGTCTTAGAAAAAATGAAAGGGGAATGTCATAGAAAAATAATGGAAAAATTTTGAGACTTGAGAGCAAAAATGTGTGCCTACAAAGTTGGTGACAAGGAAGAGAAAAAATCGAAAGGTATCAAGAAACATGTTGTTAAAATTAAAATAAGCTTAGAATATTACAAAGATCGTTTATTCAACAATACAGAATAATATAGAATTCTAAATTTAATACAAAGTTTTAAATATGAAATTTATTCAATTGAGGTAAACATGAAAGCATTGAGTGTTTTGGAAAATAAAACAGATACATTGCCATATGACATTACAAAGTCCAAGACTGATTTAGCAGTCACATTATCAGATAATTGTTTTTCATATTTTTCATAATCAATATAGTGTTCATATTCATAATCTTATTTATCTTTCAAAAATAAGGAGTATAATTCACAATTATCACATATCTTTGCTGCTATATCTTCATTAGAATAAACCCTTACAGTTTTTTCATTGTTGTTTGTTGAGTTGTCCATTTATAACATATAAATCATAATAGGAAAAAAATTCAGCTCATCTACTCCAAGTCCATAACGAGTAAAAAAATTTTCGTGTGTAAATGCAGCCCCTACTCTAAAAGCTCAATAATGTAAGGAATTGTAATTTGTTTTAAAAAGATGTAGTGAACTGCAAGTAAATATTTTGTATTCAAGTATTTGAGTACTACACTCCTGGAAATTGAAATAAGAACACCGTGAATTCATTGTCCCAGGAAGGGGAAACTTTATAGACACATTCCTGGGGTCAGATACATCACATGATCACACTGACAGAACCACAGGCACATAGACACAGGCAACAGAGCATGCACAATGTCGGCACTAGTACAGTGTATATCCACCTTTCGCAGCAGAGCAGGCTGCTATTCTCCCATGGAGACGATCGTAGAGATGCTGGATGTAGTCCTGTGGAATGGCTTGCCATGCCATTTCCACCTGGCGCCTCAGTTGGACCAGCGTTCGTGCTGGACGTGCAGACCGCGTGAGACGACGCTTCATCCAGTCCCAAACATGCTCAATGGGGGACAGATCCGGAGATCTTGCTGGCCAGGGTAGTTGACTTACACCTTCTAGAGCACGTTGGGTGGCACGGGATACATGCGGATGTGCATTGTCCTGTTGGAACAGCAAGTTCCCTTGCCGGTCTAGGAATGGTAGAACGATGGGTTCGATTACGGTTTGAATGTACCGTGCACTATTCAGTGTGTCCTCGACGATCACCAGAGGTGTACGGCCAGTGTGGGAGATCGCTCCCCACACCATGATGCCGGGTGTTGGCCCTGTGTGCCTCGGTCGTATGCAGTCCTGATTGTGGCGCTCACCTGCACGGCGCCAAACGCGCATACGACCATCATTGGCACCAAGGCAGAAGCGACTCTCATCGCTGAAGACGACACGTCTCCATTCGTCCCTCCATTCACGCCTGTCGCGACACCACTGGAGGCGGGCTGCACGATGTTGAGGCGTGAGCGGAAGACGGCCTAACGGTGTGCGGGACCGTAGCCCAGCTTCATGGAGACGGTTGCGAATGGTCCTCGCCGATACCCCAGGAGCAACAGTGTCCCTAATTTGCTGGGAAGTGGCGGTGCGGTCCCCTACAGCACTGCGTAGGATCCTACGGTCTTGGCGTGCATCCGTGAGGCGCTGCGGTCCGGTCCCAGGTCGACGGGCACGTGCACCTTCCGCCGACCACTGGCGACAACATCGATGTACTGTGGAGACCTCACGCCCCACGTGTTGAGCAATTCTTCGGTACGTCCACCCGGCCTCCCGCATGCCCACTATACGCCCTCGCTCAAAGTCCGTCAACTGCACATACGGTTCACGTCCACGCTGTCGCGGCATGCTAGCAGTGTTAAAGACTGCGATGGAGCTCCGTATGCCACGGTAAACTGGCTGACACTGACGGCGGCGGTGCACAAATGTTGCGCAGCTAGCGCCATTCGACGGCCAACACCGCGGTGCCTGGTGTGTCCGCTGTGCCGTGCGTGTGATCATTGCTTGTACAGCCCTCTCGCAGTGGCCGGAGCAAGTATGGTGGGTCTGACACACCGGTATCAATGTGTTCTTTTTTCCATTTCCAGGAGTGGAGATATGGAGAAAAAGCTTTTATGGAGCTGAATAATGAGATAAAGATTATTTTGCCACATAGATATCAGAAATTAATAAGTGATTGGCATTTTCAAGTTTTTGGAGATGGATGGGTTAAACTGAGTTATAATGGATTGAAGAAATTTAAAAATAATAGTAATGAATTCAATGATCTGGAATCACACTGTGAACTCGATAAGTATTTCAAGTAGTGAAATACGATGTAGAATTTGTAGTGTGAATGAAGCTGGTGCTGAATTCCATTAAAATTTTGATGGTACTTACTTTATTTGAAGAGAAAAATATATTGATTACCATTTATGGAATCCTATATGGTACACATAGTATGAAAAAAATTATAAAATATCATTTCATTAAATCTTTACAAAATCTTCTTTTTTCTCAGGTGAGTTAACTCTCATTAATATCATATAAAGTCGTGGTGTTAGCCCTTTTTATTTTCGTAAAAAGGAAAATATTAAAAAAATTATATATAAAAATCAATTTTCTAATAAATGAATTTGCTGACTTTATTTTCTTAAAACGTCTTTGGGGACTGTAAAGGAAAAACTCAAATGAACAAAAACTAGGAAAAATGGTGAGAAATCCAGTGAAAAACGCTCAAAAAATCGTTATTTCCCTTGTTTATTTCAGTAGTAAAGTATTTTAGAGATTGTCTGTAACTTTTTCAGAAAAACTGGGGAAAATATGAAATTTCGAGGGAATCGGAGGTATTTCAGGATTTTGTGACGATATGGGAAATATGACCTACAGTCCCCGTAAACACTCTATTCACTCGTTATATCTGCCAGGGGGACTCAACCTAGATGTGGAGGCAGGCTTACCAGTGACTGTCAACCATGCAGGTTGTAGTCATCTGGAAGCTGTGCCTCACGTTGACACCAACGACACCTGTCGCTTGGTTTTGGAGGCCATCCTCAGTTCATGCAGGTGGCTGGCGGAGGTGGTGAAGGCTGGCGGCCTGGCACGTGAGGTGGAAGCACAGTTCACAATTTGCAGCATTACTCCCAGAGATGACCAGGTTCTTTTGGTTTGGAGCTGATTGGAGCATCTCAACCAAAGACTTCATCGACTTTGTGACTGTCTTGGGTGCAGAATTTCGGACCTGCGTTATGGGGTGGAGAATTATAAGACTGCTTGGTAGGTCAGGGTGCGTTACAGAAAGGACGCAGCTACCTGGGAAACAGAGTACCTTTGGAGTGTTGTTTTATGTTAGGCTAGGCAGTAGTTTGAGGTACTCTGATGAACACTAGCCAGTCGATACACAGGCAGCGAAATCACACTGCATTAAAAGTAAACACACTTTGACTGTCAAAATTTTATCAGTAAGTTGTCGAAATATTCGTAAAAAATTTCCAGAATTTACTGCCCTCCAGGGGCGGTCTCTCCCTCAAATTATTCTTGGGACTGACAGCTGGCGGAAACGCGAAGTAGAAAGGTCTGAGATATTTAGCGAGACAGGAAAACGCACCGGAAAAACAGATTAAACTCCATAGGAGGGGGAGTGTTCATTGTAGATCACAAAAATATTTTGTCTATTGAGGTCGAAATTGAGTGTGGCAGTGAAATTGGTTGTATAATAGGCCTAGGTGAATCCAAGTTAATTGTTGGATGTTTTTACCGGCCAAACGATTCCATTGTTGCAGTTCTAGAGTCATACAAAGAATGTCTACTGTCAGTGCGCATAAATACCCTGATCATGAAATTCTAGTTGGAGGCGACTTTAACGTACCAGAGATATACTGGGACATGCATGTATTCAATGCAGAGGGTACAGACAGGCAGCCTTGTGAAGGGGTATAGACAAACAGTCTTACAAAGTTCTTTTGAACACTTTTCCGAAAACTGTCTTGAACAGCCCCACCCGCCACAATGGATATATCTTACACCTCGTAACTACAAAAGGTCGGACCTTATCGATGACGTCAGCATAGAGACAGTGATTAGCGATCATGATGTCATTATAGCAACTATGGTTACGAAAGTTAATAAATCAGTGAAGAAGGCTAAGAGAATGTTTTTTCTAGAAAGAACAGATAAGCAGTTGTTAGAATCTCATTTAGACAATGAATGTACATCATTAATTCCAATATAATGGATGTAGAGGCATTATGGGTAAAGTTTACGCAGATTGTAAATTGCACTCTGGACAAGTATGTATCTATAAAGTGGACTAAGGATGGAAAATACCAACCGTGATTTAACAGCAAAATTCGGAAAATGCTGAGGAAGCAAAGGCTGTGCCACACTCGATTCAAAAGAGAAAGCGCAAATGGTGACAGGCAAAGGTTAGTGGAAATTCGTACGTCTGTGAAAAGATATATGCGCGAAACATATAGCAGCTACCATCATCATATCTTAGCAAAAGATCTGGCCGAGAAACTGGAAAACTCTAGTCCTACGTAAAGTCATTAAGCAAGTCTAAGGCTTCCATCCAGTCACTCATTGGTCAGTCTGGTGTGGCAGTAGAAGATAGCACGACGAAAGTCGAAGTTCTAAAATTCGCATTTAAGTAATCGTTCATGCAGGAGAATTACACAAACATATCGTAGTTTGACCGCGGCTCATAATAAAAAGTATCTCTGGCGTACAGAAACAACCGAAAGAGCATTGACCCGTTACTAAGCTTGCGTTTACCGCGAATCTCTCGCACAACACGAATTCCCAAGGAATAGGAAGAAAGGGCAGGTGATACCTTTACATAAGAAGGGTGAAAGAACGGCCCCGAAAAATTATGGATCAATATCCTTAACACCGGTTTGCTGCTGAATTCTTCAACATATCCTTGAGTATAATAAATTTTGTAGAGACCCAAAAGGTTATGCCAACGAATCATCACAGTTTTAGAAAGCATCGGTTGTGCGAAGTAGTAGAGCAACCTTCGTGTCATGCCACTCTGCACTGTTGCCAAATTTATTCAAGATGTCTGCGATGACTTCATCCAAGATGGCGGCGTGTAGACTTGGCAACAGCACATGACGTCATGCCAGATGGCGTCTTTTGGTGGGGAAATAGGCCAATCGTGCTATGTCCACTGACCTAACCCCCAGAAAAAATGGCGGGAGTTTTGAATTTTGGTGGGAAAATGGATCAATTGGGCTACGTCCACCAACCAAGCCCTCCAGAAAAAATTGGCGCGAAATTCAAATTCCAACAAGATAATGCCTGCAAAACCGTACTTGTCTTGATTGTTGTTGTGGTCTTCAGTTCTGAGACTGGTTTGATGCAGCTATCCATGCTACTCTATCCTGTGCAAGCTGCTTCATCTCCCAGTAACAACAGCAACCTACATCCTTCTGAATCTGCTTAGTGTATTCATCTCTTGGTCTCCCTCTACGATTTTTACCTTCCGCGCTGCCCTCCAATACTAAATTGGTGATCCCTTGATGCCTCAGAACATGTCCTACCAACCGATCCCTTCTTCTAGTCAAGTTGTGCCATAAACTTCTATTATTGTCCATGTTTCACTTCCATACATGGCTACACTCCATACAAATACTTTTAGAAACGAGTTCATGACACTTAAATCTATACTCGATGTTAACAAATTTCTCTTCTTCAGAAACACATTCCTTGCCATTGCCAGTCTACATTTTATATCCTCTGTCTTTATTATTATTCATTATTATTCAATATCATTTATTATTATTATTCATTATCATTTATTATCATTCATTATTATTTATTATTATTACTATTATTATTATTGGCCTACCTGCATAGAAAATTCGCTCTAAATTCAAATTCCAACACAATAATACCTGCAAAACCATAATTTTCTTTATTATTATTGATTATCATTTATTATGATTTATTACTATTTATTATTAT
Source organism: Schistocerca gregaria (assembly GCF_023897955.1). Classification (NCBI taxonomy): domain Eukaryota; kingdom Metazoa; phylum Arthropoda; class Insecta; order Orthoptera; family Acrididae; genus Schistocerca; species Schistocerca gregaria. Next base: position 853,605,387 of record NC_064931.1, on the reverse strand, counting down.
TATTATTATTATTATTATTATTATTATTATTATTATTATTATTATTGGCCTACCTCCACTAGAAAATTCGCGACAAATTCAAATTCCAACACGAAAATGTCTCGAAATCTGCACTTCTATTTTTTATTATTTATTCAAGATGTCCGATTTTGCTTTACATCCATAACAAAAATCTATCACAAGTCCAAATCCCAACACCATAATCGATCACATGTACAAAATAGTCCACATCCTACAAACTTCCAGTCACTTATCTTTTTTCACTGCTAACCTATCAAAATCGCGTCAAATAATAAAGTGCACTTATAGTAACCTAAGTCACATCCTTTGATTTTGCAGGGGAAAATGGACTGAAGTCTTTAAATAAAACAGTGCGGTCATCACTTGTTCTCCAACACAGTGCAGTCGCCATGACGTCCGCACTCCAACTGAAATAGTTCAAATCGTCGCCACCCCCTGGTCCCGCCGGCCAGCCTGCGGACCATCGCCCCCTCCATACACGCAACGGACATAGTCTTCTGTAAATATGCTAACACCCACATTGCGCATCTAACGTATCAATTACCTATTACTTAATTCCATTTCAGTTTTAATCATATATAATAATTCAATTTCCAGTTTCATATACGTATGCAAAGGTGTTCAAGTACCTACTTTCAACTAGTTTTCGGGGACCAGACCGCCACCTCTTCCTAGGAACCCTCGCCGAGTTTGAATTCTGTCAGTAAAGAAACGTCACTTGCGCTTTCACTACCAACCTAAGAAAATTGCGCTTAAAGAAAAGGCACTTGTAGTAACCTCATCCACCCGACCACCACTTCCTCCTAGGATCAGGCGCCAAGTGTGAATTCTGCCAGTTAACAAAGCTCACTTGCGTCTTCACTACTAACGTAAGAAAATTTCTGAAAACGAAGCGTACCACCACCACCACTTCCTAGGGGGGCGGGTGGTAAACGTGTTTTTTCTCTCTACAGACCCAACACTCAGAGCTAATCTTCCCTCTTACTTCAGTGGACCTAACTCACCCTCAGAACTCTTTTCACAAATTCGGTATCGTCCCCCGTCAACACAAATCCCTTAGTGTCTCTCCTTCCTTGTCTGTTTGCCTTTCTACAAACATCCTCAGACTCATAGACTGCAAGAACACATGTACTTTCTCCATAATATTACATCATTTTAGCTGTACTTCTCAATATCATGCACTGGGCTACACCCTACCGATCACTAATTCATCATAATTCCCAAGATATAGACTCCAAATTAATTCTCTATAAACGCCGAACTTTATCTATGCTCAGAATGCTGTAAACCACTGACTAACTAGAAACAAACATACGAAAAATGATATTTTCACTCTCGAATACCGTTCTCAGTCATGTAACATATTCGAGATCTTGGCTATAATTTACACGTCAACTAAGATCTGTCCCATGTCTAGAGAACAGACAAGCATGTAACCAGCACACCATAATCGATGTTCACTCAAATAAATAAAGGTAGCAAATGTGCAGAAGTAGTCAACCAAACAATCTACATCCCATCGAATAACACTCCATCGCAAATCGATCCTCTTCTCAAATTCTGACTTGATCACCAAAGCTGCCCAACACACACTATTACTTCGCTATTCTGTCTTCTAGAGGACAGCAAAGTTAACTCTTACAGATCGCTGCACTCCTACAGGTCTCTGCATTTGCAGAGCTGCTCCAGTTATTTATTATTATTTATATCACGCGCGTGTGTTCACTAGGAGGTCCGGAGTGCAGCTGGGTTAGTACACATCGCCACCAGCAGAGGGCGTCATTCAAGATGTCCAAGTTTGGTGACGAGTTTGAATTTTGGCGGAAGATCATACCATTCGCTTACCTAATAAAAATGCATGTAAGTTCAACTGTGTTTAGCTCCTATCACAACCACCAGAGCACTCTGTCATCACGTCAGTTGATTACGCAATTACCATTATTCAAGATGGCTGCATCCAGTGCGAAACGATCACCTTTCCCGAACCTGCATGCTACAGTAAAATTCCAACTTGGCTTTACTCACACCCTACACATAGTTCAGCTGATCCCATTTCCAGATCTTTGCCCATCTGATCTCTGCAATTTAAGTCGGAGAAAGACATATCCATTACCTTCTGCAGCCTGTCTATAAACAGAACGACCTCAGTTATTGCAACAGGACCTGGTTTTGACCATTCGCCGGAAATGCTCGCAATGTTGTACGTCCCACACTAGATACAAGTACAACAGCTCCTCAACGCCCTATCATCTTTATTCTCTACTATGTCAGTTGGAGCACAGACGTCATGGCGACTGCACTGGGTGTTGCTGTGATCTCCAAGATGTGTACTGATTGTGTTGGAGAACAAGTGATGACTGTACTGTTTTATTTAAAGACTTCAGTCCATTTTCCCCTACAAAATCAAAGAATGTGACTTAGCTTACTGTAAGTGCACTTTATTACTTGATACGATTTTGATAGGTTAGCAGTGAAAAAAGATAAGTGACCGCGAAAGTTCGTAGGATGTGGACTATTTCGTACGTGTGATCGATTATGGTGTTGGGATTTGGACTTGTGATACATTTTTGTTATGGATGTAAAGCAAATGGCTTTCTCGCCGCGAAAATCGGACATCTTGAATGAATAATAATAAATGATAATAAATAATAAAAAACAGAAGTACAGATTTCGAGACGTTATCGTGTTAGAATTTAAATTTGGCGCAATTTTCTAGTGGAGGTAGACCAATAATAATAAATGATGAACGATAATGAATAATAATAAATAATAATAAAGATAAGTGCGGCTTTGAACTCATTGTCTTGTTGGAATTTGAATTTGGCGCAAATTTTTTTCTGGAGAGTTAGTTAGTGAACATAGCCCAATTGACCTATTTTCCCGCCAAAATTCAAAATTCCCGTCGTCTTTTCTAGGGTTAGGTTAGTGGACAAAGCACAATTGGCCTATTTTCCCGCCAAAAGCCTCCTTCTTGGATGACGTCATGCGTTGTTGCCAAGTCAACATGCCGCCATCTTGGATGAAGTCATCGCCGACATTTTGAATAAATTTGGCAACAATGCAAAGTGGCGTGACACGAAGTTTGCTCTGCGACTGTGCGAAACTCAGTTTGCCCTTTTCTCACATGATATACTACGAACTATGGATCAAAGGAAAAGGTAAATTGCTAATTCTAGATTTCGACAAATGATTTGACGCAATGTTCCACGGATTTAACGAAGGTACGAGCATGTAAAATATGTTTCCAGACATGTCAGTGGCTCGAAGGCTTCGTAAGTAATAGAACCCATTATGTCGTCCTCGAGGTCGAGTGTTCATCAGAGACAAAGTTATCGTCCAAAGTGTGATAGGACCGGTTTATTTTCTATATACACAAATTATATCGTATACCAGGTGGGCAAAAATCTGTGGTTTTTTGCTAATGATACTGTGGTGTACGGGAAGTTAGAAGCTGAGTGAATGTAGGACGATACAAGATGAATTAAACACAATTTATAACTGGTGTGATGAATGACAGCTAGCTTTAAATGGAGAAAAATTTAAGTTAATGTGGATGAGTAAGAAAAACAAGCCCGTAATGTTCAGATACAGTGTTAGTGGTGTGGCGCTTGATACAATCACGTCATTTAAATATCTAGGCATGTAGTTGGAAGGGGATATGAAATGGAATGAACATGTGAAAACAGCGGTAGGGAAGGCGAATGGTCGACTTCAGGTTATTGGGAAAATTATAGGAAAGTGTGGTTCCACTATAGAGGAGACCGCATATAGGAGGCTGCTGTAATCTGTTCTTGAGTACTACTCGATTGTTTGGGATTCGTAACACGGCGGACTGAAGGAAGACAATTCAGAGGCGAGTTACTAGATTTCTTACTGGTAGGTTCGAACAAGGCGTAAGTCTTATGGAGATGCTCCAGGAACTCAGATGGGAATCCCTAGAAGAAGGTGACGGTCTTTTTGAAGAACGCTATTGAGAAAATTAACAGAACCGGCAGTAAAACCTGATTACAAATGATTTTACTGGCACTGGCATACACTTCGCATAAGGACCACGAATATAAAATAAGAGAAAGTACGGTTCATACAGAAGCATACAGATAGTCATCTTTCCCTCGCTCCATTTACGAGTGTAGCGGGAAAGGTAATAACTAGTAGTGGTACAAGGTACCCTCCACCATGCACACTTCGGTGGCTTGCGGAGTATGTATGTAGATGTAGATCAAGGAAATGACAATTTTGTATGGGAAGGAAGTGTGGCAGGAATCATGCACGGCTGTAGTAGCAGGCATATAATGCTGCCTACAGGAATATTAAAGAGTTTTTGGAGAAAAGAGAAGGACCTGAATAAATGTCAAGAGCTCAGGTGGCAAGTCAGTGCTAAGGAAACAAGAGAAAGTTGAAAAAAACGTAAAGAGGTGCTATACAAGGTATATTAACTTCAAGACTATATTATACATTGCCAGAAAAAATTAGCACACCCACTTAGAGGTTTCCAATTCACTCAAGATTTATTGTTGCAACAGTGCATTTGGACTATATGAAATGATTCCATTTACAGATCAATAGCACAAGCGTTTCTGAATCAACAGGTATCGACTCATGCTGAAACATCCGTATTAGTATGTGTTGTAGCCTCCAAGGGCATCAATACAGGCGCTGACTGGTATCGAGTTGACCATATAGATGGTGAATACTGTCCTGAGATACGTTATTCTACACCTGCCTGACCTGATCGTGTAGTTCTGTAAGAGCTCTTGGCTGAAAAGTTGCACGAGTCACTACTCATCCCATCATATCACACATAGTCTAGAGACTGTGCTCACCAGGAAAGTTGCTGCACATCTTGCAGAGCACATTAAATTTCACGGGCAGTGTGTGGGGGAGTGTTGCCCTGTTTGAATTACAAATCACCTTCCTTTTGCAAGAATGGCAAAAGAACAGATCTAACACTCTCCCCATGTCAACCTCTGGTTAGCGTCCCCTCCAGAAACATCAAAGGTGAACGAGAGTTGTAGCTTACCGCACCCCAGACAATAAAGCCTACGTCGGGGCCAGCGTGTCGTGGACGAGTACACTCTACGACACAGCGCTCACCAGGGCTATGTCATATGTGCAAACCATCATAACTTGCATGCAGATAGAATCTACTTTCATTGTTGAAGACCACAGGGTGACATTCCATCTTCCAAGTGATCCTCCGGCAGCACCAGTTGAGCCATACACATCAATGCTGTGGCATGAGTGGAAGACAGGCTAGAGGTGCTAATAACAGGTTTGCAACAGTTTACGTTGACACATCTGGGCTCTTATGCGACTTGTGACAGCTGTATGATCTTCCACTGCTGCCCTTACAATACGACGATCCTGGTGGGCGTCTGTACTGCATGGACGTCCAGAAGCTTGTTACAGGTGTGAGAAGGTTCATGTGACCACTGATACCTCATTGTTGTATAACTGACACAGCACATCCAACTTGTGTTGCAATGCTCCAAAAGGACCATCTCGCCACTCGCATGGCCATAGGCCCTTTCAAACCCACTCACTTGGCTGTAGGAAGCATGGGTGCATCTCTGTGGCTTGGTAGCTGCTTGTTTCACACGTTTGCACCACACTTACCCTTCTGGCTCTGAGCATTCCCTGTTAAAGAATAGAGGCCGATGGCGTTCTGGCAGCTATGCCACAACGCTATCTCGTGGCGGACAATGTTGAAACCATTATCAGTACATCTACCATCCCCCCAAGTGACAACCGCCAGTGTAGAAAGGGAAGAGGATGTAGCTGAAGATGAGGTAGAAGATAAGATTTTCTGGGAGAATTTAACAGAGCACTGAAAGGTATAAGTCGAAACTATGCCCCTGAAATACAAAACTATTCCACCTTGTGTGCAAGGTATATGAGTCTGGCGAATTACCCTCAGACTGCAAGAAGAAACTAATAATTCAATGAAAGATGGTAATGACAAATGTCGATATGATCAAATCATCAGTTCAATAATTCATGGTTGCAAAATACAGACAAGAATTACTTACAGAAGAATGGAAAAACTGGTAGTGGCCGATGTTTGATAATATCAGTTACTATTCGAGCTGAACCTAAACAGACCCAGACAATGGTGACGTTATGACTTGGAGGATAGTTTGAAGAAAGGCAAACCTTAATTAACTGTTTTAGATAAAGCTTTTGGAAATATTTACTAGCATACACTACTGAAAATTCTGAAGATATGTGGGATGGAATGCAAGGAACGAAAATTTGTCTACAACTTAAGCAGAAAACTGACTGCAGTTATAGAAGACATATAATATGAAGTGGAAACATTCCCTATGTTGTTTGCTTGTCCTGTGATATAGTGGTAAAGGGAATTAAAATTGAGGGATGCGACTGTACCTACTCGTTATTGCTAAGTAGCTGCTCTTCTATACAGCAGACCATATGAGCATACTAGTTGCGTTTTCACCTGTGATTACTCATACTTAAGGTACGTTGGCTGTGCCAGCTTTATTTAAAAAGAATATCTTGATGCGGTCGAAGAGTCAAGCCATGCACATCTACTTTCATGCCCTGCAGCTAATGCACTGCAAATAATAACCCATAGCTGTGATCCTGTTATCCAATAGTCTATGCATTGGCTAGAACGTAGAGTTACTAAAATACATGGAAATGCAAAATAAAAATTAAATGAATAATTTAATAACGAGGTTTCTGTTGTAATGTCTATAATTGATGAAGACGACTTAGGATTATTCTGAACAATGTGTATTCAAGAAATGACATCTCAGAAAAATTGGAAGTGGTCCTATGATATTCAGTTAAAACACAGACAGAAAATACCCTTATCAAATGCAGTAAAGTTACGTTGAGACCATTGCAAGAGTAGGAAAATCAGAGTATTGTAGTGGCCATTAGTATTGGGGCAAGGTGGTTCTACCCCAAAGTACCATTATCCAAGATGGTGGCGATGACATCACCCAACCCCATGGCGGGTTCTATTCCAAAGTTCCATTGTCCAAGATGGCGGCGATGATGTCAAAAAGTGATGTCAGCTGATGACATAATCCAAGATGGCGTTCATGACATCAGTTGTTGACATCATACAAGATGGCGGCCCTAACCTATCCAAGATGGCGGTAAAGTGCCACACCCCCGGCCAAGCCCCCACTGGTGGGAAGTTCACATTCCATCAGGAGAATGTAACCTCTACTAACCTACGAAAATGGCGGGAAAGAAAGGTCACTTGGGTTATCTCCACTAACCTAAGTCATCCGACCACCACGTCATCCTAGGAACTGGCGCCAAGTTTGAATTTTTGTGGGAGTATAGGTCTACTGGGCTATCTCAACTAACCTAAGAAAATGACGGGAAAGAAAGAACAGATGGGCTACCTCCACTAACCTAAGTCACCCGACCGCCATCTCTTCGTAGGGATTGGCATAAAACGACTCAGCCTGTGCTGGACATAAGTCTTTATTATTTTGCATGCACAAGTCTTTATTTAAACAATTAGATACAGTACCACCATCCACTGTGGTCACCAAGTGGTCTGGACTCCAAGTGCCCTAGTACACAGTACTGACACCAAAAGGCTCTCTCATCCGTGACGTAATCCAACATGGCGGTCTGGTGGAGGAGAGGAAGGGCCTCATATAAGGAAATTCAAAGGCATATTGTTTATTTATTTAAAAAATCAGTTTTTGGGGGTTGGATTTCTCTTGCTCATCATTCTCTGATGTTTGCAAACATGTAGATCTTGTAAGAAGTAATTACATGGAGCAAACATGATGCATAACCGAATATTCGGCTTTCTACTCCAGATGTCTTAACCTAATGTTGGGCACTTTGTTGGTACTTAACCAATTGTTCTGTTAAGTGGTTTTCATGTCACCCCCATTTCCTTAAACTATTCTACCGCCTTTGATACCAAATTAAATAATTAGTTACATCCTCCCATCATTTTCTGGTACACTTTTCGAATTTCACATCATTTTGAACGCCAATTCTGGCGCATTCTTCTTTCTCACCCACACCCTTAAACTATTGCACTGCATCTTACATAAAAACTATGCAAATTAACCTAGTGTTCTGCACTTAACCTGCCGTTCTGCTCCATGTCACACACTCACACACCCCCTCCCCTTAACTATTGTACCACTAACTCCATATTGATACAAAAATTTATGCAAATTAATTGAATCGATATTTTTCACATGTATAGGGTAGTTTCTTCTAATTCGCAGCATCCTATTGGTTGCTGAAGTCAATGGCATACACTTTACACAAAAGATTGCTACCCCTACTACCCCCGGCCCCGACCCCACTCCAACTGCAGGCGCTACAGCATCGCTGTGGCGTCTATGGGCCGCCCTCCCTCAGGCTAGTAGGTTAGGGCTACAGTAACCAGGCTGCTCGCAGTGGCCTGATTCTGCATCGTCTCCTCCTCCTCCGGCACGTCCTGGCCGATCACGTGAGGAACAGCACACACCCCTGTCCACCTTGCCACAGAACTCCAAGGTGCGCTCACAAGCCCATATGCGAAACGCCTTCGGGCAGCACGTGTGTTTACCGTTGCCTAAGGATACTGATGTCACAGACAGCACTATAGAAATCTGTTCCAGAACAGCACAGGCTGCTCTCTCCCTAGCGATCCTAACGGAACATACAAGCTGTGTCCAGCCCTGCGCACGTGCCCCAGCGTGACTGCCACATCCCTGTGAAATGTCAAGCATGGCGACTCACCATCTAAAAGGTTCTCTATGTTATTCTGACATCACATGGCTATGTAAAAATAACAGCCAAGTCTACCTCTCAGAAATTGTATAGTGTCCCATAAATAGTCTTGATGTCTCAGCTTGTATGGACAGAAATTCTTGCACTAACAGAACCTGTTTACGAAAGTAGCGCGAAATAACGCACAATGCATTCTTCCTCATGGTCCTAACATGGCACCATGTCCATCACATATTACCCTTCTTGATTTCAACATATGTAGACGTTCTCACCGCTATGTAGAGACTCCTAAATCCCAACACAAAGGATGCCATGTGAATGAATCGAGCAATACAATTGGCTCTTATCGAATTTCCCCTCCAAATTATTGATGCAGCCAGTGTGGGAGCACTGTCCGCCTTGTCTTTCTTTCTACAGACGAGACTTTCAGAGGCAAAAAAAAACTGTTTCACACAGATGGTCATATTGTACCGACAATTATAACCAACAAAGTGCCTCTACATATTCTCAAATACCGAAAGACTCTTACTCAGTTACACTGCTCCCCCCCCACCACTGAAGGCAGCAGCTTGAATATTAGAGCGTGAAACCGATCTCCAACCCAGCAATATATTTCTGCATACCGTGTCGATGTAGTACACATACAATTCGTATCCTGTATCAAACAAAACCACCCATTTTACATCATTCATACAGATACTGCTACGACGGACAACACCATATATATTCCTCACAGCACTAGATATTTTCTCACAGCCAACGATCACAAGTCATTCACCCCCAACGCGTGACCAGAGCACCCTCAGCGGACCGAATTCGCTCTCAGAACTGTTCTACAAATTCAGGCTCGCTTCCCCTCGGCTCAAACGCGTTACTGTTTCTGGTCCGAACCTGCTTCCTTGCTTGCTAGCTTTTCTACACCTATTTCCAGACTCTGGGATTACAAGAACACATGTATTTTCGCATGGTTTGCTAGAATATCACACCATTTTCGTGATACTTCTCGATATCAAGCACACAGAAGTATCCTACCGATCACTCGTGCAACATAATTCCAAAGATGTAGACTGGAAATTATTTCTCTAGAAACCCAAAACTTTAGCTAGGTGGAGCGTGCTGTAAACAATAGAGTAACTAGAAACTCATCCCGTCTGTGAAGACCTTTACAAGAAAAACCTCGATAAAAGAAAAATACAGTAAACTGATATTTCCAGTCACTAATACTGATGTCGGTGATGTAACAGATTCCAAATCAGCACTGTAATTTACAAAGTCAACTAACGTGTTTGTCATGTCGATAGAACCAGCAAAAGTATCTTCCACCTACTAGATGCACATACCACAATCGATGTTCTCTCAACTAAATGAAGATGCGAAATGTGCAGAAGCAGTCAACCGAACAATTTACATGGGAGGGAATAACGATCCAGCGCAAATACACATCCATATTCAGACTTCTCAAATTTCCACGCTATCACGAAAGCTACACACAGTCCCATCCACATTTGGTGAGCAACAGAAAAGAGCGCAAACGCTCTCCAAATGTAGAGGTGACTGGATACAGTCGAGTACAGTGCTCTATTACACCTCCCAATCACTGGATTTGGGCTAGGTGTTGGCCTCTGTGCTACATTTACAAGCAATTTTAGAACACAGAACGGGAGGTTATGTCGTGATCGCATGGATAGATCTGACATAAAATCGAGAGAATTGCAAAAAATGACGAGGGGATAGGTATAAATTGACAGAATATACATCGAAATGCAGGGAAATTGAGGAAGTCCTTGCGTACTTCTGGTTCGCGCAGAACAATTTTGTACATGGGAACAAGTATGCGGCAGCAAGAGGAGGGGTGTGTGCTGTTCCTCACGTGATCGACCAGGATGTCACACCGGAAGACGCTGCAGAACCGGGCCGCTGCGAGCAGCCTGGTTACTGTAGCCCTAACCCACTAGCCTTAACAGAATACCATCAGAAATATGTCAATTCTATCAATTTTCAAGAACCTTTCGTGCTTGCTCGGCTGTCTGGGATGCAACAGCGGACAGGAAGAGAGGCTACTAAAATAATCAAAGACCTAAAACATGAACACCGAGGATGGCTACAAGTCACCTAAGGCCTGGCTGCCTGTGATTATAGCCCAGCAGACCACATGTGTTTGCAAGCCAGCAACACCACTTGACCATGGCTTAACAGCATAAACTATGGCCATGAAAGAACTGCCATGTGGGCTTAACACTTCACTGCAGAAAAACACTACTCACTGTCTACAAGCTCCCGGTTTCCTATTGCCTTCCGACCACCAACGAGAGATTGCCTACCAGTAACTTACTAGAGCGGCACAGGCAACAGCCAGCCTTTACACCACTTCCCTACCAATTACCTACTAGAGTTCCCTCCCTCCGTAACAACCCCTCATCGAACTGTCCAATGAAATCCCCGATATTTGATGTCAGTAGCCAGCAGATAACTGAAACAGACAATATGTAAGGGAACACATTCATCAGTATCCAGCATTCCTTGGTCTATCACTTGGGCACCTTAATGTCTACATCTACATCTACATCCATACTCCGCAAGCCACCTGACAGTGTGTGGCGGAGGGTACCCTGAGTACCTCTATCGGTTCTCCCTTCTATTCCAGTTTCGTATTGTTCGTGGAAAGAAGGATTGTCGGTATGCTTCTGTGTGGGCTCTAATCTCTCCGATTTTATCCTCATGGTCTCTTCGCGAGATATACGTAGGAGGGAGCAATATACTGCTTGACTCTTCGGTGAAGGTATGTTCTCGAAACTTTAACAAAAGCCTGTACCGAGCTACTGAGCGTCTCTCCTGCAGAGTCTTCCACTGGAAATTATCTATCATCTCCGTAACGCTTTCGCGACTAATAAATGATCCTGTAACGAAGCGCGCTGCTCTCCGTTCGATCTTCTCTATCTCTTTTCTCAACCCTATCTGGTACGGATCCCACACTGCTGAGCAGTATTCAAGCAGTGGGCGAACAAGCGTACTGTAACCTACTTCTTTTGTTTTCGGGTTGCATTTCATTGGGTTTTTTCCAATGAATCTCAGTCTGACATTTGCTTTGCCGACGATCAACTTTATAAGACCATTCCATTTTAAATCACTCCTAATGCTCCCAGATAATTGAGGATGACATGCTGCGTTCTGTTATCTAGAAACTCCTCAATCCAATCATACAATTGGTCTGATAATCCATATGCTCTTACTTTGTTCATTAAACGACTGTGGGGAATTGTATCGAACGCCTTGCGGAAGTCAAGAAACACAGCATCTACCTGGGAACCCGTGTCTATGGCCCTCTGAGTCTCATGGACGAATAGCGCGAGCTGGGTTTCACACGACCGTCTTTTTCGAAACCCATGCTGATTCCTACAGAGTAGATTTCTAGTGTCCAGAAAAGTCATTATACTCGAACATAATACTTGTTCCAAAATTCTACAACTGATCGACGTTAGAGATATAGGTGTATAGTTCTGCACATCTGTTCGACGTCCCTTCTTGAAAACGGGGATGACCTGTGCCCTTTTCCAATCCTTTGGAACGCTTCGCTCTTCTAGAGACCTACGGTACACCGCTGCAAGAAGGGGGGCAAGTTCCTTCGCGTACTCTGTGTAAAATCGAACTGGTATCCCATCAGGTCCAGCGGCCTTTCCTGTTTTGAGCGATTTTAATTGTTTCTCTATCCCTCTGTCGTCTATTTCGATGTCTACCATTTTGTCATCTGTGCGACAATCTAGAGAAGGAAGTACAGTGCAGTCTTCCTCTGTGAAACAGCTTTGGAAGAAGACATTTAGTATATCGGCCTTTAGTCTGTCATCCTCTGTTTCAGTACCATTTTGGTCACAGAGTGTCTGGACATTTTGTTTTGATCCACCTACCTCTTTGACATAAGACCAAAATTTCTTGGGATTTTCTGCCAAGTCAGAACATAGAACTTTACTTTCGAATTCATTGAAAGCCTCTTGCATAGCCCTCCTCACACTACATTTCGCTTCGCGTAATTTTTGTTTGTCTGCAAGGCTTTGGCTATGTGTCCTTCCTTTTTCTGAAGTTTTAGTTTCTGCTTTTGGCAATAAAAGAAATGCTTCAGATGACTTGGCTGCCTTATGTTCCTTCTAGCTAGTTGTGCTGAACTCCCTTCTGCTGCTGCTGTTGATGCTGAAGTGGTTGCATTTTCTGTTGTTGAAGATGGTGCTGATTTTAGTGAAGTTGTTCCCGGCCCTGTCGAAGTTTCCTCCACTTTCAGAGTGATCAGTGCTGATGCCTGAGAGGTTCTTTCCATTGACGTTGTTAATTCCGATATCTTCTTTCTTCTTTTCTGTTACTCTGAACCACTGGCCAATTGTAGTTTGCACTGTTTTCAGTACTTTATTTCCTATGTCTTCTCCCTTTTTTTTTAATTCACTGATCAGCTGCAGCTTGTACTGTTATTTTGTTCTTACTAGTAAGTAAAGCCAGTTTAAGTGGATTTAGATTTAATTTTTCATTTCAAAATTAATAGCGATTTTAATTTTGTTTAGATTTCTTAATTCATTGACCATCTATATCATATAATGATTTGTTGCTTCAATTTATGAATTTAGTTGTCGAGTGTCATATCGTTTTGGGATAGGATGGACTATTATAAGGGACAATCAAATGAAACCTAAATGAATGGAAAATCATTATTTCAAAAGTATTTTGCCATAAGTGTTAATACATTTACCCCATTCTGAGACGAGATGGTCAACTCCTTCATGGAAAAATGTTTGCTGTCGCCTACTCTGACCTACTCCTTGCTCCACTGACTTCAGTAATCGAAGTTACAAAGAAGTTAGCAAAGTTTGCAACGTACTAACTATAGAAAATGAATAAAGGTATGTGAGAGCAAGTGCAGTTAGAAAAGTTAAAATTCACTGTTTCTACTTAACATAGTGCTTACTGATATTGAAATTCTTCTTTGGCCGTTTTTCTAGATGGTAGATTCTGCTTGCTGTGCAGAAATTTTATCGTTACTCGGAAATCTGTGCATCATAATGACGCAGAATACTTTTTCATTAAAGCTTTTTAATTGACACCAAATCTTTCACTGCATGACAGTCAGAATACTTGTTCACAATTTAATCAAATCATTTACGAAACGAATTTAGACTCTAGCAGCTAATGCAGAGTTTCATCCCACTACTCGAACACCAACAGACTTCAGCACCTTCTTATATGATCCTTCACAACTGCCCAATCACTACTGACAGAGTTCCACAACTTTTTTGCTATTTCAGAGATGTTCTGTGCATATACTGTCGATATAATCGATATTTCGTAACCAAAGAGATACAGTGAATTAATATTTCACAAAGTAAAGCATTTTTTATGAATTTCATCTTTTTAAATAATCATGGAAAACAATAAGTGTGATTAAAATACTGATTTACAAGATTCATAGCTTCAACTTATTTTCTATTGTGTTCCATACTTTGCAGAAAAAATTGCTGTGTTCAGCAGTTTCATTACATTACAGAACCATAACTGTACCCAGGCATGCTCCTCTTTGTCTGAAGCAAATTGTGAAACATGAAAATCTTTCTTCAGGTCTCCAGAATATTTAAATGGCATGGGGAGAGATCAGGACTGGATGGCTAATGTGTAAGGCGTTCCCAGTGACTTTTGCAGCTTAGTCAAAAAGACAGATACGTCAGCTCCGGGAAAGTCATGACGATCTTTTTCTTTGACTGCCGGGGTCAGCTGCTCTTTGACTTACTGAAACATGGCGCTGTATTTCACAAAAATTGAAGCCCATCTTCGAGTTCAAACACCCAGGAATGTCGATGGGTGGCATCATTCTGTTGCAAGATAATGCCCACCCACATGTTGCAAAAGTTGCGTCGACTGTGCTGCAAAAGTTTTGCTGGGAAGCTCTTACACATCCTCCATACAGACCCAATCTCTATCCGAGCGTTTTCCATATTTTTGGGGCCTTGAGGAAAGACATTAACATGGCTGTCTATTTGCTTTAGATGAAGAGGTGCACACCTGGGTATAATCATGGTCAGTACGCAACTGTTAACATTTGTCCATGGAGGTACAGACCATCCCATCTCACAGCAGTATAAAATTATTGTCAGTTAAGATGATTATTTTTGAAATACGACAATAAATGGGTTACCTACTTTATTCTATCTGTCTCATTTTCATTTGACTGCATCTTATATATTGATGTTGCAACTACATTTCAGTACAATCTCTAATATTTTGTGTGTATATTTTTTAACATTTTGAATGGGGCTATCAGTCTCATTTCTACCTCCTATTACTATTAATGAATCGCCTGTTTAGAAAATTTTTGTGAGGTTTACCAAGTTTTTTGTTGTTTCCTTTAAGGGTGTACTTGATTTGATAATCGTTTCTACCTGGTAAAGGTGTCTACCTTCTCCAGCCAGCAGAAGTGATCCACACCCTCTTCCCTGGAACACCACTAAAATAAATATCTTGTTTTCCTTTTCTTTTGATGCCAACAATTTCATTTTGGACAAATATGTTGTTGCATTCAAAAATAGTTACCAAAGATTGATTTTCGAATGTTCTTGGTCTCTTTAATGTTCATCTTGAGCTCACTTGTATAGTTTTCCAAATATTTTATTCTTACTAATAATTCAATACTTCCTTTGTGAAGAATGCTTGTAATTTTTCTTTTATCTCTGATTCACACTCAGAATTCATATTGGGCTTTCAAGTTACATTTGTTGTTGCACTGTATGCAGTTAACATGTCTGTTGGTACATTTATAATAAACTTGTTTCTTGACCTTGTTCTTATACACATAAAAGCCTTGTACACTTATAATGTGGTACATTTTTTGCGGAATACTCTTAATACATTTTTTGGTAATCAAAAGTTACAGAAGAACTTATACATGTCGACAGTTTTCCAACATACCCAGTGACATCCAGGGTAAATCAATGTGACACATGAAAATAAGTGTAGCGATATGTAACTAACCAAACCTGATACTTTCTTTTTTACTTTCTTTTTGTATGTAGTCATTAAACGATGACTTGTACAAATGTAAGATTGTGTACAAGGTTAATATGTATGAGGATTTCCTAAATATACTATTTATCTGCAGGGGTTAATATGGAATATAATTGTAATAAATGTGTTTTGACAAAATACAGATTGCATAGCAAGCTAATAGTTTCTATGTCTGTTTCAAAATGTTTCTATCTGCTTCTAACTTGCAGTTTTTGTTGTTCAATAGATGTTATTTCATACTCTATGACTAATTTTATGCCATCTTTGACTGATTAAATAAACATTTACATCCTAGAATTGCTTGTGGTTTTTACTGTCAAGTACAATTTGGTTTCATAGTCTGGTGTGTGAATTTAAGAAGCTTATAATTCTTTTAGTGAATGCAGACATTTATTTTCAACAAAGGGTTATAAACTGGTTTTATATCCATCACCAGTATGTAGTCTAATAGGTTCTCACATTTTTTGTACCACATTGGACGCTGATATATGGACTGTCTCCCATTATTTTAATGTTATTCTTTGTCTTTAACAAACTATGTGTATTGAAATTTCCTGGAACATTAAAACTGTGTGCCCGACCGAGACTCGAAGTCGGGACCTTTGCCTTTCGCGGGCAAGTGCTCTACCAACTGAGCTACAGAAGCACGACCCACGCCCGGTACTCACAGCTTTACTTCTGCCAGTATCCATCTCCTACCTTCCAAACTTTACAGAAGCTCTTCTGTGAGACATGCAGAACTAGCACTCCTGAAAGAAAGGATACTGTGGAGACATGGTTTAGCCACAGCCTGGGGGATGTTTCCAGAATGAGATTTTCACTCTGCAGCGGAGTGTGCGCTGATATGAAACTTCCTGGCAGATTAAAACTGTGTGCACGACCAAGACTCGAACTCGGGAACTTTGCCTTTCACGGGCAACTCCTCTACCAACTGAGCTACCGAAGCAAGACCCACGCCCAGTACTCACAGCTTTACTTCTGCCAGTATCCGTCTCCTACCTTCCAAACTTTACAGAAGCTCTTCTGGGAGACATGCAGAACTAGCACTCCTGAAAGAAAGGATACTGTGGAGACATGGCTTAGCCACAGCCTGAGGGATGTTTCCAGAATGAGATTTTCACTGTGCAGCGGAGTGTGCGCTGATATGAAACTTCCTGGCAGATTGAAACTGTGTGCCCGACTGAGACTCGAAATCGGGACCTTTGCCTTTCGCGGGCAAGTGCTCTACCAACTGAGCTACCGAAGCACGACCAACGCCCGGTACTCACAGCTTTACTTCTGCCAGTATCCATCTCCTACCTTCCAAACTTTACAGAAGGTCTTCTGCGAGAGTCTCGGTCGGGCACACAGTTTTAATCTGCCAGGAAGTTTCATATCAGCGCACACTCCGCTGCAGAGTGAAAATCTCATTCTGGAAACATCCCCCAGGCTGTGGCTAAGCCATGTCTCCACAGTATCCTTTCTTTCAGGAGTGCTAGTTCTGCATGTCTCGCAGAAGTGCTTCTGTAAAGTTTCGAAGGTAGGAGATGGATACTGGCAGAAGTAAAGCTGTGAGTACCGGGCGTGGGTCGTGCTTCGGTAGCTCAGTTGGTAGAGCACTTGCCCGCGAAAGGCAAAGGTCCCGACTTCGAGTCTCGGTCGGGCACACAGTTTTAATCTGCCAGAAAGTTTCATATCAGCGCACACTCCGCTGCAGAGTGAAAATCTCATTGTGGAAACATCCCCCAGGCTGTGGCTAAGCCATGTCTCCACAGTATCCTTTCTTTCAGGAGTGCTAGTTCTGCATTTCTCGCAGAAGAGCTTCTGTAAAGTTTGGAAGGTAGGAGACGGATACTGGCAGAAGTAAAGCTGTGAGTACCAGGCGTGGGTCGTGCTTCGGTAGCTCAGTTGGTAGAGCATTTGCCCGCGAAAGGCAAAGGTCCCGACTTCGAGTCTCGGTCGGGCACACAGTTTTAATCTGCCAGGAAGTTTCATATCAGCGCACACTCCGCTGCACAGTGAAAATCTCATTCGGGAAACATCCCCCAGGCTGTGGCTAAGCCATGTCTCCACAGTATCCTTTCTTTCAGGAGTGCTAGTTCTGCATGTCTTGTAGAAGAGCTTCTGTAAAGTTTGGAACGTAGGAGACGGATACTGGCAGAAATAAAGCTGTGAGTACTGGGCGTGGGTTGTGCTTCGGTAGCTCAGTTGGTAGAGCACTTGCCCGCGAATGGCAAAGGTCCCGAGTTCGAGTCTCGGTCGGGCACACAGTTTTAATCTGCCAGGAAGTTTCATATCAGCGCACACTCCGCTGCAGAGTGAAAATCTCATTCTGGAAACATCCCCCAGGCTGTGGCTAAGCCATGTCTTCACAGTATCCTTTCTTTCAGGAGTGCTAGTTCTGCATTTCTCGCAAAAGAGCTTCTGTAAAGTTTGGAAGGTAGGAGACGGATCGTGGCAGAAGTAAAGCTGTGAGTACCGGGCGTGGGTTGTGCTTCGGTAGCTCAGTTGGTAGAGCACTTGCCTACAAAAGGCAAAGGTCCCGAGTTCGAGTCTCGGTCGGGCACACAGTTTTAATCTGCCAGGAAGTTTCATATCAGCGCACACTCCGCTGCAGAGTGAAAATCTCATTGTGGAAACATCCCCCAGGCTGTGGCTAAGCCATGTCTCCACAGTATCCTTTCTTTCAGGAGTGCTAGTTCTGCATGTCTCGCAGAAGAGCTTCTGTAAAGTTTGGAAGGTAGGAGACGGATACTGGCAGAAGTAAAGCTGTGAGTACCGGTGTGGTTTGTGCTTCAGTAGCTCAGTTTAAGTTGCGAGTCAGCCGCCGAGCGGGACGGACGTGTGGCGGAGCTGGACGTCTGGCTGTAGTAAACACAGGCTGAGTCGCTGCGTT
This sequence comes from Schistocerca gregaria, assembly GCF_023897955.1. Classification (NCBI taxonomy): domain Eukaryota; kingdom Metazoa; phylum Arthropoda; class Insecta; order Orthoptera; family Acrididae; genus Schistocerca; species Schistocerca gregaria. Next base: position 853,586,735 of record NC_064931.1, on the reverse strand, counting down.
TGAGGTTAGTGGTGCTGCTAAGCCGCTATTCGTGTTGCACTTGTATTCATGAAGTTCTAGAATGAATAGGTCGAATTATTTGAGGAAAGACACAATCAAGTTTACTTTCGATCGAAATTTCGTTCGACCTAAAGCATTTGAAATTAAAGGATGGTTTATCGAAAAAGTATTGATTAACGATGATGATGTTGTCGGAGTTTATCTGTCGTTTGTGACAAATGCTGTGTATCTGAAGATGAAAAGTCCAGAATTATGTAGTTCCATTGTGGATCGTTGCGGAGGTAGCGTGAAGTTTAATCATTCTGATGGGAATGTGAGTGACGTTGCTGTTAGTCATGCTGGGTACGGGATTCGTACGATCAGAGTGTTTGAGCTCCCTTTTGAAATTCCGCCCGAAGAACTTAATGTTGCCCTTCGGCCTTATGGCAGAATTATTTCCAATGTGGCAGAAAGGTGGTCTGAAGCTCATATGTTTCCTGTCTTGAACGGCGTAAGGCAAATTAAGATTGAATTACAGAAGCATGTCCCCTCTTATCTTAATATTTGTGGGTATCGTGCTTTGATTATCTATGATGGGCAACCGCGGACTTGCGCTTTATGCAATTCCACGGAACACATTCGTGCAGAATGTTCACGGAGGCGTGTCCCGCAGTTACCGCGTGACGAGATGCCGAGCTCCGGCCCTGTTGTTGGTATGAAGTTGTCATACGCTGCCGCTGCTGACTTCCGCAGCCGAGGCGAGTCGGTGCCGCCTGTGCGCGGGGAGCCTGCTGCCTCGCGGGCGGTTGTCGATGATACTCCGGCTTCAAGCTCTAGATTTGCGGATGGTCTGCCGATCAGCTCCGCGCCCCTCGAATCTATGCCGACGCCAACTTTTTCCAACTCTCCCACTGTGGTTGCTCGTTCTTCCGCGGACTCGGCCGAAGATCCCCAAATACCCGCAACGGAGGTTTCCTTGCGTCGTCAGGATTCCCACCAACGTGAGGATATTGACACTAGCTTCCGAGGAGTGGACGCTCCAGGCATCCACTCTGCGGGAACTATGAACGAAGATAGCAATCTGGACATTGGTTTCACGTTGGCGCCCACAGAAGACACTTGCGTCAAGGAAACCACAACGAGCGATAGTGTAGAATTGGAGACTGGGTTGCTACCAGTGGGAGCCATGGAAAAAGATGCGCCTCCTTCTGCCGTTGTGGAATGCGATACGCGGACTTTTGTCCGAAAAAAGGAACAGGCGACGTCAGACGTATCATCCGGTACTTCTCCTGACAGGTCGCAAACTTCATCTCCTGCTAGATCGCCGAAGAGATCTTCGAAGAAAGGCAAGAAGAGGAGATTGGCACACAAAGCAGCAGAGAGTTTAGCTCCTGCATTGCGGGAAAAGTTAAAACATTTAAGGGATAATGAACGACTACGAGAACAATGCCCAGTAGCACGAGTTAACGAGTGTACTGAAGCGGAGATGAGTCGTGCCGATGCAGATGATCTTCAACAACAACCTCGCGCACCGCTTGGCGTCGCAGGTTTGCAGACCGGCACTACTATGGATTTAGACCGAACTGTCTCAGGAAAAGGACTTGATTGGGCCGATGCCCAAGAAGATCGCACCGACCACGGAATGGAGATGGACCTGACACATGCTAGTGGCATTTAATTTTTTTTTTTTTAATGTCTATTTTTCTTTCTGACAGACAGAATGGAATGGTACAGACGTGACTCTGCATGGGGTATACTTCATTAGCCAATTTCTTTTACCTGCACCTATGCCAACGGAACTGACATATAATGTGACCACGATCAATATAAATCGGATTCGCAGTGAAACGAAAGTCGCTTCTTTAAAAGATTTCCTTTACCAGTCGGATACTGATATAGCCCTCCTACAGGAATTTAATGTCCACAACTTTTATGTCCCAGGTTTTCAAGAGATTTTAAATATTGCACCGGAAGCCACGTGTGGGACTGCGATCCTTGTCAAAGATGGTATTGATGTGAAGGATATCTGTCTGTTAGAAAATGGGAGGGGCATCAGTTGTAAAATTTTTACTACTACTGTTTTAAATGTATATGTCCCCTCTGGCAACAACGCTAGAGATGATAGGGCTAATTTTTTTAAGAACGATATGGTCTATTTACTTAAGGGGAATCCGGCGGAAGCTTTAATCGGTGGTGACTTTAATTGTGTACTTCACAAAAAGGATCAGCGACCAAATTTTAACTTCTCCAGGGAACTGGCGGCTTTGGTGACAAACATGAAGTGGACAGACGTGTGGGAAAGCAAATACCCCACGTTAGTCAAATTTACGTACATCAGTAGTCGCTCGCAAAGCAGAATAGACAGAATATACGTCACAGCAAACCTGGAAAATAAAATCAATAGTATCGAAGTAATTCCCACTACCTTTTCGGACCATCTCGCAGTGAAATGCAGCATTCGGTTTCAGAAGCAAGGAACGTATTGGGGTCGCCCCTTATGGAAGCTGAATACCCATATGTTGTTCGAGGGTGCCCTATCAAGAACAGTAGCGGAGGTATGGCAGGCTGCTCTACGTATGCGCCATAAATACAGCTCTCGCCTTGCGTGGTGGACCTCATCTGCTAAAAAGAAACTGAGATCATCCCTAATAGCTTACGGGAGGGAGCGAGCGATGTGGTCTCGCAATACCGTTGAATTTTACTATACATGCTTAAGGGAACTATCAGCTCAGCAGATGACTGATGAGGTTTTCATTGAAATAAAGAAGATCAAGGCTCACCTCATAAGTCTCAAGCGACAACAGCTGGAGGGTTTAAAAATTAAATCTCGTGTCCCGACAACGGTGGAGGACGAAAACGCATCGCTGTACCACTTACTCGAACATGAAAGAAATAGAAGACGAGCGTTTATTGCTTGTCTTAGAGTGGGCGATAACCGGGTGCTGACGGAACACTCTGACATTTTAAATGCAGTTTATGGATTTTATCGTACGTTATATACTGATACCCGGTATAATCTAGACTGTGCGAACGATTTGCTACGAACTACAGGTATCGACAACGTTATCAATGACGAGGACAATGTGTCCCTTACCACTGCGATCACATGTGAGGAGGTGTTTGATATACTTAAATATTCGCCTACCCGTAAGTCCCCAGGGCCTGATGGCTTGCCTGTAGAGTTTTATTGTAAATTTTGGCCTCTCATCGGTAATCAATTCACAGAAGTGATAAATGAAGTGTTGCAAGGTGTTACTGTTCCACGCGAGTTCAAAGAAAGCGTAACTGTGCTAATACCAAAGGGAAGGAACGCGACAGTTAAAGATCTCAATCAATTGAGACCAATATGTTTGATGAACTCGGATTATAAAATAATTGCACGTGTACTGAAGGAAAGACTGAGACCTCTAATGGAGAAGATCATAGGTGACCACCAAACCTGTCTCTCGGGGCGGAATATTTTTAAAACTGTTTGTGAATATAGGGATGTCTCTGCAATTTTTGCAACGTCATCCTCACCAGGAGGCCTTGCCTTTATCGACTTCTCAAAGGCTTTTGACAGGGTCAACCACTTATTTTTGTTCAGAACGTTGACCTATGTGGGTTTTAGTCAACATTTTGTGCAAGTTTTAATTAACATTGTTGAAGGCATCCAAACACAAGTGTCTGTAAATGGGCATTTCACTCCACCCATTGAAATTCGCAACGGCGTCCCGCAGGGAAGTCCTTTGTCAATGCTCCTGTATGTTGTTGCACTGGAGCCGTTACTAAGGAGACTCGATGTCGATCTTGAGGGCATCACGATATCTGGTGTTAACAACGTCACCAATGCATATGCTGATGACGTTGGAGTGGTTATTCGTAGTAACGAAGATTTAGAGAAATTAACTACGAATATTCAGATCTTTTGTGAAGCTACAGGCGCTAGGGTTAACGAGGTGAAGAGTTCGTTTTTAAATCTTAAAGGTCTTCAAGATGTCCGTTTGGAATGGGCACGCTCCGTCGATCGTCACACCGCTCTGGGTGTCACCTTTTACCGATGTCCGCTTCAGACCATGACCTACAATTGGAAGAAAGTACTGGATACAATCAGAGGAGCCACAATACTCAATCAGACCAGACATCTGAACATTAAACAACGAATCAGAATAATTAATTGGTCCATTTTATCAAAAGCTATATATATAGGTCAAATATTGCCAGTTTCGAAACCCATTGCCAAACGTATAATGAGTATCATTTGCCGATTTATATGGACAGGGAATATTTTTAGAGTAGCAGTCGGTACAGTTACGTTACCTTCCGCTGAAGGTGGCCTAGGTTTAACAGATATATGGCGGAAGACTACGGCGTTATATATAAAGAGGACCCTACAAATTATAGAAAAACATCCACATAGTATTACAGCCAGGCTGTATCGACTCCTACAGCCAGAAAATTTACGTCCACCCATAAATATAGGCGGAATTAATTATAAATTGAAATATATTCGCCAGTTCTTTTTAGAGATTAGCTACATGGACAGTATTGTCACGAATCCACAATCAAGGAATTGCAGGAAATTAATGGAACTCTTAACAACGAAAGAACATGTCAACAAAATGGAGTGCAGATATCCCGACAAAGACTGGAAAAGAATTTGGAAAAATATTAGTAATCGTGAACTGTCTTCCGACATTCAGGCAACCTGGTACCGAGTTGTTAATAACGTAGTTTTCACTAACGAAAAGTTGCACTCTATTGGTCTTAGTGACACGATTGTGTGCACCCGATGTGACGCAGTTGACACATTGATCCACCGCTTTCTCTGTGGCGGATACGCCGAAATATGGAGGGGACTCCAACGGCGGGTAGCCTTTATAACCAGAACTGTTAGTACTGAGATCAATGTTGAAAAATTACTCTTCCCCGATGGTGTTTTCTTCCCTTTCCAGAAAACCAATGCTGTGTTGTGGTTGTTTGGCAATTATGTACATTACGTTATATCTGAACACGGCAATGACCGTGTTTTAGAATACGAATTATACGAACGAGCAAAATATTATCAGATATGTACGCGCAGGGACCACAAAAAAACTTTTGGTAACATGTTACACATTCTGTTTCAGAGACAAGGGATTGGATAAACATCTTAATAGCCCTCGTCTACGAAAAATGTAGTCACAGGCCAAAGTAGGGGATCGCTGTTGAGGGTGAAGTACGGTGGGGACTTCGTGTGCCCCAGGGCCGCTACGGTAGCCGTGAAGGCCTCGGACAGAACCCCGAAACGGCACTGCGGCTTCACACTTACTGCTGGATGAACCCCATATCTCCAGCAACTACTTTAATCTATGATGATTTTCCAGGATCTCGGTAATATCGGAAGGTGGTTTCGTTGCACACAATGCAGTGGAAGCTTCTTGCACGTGTTCCTCAGTTACAATCTTTCTATTTTTCTTTAATTTTTTTCAGTATGAAGCAAGAGTGACAATTTATTAATTCCCAAGAAGCCTTAATTTTTCAATTTTCAGTTCTACGGAGGAGAAGCCTCACATGGCGAAGAAGCCAAACATCATTTCATTTCCCTAACTGTCACAGTAAATTTGAAAAAAAAAATCAGTCGATATAGCATAGAAGCTCGCCGAAGAAGGCATAAAAGGAGAGCGAATGGATGGGCTGTGTGGGGAGAAGGGAGGCCCAAAAAAAAAAAAAAACAAAAAAAAAAAGTTGGTAGAGCACTTGCCTGCGAAAGGCAAAGATCCCGAGTTCGAGTCTCGGTCGGGCACACAGTTTTAATCTGCCAGGAAGTTTCATATCAGCGCACACTCCGCTGCAGAGTGAAAATCTCATTGTGAAAACATCCCCCAGGCTGTGGCTAAGCCATGTCTCCACAGTATCCTTTCTTTCAGGAGTGCTAGTTCTGCATGTCTCGCAGAAGAGCTTCTGTAAAATTTGGAAGGTAGGAGACGGATACTGGCAGAAGTAAAGCTGTGAGTACCGGGCGTGGGTTGTTCTTCGGTAGCTCAGTTGGTAGAGCACTTGCCCGCGAAAGTCAAAGGTCCCAAGTTCGAGTCTCGGTCGGGCACACAGTTTTAATCTGCCAGGAAGTTTCATATCAGCGCACACTCCGCTGGAGAGTGAAAATCTCATTGTGGAAACATCCCCCAGGCTGTGGCTAAGCCATGTCTCCACAGTATCCTTTCTTTCAGGAGTGCTAGTTCTGCATGTCTCGCAGAAGAGCTTCTGTAAAGTTTGCAAGGTAGGAGACGGATACTGGCAGAAGTAAAGCTGTGAGTACCGGGCGTGGGTCGTGCTTCGGTAGCTCAGTTTGTAGAGCACTTGCCCGCGAAAGGCAAACCTTCCGAGTTCGAGTCTCGGTCGGGCACACAGGTTTAATCTGCCAGGAAGTTTCATATCAGCGCACACTCCGCTGCAGAGTGAAAATCTCATTCTGGAAACATCCCCCAGGCTGTGGCTAAGCCATGTCTTCACAGTATCCTTTCTTTCAGGAGTGCTAGTTCTGCATGTCTCGCAGAAGAGCTTCCGTAAAGTTTGGAAGGTAGGAGACGGATCCTGGCAGAAATAAAGCTGTGAGTACCGTGCGCAGGTTGTGCTTCGGTAGCTCAGTTGGTAGAGCACTTGCCCGCAAAAGGCAAAGGTCCCGAGTTCGAGTCTCGGTCGGGCACACAGTTTTAATCTTCCAGGAAGTTTCATATCAGTGCACACTCCGCTGCAGAGTGAAAACTCATCCTGGAAACATCCCCCAGGCTGTGGCTAAGCCATGTCTCCACAGTATCCTTTCTTTCAGGAGTGCTAGTTCTGCATGTCTCGCAGAAGAGCTTCTGTAAAGTTTGGAAGGTAGGAGACGGATACTGGCAGAAGTAAAGCTGTGAGTATCGGGCGTGGGTCTTGCTTCGGTAGCTCAGTTGGTAGAGCACTTGCCCGCGAAAGGCAAAGGTCCCGAGTTCGAGTCTCGGTCGGGCACACAGTTTTAATCTGCCAGGAAGTTTCATATCAGCGCACACTCCGCTGCAGAGTGAAAATCTCATTCTGGAAACATCCCCCAGGTTGTGGCTAAGCCATGTCTCCACAGTATCCTTTCTTTCAGGAGTGCTAATTCTGCATGTCTCACAGAAGAGCTTCTGGAAAGTTTGGAAGGTAGGAGACGGATACTGGCAGAAATAAAGCTGTGAGTACCGGGCGTGGGTTGTGCTTCGGTAGCTCAGTTGGTAGAGCACTTGCCCGCGAATGGCAAAGGTCCCGAGTTCGAGTCTCGGTTGGGCACTCATTTTTAATCTGCCAGGAAGTTTCATATCAGCGCACACTCCGCTGCAGAGTGAAAATCTCATTCTGGAAACATCCCCCAGGTTGTGGCTAAGCCATGTCTTCACAGTATCCTTTCTTTCAGGAGTGCTAGTTCTGCATGTCTCACAGAAGAGCTTCTGGAAAGTTTGCAAGGTAGGAGACGGATACTGGCAGAAGTAAAGCTGTGAGTACCGGGTGTGGGTCTTGCTTCGGTACCTCAGTTGGTAGAGCACTTGCCCGCGAAAGGCAAAGGTCCCGAGTTCGAGTCTCGGTCGGGCACACAGTTTTAATCTGCCAGGAAGTTTCATATCAGCGCACACTCCGCTGCAGAGTGAAAACTCATTGTGGAAACATCCCCCAGGCTGTGGCTAAGCCATGTCTCCACAGTATCCTTTCTTTCAGGAGTGCTAGTTCTGCATGTCTCGCAGAAGAGCTTCTGTAAAGTTTGGAAGGTAGGAGACGGATACTGGCAGAAGTAAAGCTGTGAGTACCGAGCGTGGGTCGTGCTTCGGTAGCTCAGTTGGTAGAGCACTTGCCCGCGAAAGGCAAAGGTCCCGAGTTCGAGTCTCGGTCGGGCACACAGATTTAATCTGCCAGGAAGTTTCATATCAGCGCACACTCCGCTGCAGACTGAAAATCTCATTCTGGAAACATCCCCCAGGCTGTGGCTAAGCCATGTCTCCACAGTATCCTTTCTTTGAGGAGTGCTAGTTCTGCATGTCTCAAAGAAGAGCTTCTGGAAAGTTTGCAAGGTAGGAGACGGATACTGGCAGAAGTAAAGCTGTGAGTTCCGGGCGCACGTTGTGCTTCGGTAGCTCAGTTGGTAGAGCACTTGCCCGCGAAAGGCAAAGGTCCCGAGTTCGAGTCTCGGTCGGGCACACAGTTTTAATCTGCCAGGAAGTTTCATATCAGCGCACACTCCGCTGCAGAGTGAAAATCTCATTCTGGAAACATCCCCCAGGCTGTGGCTAAGCCATGTCTTCACAGTATCCTTTCTTTCAGGAGTGCTAGTTCTGCATGTCTCGCAGAAGAGCTTCCGTAAAGTTTGGAAGGTAGGAGACGGATACTGGCAGAAATAAATCTGTGAATACTGGGCGTGGGTTGTGCTTCGGTAGCTCAGTTGGTAGAGCACTTGCCGGCGAATGGCAAAGGTCCCGAGTTCGAGTCTCGGTCGGGCACACAGTTTTAATCTGCCAGGAAGTTTCATATCAGCGCACACTCCGCTGCAGAGTGAAAATCTCATTCTGGAAACATCCCCCAGGCTGTGGCTAAGCCATGTCTCTACAGTATCCTTTCTTTCAGGAGTGCTAGTTCTGCATGTCTCGCAGAAGAGCTTTTGTAAAGTTTGGAAGGTAGGAGACGGATACTGGCAGAAGTAAAGCTGTGAGTACCGGGCGTGGGTCGTGCTTCGGTAGCTCAGTTGGTAGAGCACTTGCCCGCGAAAGGCAATGGTCCTGAGTTCGAGTCTCGGTCAGGCACACAGTTTTAATCTGCCAGGAAGTTTCATATCAGCGCACACTCCGCTGCAGAGTGAAAATCTCATTCTGGAAACATCCCCCAGGCTGTGGCTAAGCCATGTCTCCACAGTATCCTTTCTTTCAGGAGTGCTAGTTCTGCATGTCTCGCAGAAGAGCTTCTGTAAAGTTTGGAAGGTAGGAGACGGATACTGGCAGAAGTAAAGCTGTAAGTACCTGGCGCACGTTGTGCTTCGGTAGCTCAGTTGGTAGAGCCCTTGCCCGCGAAAGGCAAACGTTCCGAGTTCGAGTCTCGGTCGGGCACACAGTTTTAATCTGCCAGGAAGTTTCATATCAGCGCACACTCCGCTGCAGAGTGAAAATCTCATTCTGGAAACATCCTCCAGGCTGTGGCTAAGCCATGTCTCCACAGTATCCTTTCTTTCAGGAGTGCTAGTTCTGCATGTCTCGCAGAAGAGCTTCTGTAAAGTTTGGAAGGTAGGAGACGGATACTGGCAGAAGTAAAGCTGTGAGTACCGGGCGTGGGTCGTGCTTCGGTAGCTCATTTGGTAGAGCACTTGCACGCGAATGGCAAAGATCCCGAGTTCGAGTCTCGGTCGGGCACACAGTTTTAATCTGCCAGGAAGTTTCATATGAGCGCACACTCCGCTGCAGAGTGAAAATCTCATTCTGGAAACATCCCCCAGGCTGTGGCAAAGCCATGTCTCCACAGAATCCTTTCTTTCAGGAATGCTAGTTCTGTATGTCTCGCAGAATAGCTTTTGTAAAGTTTGGAAGGTAGGAGACGGATACTGGCAGAAGTAAAGCTGTGAGTACCGGGCGTCGGTCGTGCTTCGGTAGCTCAGTTGGTAGAGCACTTGCCCGCGAAAGGCAAAGGTCCCGAGTTCGAGTCTCGGTCGGGCACACAGTTTTAATCTGCCAGGAAGTTTCATATCAGCGCACACTCCCCTGCAGATTGAAAATCTCATTCTGGAAACATCCCCCAGGCTGTGGCTAAGCCATGTCTCCACAGTATCCTTTCTTTCAGGAGTGCTAGTTCTTCATGTCTCACAGAAGAACTTCTGTAAAGTTTGGAAGGTAGGAGACGGATACTGGCAGAAGTAAAGCTGTGAGTACCGGGCGTGGGTCGTGCTTCGGTATCTCACTTGGTAGAGCAATCGCCCGCGAAAGGCTAAGGTCCCGAGTTCGAGTCTCGGTCGGGCACACAGTTTTAATCTGCCAGGAAGTTTCATATCAGCGCACACTCCGCTGCAGAGTGAAAATCTCATTCTGGAAACATCCTCCAGGCTATCGCTAAGCCATGTCTCCACAGTATCCTTTCTTTCAGAAGTGCTAGTTCTGCATGTCTCGCAGAAGAGCTTCTGTAAAGTTTGGAAGGTAGGAGACGGATACTGGCAGAAGTACAGCTGTGAGTACGGGAGGTGGGTCGTGCTTCGGTAGCTCAGTTGGTAGAGCACTTGCCCGCGAAAGGCAAAGGTCCCGAGTTCGAGTCTCGGTCGGGCACACAGTTTTAATCTGCCTGGAAGTTTCATATTAGCGCAAACTCCGCGGCAGAGTGAAAATCTCATTCTGGAAAAATCCCCCAGGCTGTGGCTAAGCCATGTCTCCACAGTATCCTTTCTTTCAGGAGTGCTAGTTCTGCATTTCTCGCAGAAGAGCTTCTGGAAAGTTTGGAAGGTAGGAGACGAATCCTGGCAGAAGTAAAGCTGTGAGTACCGGACGTGGGTCGTGCTTCGGTAGCTCAGTTGGTAGAGCACTTGCCCGCGAAAGGCAAAGGTCCCGAGTTCGAGTCTCGGTCGGGCACACAGTGTTAATCTGCCAGGAAGTTTCATATCAGCGCACACTCCGCTGCAGAGTGAAAATCTCATTGTGGAAACATCCCCCAGGCTGTGACTAAGCCATGTCTCCACAGTATCCTTTCTTTCAGGAGTGCTAGTTCTGCATGTCTCGCAGAAGAGCTTCTGTAAAGTTTGGAAGGTAGGAGACGGATACTGGCAGAAGTAAAGCTGTGAGTACCGGGCGTGGGTCGTGCTTCGGTAGCTCACTTGGTAGAGCAATCGCCCGCGAAAGGCTAAGGTCCCGAGTTCGAGTCTCGGTCGGGCACACAGTTTTAATCTGCCAGCAAGTTTCATATCAGCGCACACTCCGCTGCAGAGTGAAAACTAATTCTGGAAACATCCTCCAGGCTGTGGCTAAGCCATGTCTCCACAGTATCCTTTCTTTCAGGAGTGCTAGTTCTGCATGTCTCGCAGAAGAGCTTCTCTAAAGTTTGGAAGGTAGGAGACTGATTATGGCAGAAGTAAAGCTGTGAGTACCGGGCGTGGGTCGTGCTTCGGTAGCTCAGTTGGTAGAGCACTTGCCCGCGAAAGGCAAAGTTCCCGAGTTCGAGTCTCGGTCGGACACACTGTTTTAATCTGCCAGGAAGTTTCATATCAGCGCACACTCCGCTGCAGAGTGAAAATCTCATTCTGGAAACATCCCCAGGCTGTGGCTAAGCCATGTCTCCACAGTATCCTTTCTTTCAGGAGTGCTACTTCTGCATGTCTCGCAGAAGTGCTTCTGTAAAGGTGCGAAGGTAGGAGACGGATACTGGCAGAAGTACAGCTGTGAGTACCGGGCGTGGTTCGTGCTTCGGTAGCTCAGTTGGTAGAACACTTGCCCGCGAAAGGCAAAGGTCCCGAGTTCGAGTCTCGGTCAGGCACACAGTTTTAATCTGCCAGGAAGTTTCATATCAGCGCACACTCCACTGCGGAGTGAAAATCTCATTCTGGAAATATCCCCCAGGCTGTGGCTAAGCCATGTCTCCACAGTATCCTTTCTTTCAGGAGTGCTAGTTCTGCATGTCTCGCAGAAGAGCTTCTGTAAAGTTTGGAAGGTAGGAGACGGATACTGGCAGAAGTAAAGCTGTGAGTACCGGGCGTGGGTCGTGCTTCGGTAGCTCACATGGTAGAGCAATCGCCCGCGAAATGCTAAGGTCCGGAGTTCGAGTCTCGGTCGGGCACACAGTTTTAATCTGCCAGGAAGTTTCATATCAGCTCACACTCCACTGCAGAGTGAAAATCTTATTCTGGAAACATCCCCCAGGCTGTGGCTAAGCCATGTCTCCACAGTATCCTTTCTTTCAGGAGTGCTAGTTCTGCATGTCTCGCAGAAGTGCTTCTGTAAAGTTTGGAAGGTAGGAGACGGATCCTGGCAGAAGTAAAGCTGTGAGTACCAGGCGTGGGTCGTGCTTCGGTAGCTCAGTTGGTAGAGCACTTGCCCGCGAAAGGCAAAGGTCCCGAGTTCGAGTCTCGGTCGGGCACACAGTTTTAATCTGCCAGGAAGTTTCATATCAGCGCACACTCCGCTGCAGAGTGAAAATCTCATTCTGGAAACATCCCCCAGGCTGTGGCTAAACCATGTCTCCACAGTATCGTTTCTTTCAGGAGTGCTAGTTCTGCATGTCTCGCAGAAGTGCTTCTGTAAAGTTTCGAAGGTAGGAGACGGATACTGGCAGAAGTAAAGCTGTGAGTACCGGGCGTGGATCGTGCTTCGGTAGCTCAGTTGGTAGAGCACTTGCCCGCGAAAGGCAAAGGTCCCGAGTTCGAGTCTCGGTCGGGCACACAGTTTTAATCTGCCAGGAAGTTTCATATTAGCGCACACTCCGCTGCAGAGTGAAAATCTCATTGTGGAAACATCCCCCAGGCTGTGGCTAAGCCATGTCTCCACAGTATCCTTTCTTTCAGGAGTGCTAGTTCTGCATGTCTCGCAGAAGAGCTTCTGTAAAATTTGGAAGGTAGGAGACGGATTCTGGCAGAAGTAAAGCTGTTAGTACTGGGCGTGGGTTGTGCTTCGGTAGCTCAGTTGGTAGAGCATTTGCCCGCGAAAGGCAAAGGTCCCGAGTTCGAGTCTAGGTCGGGCACACAGGTTTAATCTGCCAGGAAGTTTCATATCAGTGCACACTCCGCTGCAGAGTGAAAATCTCATTGTGGAAACATCCCCCAGGCTGTGGCTAAGCCATGTCTCCACAGTATCCTTTCTTTCAGGAGTGCTAGTTCTGCATGTCTCGCAGAAGAGCTTCTGTAATGTTTGGAAGGTAGGAGACGGATACTGGCAGAAGTAAAGCTGTGAGTACCGGGCGTGGGTCGTGCTTCGGTAGCTCAGTTGGTAGAGCACTTGCCCGCGAAAGGCAAAGGTCCCGAGTTCGAGTCTCGGTCGGTCACACAGTTTTAATCTGCCAGGAAGTTTCATATCAGCGCACACTCCACTGCAGAGTGAAAATCTCATTGTGGAATCATCCCCCAGGCTGTGGCTAAGCCATGTCTCCACAGTATCCTTTCTTTGAGGAGTGCTAGTTCTGCATGTCTCGCAGAAGAGCTTCTCTAAAGTTTGGAAGGTAGGAGACGGATACTGGCAGAAGTAAAGCTGTGAGTACCGGGCGTGGGTCGTGCTTCGGTAGCTCAGTTGGTAGAGCACTTGCCCGCGAAAGGCAAAGGTCCCGAGTTCGAGTCTCGGTCGGGCACACAGTTTTAATCTGCCAGGAAGTTTCATATCAGCGCACACTCCGCTGCAGAGTGAAAATCTTATTCTGGAAACATCCCCCAGGCTGTGGCTAAGCCATGTCTCCACAGTATCCTTTCTTTCAGGAGTGCTAGTTCTGTATGTCTCGCAGAAGAGCTTCTGTAAAGTTTGGAAGGTAGGAGACGGATACTGGCAGAAGTAAAGCTGTGAGTACCGGGCGTGGGTTGTGCTTTGGTAGCTCAGTTGGTAGAGCACTTGCCCGCGAAATAAAAGGCCCCGAGTTCGAGTCTCGGTCGGGCACACAGTTGTAATCTGCCAGGAAGTTTCATATCAGCGCACACTCCGCTGCAGACTGAAAATCTCATTCTGGAAACATCCCCCAGGCTGTGACTAAGCCATGTCTCCACAGTATCCTTTCTTTCAGGAGTGCTAGTTCTGCATGTCTCGCAGAAGAGCTTCTCTAAAGTTTGGAAGGTAGGAGACGGATACTGGCAGAAGTAAAGCTGTGAGTACCGGGCGTGGGTTGTGCTTCGGTAGCTCAGTTGGTAGAGCACTTGCCCGCGAAAGAAAAGGCCCCGAGTTCGAGTCTCGGTCGGGCACACAGTTGTAATCTGCCAGGAAGTTTCATATCAGCGCACACTCCGCTGCAGACTGAAAATCTCATTCTGGAAACATCCCCCAGTCTGTGACTAAGCCATGTCTCCACAGTATCCTTTCTTTCAGGAGTGCTAGTTTTTGCATGTCTCGCAGAAGAGCTTCTGTAAAGTTTGGAAGGTAGGAGACGGATACTGGCAGAAGTAAAGCTGTGAGTACCAGGCGCACGTTGTGCTTCGGTAGCTCAGTTGGTAGAGCACAAGCCCGCGAAAGGCAAACGTTCCGAGTTCGAGTCTCGGTCGGGTACACAGTTTTAATCTGCCAGGAAGTTTCATATCAGCGCACACTCCGCTGCAGAGTGAATATCTCATTCTGGAAACATCCCCCAGGCTGTGGCTCAGCCATGTCTCCACAGTATCCTTTCTTTCAGGAGTGCTAGTTCTGCATGTCTCGCAGAAGAGCTTCCGTAAAGTTTGGAAGGTAGGAGACGGATACTGGCAGAAATAAAGCTGTGAGTACTGGGCGTGGGTTGTGCTTCGGTAGCTCATTTGGTAGAGCACTTGCCCGCGAATGGCAAAGATCCCGAGTTCGAGTCTCGGTCGGGCACACAGTTTTAATCTGCCAGGAAGTTTCATATCAGCGCACACTCCGCTGCAGAGTGAAAATCTCATTCTGGAAACATCCCCCAGGCTGTGGCTAAGCCATGTCTCCACAGTATCCTTTCTTTCAGGAGTGCTAGTTCTGTATGTCTCGCAGAAGAGCTTCTGTAAAGTTTGGAAGGTAGGAGACGGATACTGGCAGAAGTAAAGCTGTGAGTACCGGGCGTCGGTCGTGCTTCGGTAGCTCAGTTGGTAGAGCACTTGCCCGCGAAAGGCAAAGGTCCCGAGTTCGAGTCTCGGTCGGGCACACAGTTTTAATCTGCCAGGAAGTTTCATATCAGCGCACACTCCCCTGCAGAGTGAAAATCTGATTCTGGAAACATCCCCCAGGCTGTGGCTAAGCCATGTCTCCACAGTATCCTTTCTTTCAAGAGTTCTAGTTCTGCATGTCTCACAGAAGTGCTTCTGTAAAGGTGCGAAGGTAGGAGACGGATACTGGCAGAAGTAAAGCTGCGAGTACCGGGCGTGGGTCGTGCTTCGGTATCTCACTTGGTAGAGCAATCGCCCGCGAAAGGCTAAGGTCCCGAGTTCGAGTCTCGGTCGGGCACACAGTTTTAATCTGCCAGCAAGTTTCATATCAGTGCACACTCCGCTGCAGAGTGAAAATCTCATTCTGGAAACATCCTCCAGGCTGTGGCTAAGCCATGTCTCCACAGTATCCTTTCTTTCAGGAGTGCTAGTTCTGCATGTCTCGCAGAAGAGCTTCTGTAAAGTTTGGAGGGTAGGAGACGGATACTGGCAGAAGTAAAGCTGTGAGTACCGGGCGTGGGTCGTGCTTTGGTAGCTCAGTTGGTAGAGCACTTGCCCGCGAAAGGAAAGGCCCCGAGTTCGTGTCCCGGTCGGGCACACAGTTTTAATCTGCCAGGAAGTTTCATATCAGCGCACACTCCGTTGCAGAGTGAAAATCTAATTCTGGAAACATCCCCCAGGCTGTGACTAAGCCATGTCTCCACAGTATCCTTTCTTTCAGGAGTGCTAGTTCTGCATGTCTCGCAGAAGAGCTTCTGTAAAGTTTGGAAGGTAGGAGACGGATACTGGCAGAAGTAAAGCTGTGAGTACCGGGTGCACGTTGTGCTTCGGTAGCTCAGTTGGTAGAGCACTTGCCCGCGAAAGGCAAACGTTCCGAGTTCGAGTCTCGGTCGGGCACACAGTTTTAATCTGCCAGGAAGTTTCATATCAGCGCACACTCCGCTGCAGAGTGAAAATCTCATTCTGGAAACATCCCCCAGGCTGTGGCTAAGCCATGTCTTCACAGTATCCTTTCTTATAGGAGTGCTAGTTCTGCATGTCTCGCAGAAGAGCTTCCGTAAAGTTTGGAAGGTAGGAGACGGATACTGGCAGAAATAAAGCTGTGAGTACCAGGCGTGGGTTGTGCTTCGGTAGCTCAGTTGGTAGAGCACTTGCCCGCGAATGTCAAAGTTCCCGAGTTCGAGTCTCGGTCGGGCACACAGTTTTAATCTGCCAGGAAGTTTCATATCAGCGCACACTCCGCTGCAGAGTGAAAATCTCATTCTGGAAACATCCCCCAGGCTGTGGGTAAGCCATGTCTCCACAGTATCCTTTCTTTCAGGAGTGCTAGTTCTGCATGTCTCGCAGAAGAGCATCTCTAAAGTTTGGAAGGTAGGAGACGGATACTGGCAGAAGTAAAGCTGTGAGTACCGGGCGTGGGTCGTGCTTCGGTTGCTCAGTTGGTAGAGCACTTGCCCGAGAAAGGCAAAGGTTCCGAGTTCGAGTCTCGGTCGGGCACACAGTTTTAATCTGCCAGGAAGTTTCATATCAGCGCACACTCCGCTGCAGAGTGAATATCTAATTCTGGAAACATCCCCCAGGCTGTGACTAAGCCATGTCTCCACAGTATCCTTTCTTTCAGGAGTGCTAGTTCTGCATGTCTCGCAGAAGAGCTTCTGTAATGTTTGGAAGGTAGGAGACGGATACTGGCAGAAGTAAAGCTGTGAGTACCGTGCGCACGTTGTGCTTCGGTAGCTCAGTTGGTAGAGCACTTGCCTGCGAAAGGCAAACGTTCCGAGTTCGAGTCTCGGTGGGGCACACAGGTTTAATCTGCCAGGAAGTTTCATATCAGCGCACACTCCGCTGCAGAGTGAAAATCTCATTCTGGAAACATCCCCCAGGCTGTGGCTAAGCCATGTCTCCACAGTATCCTTTCTTTCAGGAGTGCTAGTTCTGCATGTCTCGCAGAAGAGCATCTCTAAAGTTTGGAAGGTAGGAGACGGATACTGGCAGAAGTAAAGCTGTGAGTACCGGGCGTGGGTCGTGCTTCGGTAGCTCAGTTGGTAGAGCACTTGCCCGCGAAAGGCAAAGGTCCCGAGTTCGAGTCTCGGTCGGGCACACAGTTTTAATCTGCCAGGAAGTTTCATATCAGCGCACACTCCCCTGCAGAGTGAAAATCTCATTCTGGAAACATCCTCCAGGCTGGGGCTAAGCCATGTCTCCACAGTATCCTTTCTTTCAGGAGTGCTAGTTCTGCATGTCTCACAGAAGAGCTTCTGTAAAGTTTGGAAGGTAGGAGACGGATACTGGCAGAAGTAGAGCTGTGAGTACCGGGCGTGGGTCGTGCTTCGGTATCTCACTTGGTAGAGGAATCGCCCGTGAAAGGCTAAGGTCCCGAGTTCGAGTCTCGGAAGGGCACACAGTTTTAATCTGCCAGGAAGTTTCATATTAGCGCACACTCCGCTGCAGAGTGAAAATCTCATTCTGGAAACATCCTCCAGGCTGTGGCTAAGCCATGTCTCCACAGTATCCTTTCTTTCAGGAGTGCTAGTTCTGCATGTCTCGCAGAAGAGCTTCTGTAAAGTTTGGAAGGTAGGAGACGGATACTGCCAGAAGTAAAGCTGTGAGTACCGGGCGTGGGTTGTGCTTCGGTAGCTCAGTTGGTACAGTGCACATCGCGCGGTGACGGGCGGTAGCGCGGGCCAGTGTTTACGTCGCGAGCAGTGCTGAGGTGGAGAGCTGAGCAGCGTTTGCGAGCGCTGTTAACGTTTGTTTCTGTGTAACTGTTGTAAGTAAGATGTCGACAATTAACAGAGCGAACAGCGTTCAGTGTGTTTTCGATCGCGCTGCCTTGCGACCGACGGCGTTTGAAATTCATGAGTGGATCTTTGAGGATTTGAAATTGCCTGAAGATATAGTCGACACATTCCAGTTGGACTTTGTGCAGTACTCGTTATTTATCAAATTTATTTCGAGTGACACTTACGAGAAATTCGCTGAGGAGCATGTTGGTGTGAGACCATTCCGTCATAATGATGGCAGTATTAGTAATGTCCAAATCGTGCCTTCGGGATACGGAGTAAGAACCGTCAGGGTATTTAATGTGCCACCTGAGTGCCCTAATGATCTGATTGCACGTTCTCTGTCACTGTACGGCGCTGTTTTGTCAGTTACAAATGAAAAATGGTCGAGTGCCTATCGCTACCAAGTTAACAGCGGGGTGCGCAGTGTACGTGTAGATTTGAAAAAGCATATACCTTCGTATGTTGCCATTGGCGGCTGTCGTGCACAGGTAACTTACATTGGTCAACCCCCTACCTGTTCGATCTGCCATTCAACTGAACATCTGCGGATGAACTGTACACGTAGACGTCCATTTCAACTTCCACGGGAACGTCCTGCAGACGGTAGTGAAAAGCTAGTACCACTATTGAGTGAGGTGGTCGCGGGGACTGTACCACCACCCCTGCAGCCGGAACATGTCAGCGAGGTGGAGGTGCCAGTTCAGGTGGAATGCAGTGCCAAAGACATTCGCGGTAGGACGGACGTCGATTCGGCACCGTCACCTTCACCGGGGCAGTTACCGCTGGATAACAACGATGCGCCAGCCACCTCTGAAACTAAGCCGTGTGAGATACAGGAGCGGGTGCAGATCAGTTTGCCTGAACCACCCCTATCGGTAGAGATTGTAGCAGACACGAAGAAAGGCCGCCGAAGGAGAAGCAAAGGGAATAGTAGCAAAGAGGAAAAGTCGAATGATTTAGGACCCGTGCACATGTCAGAAAGTGGCAGCGAGACTGAACCTCAATCTTCTTGCCCCGTGCGCTGCGAGGACACCGCGAGGCAAGAACGCATTCGTGAACAAACCAAACACCTGAAGGCACTACTGAGCGCTGAAAGGGATCAGAGCACCGTAACGGCCAAGAGGAAGAGCGAGCAGAGCAGCGAGCAGCTGCAGCAGCGCTCTCGCAGGAACTCGCTGACGTCAGTCGCAGCCCCGCGTGGTGGCCAGGCGGATGCGACCACGTTGACAGACTCAGCCGGCGGTGGCGGTCAGCGCACCGCGCAGCACCCCGACAGCAATGAGCCGTGGTGGCAGCAGAACGAGGAGATGCAGCAGTAGCTGCTCTCGCGCATGACCATCGCGCTGCGACCTTCCCCTCCCTGGTCCGTTATTGATTTTGACATTTCGTTTCGTACTCCAAACGTTACCAACGAGTTTGGTTCAAAGCCGGAGAGAAGGACGATGCGAAACTCACAGCTCATTGTCCTCTGAACCATCATGGGTGACAGCCAAACCTACAACATTACCACACTTAACGTCAATAGAATTCAAAGTGCGGTGAAACTCCGTTCGCTAAATGATTTCTTGTATGGTACCAGCGTTGACATTGCCCTCCTACAGGAGGTAGTCACAGCCTTAGAAGTGCCCGGTTACGTTCTTATTGATAACATCAATCTTCAGGATGCTGTAGGCACTGCCATCCTTCTGCGCGACGGTGTACCCTTTAGGGATGTGCAGCGGCTGCCCAGTGGTCGTGGCATTTCTCTTCTAGTGAATGGTGTGCAGATTGTTAACGTGTACGCCCCCTCAGGTAGCACTCATAAGAGAGATCGTTCAAAATTTTATAAAACCGAGGTTCCCATTCTTCTTAGCGGTTATCGTGAACATCTCATCCTTGGTGGTGACTTCAATTGTGTGCTCAATGACAGAGACCAAACTCCTAACACGAACAGATGTATCGAACTTGAACATTTAATTCATGGCATGCGTCTTCACGATACATGGGAACAACTGCACGGTGAACGGGTAGCGTACACCTTCGTAACCAGTCATTCTGCCA
This sequence comes from Schistocerca gregaria, assembly GCF_023897955.1. Lineage (NCBI taxonomy): Eukaryota > Metazoa > Arthropoda > Insecta > Orthoptera > Acrididae > Schistocerca > Schistocerca gregaria. The sequence goes on along the minus strand of NC_064931.1, from coordinate 853,567,172 downwards.
GTCGGCTGGATAGGATCTATGTGTCCGATGCCCTCCAGCGACACACTGTGAACTGTGACATAGCTCCTGTCAATATCTCCGACCATTGCGCATATCAGTGTTACCTCAACCTACACCGCCAGCCAATTTACCGCGGGAAGGGCTACTGGAAATTGAATGTCAGCCTTCTGCAGGATGCCCAACTTGAAGAGGAGGTGAACTTAACGTGGCAACAGCTCCAGCGGCACCGACGTCGTTACGCTAGCATTCTACAGTGGTGGATTCAGTGTGCTAAGCCTAAATTACGCCTGACCGTCATGAGCTACGCCCGACAAAAAAGCTTTTGGCAGAAACAGACTATTGAATTTTATTATCGCTGTTTGAGAGAACTGTACAGTCGCACTAACAATCCTTCTCGAGACATCGACGTAAAGATCAAACGATATAAAGCGAAAATCACTTCGATACAACGCCAACGCATGCATGGCATCATCGTGCGAGCCCACCCTAAGGACGTTGCCGCCGAAGAACGGGCCTCTCTGTATCACATCCTGAGAACGACGAAACGGTGTAAAGCCATGTTGATTGAAGCCGTCGTTGATGACGCTGAGAATGCCATCACGAAGCAACGTGACATCATCTCGCACGTCTACGACTACTATAGTCAACTTTACAAGAAGCAACTCGTTGATGAACACTCGTGCGAGGATTTTCTTAGGACCTTGAGCTGTCGCTTGTCACAACAGGATAATGCAAAGTTGGAATCTGTTTTCACACAGGACGAAATCCGACTGGCGGTTCACAGTGCAAAGAAAGGGAAATCACCAGGACCTGATGGTCTCAGCGCTGAGTTTTACCAGCGATACTGGAACGTCCTCGGTCCGACACTCCTCGAGATAGCGAATGAACTCTGGCACCTGGAAGTCATACCCAAGGCATTTACGGAAGGTATCATCCTGCCCTTACCGAAAAAAGGGAACAGCAGGAAGGTTGAAAACATGCGACCCATCACACTCCTGAATGCCGACTTCAAAATCATCACCAGATCGATTAAGCTAAGGATGCAAACCGTTATGTACAAGGTTTTAGGCAGTTACCAGTACAGTGCAGTGCAAGGTCGAAGTGCAATCTCAGCTGCCTGCGATTTGAGGGACATCATCTGTTCATATGCTGAAACTAAAGGACAGGGCGCTCTGATCTTTCTAGATTTTGAGAAGGCTTATGACCGTGTACGTCATGATTTCCTCTTTCAAAGCATGAAGAAACTAGGATTTGGACCTCATCTCATAGAATTAATTCGCTAACTTACTACAAACGCCTCTTCACGGATTCTCATTAATGGCCATTTTACAAAAGAAGTTTCCATCGAGCAGTCCATCCGCCAAGGATGTCCTCTCTCAATGATTTTGTACGCCATTGCAGTAGAGCCGCTCCTGAACAACTTAGTGCATAGCGGGATCGGGCTTAGCGTCGAGTCTGTCACTATCCCATGCATTGCGTATGCTGACGATATATGCGTAACTGTGTCATCATCGCAACAACTTCTGTCAGTAGCAACTCTTCTACAAACATTCACGTTTCTTTCAGGAGCAATACTCAATAGAACTAAAACCACAGTTTTGCAAATCGGTGGCGGTATCGGAGACATATCCCATGTTACCTGGTGCAAGGTAAAGGATTCTCACACAACCCTCGGTGTTACTTTTGAAGCCAAACCAGACAAATTCCTGACGAAGAACTGGTCACACATGCTTCATAAATTACGTGCTGCTTTGATGCTTCACTCCGACCGTGACTTGAACATACTACAGAAAGTTAAGACCATCGAGATCGCAATTACGAGCAAGATGAATTATTTGGCGCAAATTCTTCCAATCTCCGACCACCTAGCCAAGAGTATACAACAAGCGTTATGTTGGTTTATTTTTAGGGGGCATATTTTCAAAGTTCAGTTCGATACCTTAACCTTACCTTCGTCCAAAGGTGGCCTCAACCTCATTAAAGTACACAAAAAAATGTGTCACCCTGCTCCTAAATCGCATCAGGAAGGAGTTTCGTACCCGGAGGACCAGTCTCATCAGAAACCTCATTCAGCGGTGGAAACCTCATAGCTTGGACCCACCCGTTAATATCGCCGGCATTCCACTTTCTTACCGACATGTGCGACTATACTACATGGAAATGAGCTACATTCGACACAACATCGTCGATACCGGAAGCCTGACGAACAGGAAGCTTTATGACCTTCTCATGACAACAAACCACAGGAATCGTCTCGAAGAAAAATATCCACATATACATTGGAGTATAATATGGCGGAATGTGCACAACGACATGTTACCATCACGCGTCATAGCAGACTGGTATCTCACAGTCAACGATAAAGTAGCAACGAATGAAAAGCTACATAAAATAGGCCTTCAACCAACGCCCAACTGTGACGCATGCGGAAGAGTCGATACGCTCCTTCATAGGTTCACTTGCGGACATGCAGAAGAAATTACAACCTTTCTTCGTCAACGATTGTCAGTGATAGACCGTACGACGCCCAGTGGTGTAGAACTTTTAGAGATCACTCAGCCACAAAAACTGAGGTATCCACGAGCAAAAAACAACGCTACAACGTGGATCATGGGCCACACAGCATCGTTTATTATGCAGAATAGGCATGCTACTTTTCTAGACTATTATTCTTACATAGAAATTGAACACTTTAAAATAAGCCAACATTGTGACTACAGGAGGATATTTGGAAATATGCTGAAAATCATAATTAACGGTTAAATGCTTCAAATACAATATTTGGATAGTAGAGGTTGCCAGTTGCCTGTATGTCTAAATCCTATTTGCTTCCTGGGACTTTATTTCTTGCCGGAATTTTAAGATACTATTCAGATGCTCACCAATGCAGAAGGCATTTTTTTTTTCCTTCACATTTTTCTCTCAACATTTTCCTTCTCTCGCAGAGCACCGGAGCAACTTTCCTTTCGACAATGATGTGATAGTCTTTTGTGCACCTCAAGAAGACATTTCCTTTCTTTTCTTATATTGCGCAACGGCTGCCTAGAACTCATAAATACTATGTTCATTCTATTTCATTACAAATCGGAGCACATGTTTATTTTTCCCTTAAAAAAAATGGTAAAAAAAAAAGAAAAAAAAAGTTGGTAGAGCACTTGCCCGCGAAAGGCAAAGGTCCCGAGTTCGAGTCTCGGTCTGGCACACAGTTTTAATCTGCCAGGAAGTTTCATATCAGCGCACACTCCGCTGCAGAGTGAAAATCTCATTCTGGAAACATCCCCCAGGCTGTGGCTAAGCCATGTCTCCACAGTATCCTTTCCTTCAGGAGTGCTAGTTCTGCATGTCTCGCAGAAGAGCTTCTGTAAAGTTTGGAAGGCAGGACACTGATTCTGGCAGAAGTAAAGCAGTGAGTACCGGGCTCAGGTTGTGCTTCGGTGGCTCAGTTGGCAGAGCACTTGCCCGCAAAAGGCAAACGTCCCGAGCTCGAGTCTCGGTCGGGCACACAGTTTTAATCTAAAATCCCCCGGGCTGTGGCTAAGCCATGTCTCCACAGTATCCTTTCATTCAGGAGTGCTAGTTCTGCATTTCTCGCAGAAGAGCTTCTGTAAAGTTTGGAAGGTAGAAGACGGATCCTGGCAGAAGTAAAGCTGTGAGTACCGGGCGTGGGTCGTGCTTCGGTAGCTCAGTTGGTAGAGCACTTGCCCGCAAAAGGCAAAGGTCCCGAGTTCGAGTCTCGGTGGGCACACAGGTTTAATCTGCCAGGAAGTTTCATATCAGTGCACACTCCGCTGCAGAGTGAAAATCTCATTGTGGAATCATCCCCCTGGCTGTGGCTAAGCCATGTCTCCACAGTATCCTTTCTTTCAGGAGTGCTAGTTCTGCATGTCTCGCAGAAGAGCTTCTGTAAAGTTTGGAAGGTAGGAGACGGATACTGGCAGAAGTAAAGCTGTGAGTACCGCGCGTGGGTCGTGCTTCGGTAGCTCACTTGGTAGAGCAATCGCCCGCGAAAGGCTAAGGTCCCGAGTTCGAGTCTCGGTCGGGCACACAGTTTTAATCTGCCAGCAAGTTTCATATCAGCGCACACTCCGCTGCAGAGTGAAAATCTCATTCTGGAAACATCCCCCAGGCTGTGGCTAAGCCATGTCTCCACAGTATCCTTTCTTTCAGGAGTGCTAGTTCTGCATGTCTCGCAGAAGAGCATCTCTAAAGTTTGGAAGGTAGGAGACGGATACTGGCAGAAGTAAAGCTGTGAGTACCGGGCGTGTGTCGTGCTTCGGTAGCTCAGTTGGTAGAGCACTTGCCCGCGAAAGGCAAAAGTCCCGAGTTCGAGTCTCGGTCGGGCACACAGTTTTAATCTGCCAGGAAGTTTCATATCAGCGCACACTCCGCTGCAGAGTGAAAATCTCATTCTGGAAACATCCCCCAGGCTGTGGCTAAGCCATGTCTCCACAGTATCCTTTCTTTCAGGAGTGCTAGTTCTGCATGTCTCGCAGAAGAGCTTCTGTAAAGTTTGGAAAGTAGGAGACGGATACTGCCAGAAGTAAAGCTGTGAGTACCGGGCGTGGGTTGTGCTTCGGTAGCTCAGTTGGTAGAGCACTTGCCCGCGAAAGGCAAAGGTCCCGAGTTGGAGTCTCGGTCGAGCACACAGTTTTAATCTGCCAGGAAGTTTCATATCAGCGCACACTCCGCTGCAGAGTGAAATTCTCATTCTGGAAACATCCCCCAGGCTGTGGCTAAGCCATGTCTCCACAGTATCCTTTCCTTCAGGAGTGCTAGTTCTGCATGTCTCGCAGAAGAGCTTCTGTAAAGTTTGGAAGGCAGGAGACTGATTCTGGCAGAAGTAAAGCTGTGAGTATCAGGCTCAGGTTGTGCTTCGGTAGCTCAGTTGGCAGAGCACTTGCCCGCGAAAGGCAAAGGTCCCGAGTTCGAGTCTCGGTCGGGCACACAGTTTTAATCTGCCAGGAAGTTTCATATCAGCGCACACTCCGCTGCAGAGTGAAAATCTCATTCTGGAAACATCCCCCAGGCTGTGGCTAAGCCATGTCTTCACAGTATCCTTTCTTTCAGAAGTGCTAGTTCTGCATGTCTCGCAGAAGAGCTTCTGTAAAGTTTGGAAGGTAGGAGACAGATACTGGCAGAAGTAAAGCTGTGAGTACGGGGGGTGGGTCGTGCTTCGGTAGCTCAGTTGGTAGAGCACTTGCCCGCGAAAGGCAAAGGTCCCGAGTTCGAGTCTCGGTCGGGCACACAGTTTTAATCTGCCAGGAAGTTTCATATCAGCGCAAACTCCGCGGCAGAGTGAAAATCTCATTCTGGAAAAATCCCCCGGGCTGTGGCTAAGCCATGTCTCCACAGTATCCTTTCTTTCAGGAGTGCTAGTTCTGCATTTCTCGCAGAAGAGCTTCTGTAAAGTTTGGAAGGTAGGAGACGGATCCTAACAGAAGTAAAGCTGTGAGTACCGGGCGTGGGTCGTGCTTCGGTAGCTCACTTGTTAGAGCAATCGCCCGCGAAAGGCTAAGGTCCAGAGTTCGAGTCTCGGTCGGGCACACAGTTTTAATCTGCCAGCAAGTTTCATATCAGCGCACACTCCGCTGCAGAGTGAAAACTAATTCTGGAAACATCCTCCAGGCTGTGGCTAAGCCATGTCTCCACAGTATCCTTTCTTTCAGGAGTGCTAGTTCTGCATGTCTCGCAGAAGTGCTTCTGTAAAGTTTGGAAGGTAGGAGACGGATACTGGCAGAAGTAAAGCTGTGAGTACCGGGCGTGGGTCGTGCTTTGCTAGCTCAGTTGGTAGAGCATTTGCCCGCGAAAGGCAAAGGTACCGAGTTCGAGTCTCAGTCGGGCACACAGGTTTAATCTGCCAGGAAGTTTCATATTAGTGCACACTCCGATGCAGAGTGAAAATCTCATTGTGGAAACATCCCCCAAGCTGTGGCTAAGCCATGTCTCCACAGTATCCTTTCTTTCAGGAGTGCTAGTTCTGCATGTCTCGCAGAAGAGCTTCTGTAAAGTTTGGAAGGTAGGAGACGGATTCTGGCAGAAGTAAAGCTGTGAGTACTGGGGGTGGGTCGTGCTTCGGTAGCTCAGTTGGTAGAGCACTTGCCCGCGAAAGGCAAAGGTCCCGAGTTCGAGTCTCGGTCGGGCACACAGTTTTAATCTGCCAGGAAGTTTCATATCAGCGCACACTCCGCTGCAGAGTGAAAATCTCATTCTGGAAACATCCCCCAGGCTGTGGCTAAGCCATGTCTCCACTGTATCCTTTCTTTCAGGAGTGCTAGTTCTGCATGTCTCGCAGAAGAGCTTCTGTAAAGTTTGGAAGGTAGGAGACGGATTCTGGCAGAAGTAAAGCTGTTAGTACCGGGCGTGGATCGTGCTTCGGTAGCTCACATGGTAGAGCAATCGCCCGCGAAAGGCTAAGGTCCCGAGTTGGAGTCTCGGTCGAGCACACAGTTTTAATCTGCCAGGAAGTTTCATATCAGCGCACACTCCACTGCAGAGTGAAAATCTTATTCTGGAAACATCCCCCAGGCTGTGGCTAAGCCATGTCCCCACAGTATCCTTTCTTTCAGGAGTGCTAGTTCTGCATGTCTCGCAGAAGTGCTTCTGTAAAGTTTGGAAGGTAGGAGACGGATCCTGGCAGAAGTAAAGCTGTGAGTACCAGGCGTGGGTCGTGCTTCGGTAGCTCAGTTGGTAGAGCACTTGCCCGCGAAAGGCAAAGGTCCCGAGTTCGAGTCTCGGTCGGTAACACAGTTTTAATCTGCCAGGAAGTTTCATATCAGCGCACACTCCGCTGCGGAGTGAAAATCTCATTCTGGAAACATCCCCCAGGCTGTGGCTAAGCCATGTCTCCACAGTATCCTTTCTTTCAGGAGTGCTAGTTCTGCATGTCTCGCAGAAGTGCTTCTGTAAAGTTTCGAAGGTAGGAGACGGATACTGGCAGAAGTAAAGCTGTGAGTACCGGGCGTGGATCGTGCTTCGGTAGCTCAGTTGGTAGAGCACTTGGCCGCGTAAGGCAAAGGTCCCGAGTTGGAGTCTCGGTCGGGCACACAGTTTTAATCTGCCAGGAAGTTTCATATCAGCGCACACTCCGCTGCAGAGTGAAAATCTCATTGTGGAAACATCCCCCAGGCTGTGGCTAAGCCATGTCTCCACAGTATCCTTTCTTTCAGGAGTGCTAGTTCTGCATGTCTCGCAGAAGAGCTTCTGTAAAGTTTGGAAGGTAGGAGACGGATACTGGCAGAAGTAAAGCTGTGAGTACGGGGGGTGGGTCGTGCTTCGGTAGCTCAGTTGGTAGAGCACTTGCCCGCGAAAGGCAAAGGTCCCGAGTTCGAGTCTCGGTCGGGCACACAGTTTTAATCTGCCAGGAAGTTTCATATCAGCGCAAACTCCGCGGCAGAGTGAAAATCTCATTCTGGAAACATCCCCCAGGCTCTGGCTAAGCCATGTCTCCACAGTATCCTTTCTTTCAGGAGTGCTAGTTCTGCATGTCTCGCAGAAGTGCTTCTGTAAAGTTTGGAAGGTAGGAGACGGATACTGGCAGAAGTAAAGCTGTGAGTACCGGGCGTGGGTCGTGATTTGCTAGCTCAGTTGGTAGAGCATTTGCCCGCGAAAGGCAAAGGTCCCGAGTTCGAGTCTCAGTCGGGCACACAGGTTTAATCTGCCAGGAAGTTTCATATTAGTGCACACTCCGATGCAGAGTGAAAATCTCATTGTGGAAACATCCCCCAAGCTGTGGCTAAGCCATGTCTCCACAGTATCCTTTCTTTCAGGAGTGCTAGTTCTGCATGTCTCGCAGAAGAGCTTCTGTAAAGTTTGGAAGGTAGGAGACGGATTCTGGCAGAAGTAAAGCTGTGAGTACTGGGGGTGGGTCGTGCTTCGGTAGCTCAGTTGGTAGAGCACTTGCCCGCGAAAGGCAAAGGTCCCGAGTTCGAGTCTCGGTCGGGCACACAGTTTTAATCTGCCAGGAAGTTTCATATCAGCGCACACTCCGCTGCAGAGTGAAAATCTCATTCTGGAAACATCCCCCAGGCTGTGGCTAAGCCATGTCTCCACTGTATCCTTTCTTTCAGGAGTGCTAGTTCTGCATGTCTCGCAGAAGAGCTTCTGTAAAGTTTGGAAGGTAGGAGACGGATACTGGCAGAAGTAAAGCTGTGAGTAGCGGGCGTGGATCGTGCTTCGGTAGCTCACATGGTAGAGCAATCGCCCGCGAAAGGCTAAGGTCCCGAGTTGGAGTCTCGGTCGAGCACACAGTTTTAAACTGCCAGGAAGTTTCATATCAGCGCACACTCCACTGCAGAGTGAAAATCTTATTCTGGAAACATCCCCCAGGCTGTGGCTAAGCCATGTCCCCACAGTATCCTTTCTTTCAGGAGTGCTAGTTCTGCATGTCTCGCAGAAGTGCTTCTGTAAAGTTTGGAAGGTAGGAGACGGATCCTGGCAGAAGTAAAGCTGTGAGTACCAGGCGTGGGACGTGCTTCGGTAGCTCAGTTGGTAGAGCACTTGCCCGCGAAAGGCAAAGGTCCCGAGTTCGAGTCTCGGTCGGTAATACAGTTTTAATCTGCCAGGAAGTTTCATATCAGCGCACACTCCGCTGCAGAGTGAAAATCTCATTGTGGAAACATCCCCCAGGCTGTGGCTAAGCCATGTCTCCACAGTATCCTTTCTTTCAGGAGTGCTAGTTCTGCATGTCTCGCAGAAGTGCTTCTGTAAAGTTTCGAAGGTAGGAGACGGATACTGGCAGAAGTAAAGCTGTGAGTACCGGGCGTGGATCGTGCTTCGGTAGCTCAGTTGGTAGAGCACTTGGCCGCGTAAGGCAAAGGTCCCGAGTTGGAGTCTCGGTCGGGCACACAGTTTTAATCTGCCAGGAAGTTTCATATCAGCGCACACTCCGCTGCAGAGTGAAAATCTCATTGTGGAAACATCCCCCAGGCTGTGGCTAAGCCATGTCTCCACAGTATCCTTTCTTTCAGGAGTGCTAGTTCTGCATGTCTCGCAGAAGAGCTTCTGTAAAGTTTGGAAGGTAGGAGACGGATACTGGCAGAAGTAAAGCTGTGAGTACGGGGGGTGGGTCGTGCTTCGGTAGCTCAGTTGGTAGAGCACTTGCCCGCGAAAGGCAAAGGTCCCGAGTTCGAGTCTCGGTCGGGCACACAGTTTTAATCTGCCAGGAAGTTTCATATCAGCGCAAACTCCGCGGCAGAGTGAAAATCTCATTCTGGAAACATCCCCCAGGCTCTGGCTAAGCCATGTCTCCACAGTATCCTTTCTTTCAGGAGTGCTAGTTCTGCATGTCTCGCAGAAGTGCTTCTGTAAAGTTTGGAAGGTAGGAGACGGATACTGGCAGAAGTAAAGCTGTGAGTACCGGGCGTGGGTCGTGCTTTGCTAGCTCAGTTGGTAGAGCATTTGCCCGCGAAAGGCAAAGGTCCCGAGTTCGAGTCTCAGTCGGGCACACAGGTTTAATCTGCCAGGAAGTTTCATATTAGTGCACACTCCGGTGCAGAGTGAAAATCTCATTGTGGAAACATCCCCCAAGCTGTGGCTAAGCCATGTCTCCACAGTATCCTTTCTTTCAGGAGTGCTAGTTCTGCATGTCTCGCAGAAGAGCTTCTGTAAAGTTTGGAAGGTAGGAGACGGATTCTGGCAGAAGTAAAGCTGTGAGTACTGGGGGTGGGTCGTGCTTCGGTAGCTCAGTTGGTAGAGCACTTGCCCGCGAAAGGCAAAGGTCCCGAGTTCGAGTCTCGGTCGGGCACACAGTTTTAATCTGCCAGGAAGTTTCATATCAGCGCACACTCCGCTGCAGAGTGAAAATCTCATTCTGGAAACATCCCCCAGGCTGTGGCTAAGCCATGTCTCCACTGTATCCTTTCTTTCAGGAGTGCTAGTTCTGCATGTCTCGCAGAAGAGCTTCTGTAAAGTTTGGAAGGTAGGAGACGGATACTGGCAGAAGTAAAGCTGTGAGTAGCGGGCGTGGATCGTGCTTCGGTAGCTCACATGGTAGAGCAATCGCCCGCGAAAGGCTAAGGTCCCGAGTTGGAGTCTCGGTCGAGCACACAGTTTTAAACTGCCAGGAAGTTTCATATCAGCGCACACTCCACTGCAGAGTGAAAATCTTATTCTGGAAACATCCCCCAGGCTGTGGCTAAGCCATGTCCCCACAGTATCCTTTCTTTCAGGAGTGCTAGTTCTGCATGTCTCGCAGAAGTGCTTCTGTAAAGTTTGGAAGGTAGGAGACGGATCCTGGCAGAAGTAAAGCTGTGAGTACCAGGCGTGGGACGTGCTTCGGTAGCTCAGTTGGTAGAGCACTTGCCCGCGAAAGGCAAAGGTCCCGAGTTCGAGTCTCGGTCGGTAATACAGTTTTAATCTGCCAGGAAGTTTCATATCAGCGCACACTCCGCTGCAGAGTGAAAATCTCATTCTGGAAACATCCCCCAGGCTGTGGCTAAGCCATGTCTCCACAGTATCCTTTCTTTCAGGAGTGCTAGTTCTGCATGTCTCGCAGAAGTGCTTCTGTAAAGTTTCGAAGGTAGGAGACGGATACTGGCAGAAGTAAAGCTGTGAGTACCGGGCGTGGATCGTGCTTCGGTAGCTCAGTTGGTAGAGCACTTGGCCGCGTAAGGCAAAGGTCCCGAGTTCGAGTCTCGGTCGGGCACACAGTTTTAGTCTGCCAGGAAGTTTCATATCAGCGCACACTCCGCTGCAGAGTGAAAATCTCATTGTGGAAACATCCCCCAGGCTGTGGCTAAGCCATGTCTCCACAGTATCCTTTCTTTCAGGAGTGCTAGTTCTGCATGTCTCGCAGAAGAGCTTCTGTAAAGTTTGGAAGGTAGGAGACGGATTCTGACAGAAGTAAATCTGTTAGTACCGGGCGTGGGTTGTGCTTCGGTAGCTCAGTTGGTAGAGCATTTGCCCGCGAAAGGCAAAGGTCCCGAGTTCGAGTCTCGGTCGGGCACACAGGTTTAATCTGCCAGGAAGTTTCATATCAGTGCACACTCCGCTGCAAAGTGAAAATCTCATTGTGGAAACATCCCCCAGGCTGTGGCTAAGCCATGTCTCCACAGTATCCTTTCTTTCACGAGTGCTAGTTCTGCATGTCTCGCAGAAGAGCTTCTGTAATGTTTGGAAGGTAGGAGACGGATACTGGCAGAAGTAAAGCTGTGAGTACCGGGCGTGGGTCGTGCTTCGGTAGCTCAGTTGGTAGAGCACTTGCCCGCGAAAGGCAAAGGTCCTGAGTTCGAGTCTCGGTCGGCCACAGAGTTTTAATCTGCCAGGAAGTTTCATATCAGCGCACACTCCACTGCAGAGTGAAAATCTCATTGTCGAAACATCCCCCAGGCTGTGGCTAAGCCATGTCTCCACAGTATCCTTTCTTTCAGGAGTGCTAGTTCTGCATGTCTCGCAGAAGAGCTTCTGTAAAGTTTGGAAGGTAGGAGACGGATACTGGCAGAAGTAAAGCTGTGAGTACATGGCGTGGGTTGTGCTTCGGTAGCTCAGTTGGTAGAGCACTTGCCCGCGAATGGCAAAGGTCCCGAGTTCGAGTCTCGATCGGGCCACAGTTTTAATCTGCCAGGAAGTTTCATATCAGCGCACACTCCGCTGCAGAGTGAAAATCTCATTCTGGAAACATCCCCCAGGCTGTGGCTAAGCCATGTCTCCACAGTATCCTTTCTTTCAGGAGTGCTAGTTCTGCATGTCTCGCAGAAGAGCTTCTCTAAAGTTTGGAAGGTAGGAGACGGATACTGGCAGAAGTAAAGCTGTGAGTACCGGGCGTGGGTCGTGCTTCGGTAGCTCAGTTGGTAGAGCACTTGCCCGCGTAAGGCAAAGTTCGCGATTTCGAGTCTCGGTCGGGCACACAGTTTTAATCTGCCAGGAAGTTTCATATCAGCGCACACTCCGCTGCAGAGTGAAAATCTCATTCTGGAAACATCCCCAGGCTGTGGCTAAGCCATGTCTCCACAGTATCCTTTTTTTCAGGAGTGCTAGTTCTGCATGTCTCGCAGAAGAGCTTCTGTAAAGTTTGGAAGGTAGGAGACGGATACTGGCAGAAGTAAAGCTGTGAGTAGCGGACGTGGGTTGTGCTTCGGTAGCTCAGTTGGTAGAGCACTTCCCCTCGAAAGGCAAAGGTCCCGAGTTCGAGTCTCGGTCGGGCACACAGGTTTCATCTGCCAGGAAGTTTCATATCAGTGCACACTCCGCTGCAGAGTGAAAATCTCATTGTGGAAACATCCCCCAGGCTGTGGCTAAGCCATGTCTCCACAGTATCCTTTCTTTCAGGAGTGCTAGTTCTGCATGTCTCGCAGAAGAGCTTCTGTACAGTTTGGAAGGTAGGAGACGGATACTGGCAGAAGTAAAGCTGTGAGTACCGGGCGTGGGTCGTGCTTCAGTAGCTCACATGGTAGAGCAATCGTCCGCGAAAGGCTAAGGTCCCGAGTTCGAGTCTCGGTCGGGCTCACAGTTTTAATCTGCCAGGAAGTTTCATATCAGCGCACACTCCACTGCAGAGTGAAAATCTCATTCTGGAAACATCCCCCAGGCTGTGGCTAAGCCATGTCTCCACAGTATCCTTTTTTTCAGGAATGCTAGTTCTGCATGTCTCGCAGAAGTGCTTCTGTAAAGTTTGGAAGGTAGGAGACGGATCCTGGCAGAAGTAAAGCTGTGAGTACCAGGCGTGGGTCGTGCTTCGGTAGCTCAGTTGGTAGAGCACTTGCCCGCGAAAGGCAAAGGTCCCGAGTTCGAGTCTCGGTCGGTCACACAGTTTTAATCTGCCAGGAAGTTACATATCAGCGCACACTCCGCTGCAGAGTGAAAATCTCATTCTGGAAACATCCCCCAGGCTGTGGCTAAGCCATGTCTCCACAGTATCCTTTCTTTCAGGAGTGCTAGTTCTGCATGTCTCGCAGAAGAGCTTCTGTAAAGTTTGGAAGGTAGGAGACGGATACTGCCAGAAGTAAAGCTGTGAGTACCGGGCGTGGGTTGTGCTTCGGTAGCTCAGTTGGTAGAGCACTTGCCCGCGAAAGGCAAAGGTCCCGAGTTCGAGTCTCGGTCGGGCACACAGTTTTAATCTGCCAGGAAGTTTCATATCAGCGCACACTCCGCTGCAGAGTGAAAGTCTCATTGTGGAAACATCCCCCAGGCTGTGGCTAAGCCATGTCTCCACAGTATCCTTTCCTTCAGGAGTGCTAGTTCTGCATGTCTCGCAGAAGACCTTCTGTAAAGTTTGGAAGGCAGGAGACTGATTCTGGCAGATGTAAAGCTGTGAGTACCGGGCTCAGGTTGTGCTTCGGTAGCTCAGTTGGCAGAGCACTTGCCCGCGAAAGGCAAAGGTCCCGAGTTCGAGTCTCGGTCGGGCACACAGTTTTAATCTGCCAGGAAGTTTCATATTAGCGCAAACTCCGCGGCAGAGTGAAAATCTCATTCTGGAAAAATCCCCCGGGCTGTGGCTAAGCCATGTCTCCACAGTATCCTTTCTTTCAGGAGTGCTAGTTCTGCATTTCTCGCAGAAGAGCTTCTGTAAAGTTTGGAAGATAGGAGACGGATCCTGGCAGAAGTAAAGCTGTGAGTACCGGGCGTGGGTCGTGCTTCGCTAGCTCAGTTGGTAGAGCACTTGCCCGCGAAAGGCAAAGGTCACGAGTTCGAGTCTCGGTCGGGCACACAGTTTTAATCTGCCAGGAAGTTTCATATCAGTGCACACTCCGCTGCAAAGTGAAAATCTCATTGTGGAAACATCCCCCAGGCTGTGGCTAAGCCATGTCTCCACAGTATCCTTTCTTTCAGGAGCGCTAGTTCTGCATGTCTCGCAGAAGAGCTTCTGCAAAGTTTGGAAGGTAGGAGACGGATACTGGCAGAAGTAAAGCTGTGAGTACCGGGCGTGGGTCGTGCTTCGGTAGCTCAGTTGGTAGAGCACTTGCCCGCGAAAGGCAAAGTTCCTGAGTTCGAGTCTCGGTCGGGCACACAATTTTAATCTGCCAGGAAGTTTCATATCAGCGCACACTCCGCTGCGGAGTGAAAATCTCATTCTGGAAACATCCCCCAGGCTGTGGCTAAGCCATGTCTCCACAGTATCCTTTCTTTCAGGAGTGCTAGTTCTGCATGTCTCGCAGAAGTGCTTCTGTAAAGTTTGGAAGGTAGGAGATGGATACTGGCAGAAGTAAAGCTGTGAGTACCGGGCGTGGGTCGTGCTTCGCTAGCTCAGTTGGTAGAGCATTTGCCCGCGAAAGGCAAAGGTCCCGAGTTCGAGTCTCAGTCAGGCACACAGTTTTAATCTGCCAGGAAGTTTCATATTAGTGCACACTCCGCTGCAGAGTGAAAATCTCATTGTGGAAACATCCCCCAAGCTGTGGCTAAGCCATGTCTCCACAGTATCCTTTCTTTCAGGAGTGCTAGTTCTGCATGTCTCGCAGAAGAGCTTCTGTAAAGTTTGGAAGGTAGGAGACGGATACTGGCAGAAGTAAAGCTGTGAGTAGCGGGCGTGGGTCGTGCTTGGGTAGCTCAGTTGGTAGAGCACTTGCCCGCGAAAGGCAAAGGTCCCGAGTTCGAGTCTCGGTCGGGCACACAGTTTTAATCTGCCAGGAAGTTTCATATCAGCTCACACTCCACTGCAGAGTGAAAATCTTATTCTGGAAACATCCCCCAGGCTGTGGCTAAGCCATGTCTCCACAGTATCCTTTCTTTCAGGAGTGCTAGTTCTGCATGTCTCGCAGAAGAGCTTCTGTAATGTTTGGAAGGTAGGAGACGGATACTGGCAGAAGTAAAGCTGTGAGAACCGGGCGCGGGTCGTGCTTCGGTAGCTCAGTTGGTAGAGCACTTGCCCGCGAAAGGCAAAGGTCCTGAGTTCGAGTCTCGGTCGGGCACACAGTTTTAATCTGCCAGGAAGTTTCATATCAGCGCACACTCCGCTGCAGAGTGAAATTCTCATTCTGGAAACATCCCCCAGGCTGTGGCTAAGCCATGTCTCCACAGTATCCTTTCTTTCAGGAGTGCTAGTTCTGCATGTCTCGCAGAAGAGCTTCTGTAAAGTTTGGAAGGTAGGAGACTGATTCTGGCAGAAGTAAAGCTGTGAGTACCTGGCGTGGGTTGTGCTTCGGTAGCTCAGTTGGTAGAGCACTTGCCCGCGAATGGCAAAGGTCCCGAGTTCGAGTCTCGGTCGGGCCACAGTTTTAATCTGCCAGGAAGTTTCATATCAGCGCACACTCCGCTGCAGAGTGAAAATCTCATTCTGGAAACATCCCCCAGGCTGTGGCTAAGCCATGTCTCCACAGTATCCTTTCTTTCAGGAGTGCTAGTTCTGCATGTCTCGCAGAAGAGCTTCTGTAAAGTTTGGAAGGTAGGAGACGGATACTGGCAGAAGTAAAGCTGTGAGTACCGGGCGTGGGTCGTGCTTCGGTAGCTCAGTTGGTAGAGCACTTGCCCGCGAAAGGCAAAGGTCCCGAGTTCGAGTCTCGGTCGGGCCACAGTTTTAATCTGCCAGGAAGTTTCATATCAGCGCACACTCCGCTGCAGAGTGAAAATCTCATTGTGGAAACATCCCCCAGGCTGTGGCTAAGCCATGTCTCCACAGTATCCTTTCTTTCAGGAGTGCTAGTTCTGCATGTCTCGCAGAAGAGCTTCTGTAAAGTTTGGAAGGTAGGAGACGGATTCATGCAGAAGTAAAGCTGTGAGTACCGGGCGTAGGTCGTGCTTCGCTAGCTCAGTTGGTAGAGCATTTGCTCGCGAAAGGCAAAGGTCCCGAGTTCGAGTCTCAGTCAGGCACACAGGTTTAATCTGCCAGGAAGTTTCATATTAGTGCACACTCCGCTGCAGAGTGAAAATCTCATTGTGGAAACATCCCCCAAGCTGTGGCTAAGCCATGTCTCCACAGTATCCTTTCTTTCAGGAGTGCTAGTTCTGCATGTCTCGCAGAAGAGCTTCTGTAAAGGTGCGAAGGTAGGAGACGGATTCTGGCAGAAGTAAAGCTGTGAGTACCGGAGGTGTTTCGTGCTTCGGTAGCTCAGTTGGTAGAGCACTTGCCCGCGAAAGGCAAAGGTCCCGAGTTCGAGTCTCGGTCGGGCACACAGTTTTAATCTGCCAGGAAGTTTCATATCAGTGCACACTCCGCTGCAGAGTGAAAATCTCATTCTGGAAACATCCCCCAGGCTGTGGCTAAGCCATGTCTCCACAGTATCCTTTCTTTCAGGAGTGCTAGTTCTGCATGTCTCGCAGAAGAACTTCTGTAAAGTTTGGAAGGTAGGAGACGGATACTGGCAGAAGTAAAGCTGTGAGTAGCGGGCGTGGGTCGTGCTTGGGTAGCTCAGTTGGTAGAGCACTTGCCCGCGAAAGGCAAAGGTCCCGAGTTCGAGTCTCGGTTGGGCACACAGTTTTAATCTGCCAGGAAGTTTCATATCAGTGCACACTCCGCTGCAGAGTGAAAATCTCATTCTGGAAACATTCCCCAGGCTGTGGCTAAGCCATGTCTCCACAGTATCCTTTCTTTCAGGAGTGCTAGTTCTGCATGTCTCGCAGAAGTGCTTCTGTAAAGTTTGGAAGGTAGGAGACGGATACTGGCAGAAGTAAACCTGTGAGTACCGGGCGTGGATCGTGCTTCGGTAGCTCAGTTGGTAGAGCACTTGCCCGCGAAAGGCAAAGGTCCCGAGTTCGAGTCTCGGTCGGGCACACAGTTTTAATCTGCCAGGAAGTTTCATATCAGCGCACACTCCGCTGCAGAGTGAAAATCTCATTGTGGAAACATCCCCCAGGCTGTGGCTAAGCCATGTCTCCACAGTACCCTTTCTTTCAGGAGTGCTAGTTCTGCATGTCTCGCAGAAGAGCTTCTGTAAAGTTTCGAAGGTAGGAGACGGATACTGGCAGAAGTAAAGCTGTGAGTACCGGCCGTGGATCGTGCTTCGGTAGCTCAGTTGGTAGAGCACTTGCCCGCGAAAGGCAAAGGTCCTGAGTTCGAGTCTCGGTCGGGCACACAGTTTTAATCTGCCAGGAAGTTTCATATCAGCGCACACTCCGCTGCAGAGTGAAAATCTCATTGTGGAAACATCCCCCAGGGTGTGGCTAAGCCATGTCTCCACAGTATCCTTTCTTTCAGGAGTGCTAGTTCTGCATGTCTCGCAGAAGAGCTTCTGTAATGTTTGGAAGGTAGGAGACGGATACTGGCAGAAGTAAAGCTGTGAGTACCGGGCGTGGGTCGTGCTTCGGTAGCTCAGTTTGTAGAGCACTTGCCCGCGAAAGGCAAAGGTCCTGAGTTCGAGTCTCGGTCGGGAACACAGTTTTAATCTGCCAGGAAGTTTCATATCAGCGCACACTCCACTGCAGAGTGAAAATCTCATTCTGGAAACATCCCCCAGGCTGTGGCTAAGCCATGTCTCCACAGTATCCTTTCTTTCAGGAGTGCTAGTTCTGCATGTCTCGCAGAAGAGCTTCTGTAAAGTTTGGAAGGTAGGAGACGGATACTGGCAGAAGTAAAGCTGTGAGTACCTGGCGTGGGTTGTGCTTCGGTAGCTCAGTTGGTAGAGCACTTGCCCGCGAATGGCAAAGGTCCCGAGTTCGAGTCTCGGTCGGGCCACAGTTTTAATCTGCCAGGAAGTTTCATATCAGCGCACACTCCGCTGCAGAGTGAAAATCTCATTCTGGAAACATCCCACAGGCTGTGGCTAAGCCATGTCTCCACAGTATCCTTTCTTTCAGGAGTGCTAGTTCTGCATGTCTCGCAGAAGAGCTTCTCTAAAGTTTGGAAGGTAGGAGACGGATACTGGCAGAAGTAAATCTGTGAGTACCAGGCGTGGGTCGTGCTTCGGTAGCTCAGTTGGTAGAGCACTTGCCCGCGAAAGGCAAAGGTCCCGAGTTCGAGTCTCGGTCGGGCTCACAGTTTTAATCTGCCAGGAAGTTTCATATCAGCGCACACTCCGCTGCAAAGTGAAAATCTCATTCTGGAAACATCCCCCAGGCTGTGGCTAAGCCATGTCTCCACAGTATCCTTTCTTTCAGGAGTGCTAGTTCTGCATGTCTCGCAGAAGAGCTTCTGTAAAGTTTGGAAGGTAGGAGACGGATTCTGGCAGAAGTAAAGCTGTTAGTACCGGGCGTGGGTTGTGCTTCGGTAGCTCAGTTGGTAGAGCATTTGCCCGCGAAAGGCGAAGGTCCCCAGTTCGAGTCTTGGTCGGGCACACAGTTTTAATCTGCCAGGAAGTTTCATATCAGCGCACACTCCACTGCAGAGTGAAAATCTCATTCTGGAAACGTCCCCCAGGCTGTGGCTAAGCCATGTCTCCACAGTATCCTTTTTTTCAGGAATGCTAGTTCTGCATGTCTCGCAGAAGTGCTTCTGTAAAGTTTGGAAGGTAGGAGACGGATCCTGGCAGAAGTAAAGCTGTGAGTACCAGGCGTGGGTCGTGCTTCGGTAGCTCAGTTGGTAGAGCACTTGCCCGCGAAAGGCAAAGGTCCCGAGTTCGAGTCTCGGTCGGTCACACAGTTTTAATCTGCCAGGAAGTTTCATATCAGCGCACACTCCGCTGCGGAGTGAAAATCTCATTCTGGAAACATCCCCCAGGCTGTGGCTAAGCCATGTCTCCACAGTATCCTTTCTTTCAGGAGTGCTAGTTCTGCATGTCTCGCAGAAGAGCTTCTGTAAAGTTTGGAAGGTAGGAGACGGATACTGCCAGAAGTAAAGCTGTGAGTACCGGGCGTGGGTTGTGCTTCGGTAGCTCAGTTGGTAGAGCACTTGCCCGCGAAAGGCAAAGGTCCCGAGTTCGAGTCTCGGTCGGGCACACAGTTTTAATCTGCCTGGAAGTTTCATATTAGCGCAAACTCCGCGGCAGAGTGAAAATCTCATTCTGGAAAAATCCCCCGGGCTGTGGCTAAGCCATGTCTCCACAGTATCCTTTCTTTCAGGAGTGCTAGTTCTGCATTTCTCGCAGAAGAGCTTCTGTAAAGTTTGGAAGATAGGAGACGGATCCTGGCAGAAGTAAAGCTGTGAGTACCGGGCGTGGGTCGTGCTTCGGTAGCTCAGTTGGTAGAGCACTTGCCCGCGAAAGGCAAAGGTCACGAGTTCGAGTCTCGGTCGGGCACACAGTTTTAATCTGCCAGGAAGTTTCATATCAGTGCACACTCCGCTGCAAAGTGAAAATCTCATTGTGGAAACATCCCCCAGGCTGTGGCTAAGCCATGTCTCCACAGTATCCTTTCTTTCAGGAGTGCTAGTTCTGCATGTCTCGCAGAAGTGCTTCTGTAAAGTTTGGAAGGTAGGAGATGGATACTGGCAGAAGTAAAGCTGTGAGTACCGGGCGTGGGTCGTGCTTCGCTAGCTCAGTTGGTAGAGCATTTGCCCGCGAAAGGCAAAGGTCCCGAGTTCGAGTCTCAGTCAGGCACACAGGTTTAATCTGCCAGGAAGTTTCATATTAGTGCACACTCCGCTGCAGAGTGAAAATCTCATTGTGGAAACATCCCCCAAGCTGTGGCTAAGCCATGTCTCCACAGTATCCTTTCTTTCAGGAGTGCTAGTTCTGCATGTCTCGCAGAAGAGCTTCTGTAAAGTTTGGAAGGTAGGAGACGGTTTCTGGCAGAAGTAAAGCTGTGAGTACCGGGGGTGGGTCGTGCTTCGGTAGCTCAGTTGGTAGAGCACTTGCCCGCGAAAGGCCAAGGTCCCAAGTTCGAGTCTCGGTCGGGCACACAGTTTTAATCTGCCAGGAAGTTTCATATCAGCGTACACTCCGCTGCAGAGTGAAAATCTCATTCTGGAAACATCCCCCAGGCTGTGGCTAAGCCATGTCTCCACAGTATCCTTTCTTTCAGGAGTGCTAGTTCTGCATGTCTCGCAGAAGAGCTTCTGTAAAGTTTGGAAGGTAGGAGACGGATACTGGCAGAAGTAAAGCTGTGAGTAGCGGGCGTGGGTCGTGCTTGGGTAGCTCAGTTGGTAGAGCACTTGCCCGCGAAAGGCAAAGGTCCCGAGTTCGAGTCTCGGTCGGGCACACAGTTTTAATCTGCCAGGAAGTTTCATATCAGCTCACACTCCACTGCAGAGTGAAAATCTTATTCTGGAAACATCCCCCAGGCTGTGGCTAAGCCATGTCTCCACAGTATCCTTTCTTTCAGGAGTGCTAGTTCTGCATGTCTCGCAGAAGTGCTTCTGTAAAGTTTGGAAGGTAGGAGACGGATACTGGCAGAAGTAAAGCTGTGAGTACCGGGCGTGGATCGTGCTTCGGTAGCTCAGTTGGTAGAGCACTTGCCCGCGAAAGGCAAAGGTCCCGAGTTCGAGTCTCGGTCGGGCACACAGTTTTAATCTGCCAGGAAGTTTCATATCAGCGCACACTCCGCTGCAGAGTGAAAATCTCATTGTGGAAACATCCCCCAGGCTGTGGCTAAGCCATGTCTCCACAGTATCCTTTCTTTCAGGAGTGCTAGTTCTGCATGTCTCGCAGAAGAGCTTCTGTAAAGTTTGGAAGGTAGGAGACGGATTCTGGCAGAAGTAAAGCTGTTAGTACCGGGCGTGGGTTGTGCTTCGGTAGCTCAGTTGGTAGAGCATTTGCCCGCGAAAGGCAAAGGTCCCCAGTTCGAGTCTTGGTCGGGCACACAGGTTTAATCTGCCAGGAAGTTTCATATCAGTGCACACTCCGCTGCAGAGTGAAAATCTCATTGTGGAAACATCCCCCAGGCTGTGGCTAAGCCATGTCTCCACAGTATCCTTTCTTTCAGGAGTGCTAGTTCTGCATGTCTCGCAGAAGAGCTTCTGTAAAGTTTGGAAGGTAGGAGACGGATTCTGGCAGAAGTAAAGCTGTTAGTACCGGGCGTGGGTTGTGCTTCGGTAGCTCAGTTGGTAGAGCATTTGCCCGCGAAAGGCAAAGGTCCCGAGTTCGAGTCTCGGTCGGGCACACAGGTTTAATCTGCCAGGAAGTTTCATATCAGTGCACACTCCGCTGCAAAGTGAAAATCTCATTGTGGAAACATCCCCCAGGCTGTGGCTAAGCCATGTCTCCACAGTATCCTTTCTTTCAGGAGTGCTAGTTCTGCATGTCTCGCAGAAGAGCTTCTGTAAAGTTTGGAAGGTAGGAGACGGATTCTGGCAGAAGTAAAGCTGTGAGTACCGGGGGTGGGTCGTGCTTCGGTAGCTCAGTTGGTAGAGCACTTGCCCGCGAAAGGCGAAGGTCCCAAGTTCGAGTCTCGGTCGGGCACACAGTTTTAATCTGCCAGGAAGTTTCATATCAGCGTACACTCTGCTGCAGAGTGAAAATCTCATTCTGGAAACATCCCCCAGGCTGTGGCTAAGCCATGTCTCCACAGTATCCTTTCTTTCAGGAGTGCTAGTTCTGTATGTCTCGCAGAAGAGCTTCTGTAAAGTTTGGAAGGTAGGAGACGGATACTGGCAGAAGTAAAGCTGTGAGTAGCGGGCGTGGGTCGTGCTTGGGTAGCTCAGTTGGTAGAGCACTTGCCCGCGAAAGGCAAAGGTCCCGAGTTCGAGTCTCGGTCGGGCACACAGTTTTAATCTGCCAGGAAGTTTCATATCAGCTCACACTCCACTGCAGAGTGAAAATCTTATTCTGGAAACATCCCCCAGGCTGTGGCTAAGCCATGTCTCCACAGTATCCTTTCTTTCAGGAGTGCTAGTTCTGCATGTCTCGCAGAAGTGCTTCTGTAAAGTTTGGAAGGTAGGAGACGGATACTGGCAGAAGTAAAGCTGTGAGTAGCGGGCGTGGATCGTGCTTCGGTAGCTCACATGGTAGAGCAATCGCCCGCGAAAGGCTAAGGTCCCGAGTTCGAGTCTCAGTCAGGCACACAGGTTTAACCTGCCAGGAAGTTTCATATTAGTGCACACTCCGGTGCAGAGTGAAAATCTCATTGTGGAAACATCCCCCAAGCTGTGGCTAAGCCATGTCTCCACAGTATCCTTTCTTTCAGGAGTGCTAGTTCTGCATGTCTCGCAGAAGAGCTTCTGTAAAGTTTGGAAGGTAGGAGACGGATTCTGGCAGAAGTAAAGCTGTGAGTACCGGGGGTGGGTCGTGCTTCGGTAGCTCAGTTGGTAGAGCACTTGCCCGCAAAAGGCGAAGGTCCCAAGTTCGAGTCTCGGTCGGGCACACAGTTTTAATCTGCCAGGAAGTTTCATATCAGCGTACACTCCGCTGCAGAGTGAAAATCTCATTCTGGAAACATCCCCCAGGCTGTGGCTAAGCCATGTCTCCACAGTATCCTTTCTTTCAGGAGTGCTAGTTCTGTATGTCTCGCAGAAGAGCTTCTGTAAAGTTTGGAAGGTAGGAGACGGATACTGGCAGAAGTAAAGCTGTGAGTAGCGGGCGTGGGTCGTGCTTGGGTAGCTCAGTTGGTAGAGCACTTGCCCGCGAAAGGCAAAGGTCCCGAGTTCGAGTCTCGGTCGGGCACACAGTTTTAATCTGCCAGGAAGTTTCATATCAGCTCACACTCCACTGCAGAGTGAAAATCTTATTCTGGAAACATCCCCCAGGCTGTGGCTAAGCCATGTCTCCACAGTATCCTTTCTTTCAGGAGTGCTAGTTCTGCATGTCTCGCAGAAGTGCTTCTGTAAAGTTTGGAAGGTAGGAGACGGATACTGGCAGAAGTAAAGCTGTGAGTACCGGGCGTGGATCGTGCTTCGGTAGCTCAGTTGGTAGAGCACTTGCCCGCGAAAGGCAAAGGTCCCGAGTTCGAGTCTCGGTCGGGCACACAGTTTTAATCTGCCAGGAAGTTTCATATCAGCGCACACTCCGCTGCAGAGTGAAAATCTCATTCTGGAAACATCCCCCAGGCTGTGGCTAAGCCATGTCTCCACAGTATCCTTTCTTTCAGGAGTGCTAGTTCTGCATGTCTCGCAGAAGAGCTTCTGTAAAGTTTGGAAGGTAGGAGACGGATTCTGGCAGAAGTAAAGCTGTTAGTACCGGGCGTGGGTTGTGCTTCGGTAGCTCAGTTGGTAGAGCATTTGCCCGCGAAAGGCATAGGTCCCGAGTTCGAGTCTCGGTCGGGCACACAGGTTTAATCTGCCAGGAAGTTTCATATCAGTGCACACTCCGCTGCAAAGTGAAAATCTCATTGTGGAAACATCCCCCAGGCTGTGGCTAAGCCATGTCTCCACAGTATCCTTTCTTTCAGGAGTGCTAGTTCTGCATGTCTCGCAGAAGAGCTTCTGTAAAGTTTGGAAGGTAGGAGACGGATACTGGCAGAAGTAAAGCTGTGAGTAGCGGGCGTGGATCGTGCTTCGGTAGCTCACATGGTAGAGCAATCGCCCGCGAAAGGCTAAGGTCCCGAGTTGGAGTCTCGGTCGGTAACACAGTTTTAATCTGCCAGGAAGTTTCATATCAGCGCACACTCCACTGCAGAGTGAAAATCTTATTCTGGAAACATCCCCCAGGCTGTGGCTAAGCCATGTCCCCACAGTATCCTTTCTTTCAGGAGTGCTAGTTCTGCATGTCTCGCAGAAGTGCTTCTGTAAAGTTTGGAAGGTAGGAGACGGATCCTGGCAGAAGTAAAGCTGTGAGTACCAGGCGTGGGTCGTGCTTCGGTAGCTCAGTTGGTAGAGCACTTGCCCGCGAAAGGCAAAGGTCCCGAGTTCGAGTCTCGGTCGGTAACACAGTTTTAATCTGCCAGGAAGTTTCATATCAGCGCACACTCCGCTGCAGAGTGAAAATCTCATTCTGGAAACATCCCCCAGGCTGTGGCTAAGCCATGTCTCCACAGTATCCTTTCTTTCAGGAGTGCTAGTTCTGCATGTCTCGCAGAAGTGCTTCTGTAAAGTTTCGAAGGTAGGAGACGGATACTGGCAGAAGTAAAGCTGTGAGTACCGGGCGTGGATCGTGCTTCGGTAGCTCAGTTGCGCAGTTGCGAGTCAGCCGCCGAGCGGGACGGACGTGTGGCGGAGCTGGACGTCTGGCTGTAGTAAACATAGGCTGAGTCGCTGCGTTTGAGGTTAGTGGTGCTGCTAAGCCGCTATTCGTGTTGCACTTGTATTCATGAAGTTCTAGAATGAATAGGTCGAATTATTTGAGGAAAGACACAATCAAGTTTACTTTCGATCGAAATTTCGTTCGACCTAAAGCGTTTGAAATTAAAGCATGGTTTATCGAAAAAGTATTGATTAACGGTGATGATGTTGTCGGAGTTTATCTCTCGTTTGTGACAAATGCTGTGTATCTGAAGATGAAAAGTCCAGAATTATGTAGTTCCATTGTGGATCGTTGCGGAGGTAGCGTGAAGTTTAATCATTCTGATGGGAATGTGAGTGACGTTGCTGTTAGTCATGCTGGGTACGGGATTCGTACGATCAGAGTGTTTGAGCTCCCTTTTGAAATTCCGCCCGAAGAACTTAATGTTGCCCTTCGGCCTTATGGCAGAATTATTTCCAATGTGGCAGAAAGGTGGTCTGAAGCTCATATGTTTCCTGTCTTGAACGGCGTAAGGCAAATTAAGATTGAATTACAGAAGCATGTCCCCTCTTATCTTAATATTTGTGGGTATCGTGCTTTGATTATCTATGATGGGCAACCGCGGACTTGCGCTTTATGCAATTCCACGGAACACATTCGTGCAGAATGTTCACGGAGGCGTGTCCCGCAGTTACCGCGTGACGAGATGCCGAGCTCCGGCCCTGTTGTTGGTATGAAGTTGTCATACGCTGCCGCTGCTGACTTCCGCAGCCGAGGCGAGTCGGTGCCGCCTGTGCGCGGGGAGCCTGCTGCCTTGCGGGCGGTTGTCGATGATACTCCGGCTTCAAGCTCTAGATTTGCGGATGGTCTGCCGATCAGCTCCGCGCCCCTCGAATCTATGCCGACGCCAACTTTTTCCAACTCTCCCACTGTGGTTGCTCGTTCTTCCGCGGACTCGGCCGAAGATCCCCAAATACCCGCAACGGAGGTTTCCTTGCGTCGTCAGGATTCCCACCAACGTGAGGATATTGCCACTAGCTTCCGAGGAGTGGACGCTCCAGGCATCCACTCTGCGGGAACTATGAACGAAGATAGCAATCTGGACATTGGTTTCACGTTGGCGCCCACAGAAGACACTTGCGTCAAGGAAACCACAACGAGCGATAGTGTAGAATTGGAGACTGGGTTGCTACCAGTGGGAGCCATGGAAAAAGATGCGCCTCCTTCTGCCGTTGTGGAATGCGATACGCGGACTTTTGTCCGAAAAAAGGAACAGGCGACGTCAGACGTATCATCCGGTACTTCTCCTGACAGGTCGCAAACTTCATCTCCTGCTAGATCGCCGAAGAGATCTTCGAAGAAAGGCAAGAAGAGGAGATTGGCACACAAAGCAGCAGAGAGTTTAGCTCCTGCATTGCGGGAAAAGTTAAAACATTTAAGGGATAATGAACGACTACGAGAACAATGCCCAGTAGCACGAGTTAACGAGTGTACTGAAGCGGAGATGAGTCGTGCCGATGCAGATGATCTTCAACAACAACCTCGCGCACCGCTTGGCGTCGCAGGTTTGCAGACCGGCACTACTATGGATTTAGACCGAACTGTCTCAGGAAAAGGACTTGATTGGGCCGATGCCCAAGAAGATCGCACCGACCACGGAATGGAGATGGACCTGACACATGCTAGTGGCATTTAATTTTTTTTTTTTAATGTCTATTTTTCTTTCTGACAGACAGAATGGAATGGTACAGACGTGACTCTGCATGGGGTATACTTCATTAGCCAATTTCTTTTACCTGCACCTATGCCAACGGAACTGACATATAATGTGACCACGATCAATATAAATCGGATTCGCAGTGAAACGAAAGTCGCTTCTTTAAAAGATTTCCTTTACCAGTCGGATACTGATATAGCCCTCCTACAGGAATTTAATGTCCACAACTTTTATGTCCCAGGTTTTCAAGAGATTTTAAATATTGCACCGGAAGCCACATGTGGGACTGCGATCCTTGTCAAAGATGGTATTGATGTGAAGGATATCTGTCTGTTAGAAAATGGGAGGGGCATCAGTTGTAAAATTTTTACTACTACTGTTTTAAATGTATATGTCCCCTCTGGCAACAACGCTAGAGATGATAGGGCTAATTTTTTTAAGAACGATATGGTCTATTTACTTAAGGGGAATCCGGCGGAAGCTTTAATCGGTGGTGACTTTAATTGTGTACTTCACAAAAAGGATCAGCGACCAAATTTTAACTTCTCCAGGGAACTGGCGGCTTTGGTGACAAACATGAAGTGGACAGACGTGTGGGAAAGCAAATACCCCACGTTAGTCAAATTTACGTACATCAGTAGTCGCTCGCAAAGCAGAATAGACAGAATATACGTCACAGCAAACCTGGAAAATAAAATCAGTAGTATCGAAGTAATTCCCACTACCTTTTCGGACCATCTCGCAGTGAAATGCAGCATTCGGTTTCAGAAGCAAGGAACGTATTGGGGTCGCCCCTTATGGAAGCTGAATACCCATATGTTGTTCGAGGGTGCCCTATCAAGAACAGTAGCGGAGGTATGGCAGGCTGCTCTACGTATGCGCCATAAATACAGCTCTCGCCTTGCGTGGTGGACATCATGTGCTAAAAAGAAATTGAGATCATCCCTAATAGCTTACGGGAGGGAGCGAGCGATGTGGTCTCGCAATACCGTTGAATTTTACTATACATGCTTAAGGGAACTATCAGCTCAGCAGATGACTGATGAGGTTTTCATTGAAATAAAGAAGATCAAGGCTCACCTCATAAGTCTCAAGCGACAACAGCTGGAGGGTTTAAAAATTAAATCTCGTGTCCCGACAACGGTGGAGGACGAAAACGCATCGCTGTACCACTTACTCGAACATGAAAGAAATAGAAGACGAGCCTTTATTGCTTGTCTTAGAGTGGGCGATAACCGGGTGCTGACGGAACACTCTGACATTTTAAATGCAGTTTATGGATTTTATCGTACGTTATATACTGATACCCGGTATAATCTAGACTGTGCGAACGATTTGCTACGAACTACAGGTATCGACAACGTTATCAATGACGAGGACAATGTGTCCCTTACCACTGCGATCACATGTGAGGAGGTGTTTGATATACTTAAATATTCGCCTACCCGTAAGTCCCCAGGGCCTGATGGCTTGCCTGTAGAGTTTTATTGTAAATTTTTGCCTCTCATCGGTAATCAATTCACAGAAGTGATAAATGAAGTGTTGCAAGGTGTTACTGTTCCACGCGAGTTCAAAGAAAGCGTAACTGTGCTAATACCAAAGGGAAGGAACGCGACAGTTAAAGATCTCAATCAATTGAGACCAATATGTTTGATGAACTCGGATTATAAAATAATTGCACGTGTACTGAAGGAAAGACTGAGACCTCTAATGGAGAAGATCATAGGTGACCACCAAACCTGTCTCTCGGGGCGGAATATTTTTAAAACTGTTTGTGAATATAGGGATGTCTCTGCAATTTTTGCAACGTCATCCTCACCAGGAGGCCTTGCCTTTATCGACTTCTCAAAGGCTTTTGACAGGGTCAACCACTTATTTTTGTTCAGAACGTTGACCTATGTGGGTTTTAGTCAACATTTTGTGCAAGTTTTAATTAACATTGTTGAAGGCATCCAAACACAAGTGTCTGTAAATGGGCATTTCACTCCACCCATTGAAATTCGCAACGGCGTCCCGCAGGGAAGTCCTTTGTCAATGCTCCTGTATGTTGTTGCACTGGAGCCTTTACTAAGGAGACTCGATGTCGATCTTGAGGGCATCACGATATCTGGCGTTAACAACGTCACCAATGCATATGCTGATGACGTTGGAGTGGTTATTCGTAGTAACGAAGATTTAGAGAAATTAACAACGAATATTCAGATCTTTTGTGAAGCTACAGGCGCTAGGGTTAACGAGGTGAAGAGTTCGTTTTTAAATCTTAAAGGTCTTCAAGATGTCCGTTTGGAATGGGCACGCTCCGTCGATCGTCACACCGCTCTGGGTGTCACCTTTTACCGATGTCCGCTTCAGACCATGACCTACAATTGGAAGAAAGTACTGGATACAATCAGAGGAGCCACAATACTCAATCAGACCAGACATCTGAACATTAAACAACGAATCAGAATAATTAATTGTTCCATTTTATCAAAAGCTATATATATAGGTCAAATATTGCCAGTTTCGAAACCCATTGCCAAACGTATAATGAGTATCATTTGCCGATTTATATGGACAGGGAATATTTTTAGAGTAGCAGTCGATACAGTTACGTTACCTTCCGCTGAAGGTGGCCTAGGTTTAACAGATATATGGCGGAAGACTACGGCGTTATATATAAAGAGGACCCTACAAATTATAGAAAAACATCCACATAGTATTACAGCCAGGCTGTATCGACTCCTACAGCCAGAAAATTTACGTCCACCCATAAATATATGCGGAATTAATTATAAATTGAAATATATTCGCCAGTTCTTTTTAGAGATTAGCTACATGGACAGTATTGTCACGAATCCACAATCAAGGAATTGCAGGAAATTAATGGAACTCTTAACAACGAAAGAACATGTCAACAAAATGGAGTGCAGATATCCCGACAAAGACTGGAAAAGAATTTGGAAAAATATTAGTAATCGTGAACTGTCTTCCGACATTCAGGCAACCTGGTACCGAGTTGTTAATAACGTAGTTTCCACTAACGAAAAGTTGCACTCCATTGGTCTTAGTGACACGATTGTGTGCACCCGATGTGACGCAGTTGACACATTGATCCACCGCTTTCTCTGTGGCGGATACGCCGAAATATGGAGGGGACTCCAACGGCGGGTAGCCTTTATAACCAGAACTGTTAGTACTGAGATCAATGTTGAAAAATTACTCTTCCCCGATGGTGTTTTCTTCCCTGTCCAGAAAACCAATGCTGTGTTGTGGTTGTTTGGCAATTATGTACATTACGTTATATCTGAACACGGCAATGACCGTGTTTTAGAATACGAATTATACGAACGAGCAAAATATTATCAGATATGTACGCACAGGGACCACAAAAAAACTTTTGGTAACATGTTACACATTCTGTTTCAGAGACAAGGGATTGGATAAACATCTTAATAGCCCTCGTCTACGAAAAATGTAGTCACAGGCCAAAGTAGGGGATCGCTGTTGAGGGTGAAGTACGGTGGGGACTTCGTGTGCCCCAGGGCCGCTACGGTAGCCGTGAAGGCCTCGGACAGAACCCCGAAACGGCACTGCGGCTTCACACTTACTGCTGGATGAACCCCATATCTCCAGCAACTACTTTCATCTATGATGATTTTCCAGGATCTCGGTAATATCGGAAGGTGGTTTCGTTGCACACAATGCAGTGGAAGCTTCTTGCACGTGTTCCTCAGTTACAATCTTTCTATTTTTGTTTAATTTTTTCAGTATGAAGCAAGAGTGACAATTTATTAATTCCCAAGAAGCCTTAATTTTTCAATTTTCAGTTCTACGGAGGAGAAGCCTCACATGGCGAAGAAGCCAAACATCATTTCATTTCCCTAACTGTCACAGTAAATTTGAAAAAAAATCTGTCGATATAGCATAGAATCTCGCCGAAGAAGGCATAAAAGGAGAGCGACTGGATGGGCTGTGTGGGGAGAAGGGAGGCCCAAAAAAAAAAAAAAAAGTTGGTAGAGCACTTGGCCGCGTAAGGCAAAGGTCCCGAGTTCGAGTCTCGGTCGGGCACACAGTTTTAATCTGCCAGGAAGTTTCATATCAGCGCACACTCCGCTGCAGAGTGAAAATCTCATTGTGGAAACATCCCCCAGGCTGTGGCTAAGCCATGTCTCCACAGTATCCTTTCTTTCAGGAGTGCTAGTTCTGCATGTCTCGCAGAAGAGCTTCTGTAAAGTTTGGAAGGTAGGTGACGGATTCTGGCAGAAGTAAAGCTGTTAGTACCGGGCGTGGGTTGTGCTTCGGTAGCTCAGTTGGTAGAGCATTTGCCCGCGAAAGGCAAAGGTCCCGAGTTCGAGTCACGGTCGGGCACACAGGTTTAATCTGCCACGAAGTTTCATATCAGTGCACACTCCGCTGCAAAGTGAAAATCTCATTGTGGAAACATCCCCCAGGCTGTGGCTAAGCCATGTCTCCACAGTATCCTTTCTTTCAGGAGTGCTAGTTCTGCATGTCTCGCAGAAGAGCTTCTGTAATGTTTGGAAGGTAGGAGACGGATACTGGCAGAAGTAAAGCTGTGAGTACCGGGCGTGGGTCGTGCTTCGGTAGCTCAGTTGGTAGAGCACTTGCCCGCGAAAGGCAAAGGTCCTGAGTTCGAGTCTCGGTCGGCCACAGAGTTTTAATCTGCCAGGAAGTTTCATATCAGCGCACACTCCACTGCAGAGTGAAAATCTCATTGTGGAAACATCCCCCAGGCTGTGGCTAAGCCATGTCTCCACAGTATCCTTTCTTTCAGGAGTGCTAGTTCTGCATGTCTCGCAGAAGAGCTTCTGTAAAGTTTGGAAGGTAGGAGACGGATACTGGCAGAAGTAAAGCTGTGAGTACATGGCGTGGGTTGTGCTTCGGTAGCTCAGTTGGTAGAGCACTTGCCCGCGAATGCCAAAGGTCCCGAGTTCGAGTCTCGGTCGGGCCACAGTTTTAATCTGCCAGGAAGTTTCAAATCAGCGCACACTCCGCTGCAGAGTGAAAATCTCATTCTGGAAACATCCCCCAGGCTGTGGCTAAGCCATGTCTCCACAGTATCCTTTCTTTCAGGAGTGCTAGTTCTGCATGTCTCGCAGAAGAGCTTCTGTAAAGTTTGGAAGGTAGGAGACGGATACTGGCAGAAGTAAAGCTGTGAGTACCGGGCGTGGGTCGTGCTTCAGTAGCTCACATGGTAGAGCAATCGCCCGCGAAAGGCTAAGGTCCCGAGTTCGAGTCTCGGTCGGGCACACAGTTTTAATCTGCCAGGAAGTTTCATATCAGCGCACACTCCACTGCAGAGTGAAAATCTCATTCTGGAAACATCCCCCAGGCTGTGGCTAAGCCATGTCTCCACAGTATCCTTTTTTTCATGAATGCTAGTTCTGCATGTCTCGCAGAAGTGCTTCTGTAAAGTTTGGAAGGTAGGAGACGGATCCTGGCAGAAGTAAAGCTGTGAGTACCGGGCGTGGGTTGTGCTTCGGTAGCTCAGTTGGTAGAGCACTTGCCCGCGAAAGGCAAAGGTCCCGAGTTCGAGTCTCGGTCGGGCACACAGTTTTAATCTGCCAGGAAGTTTCATATCAGCGCACACTCCACTGCAGAGTGAAAATCTTATTCTGGAAACATCCCCCAGGCTGTGGCTAAGCCATGTCCCCACAGTATCCTTTCTTTCAGGAGTGCTAGTTCTGCATGTCTCGCAGAAGTGCTTCTGTAAAGTTTGGAAGGTAGGAGACGGATCCTGGCAGAAGTAAAGCTGTGAGTACCAGGCGTGGGTCGTGCTTCGGTAGCTCAGTTGGTAGAGCACTTGCCCGCGAAAGGCAAAGGTCCCGAGTTCGAGTCTCGGTCGGTAACACAGTTTTAATCTGCCAGGAAGTTTCATATCAGCGCACACTCCGCTGCAGAGTGAAAATCTCATTCTGGAAACATCCCCCAGGCTGTGGCTAAGCCATGTCTCCACAGTATCCTTTCTTTCAGGAGTGCTAGTTCTGCATGTCTCGCAGAAGTGCTTCTGTAAAGTTTCGAAGGTAGGAGACGGATACTGGCAGAAGTAAAGCTGTGAGTACCGGGCGTGGATCGTGCTTCGGTAACTCAGTTGGTAGAGCACTTGGCCGCGTAAGGCAAAGGTCCCGAGTTCGAGTCTCGGTCGGGCACACAGTTTTAATCTGCCAGGAAGTTTCATATCAGCGCACACTCCGCTGCAGAGTGAAAATCTCATTGTGGAAACATCCCCCAGGCTGTGGCTAAGCCATGTCTCCACAGTATCCTTTCTTTCAGGAGTGCTAGTTCTGCATGTCTCGCAGAAGAGCTTCTGTAAAGTTTGGAAGGTAGGAGACGGATTCTGGCAGAAGTAAAGCTGTTAGTACCGGGCGTGGGTTGTGCTTCGGTAGCTCAGTTGGTAGAGCATTTTCCCGCGAAAGGCAAAGGTCCCGAGTTCGAGTCTCGGTCGGGCATACAGGTTTAATCTGCCAATAAGTTTCATATCAGTGCACACTCCGCTGCAAAGTGAAAATCTCATTGTGGAAACATCCCCCAGGCTGTGGCTAAGCCATGTCTCCACAGTATCCTTTCTTTCAGGAGTGCTAGTTCTGCATGTCTCGCAGAAGAGCTTCTGTAAAGTTTGGAAGGTAGGAGACTGATTATGGCAGAAGTAAAGCTGTGAGTACCGGGCGTGGGTCGTGCTTCGGTAGCTCAGTTGGTAGAGCACTTGCCCGCGAAAGGCAAAGTTCCTGAGTTCGAGTCTCGGTCGGGCACACAGTTTTAATCTGCCAGGAAGTTTCATATCAGCGCACACTCCGCTGCGGAGTGAAAATCTCATTCTGGAAACATCCCCCAGGCTGTGGCTAAGCCATGTCTCCACAGTATCCTTTCTTTCAGGAGTGCTAGTTCTGCATGTCTCGCAGAAGTGCTTCTGTAAAGTTTGGAAGGTAGGAGATGGATACTGGCAGAAGTAAAGCTGTGAGTACCGGGCGTGGGTCGTGCTTCGCTAGCTCAGTTGGTAGAGCATTTGCCCGCGAAAGGCAAAGGTCCCGAGTTCGAGTCTCAGTCAGGCACACAGGTTTAATCTGCCAGGAAGTTTCATATTAGTGCACACTCCACTGCAGAGTGAAAATCTCATTGTGGAAACATCCCCCAGGCTGTGGCTAAGCCATGTCTCCACAGTATCCTTTCTTTCAGGAGTGCTAGTTCTGCATGTCTCGCAGAAGAGCTTCTGTAAAGTTTGGAAGGTAGGAGACGGATTCTGGCAGAAGTAAAGCTGTGAGTACCGGGGGTGGGTCGTGCTTCGGTAGCTCAGTTGGTAGAGCACTTGCCCGCGAAAGGCGAAGGTCCCAAGTTCGAGTCTCGGTCGGGCACACAGTTTTAATCTGCCAGGAAGTTTCATATCAGCGCACACTCCGCTGCAGAGTGAAAATCTCATTCTGGAAACATCCCCCAGGCTGTGGCTAAGCCATGTCTCCACAGTATCCTTTCTTTCAGGAGTGCTAGTTCTGCATGTCTCGCAGAAGAGCTTCTGTAAAGTTTGGAAGGTAGGAGACGGATACTGGCAGAAGTAAAGCTGTGAGTAGCGGGCGTGGGTCGTGCTTGGGTAGCTCAGTTGGTAGAGCACTTGCCCGCGAAAGGCAAAGGTCCCGAGTTCGAGTCTCGGTCGGGCACACAGTTTTAATCTGCCAGGAAGTTTCATATCAGCTCACACTCCACTGCAGAGTGAAAATCTTATTCTGGAAACATCCCCCAGGCTGTGGCTAAGCCATGTCTCCACAGTATCCTTTCTTTCAGGAGTGCTAGTTCTGCATGTCTCGCAGAAGTGCTTCTGTAAAGTTTGGAAGGTAGGAGACGGATACTGGCAGAAGTAAAGCTGTGAGTACCGGGCGTGGATCGTGCTTCGGTAGCTCAGTTGGTAGAGCACTTGCCCGCGAAAGGCAAAGGTCCCGAGTTCGAGTCTCGGTCGGGCACATAGTTTTAATCTGCCAGGAAGTTTCATATCAGCGCACACTCCGCTGCAGAGTGAAAATCTCATTGTGGAAACATCCCCCAGGCTGTGGCTAAGCCATGTCTCCACAGTATCCTTTCTTTCAGGAGTGCTAGTTCTGCATGTCTCGCAGAAGAGCTTCTGTAAAGTTTGGAAGGTAGGAGACGGATTCTGGCAGAAGTAAAGCTGTTAGTACCGGGCGTGGGTTGTGCTTCGGTAGCTCAGTTGGTAGAGCATTTGCCCGCGAAAGGCAAAGGTCCCGAGTTCGAGTCTTGGTCGGGCACACAGGTTTAATCTGCCAGGAAGTTTCATATCAGTGCACACTCCGCTGCAAAGTGAAAATCTCATTGTGGAAACATCCCCCAGGCTGTGGCTAAGCCATGTCTCCACAGTATCCTTTCTTTCAGGAGTGCTAGTTCTGCATGTCTCGCAGAAGAGCTTCTGTAATGTTTGGAAGGTAGGAGACGGATACTGGCAGAAGTAAAGCTGTGAGTACCGGGCGCGGGTCGTGCTTCGGTAGCTCAGTTGGTAGAGCACTTGCCCGCGAAAGGCAAAGGTCCTGAGTTCGAGTCTCGGTCGGGCACACAGTTTTAATCTGCCAGGAAGTTTCATATCAGCGCACACTCCGCTGCAGAGTGAAAATCTCATTCTGGAAACATCCCCCAGGCTGTGGCTAAGCCATGTCTCCACAGTATCCTTTCTTTCAGGAGTGCTAGTTCTGCATGTCTCGCAGAAGAGCTTCTCTAAAGTTTGGAAGGTAGGAGACGGATACTGGCAGAAGTAAAGCTGTGAGTACCGGGCGTGGGTCGTGCTTCGGTAGCTCAGTTGGTAGAGCACTTGCCCGCGAAAGGCAAAGGTCCTGAGTTCGAGTCTCGGTCGGGCCACAGTTTTAATCTGCCAGGAAGTTTCATATCAGCGCACACTCCGCTGCAGAGTGAAAATCTCATTGTGGAAACATCCCCCAAGCTGTGGCTAAGCCATGTCTCCACAGTATCCTTTCTTTCAGGAGTGCTAGTTCTGCATGTCTCGCAGAAGAGCTTCTGTAAAGTTTGGAAGGTAGGAGACGGATTCTGGCAGAAGTAAAGCTGTGAGTACCGGGCGTGGGTCGTGCTTCGCTAGCTCAGTTGGTAGAGCATTTGCTCGCGAAAGGCAAAGGTCCCGAGTTCGAGTCTCAGTCAGGCACACAGGTTTAATCTGCCAGGAAGTTTCATATTAGTGCACACTCCGCTGCAGAGTGAAAATCTCATTGTGGAAACATCCCCCAAGCTGTGGCTAAGCCATGTCTCCACAGTATCCTTTCTTTCAGGAGTGCTAGTTCTGCATGTCTCGCAGAAGAGCTTCTGTAAAGTTTGGAAGGTAGGAGACGGATTCTGGCAGAAGTAAAGCTGTGAGTACCGGGCGTGGATCGTGCTTCGGTAGCTCAGTTGGTAGAGCACTTGCCCGCGAAAGGCAAAGGTCCCGAGTTCGAGTCTCGGTCGGGCACACAGTTTTAATCTGCCAGGAAGTTTCATATCAGCGCACACTCCGCTGCAGAGTGAAAATCTCATTCTGGAAACATCCCCCAGGCTGTGGCTAAGCCATGTCTCCACAGTATCCTTTCTTTCAGGAGTGCTAGTTCTGCATGTCTCGCAGAAGAACTTCTGTAAAGTTTGGAAGGTAGGAGACGGATACTGGCAGAAGTAAAGCTGTGAGTAGCGGGCGTGGGTCGTGCTTGGGTAGCTCAGTTGGTAGAGCACTTGCCCGCAAAAGGCAAAGGTCCCGAGTTCGAGTCTCGGTCGGGCACACAGTTTTAATCTGCCAGGAAGTTTCATATCAGTGCACACTCCGCTGCAGAGTGAAAATCTCATTCTGGAAACATCCCCCAGGCTGTGGCTAAGCCATGTCTCCACAGTACCCTTTCTTTCAGGAGTGCTAGTTCTGCATGTCTCGCAGAAGAGCTTCTGTAAAGTTTCGAAGGTAGGAGACGGATACTGGCAGAAGTAAAGCTGTGAGTACCGGGCGTGGATCGTGCTTGGGTAGCTCAGTTGGTAGAGCACTTGCCCGCGAAAGGCAAAGGTCCCGAGTTCGAGTCTCGGTCGGGCACACAGTTTTAATCTGCCAGGAAGTTTCATATCAGCGCACACTCCGCTGCAGAGTGAAAATCTCATTGTGGAAACATCCCCCAGGCTGTGGCTAAGCCATGTCTCCACAGTATCCTTTCTTTCAGGAGTGCTAGTTCTGCATGTCTCGCAGAAGAGCTTCTGTAATGTTTGGAAGGTAGGAGACGGATACTGGCAGAAGTAAAGCTGTGAGTACCGGGCGTGGGTCGTGCTTCGGTAGCTCAGTTTGTAGAGCACTTGCCCGCGAAAGGCAAAGGTCCTGAGTTCGAGTCTCGGTCGGGAACACAGTTTTAATCTGCCAGGAAGTTTCATATCAGCGCACACTCCACTGCAGAGTGAAAATCTCATTGTGGAAACATCCCCCAGGCTGTGGCTAAGCCATGTCTCCACAGTATCCTTTCTTTCAGGAGTGCTAGTTCTGCATGTCTCGCAGAAGAGCTTCTGTAAAGTTTGGAAGGTAGGAGACGGATACTGGCAGAAGTAAAGCTGTGAGTAGCGGGCGTGGGTCGTGCTTGGGTAGCTCAGTTGGTAGAGCACTTGCCCGCGAAAGGCAAAAGTCCCGAGTTCGAGTCTCGGTCGGGCACACAGTTTTAATCTGCCAGGAAGTTTCATATCAGCTCACACTCCACTGCAGAGTGAAAATCTTATTCTGGAAACATCCCCCAGGCTGTGGCTAAGCCATGTCTCCACAGTATCCTTTCTTTCAGGAGTGCTAGTTCTGCATGTCTCGCAGAAGTGCTTCTGTAAAGTTTGGAAGGTAGGAGACGGATACTGGCAGAAGTAAAGCTGTGAGTACCGGGCGTGGATCGTGCTTCGGTAGCTCAGTTGGTAGAGCACTTGCCCGCGAAAGGCAAAGGTCCCGAGTTCGAGTCTCGGTCGGGCACACAGTTTTAATCTGCCAGGAAGTTTCATATCAGCGCACACTCCGCTGCAGAGTGAAAATCTCATTGTGGAAACATCCCCCAGGCTGTGGCTAAGCCATGTCTCCACAGTATCCTTTCTTTCAGGAGTGCTAGTTCTGCATGTCTCGCAGAAGAGCTTCTGTAAAGTTTGGAAGGTAGGAGACGGATTCTGGCAGAAGTAAAGCTGTTAGTACCGGGCGTGGGTTGTGCTTCGGTAGCTCAGTTGGTAGAGCATTTGCCCGCGAAAGGCAAAGGTCCCCAGTTCGAGTCTTGGTCGGGCACACAGGTTTAATCTGCCAGGAAGTTTCATATCAGTGCACACTCCGCTGCAAAGTGAAAATCTCATTGTGGAAACATCCCCCAGGCTGTGGCTAAGCCATGTCTCCACAGTATCCTTTCTTTCAGGAGTGCTAGTTCTGCATGTCTCGCAGAAGAGCTTCTGTAATGTTTGGAAGGTAGGAGACGGATACTGGCAGAAGTAAAGCTGTGAGTACCGGGCGCGGGTCGTGCTTCGGTAGCTCAGTTGGTAGAGCACTTGCCCGCGAAAGGCAAAGGTCCTGAGTTCGAGTCTCGGTCGGGCACACAGTTTTAATCTGCCAGGAAGTTTCATATCAGCGCACACTCCGCTGCAGAGTGAAATTCTCATTCTGGAAACATCCCCCAGGCTGTGGCTAAGCCATGTCTCCACAGTATCCTTTCTTTCAGGAGTGCTAGTTCTGCATGTCTCGCAGAAGAGCTTCTGTAAAGTTTGGAAGGTAGGAGACTGATTCTGGCAGAAGTAAAGCTGTGAGTACCTGGCGTGGGTTGTGCTTCGGTAGCTCAGTTGGTAGAGCACTTGCCCGCGAATGGCAAAGGTCCCGAGTTCGAGTCTCGGTCGGGCCACAGTTTTAATCTGCCAGGAAGTTTCATATCAGCGCACACTCCGCTGCAGAGTGAAAATCTCATTCTGGAAACATCCCCCAGGCTGTGGCTAAGCCATGTCTCCACAGTATCCTTTCTTTCAGGAGTGCTAGTTCTGCATGTCTCGCAGAAGAGCTTCTGTAAAGTTTGGAAGGTAGGAGACGGATACTGGCAGAAGTAAAGCTGTGAGTACCGGGCGTGGGTCGTGCTTCGGTAGCTCAGTTGGTAGAGCACTTGCCCGCGAAAGGCAAAGGTCCCGAGTTCGAGTCTCGGTCGGGCCACAGTTTTAATCTGCCAGGAAGTTTCATATCGGCGCACACTCCGCTGCAGAGTGAAAATCTCATTGTGGAAACATCCCCCAAGCTGTGGCTAAGCCATGTCTCCACAGTATCCTTTCTTTCAGGAGTGCTAGTTCTGCATGTCTCGCAGAAGAGCTTCTGTAAAGTTTGGAAGGTAGGAGACGGATTCTGGCAGAAGTAAAGCTGTGAGTACCGGGCGTGGGTCGTGCTTCGGTAGCTCAGTTGGTAGAGCATTTGCTCGCGAAAGGCAAAGGTCCCGAGTTCGAGTCTCAGTCAGGCACACAGGTTTAATCTGCCAGGAAGTTTCATATTAGTGCACACTCCGCTGCAGAGTGAAAATCTCATTGTGGAAACATCCCCCAAGCTGTGGCTAAGCCATGTCTCCACAGTATCCTTTCTTTCAGGAGTGCTAGTTCTGCATGTCTCGCAGAAGAGCTTCTGTAAAGTTTGGAAGGTAGGAGACGGATTCTGGCAGAAGTAAAGCTGTGAGTACCGGGGGTGGGTCGTGCTTCGGTAGCTCAGTTGGTAGAGCACTTGCCCGCGAAAGGCAAAGGTCCCGAGTTCGAGTCTCGGTCGGGCACACAGTTTTAATCTGCCAGGAAGTTTCATATCAGCGCACACTCCGCTGCAGAGTGAAAATCTCATTCTGGAAACATCCCCCAGGCTGTGGCTAAGCCATGTCTCCACAGTATCCTTTCTTTCAGGAGTGCTAGTTCTGCATGTCTCGCAGAAGAACTTCTGTAAAGTTTGGAAGGTAGGAGACGGATACTGGCAGAAGTAAAGCTGTGAGTACCGGGCGTGGATCGTGCTTCGGTAGCTCAGTTGGTAGAGCACTTGCCCGCGAAAGGCAAAGGTCCCGAGTTCGAGTCTCGGTCGGGCACACAGTTTTAATCTGCCAGGAAGTTTCATATCAGGGCACACTCCGCTGCAGAGTGAAAATCTCATTGTGGAAACATCCCCCAGGCTGTGGCTAAGCCATGTCTCCACAGTACCCTTTCTTTCAGGAGTGCTAGTTCTGCATGTCTCGCAGAAGAGCTTCTGTAAAGTTTCGAAGGTAGGAGACGGATACTGGCAGAAGTAAAGCTGTGAGTACCGGGCGTGGATCGTGCTTCGGTAGCTCAGTTGGTAGAGCACTTGCCCGCGAAAGGCAAAGGTCCCGAGTTCGAGTCTCGGTCGGGCACACAGTTTTAATCTGCCAGGAAGTTTCATATCAGCGCACACTCCGCTGCAGAGTGAAAATCTCATTGTGGAAACATCCCCCAGGCTGTGGCTAAGCCATGTCTCCACAGTATCCTTTCTTTCAGGAGTGCTAGTTCTGCATGTCTCGCAGAAGAGCTTCTGTAATGTTTGGAAGGTAGGAGACGGATACTGGCAGAAGTAAAGCTGTGAGTACCGGGCGTGGGTCGTGCTTCGGTAGCTCAGTTTGTAGAGCACTTGCCCGCGAATGGCAAAGGTCCTGAGTTCGAGTCTCGGTCGGGAACACAGTTTTAATCTGCCAGGAAGTTTCATATCAGCGCACACTCCGCTGCAGAGTGAAAATCTCATTGTGGAAACATCCCCCAGGCTGTGGCTAAGCCATGTCTCCACAGTATCCTTTCTTTCAGGAGTGCTAGTTCTGCATGTCTCGCAGAAGAGCTTCTGTAAAGTTTGGAAGGTAGGAGACGGATACTGGCAGAAGTAAAGCTGTGAGTACCGGGCGCGGGTCGTGCTTCGGTAGCTCAGTTGGTAGAGCACTTGCCCGCGAAAGGCAAAGGTCCCGAGTTCGAGTCTCGGTCGGGCCACAGTTTTAATCTGCCAGGAAGTTTCATATCGGCGCACACTCCGCTGCAGAGTGAAAATCTCATTGTGGAAACATCCCCCAAGCTGTGGCTAAGCCATGTCTCCACAGTATCCTTTCTTTCAGGAGTGCTAGTTCTGCATGTCTCGCAGAAGAGCTTCTGTAAAGTTTGGAAGGTAGGAGACGGATTCTGGCAGAAGTAAAGCTGTGAGTACCGGGCGTGGGTAGTGCTTCGGTAGCTCAGTTGGTAGAGCATTTGCTCGCGAAAGGCAAAGGTCCCGAGTTCGAGTCTCAGTCAGGCACACAGGTTTAATCTGCCAGGAAGTTTCATATTAGTGCACACTCCGCTGCAGAGTGAAAATCTCATTGTGGAAACATCCCCCAAGCTGTGGCTAAGCCATGTCTCCACAGTATCCTTTCTTTCAGGAGTGCTAGTTCTGCATGTCTCGCAGAAGAGCTTCTGTAAAGTTTGGAAGGTAGGAGACGGATTCTGGCAGAAATCTCATTGTGGAAACATCCCCCAAGCTGTGGCTAAGCCATGTCTCCACAGTATCCTTTCTTTCAGGAGTGCTAGTTCTGCATGTCTCGCAGAAGAGCTTCTGTAAAGTTTGGAAGGTAGGAGACGGATTCTGGCAGAAGTAAAGCTGTGAGTACCGGGGGTGGGTCGTGCTTCGGTAGCTCAGTTGGTAGAGCACTTGCCCGCGAAAGGCAAAGGTCCCGAGTTCGAGTCTCGGTCGGGCACACAGTTTTAATCTGCCAGGAAGTTTCATATCAGCGCACACTCTGCTGCAGAGTGAAAATCTCATTCTGGAAACATCCCCCAGGCTGTGGCTAAGCCATGTCTCCACAGTATCCTTTCTTTCAGGAGTGCTAGTTCTGCATGTCTCGCAGAAGAACTTCTGTAAAGTTTGGAAGGTAGGAGACGGATACTGGCAGAAGTAAAGCTGTGAGTAGCGGGCGTGGGTCGTGCTTGGGTAGCTCAGTTGGTAGAGCACTTGCCCGCAAAAGGCAAAGGTCCCGAGTTCGAGTCTCGGTCGGGCACACAGTTTTAATCTGCCAGGAAGTTTCATATCAGTGCACACTCCGCTGCAGAGTGAAAATCTCATTCTGGAAACATCCCCCAGGCTGTGGCTAAGCCATGTCTCCACAGTATCCTTTCTTTCAGGAGTGCTAGTTCTGCATGTCTCGCAGAAGAGCTTCTGTAAAGTTTCGAAGGTAGGAGACGGATACTGGCAGAAGTAAAGCTGTGAGTACCGGGCGTGGATCGTGCTTCGGTAGCTCAGTTGGTAGAGCACTTGCCCGCGAAAGGCAAAGGTCCCGAGTTCGAGTCTCGGTCGGGCACACAGTTTTAATCTGCCAGGAAGTTTCATATCAGGGCACACTCCGCTGCAGAGTGAAAATCTCATTGTGGAAACATCCCCCAGGCTGTGGCTAAGCCATGTCTCCACAGTACCCTTTCTTTCAGGAGTTCTAGTTCTGCATGTCTCGCAGAAGAGCTTCTGTAAAGTTTCGAAGGTAGGAGACGGATACTGGCAGAAGTAAAGCTGTGAGTACCGGGCGTGGATCGTGCTTCGGTAGCTCAGTTGGTAGAGCACTTGCCCGCGAAAGGCAAAGGTCCCGAGTTCGAGTCTCGGTCGGGCACACAGTTTTAATCTGCCAGGAAGTTTCATATCAGCGCACACTCCGCTGCAGAGTGAAAATCTCATTGTGGAAACATCCCCCAGGCTGTGGCTAAGCCATGTCTCCACAGTATCCTTTCTTTCAGGAGTGCTAGTTCTGCATGTCTCGCAGAAGAGCTTCTGTAAAGTTTGGAAGGTAGGAGACGGATACTGGCAGAAGTAAAGCTGTGAGTAGCGGGCGTGGGTCGTGCTTGGGTAGCTCAGTTGGTAGAGCACTTGCCCGCGAAAGGCAAAGGTCCCGAGTTCGAGTCTCGGTCGGGCACACAGTTTTAATCTGCCAGGAAGTTTCATATCAGCGCACACTCCGCTGCAGAGTGAAAATCTCATTGTGGAAACATCCCCCAGGCTGTGGCTAAGCCATGTCTCCACAGTATCCTTTCTTTCAGGAGTGCTAGTTCTGCATGTCTCGCAGAAGAGCTTCTGTAAAGTTTGGAAGGTAGGAGACGGATTCTGGCAGAAGTAAAGCTGTGAGTACCTGGCGTGGGTTGTGCTTCGGTAGCTCAGTTGGTAGAGCACTTGCCCGCGAATGGCAAAGGTCCCGAGTTCGAGTCTCGGTCGGGCCACAGTTTTAATCTGCCAGGAAGTTTCATATCAGCGCACACTCCGCTGCAGAGTGAAAATCTCATTCTGGAAACATCCCCCAGGCTGTGGCTAAGCCATGTCTCCACAGTATCCTTTCTTTCACGAGTGCTAGTTCTGCATGTCTCGCAGAAGAGCTTCTCTAAAGTTTGGAAGGTAGGAGACGGATTCTGGCAGAAGTAAATCTGTGAGTACCAGGCGTGGGTCGTGCTTCGGTAGCTCAGTTGGTAGAGCACTTGCCCGCGAAAGGCAAAGGTCCCGAGTCCGAGTCTCGGTCGGGCTCACAGTTTTAATCTGCCAGGAAGTTTCATATTAGTGCACACTCCGCTGCAGAGTGAAAATCTCATTGTGGAAACATCCCCCAAGCTG
The DNA here is from genome assembly GCF_023897955.1 of Schistocerca gregaria. NCBI lineage: Eukaryota > Metazoa > Arthropoda > Insecta > Orthoptera > Acrididae > Schistocerca > Schistocerca gregaria. The sequence goes on along the minus strand of NC_064931.1, from coordinate 853,525,054 downwards.
TGGCTAAGCCATGTCTCCACAGTATCCTTTCTTTCAGGAGTGCTAGTTCTGCATGTCTCGCAGAAGAGCTTCTGTAAAGTTTGGAAGGTAGGAGACGGATTCTGGCAGAAGTAAAGCTGTGAGTACCGGGGTGGGTCGTGCTTCGGTAGCTCAGTTGGTAGAGCACTTGCCCGCGAAAGGCAAAGGTCCCGAGTTCGAGTCTCGGTCGGGCACACAGTTTTAATCTGCCAGGAAGTTTCATATCAGCGCACACTCCGCTGCAGAGTGAAAATCTCATTCTGGAAACATCCCCCAGGCTGTGGCTAAGCCATGTCTCCACAGTATCCTTTCTTTCAGGAGTGCTAGTTCTGCATGTCTCGCAGAAGAACTTCTGTAAAGTTTGGAAGGTAGGAGACGGATACTGGCAGAAGTAAAGCTGTGAGTAGCGGGCGTGGGTCGTGCTTGGGTAGCTCAGTTGGTAGAGCACTTGCCCGCAAAAGGCAAAGGTCCCGAATTCGAGTCTCGGTCGGGCACACAGTTTTAATCTGCCAGGAAGTTTCATATCAGTGCACACTCCGCTGCAGAGTGAAAATCTCATTGTGGAAACATCCCCCAGGCTGTGGCTAAGCCATGTCTCCACAGTATCCTTTCTTTCAGGAGTGCTAGTTCTGCATGTCTCGCAGAAGAGCTTCTGTAAAGTTTGGAAGGTAGGAGACGGATACTGGCAGAAGTAAAGCTGTGAGTACCGGGCGTGGATCGTGCTTCGGTAGCTCAGTTGGTAGAGCACTTGCCCGCGAAAGGCAAAGGTCCCGAGTTCGAGTCTCGGTCGGGCACACAGTTTTAATCTGCCAGGAAGTTTCATATCAGCGCACACTCCGCTGCAGAGTGAAAATCTCATTGTGGAAACATCCCCCAGGCTGTGGCTAAGCCATGTCTCACAGTATCCTTTCTTTCAGGAGTGCTAGTTCTGCATGTCTCGCAGAAGAGCTTCTGTAATGTTTGGAAGGTAGGAGACGGATACTGGCAGAAGTAAAGCTGTGAGTACCGGGCGTGGGTCGTGCTTCGGTAGCTCAGTTTGTAGAGCACTTGCCCGCGAAAGGCAAAGGTCCTGAGTTCGAGTCTCGGTCGGGAACACAGTTTTAATCTGCCAGGAAGTTTCATATCAGCGCACACTCCACTGCAGAGTGAAAATCTCATTCTGGAAACATCCCCCAGGCTGTGGCTAAGCCATGTCTCCACAGTATCCTTTCTTTCAGGAGTGCTAGTTCTGCATGTCTCGCAGAAGAGCTTCTGTAAAGTTTGGAAGGTAGGAGACGGATACTGGCAGAAGTAAAGCTGTGAGTACCTGGCGTGGGTTGTGCTTCGGTAGCTCAGTTGGTAGAGCACTTGCCCGCGAATGGCAAAGGTCCCGAGTTCGAGTCTCGGTCGGGCCACAGTTTTAATCTGCCAGGAAGTTTCATATCAGCGCAAACTCCGCTGCAGAGTGAAAATCTCATTCTGGAAACATCCCCCAGGCTGTGGCTAAGCCATGTCTCCACAGTATCCTTTCTTTCAGGAGTGCTAGTTCTGCATGTCTCGCAGAAGAGCTTCTCTAAAGTTTGGAAGGTAGGAGACGGATACTGGTAGAAGTAAATCTGTGAGTACCAGGCGTGGGTCGTGCTTCGGTAGCTCAGTTGGTAGAGCACTTGCCCGCGAAAGGCGAAGGTCCCGAGTTCGAGTCTCGGTCGGGCTCACAGTTTTAATCTGCCAGGAAGTTTCATATCAGCGCACACTCCACTGCAGAGTGAAAATCTCATTGTGGAAACATCCCCCAGGCTGTGGCTAAGCCATGTCTCCACAGTATCCTTTCTTTCAGGAGTGCTAGTTCTGCATGTCTCGCAGAAGAGCTTCTGTAAAATTTGGAAGGTAGGAGACGGATTCTGGCAGAAGTAAAGCTGTTAGTACCGGGCGTGGGTTGTGCTTCGGTAGCTCAGTTGGTAGAGCATTTGCCCGCGAAAGGCAAAGGTCCCCAGTTCGAGTCTTGGTCGGGCACACAGGTTTAATCTGCCAGGAAGTTTCATATCAGTGCACACTCCGCTGCAAAGTGAAAATCTCATTGTGGAAACATCCCCCAGGCTGTGGCTAAGCCATGTCTCCACAGTATCCTTTCTTTCAGGAGTGCTAGTTCTGCATGTCTCGCAGAAGAGCTTCTGTAATGTTTGGAAGGTAGGAGACGGATACTGGCAGAAGTAAAGCTGTGAGTACCGGCCGTGGATCGTGCTTCGGTAGCTCAGCTGGTAGAGCACTTGCCCGCGAAAGGCAAAGGTCCTGAGTTCGAGTCTCGGTCGGGCACGCAGTTTTAATCTGCCAGGAAGTTTCATATCAGCGCACACTCCGCTGCAGAGTGAAATTCTCATTGTGGAAACATCCCCCAGGCTGTGGCTAAGCCATGTCTCCACAGTATCCTTTCTTTCAGGAGTGCTAGTTCTGCATGTCTCGCAGAAGAGCTTCTGTAAAGTTTGGAAGGTAGGAGACGGATACTGGCAGAAGTAAAGCTGTGAGTACCGGGCGTGGGTCGTGCTTCGGTAGCTCACATGGTAGAGCTCTTGCCCGCGAAAGGCAAAGGTCCCGAGTTCGAGTCTCGGTCGGGCTCACAGTTTTAATCTGCCAGGAAGTTTCATATCAGCGCACACTCCGCTGCAGAGTGAAAATCTCATTCTGGAAACATCCCCCAGGCTGTGGCTAAGCCATGTCTCCACAGTATCCTTTCTTTCAGGAGTGCTAGTTCTGCATGTCTCGCAGAAGAGCTTCTGTAAAGTTTGGAAGGTAGAAGACGGATTCTGGCAGAAGTAAAGCTGTGAGTACCGGGCGTGGGTCGTGCTTCGCTAGCTCAGTTGGTAGAGCATTTGCTCGCGAAAGGCAAAGGTCCCGAGTTCGAGTCTCAGTCAGGCACACAGGTTTAATCTGCCAGGAAGTTTCATATTAGTGCACACTCCGCTGCAGAGTGAAAATCTCATTGTGGAAACATCCCCCAAGCTGTGGCTAAGCCATGTCTCCACAGTATCCTTTCTTTCAGGAGTGCTAGTTCTGCATGTCTCGCAGAGGAGCTTCTGTAAAGTTTGGAAGGTAGGAGACGGATTCTGGCAGAAGTAAAGCTGTGAGTACCGGGGGTGGGTCGTGCTTCGGTAGCTCAGTTGGTAGAGCACTTGCCCGCGAAAGGCAAAGGTCCCGAGTTCGAGTCTCGGTCGGGCACACAGTTTTAATCTGCCAGGAAGTTTCATATCAGCGCACACTCCGCTGCAGAGTGAAAATCTCATTCTGGAAACATCCCCCAGGCTGTGGCTAAGCCATGTCTCCACAGTATCCTTTCTTTCAGGAGTGCTAGTTCTGCATGTCTCGCAGAAGAGCTTCTCTAAAGTTTGGAAGGTAGGAGACGGATACTGGCAGAAGTAAAGCTGTGAGTAGCGGGCGTGGGTCGTGCTTGGGTAGCTCAGTTGGTAGAGCACTTGCCCGCAAAAGGCAAAGGTCCCGAGTTCGAGTCTCGGTCGGGCACACAGTTTTAATCTGCCAGGAAGTTTCATATCAGCTCACACTCCACTGCAGAGTGAAAATCTTATTCTGGAAACATCCCCCAGGCTGTGGCTAAGCCATGTCTCCACAGTATCCTTTCTTTCAGGAGTGCTAGTTCTGCATGTCTCGCAGAAGTGCTTCTGTAAAGTTTCGAAGGTAGGAGACGGATACTGGCAGAAGTAAAGCTGTGAGTACCGGGTGTGGATCGTGCTTCGGTAGCTCAGTTGGTAGAGCACTTGCCCGCGAAAGGCAAAGGTCCCGAGTTCGAGTCTCGGTCGGGCACACAGTTTTAATCTGCCAGGAAGTTTCATATCAGCGCACACTCCGCTGCAGAGTGAAAATCTCATTGTGGAAACATCCCCCAGGCTGTGGCTAAGCCATGTCTCCACAGTATCCTTTCTTTCAGGAGTGCTAGTTCTGCATGTCTCGCAGAAGAGCTTCTGTAAAGTTTCGAAGGTAGGAGACGGATACTGGCAGAAGTAAAGCTGTGAGTACCGGGCGTGGATCGTGCTTCTGTAGCTCAGTTGGTAGAGCACTTGCCCGCGAAAGGCAAAGGTCCCGAGTTCGAGTCTCGGTCGGGCACACAGTTTTAATCTGCCAGGAAGTTTCATATCAGCGCACACTCCGCTGCAGAGTGAAAATCTCATTGTGGAAACATCCCCCAGGCTGTGGCTAAGCCATGTCTCCACAGTATCCTTTCTTTCAGGAGTGCTAGTTCTGCATGTCTCGCAGAAGAGCTTCTGTAATGTTTGGAAGGTAGGAGACGGATACTGGCAGAAGTAAAGCTGTGAGTACCTGGCGTGGGTTGTGCTTGGGTAGCTCAGTTGGTAGAGCACTTGCCCGCGAATGGCAAAGGTCCCGAGTTCGAGTCTCGGTCGGGCCACAGTTTTAATCTGCCAGGAAGTTTCATATCAGCGCACACTCCGCTGCAGAGTGAAAATCTCATTCTGGAAACATCCCCCAGGCTGTGGCTAAGCCATGTCTCCACAGTATCCTTTCTTTCAGGAGTGCTAGTTCTGCATGTCTCGCAGAAGAGCTTCTCTAAAGGTCCCGAGTTCGAGTCTCGGTCGGGCCACAGTTTTAATCTGCCAGGAAGTTTCATATCAGCGCACACTCCGCTGCAGAGTGAAAATCTCATTCTGGAAACATCCCCCAGGCTGTGGCTAAGCCATGTCTCCACAGTATCCTTTCTTTCAGGAGTGCTAGTTCTGCATGTCTCGCAGAAGAGCTTCTCTAAAGTTTGGAAGGTAGGAGACGGATACTGGCAGAAGTAAATCTGTGTGTACCAGGCGTGGGTCGTGCTTCGGTAGCTCAGTTGGTAGAACACTTGCCCGCGAAAGGCAAAGGTCCCGAGTTCGAGTCTCGGTCGGGCTCACAGTTTTAATCTGCCAGGAAGTTTCATATCAGCGCACACTCCGCTGCAGAGTGAAAATCTCATTCTGGAAACATCCCCCAGGCTGTGGCTAAGCCATGTCTCCACAGTATCCTTTCTTTCAGGAGTGCTAGTTCTGCATGTCTCGCAGAAGAGCTTCTGTAAAGTTTGGAAGGTAGGAGACGGATTCTGGCAGAAGTAAAGCTGTTAGTACCGGGCGTGGGTTGTGCTTCGGTAGCTCAGTTGGTAGAGCACTTGCCCGCGAAAGGCAAAGGTCCCGAGTTCGAGTCTCGGTTGGGCACACAGTTTTAATCTGCCAGGAAGTTTCATATCAGCGCACACTTCGCTGCAGAGTGAAAATCTCATTCTGGAAACATCCCCCAGGCTGTGGCTAAGCCATGTCTCCACAGTATCCTTTCTTTCAGGAGTGCTAGTTCTGCATGTCTCGCAGAAGAGCTTCTGTAAAGTTTGGAAGGTAGGAGACGGATACTGGCAGAAGTAAAGCTGTGAGTAGCGGGCGTGGGTCGTGCTTGGGTAGCTCAGTTGGTAGAGCACTTGCCCGCGAAAGGCAAAGGTCCCGAGTTCGAGTCTCGGTCGGGCACACAGTTTTAATCTGCCAGGAAGTTTCATATTAGCTCACACTCCACTGCAGAGTGAAAATCTTATTCTGGAAACATCCCCCAGGCTGTGGCTAAGCCATGTCTCCACAGTATCCTTTCTTTCAGGAGTGCTAGTTCTGCATGTCTCGCAGAAGTGCTTCTGTAAAGTTTGGAAGGTAGGAGACGGATCCTGGCAGAAGTAAAGCTGTGAGTACCAGGCGTGGGTCGTGCTTCGGTAGCTCAGTTAGTAGAGCACTTGCCCGCGAAAGGCAAAGGTCCCGAGTTCGAGTCTCGGTCGGGCACACAGTTTTAATCTGCCAGGAAGTTTCATATCAGCGCACACTCCGCTGCAGAGTGAAAATCTCATTGTGGAAACATCCCCCAGGCTGTGGCTAAGCCATGTCTCCACAGTATCCTTTCTTTCAGGAGTGCTAGTTCTGCATGTCTCGCAGAAGAGCTTCTGTAATGTTTGGAAGGTAGGAGACGGATACTGGCAGAAGTAAAGCAGTGAGTACCGGGCGTGGGTCGTGCTTCGGTAGCTCAGTTGGTAGAGCACTTGCCCGCGAAAGGCAAAGGTCCTGAGTTCGAGTCTCGGTCGGGCACACAGTTTTAATCTGCCATGAAGTTTCATATCAGCGCACACTCCACTGCAGAGTGAAAATCTCATTCTGGAAACATCCCCCAGGCTGTGGCTAAGCCATGTCTCCACAGTATCCTTTTTTTCAGGAGTGCTAGTTCTGCATGTCTCGCAGAAGAGCTTCTGTAAAGTTTGGAAGGTAGGAGACGGATACTGGCAGAAGTAAAGCTGTGAGTACCTGGCGTGGGTTGTGCTTCGGTAGCTCAGTTGGTAGAGCACTTGCCCGCGAATGGCAAAGGTCCCGAGTTCGAGTCTCGGTCCGGCCACAGTTTTAATCTGCCAGGAAGTTTCATATCAGCGCACACTCCGCTTCAGAGTGAAAATCTCATTCTGGAAACATCCCCCAGGCTGTGGCTAAGCCATGTCTCCACAGTATCCTTTCTTTCAGGAGTGCTAGTTCTGCATGTCTCGCAGAAGAGCTTCTCTAAAGTTTGGAAGGTAGGAGACGGATACTGGCAGAAGTAAAGCTGTGAGTACCGGGCGTGGGTCGTGCTTGGGTAGCTCAGTTGGTAGAGCACTTGCCCGCGAAAGGCAAAGGTCCCGAGTTCGAGTCTCGGTCGGGCTCACAGTTTTAATCTGCCAGGAAGTTTCATATCAGCGCACACTCCGCTGCAGAGTGAAAATCTCATTGTGGAAACATCCCCCAGGCTGTGGCTAAGCCATGTCTCCACAGTATCCTTTCTTTCAGGAGTGCTAGTTCTGCATGTCTCGCAGAAGAGCTTCTGTAAAGTTTGGAAGGTAGGATACGGATACTGGCAGAAGTACAGCTGTGAGTACCGGGCGTGGGTCGTGCTTCGGTATCTCACTTGGTAGAGCAATCGCCCGCTAAAGGCAAAGGTCCCAAGTTCGAGTCTCGGTCGGGCACACAGTTTTAATCTGCCAGGAAGTTTCATATCAGCGCACACTCCGCTGCAGAGTGAAAATCTCATTCTGGAAACATCCCCCAGGCTGTGGCTAAGACATGTCTCCACAGTATCCTTTCTTTCAGGAGTGCTAATTCTACATGTCTCGCAGAAGAGCTTCTGTAAAGTTTGGAAGGTAGGAGACGGATACTGGCAGAAGTAAAGCTGTGAGTACCGGGCGTGGGTCATGCTTCGGTAGCTCAGTTGGTAGAGCACTTGCCCGCGAAAGGCAAAGGTCCCGAGTTCGAGTCTCGGTCGGGCACACAGTGTTAATCTGCCAGGAAGTTTCATATCAGCGCACACTCCGCTGCAGAGTGAAAATCTCATTCTGGAAACATCCCCCAGGCTCTGGCTAAGCCATGTCTCCACAGTATCCTTTCTTTCAGGAGTGCTAGTTCTGCATGTCTCGCAGAAGAGCTTCTCTAAAGTTTGGAAGGTAGGAGACGGATACTGGCAGAAGTAAAGCTGTGAGTACCGGGCGTGGGTCGTGCTTCGGTAGCTCACATGGTAGAGCAATCGCCCGCGAGGGGCTAAGGTCCCGAGTTCGAGTCTCGGTCGGGCACACAGTTTTAATCTGCCAGGAAGTTTCATATCAGCGCACACTCCACTGCAGAGTGAAAATCTCATTCTGGAAACATCCCCCAGGCTGTGGCTAAGCCATGTCTCCACAGTATCCTTTCTTTCAGGAGTGCTAGTTCTGCATGTCTCGCAGAAGTGCTTCTGTAAAGTTTGGAAGGTAGGAGACGGATCCTGGCAGAGGTAAAGGTGTGTGTACCAGGCGTGGGTCGTGCTTCGGTAGCTCAGTTGGTAGAGCACTTGCCCGCGAAAGGCAAAGGTCCCGAGTTCGAGTCTCGGTCGGTCACACAGTTTTAATCTGCCAGGAAGTTTCATATCAGCGCACACTCCGCTGCAGAGTGAAAATCTCATTCTGGAAACATCCCCCGGGCTGTGGCTAAGCCATGTCTCCACAGTATCCTTTTTTTCAGGAGTGCTAGTTCTGCATGTCTCGCAGAAGTGCTTCTGTAAAGTTTCGAAGGTAGGAGACGGATACTGGCAGAAGTAAAGCTGTGAGTACCGGGCGTGGGTCGTGCTTCGGTAGCTCAGTTGGTAGAGCACTTGCCCGCGAAAGGCAAAGGTCCCGAGTTCGAGTCTCGGTCGGTCACACAGTTTTAATCTGCCAGGAAGTTTCAGATCAGCGCACACTCCGCTGCAGAGTGAAAATCTCATTCTGGAAACATCCCCCAGGCTGTGGCTAAGCCATGTCTCCACAGTATCCTTTCTTTCAGGAGTGCTAGTTCTGCATGTCTCGCAGAAGAGCTTCTGTAAAGTTTGGAAGGTAGGAGACGGATTCTGGCAGAAGTAAAGCTGTTAGTACCGGGGGTGGGTCGTGCTTCGGTAGCTCAGTTGGTAGAGCATTTGCCCGCGAAAGGCAAAGGTCCCGAGTTCGAGTCTCGGTCGGGCACACAGGTTTAATCTGCCAGGAAGTTTCATATCAGTGCACACTCCGCTGCAGAGTGAAAATCTCATTGTGGAAACATCCCCCAGGCTGTGGCTAAGCCATGTCTCCACAGTATCCTTTCTTTCAGGAGTGCTAGTTCTGCATGTCTCGCAGAAGAGCTTCTGTAAAGTTTGGAAGGTAGGAGACGGATACTGGCAGAAGTAAAGCTGTGAGTACCGGGCGTGGGTCGTGCTTCGGTAGCTCAGTTGGTAGAGCACTTGCCCGCGAAAGGCAAAGGTCCTGAGTTCGAGTCTCGGTCGGGCACACAGTTTTAATCTGCCAGGAAGTTTCATATCAGCGCACACTTCGCTGCAGAATGAAAATCTCATTCTGGAAACATCCCCCAGGCTGTGGCTAAGCCATGTCTCCACAGTATCCTTTCTTTCAGGAGAGCTAGTTCTGCATGTCTCGCAGAAGAGCTTCTGTAAAGTTTGGAAGGTAGGAGACGGATACTGGCAGAAGTAAAGCTGTGAGTACTGGGCGTGGGTCGTGCTTCGGTAGCTCAGTTGGTAGAGCACTTGCCCGCGAAAGGCAAAGGTCCGGAGTTTGAGTCTCGGTCGGGCTCACAGTTTTAATCTGCCAGGAAGTTTCATATCACCGCACACTCCGCTGCAGAGTGAAAATCTCATTGTGGAAACATCCCCCAGGCTGTGGCTAAGCCATGTCTCCACAGTATTCTTTCTTTCAGGAGTGCTAGTTCTGCATGTCTCGCAGAAGAGCTTCTGTAAAGTTTGGAAGTTAGGAGACGGATACTGGCAGAAGTAAAGCTGTGAGTACCGGGGGTGGGTCGTGCTTCGGTAGCTCAGTTGGTAGAGCACTTGCCCGCGAAAGGCAAAGGTCCCGAGTTCGAGTCTCGGTCGGGCACACAGTTTTAATCTGCCAGGAAGTTTCATATCAGCGCACACTCCGCTGCAGAGTGAAAATCTCATTGTGGAAACATCCCCCAGGCTGGGGCTAAGCCATGTCTCCACAGTATCTTTTCTTTCAGGAGTGCTAGTTCTGCATGTCTCGCAGAAGAGCTTCTCTAAAGTTTGGAAGGTAGGAGACGGATACTGGCAGAAGTAAAGCTGTGAGTACCGGGCGTGGGTCGTGCTTCGGTAGCTCAGTTGGTAGAGCACTTGCTCGCGAAAGGCAAAGGTCCCAAGTTCGAGTCTCGGTCGGGCACACAGTTTTAATCTGCCAGGAAGTTTCATATCAGCGCACACTCCGCTGCAGAGTGAAAATCTCATTCTGGAAACATCCCCCAGGCAGTGGCTAAGCCATGTCTCCACAGTATCCTTTCTTTCAGGAGTGCTAGTTCTGCATGTCTCGCAGAAGAGCTTCTGTAAAGTTTGGAAGGTAGGAGACGGATACTGGCAGAAGTAAAGCTGTGAGTACCGGGCGTGTGTCATGCTTCGGTAGCTTAGTTGGTAGAGCACTTGCCTGGGAAAGGCAAAGGTCCCGAGTTCGAGTCTCGGTCGGGCACACAGTTTTAATCTGCCCGAAGTTTCATATCAGCGCACACTCCGCTGCAGAGTGCAAATCTCGTTCTGGTACTATGTGTGTTACTTGTGTTTTAGTTAATAACATCATACCATTTGAGTGTGTCACGTTGACAATATACAAACAAAAGTGATACATCTATGTATATGGAAGGAGCATATAATAAGGTATTTATTTTGGATAATGACATCATGATAGATCTCCCTGCACACCATACCATGTCTCAACCTAACAGTTCTTCTCTATAGCACCAGTATTCTCTTGAAGTGTGCAGTTGGTGACATAATTTGCAAGACCCCTCACATCATCATAATTCTGAGCTGTACAGCGTTACTGTCTTTTAATACAGTTAACATGCAAGGGGGCGAAGTCATAACAATATATTGTCCACAGGTGTGAAATTGAAAAATCATCCAAACATGGTCAGGTTCTTTTAGATAACGTCAGAGACAATATTGGTGCTGATTTATTTCTTATTTTTACTTCTGTGGTTAATAAACTGACAAAAACACACTATTTAGTGTGCACTGTACTAATTTAAATACTTACAACTTATCATGATAACTGAATAATTTGAGGAAATCAGCCACCCAGTTGTGTGTATATAAGTTTATTAACAACCATTACAAAATTATGTTCTTCAGAATTACATGGACCTATTTAGGAATTTTTTGTGTTGCACTAAAAAAGAATTATCAAGGTGTAAAGGATGTACAAGACTACTGGATAAAAATATAATAAACAAATATTACTTGCACATAATGTCATTCATTGGCAATGACAAATTTCAGAGCAAAGAAACTAATGTCAAGTAACATGGTGTGCGTGACCATCGGTAAAACCAAATAAAATCTATCAAAATAGATTACTGTTGGAGCTTGGCTAAGTGTAAAAGTATTCATCTTAAAATGTACACAAAATTAAAAGGCAACGAAATGACACATATGTGATTGGTGTCATACAGTGACTGACAAAGTTATCGCAGTACACAAAATGGGAAACATAGGTGGGTGGTGCATCTGCATGGAAACATATGCACATAGCAACAGATAAAATGTGAACTATCAATCGCCATGTTATATCGAAAAGGGGCTGAGAAAATTTTTATGCAGAAAAATGGAAGAAGATCGGATGTAGGGAGGTAGGGAGGAGAATCTGAAACTTAAAAAGTAACTGTAACACCAACAAGGAGAATAAATAGAAAGAGATAAATATTTTACAATAGAAACAGAAATTTGATGAAAATGAATGACAAGTACCAGGTAATCACCTTCAAGGAACTGTCAACATGGAAGTTGCAGTTGATCATTTAACATGTTACCATCGCTACTGAGCATGTGTTTAAACATTCCAGTTTTTCCAATAAGTCTACTTTCCCCCCTCAACCATCTTACAGAAAATTACGGTTTCTTCCAGGTCTTTAGGGGAATGATTAATAAAGAGCAAATACTCAGCAGATGCAAAGTGATGCCGGCCGAAGTGGCCCTGCAGTTCTAGGCACTTCAGTCTGGAACCGCGCGACCGCCCCGGTCGCAGGTTCGAATCCTGCCTCGGGAATGGATGTGTGTGATGTCCTTAGGTTAGTTAGGTTTAACTAGTTCTAAGTTCTAGGGGACTAATGACCTCCGAAGTTGAGTCCCATAGTGCTCGTAGTCATTCGAACCATTTTTTTGCAAAGTGATGCACATTACCACCCTTCTTTCCTATTAAATGTTCTTTACACCTTATTTTTATCACATTTGCCAGTTTGACCTATGCAATATCAGGGGAAATTATTACAAATGATCTTCTGAACACCTGAGTTAGAAAAGGGATCAAAGACTTATTAACTGTATGTACGAGATTTTTCCTTAGGTTGTTGTTAATTGATTAGGTTGCATTATATTTGTAATAATTGTTTTAACTTATTGCAGACATTTCCTGGGACAGAAATAGAAATTCGTTTACTATTTTCTGCTTTGTTGGCGTCAGGTGTATTTCTCTGTAATATGGATCATTTTTAGAAGTTTTCCTGTTGATGATGTAATCTACTAAATTTTGATAATCTCTATTGTCAATGGCAATAGATTTTATAACAGCAATTTCTTTCTATAAATTAATCATGGAAAGGGCCATTGATAAAGTGTGTTCTGTAGTAAAATTAAAGGGTACATCCTTGTGTGAATGTGGATGGGCAGAATCAGCTCGTAAATCTGAATTGGTAGGTTTGCAGAAAATATTAATGCTGATGTTATAATCTGCTGTTGAAATTTTGAGATCAAGAAAATTCCAGCTGATTCTGCACATTCACATGCACACAAGGTTGCATTCTTTCATTCAGCTCTTGACCACACCTTATCGCCTCCCCTCTCCCCCAATTAATTTATGGAATGAAATCTCTGTTGCTAAACCTGTTGCTGTAGTTCAAAAAAATGATTTTAGCTACTTGGTTTGCCAAGAAATTACCGTCAAACAGCGAGGTATTTAGAACTTTAACGAAGTTGCTTTTCATAATGATAATGACAGAAGGAATGTGACAATTGCATATGCACTTTCACAAATTGCTGATGGTTTCTCTGAGTTTTTTGCTTTGAACGCCTTTATGATAGAGAGCACCCTGGTGATACACTGGTTCTCCTGTAGTACAAAATTACTAATCAAAGCAAACCCTTATGTAATAGGACTTATACATTTTTCATGTTCTGTTACTGATAGTTACTTAAGGTTGTACAGCATTTGTGATGATAAAATCTGGTTGTAATAATATTTTAAATGCTTACTTATCTTGTAAATAATATCATTGTATTTCTTGATGTCAAAAAAATATTCATGTCGTTGATGTTATATGCTTCCACGACAACAAAACGAAAAAGTAACATAAGATTGGACATGAACATAGAGCACAAAAATTCGAACCTGTGGTGTTAGCCACTAAGCTATCAATTCGCTTGGTATAACACCATGCATGCAAACTGGCATAGTAGCACCAAAGGTTTGACTGTCATTTTCTCAGAAACTATTGAATGTCACCACCTAAGACAAAATAAGATACCATTTTTATTTTCGTCCTCCTTTCACCAAGTGAGGTTTGACAGTGTCAGAGAGCAACCTCTTGTGGTTCATCCTTGTAAGACATGTTTCAGGAAACTTCTGATGTAGCTCAACAGCTGCACATGGAACATCGAGCTCTTGCAATATTTCAGCATGCTAACATAGCTCGACCAACCCTACAGGCCCCAGGTGTCTCTCTTGAGAAACATACATACTGTACTATCGAAATTAAGAAATGAATCACCGCTCCCTACATAACCCAGGATTACTATGATGTGATTAAGCTTTTTAAAGTAACATTAAACCATACTGATTCTGTGGAAACTGATATATGTAATTTCATGTGATTTTTGGACTTTTTCATTCTCTCTTTTTGACTCTCTACCTGAAACTATATCATTGCTAAGCTTTTCGATGAAACTGTAGCATGCTGGTTCGCGATTGCATAGTACCAGGATTGGGATGACGACAGTATCGGGTGGCAGACACTCCACACTGTGACTTGAAGTTATCATAGTGTTTAAAACGACTTGAAGAGATCTTCAAACAATGGGAAATCCAGGAAGGAATGTAACAATATAATGAGACGGGTAGTTGCTACTCACCGTATAGTGGAAATGCTGAATCGCAGAAAGGCAAAACAAAAAGAATGTTACACAATTAGTTTTCTGTCAAGAAGGCCTTTGTCAAAATTAGACATAACACACACACACACACACACACACACACACACACACACACACACACACATACACACACAAGCAAATGCATCTCATGTACACATGACCACAGTCTCTGGCAGCTTGAGCCAGACAGAGAGACCTTCTGTTACATGCATTTGGGATTTGTTAGCTGTGTAGAGACGATTTTATAACCGAAATTCTTATGGAAAAAATGAGTTAGGTTCCATTTCAAATGTTTAATTTGTGTCTTCAACGTTATTCCTCCTAAATTCGTTGCCTTACCAATGCTTCACATTTACAAGCTATTTCACAGTGATGTAAAGACTGAGGTGCCTAGTCACCATTCCCATCTTGTTTTACCCTTTTTATGTGACCCTCAACTTTTTAGTTAAGCAAGAACTGATGGGCAGTTGTCTCAGGAGGTAAGTTGATACGCCAGTGACTATCTTGAAAACGTTAATAACTCTTTCCAGTTGTCTCCAAGGTGACATTACTATTAGTGTTGTCCACTGAGTCAGATCCGGCCACAAACAGTCGATTTTAACAATTACACCTCGATAATTCACATATGAATGTAGTGATAATCTTGGGGGTTGTTAGCCCTCCCGTTACTAAGCTTTTTCACATCTCCATTTTACCAAGCAGGGTATTTGGACTACCCCAAAAGAGTTTTGTGTTTTATTATAATATTTGTTCTCAGATTTCGTTATATCCATTGAATGGGTTTATTCAGTATTGAAAAACAGCTTTTCAGGTTATTAGAAGTGTTTAATGAAATCACAGATACAAAGTACAAAAAAATTTATATCTTTCACTAAATCCAGTACTCAACGAACAGAAAATTAATAATCTATGGACCTCAGTAGTCACTGTAGTAAAATAACACAAGGCTTTTTTCAACTTTCCAGTCAAGTACATTTTTGCACTACATGCACTTCACAGTAACAGTTTCTTCTCTGTGTATATTACAAACAGATTTCTTTCACGTTACACAACAGAATCTTTTTTTCCAATCTTGGTTTCTCTTGCAATCTTGACATCGTTGTGGCGTTGGTATCTTGGAACACTGGGTCTGGATCACTGCTGTAGGAATTGCAATACCACAAGCTTTCAGTGCATTTTGTACAACTTTATGAAGACCGTTAATATTTTGGGCTCTTTCTTCCATGTTGCCTTTGCTGATTCCAAATGCCAGTTCAGTCATGAAGAGTTTACGTTGGCTTTAGTTATTCTTCTGCCATTCAGGAAATCTTTGAGTGTGCAGAATATATGCATTCAGTGCTGCAATATCTATCATTTCCACGAAGATTCTTAGTGGCCACCGCCTTGTTCCTCTAACACAACTGTATTCTCTTGCCATTTTGTCCCCATTATCTACAGCACCTTTGATTTTGTTGTAGTGCAGTATGATTTTGGGCTTATGTTCACTTTCGTCACCACTCACTTGTCCCTCATTAAGCTGAGTAGAGAGTAGTATTACTACCTTTCCCTTCTTTGGAACATAGGGAACTAGAGTGAATTCATTTGTGAAACCAAACATTGAAGAGTGAACTTCTCTCTTTCTTTTTGGCAAGAATACTTTTGGAATCTCTTTCTTATTGGAACGCAAGGTACCAACCAATGTCGTGTTTCACTTTAGTAGTTCAGCAGCCAACGGAAAACTGGTGAAAAAATTATCAGTTGTTACACCATGACCGTTATTCACAAATGGTTCCATCAGATCCAAAACAACTCTCTGCCCTAGATTCACTTCCCGAGTATTGTCCACCATTAATGTGTAAATTTGGATCTGTAACAAGTAAGATATCTTCACATCAGGACAAACCCAAATTTTACTGTCATGGCTTGCTCTTTATATAAACACTAAAAGTGCAGTTTCCTCGGTACATTGCTACTCGTTCATCAATACTCTCATATTCATAAGGATAGAAGTTCTTGCACAAGTTAGATTGAAATTTGTCGAACTCAACCCTGATGGCTTGTAGCTTGTCCTTGTTTTCTTCAATTCTCTGTGCTCTTCTGTCTCTGATGTGAAATCACAAGAACTTCAGTATAGACAAAAATCGGTTTCTTGACATGACAGCAGAAAAGAATGGTTGCCGAAAGGCAACATTACCTCCTAACAGATTGGAAGCACTTGTGCGATGTCCATGAGTTCGACCAGCTCCTATTAGTATTGCTAATACAGCGTACACTTCAGTTGCATTTATATCTCTCCATGTCGTTTTGTTCGAGGAATGAGCCGCATTCCACAAAGAAATTACTCGTTTGTCTTCTTTGTTCGTTTCTTCTACAATGATGCTCACAATTTCCGGTGAGATAATAATAAAAGTGACTCTGTTATTGTTTTGATTGTTGTTCCATCGTTCACTGGACCAGGTGTTACATTCAAAATCGTCGCCCACCTTTTGGTGTTTCACTAGAAAATTGTAGTCCCCTTCTAGAAATAAACGAATCTCCAATGTGCTCGTCTTCTTCTTCTTCTTCTTCTACTTCTTCTTCATCCTTTTCTTCTTCTTATACTTGTTTATGTGAATGTGTAGTGTCTTCTGATTTTTCATCATCAGCTTCATCTGATGCTATGATATGGTCTTTGTCAAGAGGTTCCATATATTCATTCAGTACATTATCAATGTCCCATTCATTTTCATCTTCACAGACATCAGAATTGTATAGATTTTCTGTGATCTCTTCGCTAGAAAGTCCTTTGGACATCATGACTTACAGATGAAATACTGACTCGTGTAATGTCAGCTCAACAGTGAACGTCAAATTCAACTCAACAATAGTAACCAGCAACAATAACAAACATTGGATCTATGGCAAAACTCAACAAAGAAGATGAATGACAGACATATTTCCCAAAATCTTCTTTTTTTACAAATAAGAAAGTAAGACGTTTCATATCAAGTGGGGTAGTCTCACAATCCCACCAATGAATGACTTGAATAACAGAGATAAACCAAAAAATTAGACAGTCGTGAGTGTGAATTCAATGTCAATCATTTTAGTACAAAGTCATGAAACAACAGGCATGCGAGGGTTAGTGTGAAACAACTGAGAAATAAACTACAAGCATAACGCACCTTGGTTATTTATCTTCGTAGTTCTTCAGTCCCATTTTTCCACCATTTCACGGAATTCTCTAGCATGGTTTGCTTTTGTGTTCTGAAACTATATTTATTCGCAGCATATGAACTTTGATTACAAAATGGGAACTTTCTCAACTGTGCTGTGTAGTCTTTTCATTTGTGTTATTATGTAGCAGAGTTGGTGTCAATGCATACAGTCACAAGGAAAACTATTTTTAAGTATATAATATTTAAATCAGTGTTATTTACTCATAATGTTAATAGCATCTGGTGACGTTAAAAAAGTGAATCACTTAATCTTCAGTTTGCTTAAAGCAGAAAAACAAAAGTGTCTATGACAGCTACAGAAGAGGAGAACCGTCGAAATACTTTTCCCTGGTCTTTATTTATAATACTTACAGAAATGCGAATAAAACTCATTGGCTTATACAAGGTATTTCTGCTCCCAATAGCAGCAACACTGCACCTTTGAAGGACGAGCTTCCTCACTGTTAGCCAGGCTTAAGATTCACATTGGCTGAGCAGATGTATTCTGACTGTCGCTAGTCTGATGTAGAACTGCCAACATTGTAAAATACATTTGGTTTCTATGAGGGGTGTCGATTTACCTCCTGGTTTGGTACAGAATTATCTTGATATAGTCACTCGATATTCTCTTGTCATTTAGATAAAATATTCTGAATTATTCCATTTTAGGCGTGACATAGAGGCAGCAAATTTATGTTTTTGAGTCTGGGAAGATTGTTCAAGCAGAAACAGCAGCTTACTTTGTCATTTAAATTGCAAATTTTCTGTCTTAGCCATCATTGGGACAACAAGTGAGTGATGTTTCATACACTTGTATGCTAGCTTAGCAGTAGAGTGCTTGAACGTGAAGCAAAAGAGCGTGTGTCTTCGATTGTAATCTCGCTGAAGACAAGATTTTCCCCTCATCTGTGAAATCAGCTAGCAGGCATATCGACATTCAGTAATACCCCGCAGAGCTAAAAGTGAAAAACTTGCTGAATTGACATTTGTTAGTGCCTGCTTCTTCTGTTTCTGTCAATTGTAAAGACTTAAGTGTGGCACTGAATGATCTGCTGACTGGATTTTGCTATGTATCTATCCATAGTGCTATGTTTGCGTACTTTTGTGGTAGTCTGTAATGCTACTTCAGTACCACTGGGGTCAGAAGGTAGACACAGACCGTTTGAAATGTGTATTATCCTGCTTATTCGTGACAATTTGGGACTCTTAGTTTTATTTAAAATTATGTTTTTCGTAATGTTATCGTGTTAAGTTGTAATTATTTGTATTAGCAGAGTGCATACTAAATGGCGTGTTTTCCTTAGTTTACTGAACACAGCAGTTAAAAATAAATGGTATATAAATCAGCAGCAATATAGTCTTTCTCATTGTCTAAGACAGTCTGACAACATTGAGACACCTTCATGTTTTCGCGGTGTAATGACTGTTCCATAGAATTTCAGGCTCGCTGCAGCATAAATTCAGCTTCTTCTGCTAATACTGCGGCTGAATACCGTCCAACCATCTCAGAGTGAGCCGAACTGACTAACGCTCCTGCACTTGCTCTGTCCTTTTAAACTCGAGAAGACAAGAACTAAACCACTGCGTATGCGGCCAAAGATACACAAGGTGCCAGGGATGTTGATAGGCGGCAAAGAGTCGTAAAATATACACTTCGACCATAAGTATAATAGACTGGCCCTGACGTTATTTTCGTAGCTCCAACATCTCTGGGCTAAAGTAACTTGAATGTTGGCAAAACATGGTTGTTTCGTGTTGCGCTTATGGTTGTAGTCAGCATTTTGTTGGGGGAAATGGTATTACATTTCACGTGTAAGTGTTTCTATGGTAGTGGAGATGCGTTTATTGAAATCTGCCGAAATGACTTTTATATGTTTTTTACACTTGAAATAGAGTATCACGTAATTTAAAGTGTTGAAAGTGATGCCTGTAAAGTCAGACTCATATTACATTTTGGAAAATTTCTGCGATAATTTGGTTACAGAGGCAAGTATAACTGTTTCTCGTCCCTACTCATAGGTCCCCTAAGGATGAAAGCCGAAGGTGGCTTTGGATACAGGCCCTGAAGCGGAAAAAGCCATCTACACATACGTGCCTTTTTGTATATACAAGTGAGATTATAATAAGGTAAGAGCACCTGTAGTCGACACATGAAGAGAATTTTTTTCTACCTTCTAATACTATTAAATAAATGTAGGCTCCGAAACTATTTTCTGGAACTTCAAAGTCTCAACTTTCATCTAAAATATAATTTTTTTTTAAATTGATAGTATAAAGTATGTGCACCTTTGTGCACCTTTGAAGTGCACCTAAAATTGATAGTCTAAAATGGACCTGCTCCCAAAGTTGACAATTTTGGCACCTATAGTTGACATAATTCCCATATCCCATTTTCTTTTATAAGTGACTAGAGCTCAAAACGCGGTGAATCCAATGTTTAAAGTTTTGTTACAAGCCCACTCTTACTGTTTAAAAGGATTTTAACGACATTTTACTTTAATTGATAGTTCATAGTAATTTCGTCCCGCTGCCCATCAGAGGGGCGTTCGATGTATTTGTTAGATTCTATAAATGGTACTGTGAACAAAACCAGGTCAAATGTAGTTCTGACATAATTTTTCACAAATAAAAATGTAATCTTTGTTGGAAGCGTTTGGCAGTCATTTGAGAAATGTGGGTAGAATACGATACAAACATAGGCTGGCAGACCGCTGATTTGAAATCCCGCCACGTTTTGCCAACTATCAAGTGGGTTATGTTTGAGCCACACCAGCCCTATAGCTTCTGCACAGCAAGGCCAGTCTACTAGTAACTATGGTCAAAGAATATACATGAAAATTAAACCTATGGCTGCGCAGTCAATCCAAATGGTGATATCGATGTGTCACAGAGAGCTACATCGTCGCGACATCTTTGTGATTTAATTGTAAGAGATGGGTGTACCTGCGGAGCTCTGTGCATATCTCCTGGACTGTGCATATCGTCTGTCCGATGTATGAACGCCATCCACCAAAGGCTGCAGCACTCCTGTGTTTCATTAAACATGATTTGGTGCTTCAGAAGCCTGGGGTCTTTAAGATCCCCTGTGAGTGCGGCCGTTCGTACATCGGACAGACGACACGTACAGTCCAGGAAAGCTGCACGGAGCACTACAGATACAGCCGTCTCCTACAACCTAATAAATCTGCCGTAGTGGAGCACTGTATTGACACTGGGCACTCTATGGTGTACGATAATGTCGAAATTTTAGCCTCGACTTCATCTTTCTGGGATTCAGTTGTGAAAGAAGCAACTGAAATTCGGTTGTTGACGAATTTAATTAATAGAGACAGAGGCTTCATCTTGGACGAAACATGGAATCTGGCAATTTCTCTAATTAAATCACAAAGACGTCGCGATGGTACACCTCTCTGGGACTCTTCGATATCACCGTGTGGATCGACTGCGTAGCCATAGATTTAATTTCCATACATATGTTACTCCTCTTTGCCGCCTATTAACATATCTGGCGCGTTGTATATCTTTGGCCGCATACGCAGTGGTTCGGTCCTTGAGTTTAAAAGGACAGAGCAAGTGCTGGAGCTTTAATCCCTCTGTTCACTCTCAAGGTGGCTGGATGGTATTCATCTGAAATATTAGAAGAAGAAGCTGAATTTATGCGGTTGCACCCCTGAAATTTTATGGAACATTCAGACAGTTTTTGCAGCTTCACGCCTGATGACAATGCGTTTGTAGCACTTCATCTCACTGCATGTTACGCTGTGTCTTAACAGACAGTGTAGTTGTACAGTTCAGCATAATAATGAAGCAAGGTGTTGCATAAATTCTGTCACTTACTGCAGATCAGCAGCATAACTGAACAGTTCTGTGTCATAATTTGTAAATAGGAAAACTATCCCATAGTATAGTGTTTTCAGCGTTTTAAAACATTCTGTTATTTTCGACAGTTGATTAAGCACTTACAATGTACTCCTAATTTTTCTCAATACAGAGTTAAAATGGTTTCACCATCGAAGTGTAGACTAAGGAATTTAAACTCTTGATTGTCTATGTGTGAAATTCTTCAAATATTTCCTATACCTCCATGGTACGAGTTATTTGGAAATTTTGATTTGAAACTTCTTGGCACTGGTATATTTTTCTTTGAAAATACAGTATATTGCCTATAAGGCTTGTACAGTTCATACATAGCATGGGTATTCTATCTGAGCTGTACTAATCTACCTGGCAATTTTAACCTGGCTCTTTTTTCGCATTTATTGGGAACTGCTTTTATTTTGATTGGACATGAAGTGTCAGAATGCCTTGAATTCAATTGTCCAGTTTATTATTTGATCCCATTAACTGGTAGATACTGCCCCACTTCTTTCTAACTAACGTGTTTTTGAGTGTGATTATTTGTAGTAATTAGGCTTTGTCTCTGCTGAATTATTTTTGCAGTTTCTGTAGGATACCCTTTCAAAAAATCATCATGTTGGTGATAACAGTCAAAGTAGTGGAGTTGTAATATACTGGACTTAATACTGTCTTTATCATATTTGCTAATCATTACACAGTCTATCCTACTGAATGATGAATCCTTTATTACGGCATCTGAAGTTACTGTATTTGCAACATATACAAATTCGAAAATACTTGGTAACTTTAAATTACTACTACTTCCAGAATTTGTATCAATATTTAAATCATCTAGTACTGTGAGGTCAGCAGGTCCAGCTTTGCGAAAAACCTGTTGTTAAGTGTAGTTGCCTGTGTAGGACTAAAAAATAATGTGTTCCTTAATGTTAACACTAAACCTGTGCACATATCCTGTAAGTCGACTTGTGTCACACAATTTCGATAAAAGAACCACTCAGATGATCCTATTCCGGCTGTTGAAGATCTTGTCCGACTTTCTATTTGGTGGGCGACAAATACCGACTACTTTGTGCTTCAAGAAGCGTTTGTAATGAAACACCATGCCACCTACTTCAAGTGGCCCTACTCTGCAATACTGTTCAAGGCATAAACGTTTTTTCTTATTTTAATCTGTTAACTAATATAAAGAGCTACCCCACCCTCTCTCTGGTACTCCCTATGGTCACTTCTTACTAAGGAATAACTATCTGACTTAAAGCAACACATTTCATTCTGTTGTTCTGTTATTATTAAACAATGTAGATTATATTCACCTATGAATAATGCTTGTGTGTAATATCTCTTTATATTCCACTAATTATCCCTGCACAATTCTATCAGTGAATTACGTTTCTTACTCGCCATCTATATACTTGCAGAATCGATGTGCAAAGTAGTAGAGTACTATTACCATTCCATGAGCCCATAATTACTTTTTGTAATATTCTCTCGGGTGTGATGAGAGGACTTTATGATCTTCTCCATGCCAAACAGCCACATTGAATAATTGTAATTTTGTTATCGAGATTACGGGAAGAAAGAGATTGAAAATATATAATATGCTACTCAACAAAATATATACTGAGCATTTACATCAAAGGTGTTTAAGGAATTTCATTATATATGTATTCTCTAATTGGTAATTTGCACAGTGGTGTCGTTTCGTTGGTAATCAGAAGGGAACTTCCGATGAATTGGAAACGAACCTGCAATTATTAGATCGAAGAGCTCCATTATTTCATTGGATAATTAAACTCTATCAAAGCAAACTTTCCGCTTGATCTGAGGTTTCCCGACTGACTACACAACGCAAGAAAACCAAGACATTTTATTTACACAAGACTGTAGATTGCTTTGAATCATCGAGACTGAGGCCAAGGAGAGTCATCGTCTGATTCTGATTAAACAAGTAAAGCTTAGTTATAACTTTCTTGAGTGACTGTGATATGGCTGCTTATGAATGAGACCATTAATAAAATACTAATAACTAACTTTCCTCCTCAGCAGCAACCAGTATAAACACAATATAATTAAAATTATATTGGCGCCAGTGTGACAGGACTCTCTTGGATTGTTCTATAATACATGTATTTTCCGTTTCATGATGAACTACGAGAACGAGCTGGAACAAAGCTGGAGAGATATCCTGTGCTGACCGTAAAGGTTGTTGACAGGAAAGGTTTCACCTACTACACACGATAAGGGCAAAAACAAACCAATTTTTAATTTTGTAGTTAAAATAGAATTTGAAGTATCTTGGAAAGAAGTTTTTCAGATAGTAGTTAGCTTGTAGAACTTTAATGTTGTATGATTATTATTTCATGTGTGAGCATTTAACTTGACTACCTCAGTAAATTAATCTGAACGTTAAACTTGGTTAAGACATTAATTTTGAAACAATATTCAGTGATTTATAAAGTATGATAGATAATTATATCATGGTATTAACTAGAGCTGCATATAAAATGTCCATCCATCAGCAACAAGACGTGCAACAGCCTTCAGCTGTTTGCGCTGAAGCAGAGGCCACAGAGAGCAATTCTGTGACTGTTGTGGATAGTTGTAGCAATATACACTCCTGGAAATTGAAATAAGAACACCGTGAATTCATTGTCCCAGGAAGGGGAAACTTTATTGACACATTCCTGGGGTCAGATACATCACATGATCACACTGACAGAACCACAGGCACATAGACACAGGCAACAGAGCATGCACAATGTCGGCACTAGTACAGTGTATATCCACCTTTCGCAGCAATGCAGGCTGCTATTCTCCCATGGAGACGATCGTAGAGATGCTGGATGTAGTCCTGTGGAACTCCTTGCCATGCCATTTCCACCTGGCGCCTCAGTTGGACCAGCGTTCGTGCTGGACGTGCAGACCGCGTGAGACGACGCTTCATCCAGTCCCAAACATGCTCAATGGGGGACAGATCCGGAGATCTTGCTGGCCAGGGTAGTTGACTTACACCTTCTAGAGCATGTTGGGTGGCACGGGATACATGCGGACGTGCATTGTCCTGTTGGAACAGCAAGTTCCCTTGCCGGTCTAGGAATGGTAGAACGATGGGTTCGATGACGGTTTGGATGTACCATGCACTAGTCAGTGTCCCCTCGACGATCACCAGAGGTGTACGGCCAGTGTAGGAGATCGTTCCCCACACCATGATGCTGGGTGTTGGCCCTGTGTGCCTCGGTCGTATGCAGTCCTGATTGTGGCACTCACCTGCACGGCGCCAAACACGCATACGACCATCATTGGCAGCAAGGCAGAAGCGACTCTCATCGCTGAAGACGACACGTCTCCATTCGTCCCTCCATTCACGCCTGTCGCGACACCACTGGAGGCGGGCTGCACGATGTTGGGGCGTGAGCGGAAGACGGCCTAACGGTGTGCGGGACCGTAGCCCAGCGTCATGGAGACGGTTGCGAGTGGTCCTCGCCGATACCCCAGGAGCAACAGTGTCCCTTATTTGCTGGGAAGTGACGGTGCGGTCCCCTACGGCACTGTGTAGGATCCTACGGTCTTGGCGTGCATCCGTGCGTCGCTGTTGTCCGGTCCCTGTCGACGGGCACGTGCACCTTCCGCCGACCACTGGCGACAACATCGATGTACTGTGGAGACCTCACGCCCCACGTGTTGAGCAATTCGGCGGTACGTCCACCCGGCCTCCCGCATGCCCACTATACGCCCTCGCTCAAAGTCCGTCACTGCACATACGGTTCACGTCCACGCTGTCGCGGCATGCTACCAGTGTTAAAGACTGCGATGGAGGTCCGTTTGCCACGGAAAACTGGCTGACACTGACGGCGGCGGTGCACAAATGCTGTGCAGCTAGCGCCATTCGACGTCCAACACCGCGGTTCCTGGTGTGTCCGCTGTGCCTTGCGTGTGATCATTGCTTGTACAGCCCTCTCGCAGTGTCCGGAGCAAGTATGGTGTGTCTGACACACCGGTGTCAATGTCTTCTTTTTTCCATTTCCAGGAGTGTAGAAACCGCCGCTGGTTCAGACAATGTTCGTATGACACCAGATCAAAATGTTGTGGACCTGTTAATTGTGATTATGCAGCAGCTATCCCTACGGAAATGGTAATAATAGTAACAGTAATAATAATCACGACCAACCATCTTATCTGCAAAGACTTATAAATGGATTAATTGGAAACAACAATTATTATTATTATGGAAATTTCAGTAACAGTGCCGCGAGGGGCAGTTTCACGAACAACAGAAATTTTAATCGATTTAGTCCTATGTATGGGAATGTACGACAGTTCTATCAACAGCGGCCGGATAATAACAATAACTACACGAACCAATCGAGGCAATTCCGACCAAATTCACCTCAGCAGACATAATGGAATCGCGACTCACCATCACAACCGATCATTACTGAAATAATTGACGATACAAATAGCAATCATAATACAAATCAGTCAAGCTAATCATGACCGCATCATGCCCCGAAGGAGCGGTCAGGGGATCTGTTAGGGGCGAGTCAGTAAAAGTGCAAATGTTACGATACAATGACGGTGAGAAATTAACTGAAGAGTTGACGAAAGATTTAACAATGTGTCAGAATGAAAGATCGAATGTTCCTGTATCGGAAATATTTGTCGAAATAGAGGAGAATCCGAAGAATGTAATTCTAGACATCGCCGCTTCCGCCTATGTCATCTCAGGCGATATTTTTAGGATAATTGCTAAGAAGAGGAAGGTACCAGTTTTACCGGTACAAAACTGTAAAATCATTGGAGCTGTAGCTCCCAATGTCAAAGTACAAACCCAACTGGAGATGAAGATGGGAAATGTAGCAGTAAGACGCAAATTCCTTGCAGTAGAGAAGTTGTTAATGGATTGTATTCTTGCTATTGGGAGTATGCAGGAGTATGATTGTAAGGTTGATTTTTCAGAATGGAAAGTTAAATTTAGAATAAATGGAGGAGACATAGCACTGGACTTAAATAGATAGGAGACGGTGCATAAGAAGTATTGTCCCGGTGCTACCATTCAATTAGTTGATACTGAAAACGGTCGTTGGAAGGATTTTTCAAATAATTCGATGCAGAATGAAGACTTTAATCAAACAACAATACTTAAAGCCAGTGAATCAAATCAGCTTACTATAGAACAAAGGCAGCAGCTTCATCATCTGTTAGCGGCTTATGAAGAGAAGTTTTATGAGAAATCGGGAATTATCAGACGGTATATTTGCCACCTGCAAGTAAAGCCACATCAAACTTACTGACACACGAACTATCCTATCCCCTGGCGATTAAAACAATCTGTTCAAAGGAGATAAATAGAATGCTAAAATTGGACCTGATTGAGCCATCAATGAGTCCATATTGTTCCCCATTGTTAGTCGTTCCACAACCTGGAGGCAACGTAAGATTAGTTCTTGACATGAGAAAAATCAATAAAATAATAGTACCTGTGAGAACTCATCTGGAAAATATTGATGAGTTAATTCAAAATTTTCAAGATGTTTCGTACTTGACTAGTGTCGATCTGAGAAGTTCTTATTTGCAAGTCCCAATCAATGAAGGATCTAGGAAATATACGGCATTCATCTATGCAGGTAGAAGTTACCAATTTAAAATTGTCCCGTTTGGATTCAATATCAGTGCCATACTATTCATTTCAGTGTTGAATTATGCTCTTGGGCCAGAATTGCGAAGTCGCCTAACTGTATTCGTTGACGATGTATTAATAGCCACGAAGACATGGGAAGAACATTTACATATTGTGGTAAGGATTTTTGATGTCTTCAAGAAGACAGGAATTAAAGTAAACCTGCAGTAGTCTCTCTTTGCATTACCACAGATTAAGTTCTTGGGGCATATGATTGATGCAAAAGATATTCTGCCGACCATAATGATATCAAGAAATTTTTTGAAGGATCTTAGAACATCGACACCGGACCTGAAGAAGAATCAAGAATGGATTTTTATTATTATTTGAGTGAATATATGTATATCTATGTGTTTATGTGGTTGATAGGTTAAGAGACAGTGAGATTACTCCTGTGATAGTTTAGTATAATCTTTAGAACAGGTATCAGACTGTAGCATTTGCTAGTGTGTGTATGTATTGACTATAAGTGACAGCCATAGGGAGTGTTAATATGTAGTTAAAGTGCACCTATACTCTCTCAAGACATAACAATCATGTGAACATGGCGTGTGAAACTTTAAACGTAGTCATTATGTATGGAAGTACGTTGAAGGCAGGACACGCGCTGTTCGCGGTAAAAACAAGTGAAGTGTGAAGTGAAACTACAGTCGATAATATCACCGTTACGAAGGGTTAAAGAGACTCGCTGGTCACGTGAGAGAAAATTTATGTGTATTCGATGTAACATGCCTATATTTTGAAACTTTCCTCGTGTATGAACTTGAACTTTATCCGTAATTTCGTACTTGAAAACAAAATTCGGACAGATTCAGTGCCTTACTTCCACCTTAGCTATGTCAAATCGGAGCTTAGATTAAGAAAATTTTTGAGAGGAATACATTCGCTACATGCTACAACAAAATTAAATTAACACAGTTTTTTTTGCAATACTTTGGACGATCTGAAGTTGTGATTCTGAACAACTTCAGAACTGAGGACGACAATAAAATTCGCGCCTTTCAGGACTGATGGATATTCCAGTCTAGTACAGATGGAAGAATAAATGAGTCGATTCCTACTTTGAATTCAACGGAGAAATATGGACTTTACTGCCTTAATCCAGTCTCTTCCAGGCATTCATTCAGACAGAACCTTTTCTCATTCCACTTTAAACCTGTTCCATGTTAATTTCCCTGACCATCTGTTCCTGAGACTATCTTGCTGTTTCTGCGGCACATTACCAGCTTCTCTCCTGTACCGCCACTCATTGCCTGTCCTCCGTACCACCTCCACCAAATGCTGTACTTCGCCTACCTGCTGTCTGTACCCAGTGTTCCTGTTTCATCGGCTCTACTACGAGATCTCCGCCTACACCGTCGAAAGAAGAAATTAATTTTTTTTGAAACACTATTGTGAAGATATTTTTGGCTATTAGACACTTTTCTCTCAACCTCATCTATCAAGTTTTTATACATCTCAAAATCACTTTGTTTAGGCTTTCCTATCGTGTTTAATACCTGAGCTGGGGCCTATTCTTCTGTTTTCCAGGGTTTCCCTGTGAAGGCCAGCTCCCAAATGCGTAGAGCTTCTCCGCGATCATACTGATTTATACCTTCTCTGGTTATGAATGCAGGATGCGGATATACCCCGGTACATGTAAAAGTCACAGACCAGTTATTCTGGTAACATACAGTCTTAACATGTCATCCACAGACTCTATGGTAAATTTCTAAAAAAATAAGCTTTAAAATATTTCTCTTTTGAATAAACGAGCCAACAAAATGTACAGTTAACTCGCAAAGTGTATTATCATTAACTTTACTCGCTGCGAGGGACAATTGTATTATCTCTTTATATTCTACTAATTATCCCTGCACAATTCTATGAGTGAATTACGTTTCATACTTGACCATCTATATACTTGCACAATCGATGCGCAATATAGTAGAGTACTATTACCATTCCATTAGCACATAATTACTCTTTGTAATATTCTCTCTGATGTGATGAGAGGACTTCTATGATCTTCTCCATGCCGAATAGCTGCACTGAATAGTTGTAATTTTACTATCGAGATTACGGGAAGAAAGAGATTGAAAATATATTTTATGCGACTCAAGAAAATATATACTGAGCATTTACATCAAAGGTGTTTAAGGAATTTCATTATATATATGTATTCTCTAATTGGCAATTTGCACGGAGGTGTCGTTCCATTGGTAATCAGAAGGGAACTTCCGGTGAATTGGAAACGAACCTGCAATTATTAGATCCAAGAGCTCTATTATTTCATCAGATATTTAAACTCTATCAAAGCAAACTTTCCGCTTGATCTGAGGTTTCCCGACTGACTATGCAATGCAAGAAAACCAAGACATTTTATTTACACAAGACTGCAGATTGCTTTGAATCATCGAGACTGCGACCAAGGAGAGTCATCGTCCGATTCTGATTAAACAAATAAAGCTTAATTATAACTTCCTTGAGTGACTGATATATGGCTGCTTATGAATGAGACCATTAATAAAATACTAATAACTAACTTTCCTCCTCACCAGAAACCAGTACAAACACAATATAATTAAAATTATATGTGTCAAATGTAATTTATTTCTTTAGTACTGTATATTTAAAGGCACCAAATGAAATTGGCTTCTATGTTCATTTTTACACTGGTTGTTACAGTGGGAGCATTTCTCAGTACAGCCTCCATTCTGTGAAATATCTCTCCTAAAAATAGTAGTGGATACCATTTCAATATTTTCTTACTTGTAATGAACATGTTATGTATCCTTACTTCTTCAACTGCCTTGTTGTTGTTGTGGCTTCAGTCCAGAGACTAGTTTGATGCAGCTCTCCATGCTACTCTATCCTGTGCAAGCTTCTTCTTCCCCCAGTACCTACTGCAACCTACATCCTTCTGAATCTGTTTAGTATATTCATCTCTTGGTCTCGCTCTACCATTTTTGCCCTCCACGCTGCCCTCCAGTACTGAATTGGTGAATCTCTTGATGCCCCAGAATATGCCCTACCAACCAATCCCTTCTTCTAGTCAAGTTGTGCTGCAAATTTCTCTTCTCCCCAGTTCTGTTCAATACCTCCTCATTAGTTAAGTGACCTACCCATCTAATGTTCAACATTCTTCTGTAGCACCAAATACCGAAATTTTCTATCCTCTTCTTGTCTAAACTATTTATCGTCCGCGTTTCAGTTCCATGTATGGCTACACTCCATACAAATACTTTCAGAAACGACTTCCTGACATTTAAATACTCAATGTTAACAAATTTTTCTTCTTCAGAAACGCTTTTCCTTGCCATTGCCAGTCTACATTTATATCCTCTTTACTTTGACCATCATCAATTATTTTGCTCCCCAAATAGCAAAACTCATTTACTACTTTAAGCATCTCATTTACTGACTTAATTGCCGTGGCTTCACCTCGTTTAATTCGACTACATTCCATTATCCTCATTTTGCTTTTGTTGATGTTCATTTTATATCCTCCTTTCAGGACACTGTCCACTCCATTCAGCTGCTCTTCCAGGTCCTTTGCTGTCTCTGGCAGAATTACAATGTCATAGGCAAACCTCAAAGTTTTTATTTCTTCACCATGGATTTTAATAAGTACTCCGAATTTTTCTTTTGTTTCCTTCACTGCTTGCTAAATATACAGATTGAATAACATCAGGGATGGGCTACAACCCTGCCTCTCTCCCTTCCCAACCACCGCTTTCCTTTCATGCCCCTCGACTCTTATAACTGCCACTGGTTTCTGTACACATTGTAAACAGCTTTTTGCTCCCTGTATTTTACCCTTGCCACTTTCAGAATTTGTAAGAGAGTATTCCACTCAACATCTCTAAGTTTACAAATGCTAGAAACGTGGGTTTGCCTTTCCTTAATCTATTTTCTAAGTTACGTCATAGGGTCAGTATTGCCTCAAGTGTTCCAACATATCTATGGAATCCAAACTGATCTTCCCTGAGGTCGGCTTCTACCAGTTTTTCCATTCGTCTGTAAAGAATTCATATTAGTATTTTGCAGCTGTGGCTTATTAAACTGATAGTTTGGTAATTTTCACATCTGTCAACACCTGCTTTCTTTGGGATTGAAATTATTATATTATTCTTGAAGTCTGAGGGTATTTCGCCTGTCTCATATATATATATATATATATATATATATATATATATATATATATATATATATATCTTGCTCACTAGATGGTAGAGTTTTGTTACACCTGGCTCTCCCAAGGCTGTTAGTAGTTTAGTAGTTCTAATGGAATGTTGTCTACTCCCGGGCTTTGTTTCGACTTAGGTCTGTCAGTGCTCTGTCAATCTCTTCACAGAGTATCATATCTCCTATTTCATTTTCATCTACATTCTCTTCCATTTCTATAATATTGTCCTCAAGAACATCGACCTTGTATAGACCCTCTATATACTCCTTCCACCTTTCTGCTTTCCCTTCTTTGCTTAGAACTGGTTTCCCATCTGAGCTCTTGATATTCATGCAAGTGGTTCTCTTTTCTCCAAAGGTCTCCAATTTCTTGTAGGCAGTATTTATCTTACCCCTAGTTATATACGCCTCTACATCCTTACATTTGTCCTCTAGCCATCCCTGCTTAGCCATTTTGCACTTTCTGTCCATCTCATTTTTGAGACGTTTGTATTCCTTTTTGCCTGCTTCATTTACTACATTTTCATATTTTCTCCTTTTATCAATTAAATTCAATATCTCTTCTGTTACCCAAGAATTTCTATTAGCCCTCGTCTTTTTACCTACTTGATCCTCTGCTACCTTCACTATTTCATCTCTCAAAGCTACCAATTCTTCGTTACTGTATTTCTTTTCCTCATTCTTGGCAGTCGTTCTGTAATGCTCTCCGTGAAGCTCTCTACAGTCTCTTGTTCTTTCAGTTTATCCAGGTCCCATCCCCTCAAATTCCCACCTTTTTGCAGTTTCTTCAGTTTTAATTTACAGTTCATAACCAGTAGATTGTGGTCAGAGTCCACATCTGACCCTGAAAATGTCTTACAATTTGAAACCTGGCTCCTGAATCTCTGTCTTATCATTATATAATGTATCTGAGACCTTCCAATATCTCCTTGCTTCTTCCATGTGTACAACATTGTTTTATGATTCTTGAATCAACTGTTAGCTATGATTAAGTTATGCTCTGTGCAAAACTGTACCAGGCGGCTTCTCCTGATAATAATATCCTCCTGAGTAGTCCCCACCCGGGGATCCGAATGGGGGTCTATTTTACCTCCGGAATATTTTACCCAAGATGACGCCATCGTCATTTAACCATACAGTAAATCTGCATGCCCTCGGGAAAAATTATGGGTTTAGTTTCCCCTTGCTTCCAGCCATTTGCAGGACCAGCACAGCAAGGCCGTTTCGGTTAGTGTTACAAGGCCAGATCAGTCAATCATGCAGACTGTAGCCCCTGCAACTCCTGAAAACGCTGCTGCCCCTCTTCAGGAACCACACGTTTGTCTGGCCTCTCAACAGATACCCCTCTATTGTGGTTGCACCTACAGCACGGCCATCTGTATCGCTGAGACACGCAAGACTCCCCAACAACGGCAAGGTGGTGTATTGGACTTGTTTTGCGATGAGATTGTGAATGACTGAACTGTGTCAAATGGATATGAGCTCGAGTGTAATAGTAATTCTGATGTGGTTATCTTTTTCTTGTAACCCATTTGCTTTGATGTCCATATTATTATTTTTAATATTTCGCAGTATATATTGTAATGAGCTGTAACATCGTCGTCAGAGCTGTTTCTGGCTGACAGAAACAGATTCCCTTTTGTCTTGCAAGATACTGTAACTGCTGAGTAGGCCATGGATTTGGTGTAGACTTTCATCTAATTTACATTAGTCTTGGGTGAAAACAGTTTTCAAATAAGGTAAGGACTTTTTAATAAAGTGTTGAATTTTTCATTCATGCCATGAGCACTACATACATCCCTCTAGTTCATGTCTTTGTGGGCTTTTCTAATAGAATTAATTTTCAGCTTACTGAGTACCCTCTTGAAGCTAGATTTAGTAGATTTTATATCCTGTTTAGTATTAATATTTAACAAGACCCACTGTACGTTGTGGTCTGATGGGCTATTGACTAGTGGTTTTTTAATATAATTTTGTCCCAAAGACGTTTCTATAAAGATATTATGGCTGTTTTTGAGCTATTAGCTATACTACTTGGGAAGTTTACAGTAGGAATTAAGTTGAATGATAGTGTAACTGACTGTAATAAATTCTTACTAGGAGATTTCTTTAAGAGAAGCTACATTAAAATCACCAGCAACCAATATTTATTTGATTTTTTTCCTGCAATTAAATAGGCCAATAGAGCTTCCAGGTTATTTACAAACAGATTAAAATTATCTGCAGGTGCTCGAAATACACTTACCATTATGATACATTCATTACAAAATTCTGCTTCTGTTGCATGTGCTTCCAAAAATCGCTCTAGGCAAATTTTATGAATGTATGCGTTCTTAAATTTATGTCAAATCCTGATTAATGTGGCAACTCTGTCCTTCTCCATTTCTGCTGCACAAAAATGAGATGCTAACCTACATCCTCAACACCTAACACATCTTTATGAGGGGTCACATGATGTTCAGAGAGGTAGATTATGCCAGCTAGGTTTGATGACTTTGATTCATCAATGCAGATAAGCAGTTCATTAATTTCTCTTCGTAGTCCTCGAATAGTTTGATGTAAAAACGAAATTTAACATTGGCTGAGAGAAAATTGGGTGAAATTAAAATTTCTGCTGATATCTGGAAATGTGTAACCAAGAGTTGTTTTTATTGGTGAAATACAGTAAAATTTCGTTGTTTCATTTCTTTCTCAACCTGAAGCTTTGCTTCAGTTCTAATCTCTTTAAAACAATATATTTCTTTCTATCCTTCCTATTCTTAAAAGTGTGCTACTCTGACACCCGTAACAACTGGTATTTCACCACTCATGACAGCGCCACCTCTGCCCTTAACTTTTCTGCCATCAGCCTAGCCAGATTTCCCTTCTCTTTCTTGTTGAGGTGAAGGCCATCCTAGTATAATTCCATCTATTGACAGAATGAGTGCGAACCACAATAACATGTGATCCTGTACCCAATACAAACAGCCATTCCAGCTGCAAAATAATCCTTGTGACAGAAGGGCTCAAATGGGTCTCAGAATATACACAAACTCAATAATGGTATGTGTCGATGCTGATGCAGTCCTTACCAGGTAACACTATGTAGGACTCCCAGGATCTCTGTCAACACATCACTTACCACCTGGTTACAATACAGAGTGTGACCTGGTAAAGACTGCATCAGCTTCAACAAATGTCAGTGTTGGATTTGTATCTGTTCTCAGACACCATGACTGACCTCATGTTAGCTCTTCTATCACAAGAGTTAGATTAGTGTCGGAACAGCTGCTTATGTTTGTCCTATTTGGTGAACTGTACATGAAAATTTCCTTCTTGTCTTATACCATGTTCGCAGACACTGCTTACAGACAGCGCAACATTACTAGCGTATGGAGAAGGAAGGAAATGTGCGTTTTAATAGAGGTAATGTAGGAATTTTACCTGTAACCGTTTCCGTAAACAAGCTGTGGTGTTTGGCAGCCAGATAGAGCTCTATAGCTATCACTGGAGAGTGCTTCAGCCAGAAATCATTTTGACTAGCAAATCCGACATGATATGGGCACTGTGTCTCATGTAGTTGGACTTACCATCTGCAACGTATTCCTGGTCCAGAATCAAATTTTAGTGAGGTTCTCATTGATTCTGCCAGTAAATGGGATTACACTAGGCATGACCTTCACCTTGAAATAAAAGGGAAGGGTTGAGTGACTTGGCTAATGACAGAAAGCTTAAGGAGGGTTAGGGTGGGTATTGCCACAGGTAGCAAAATACACTCCTGGAAATGGAAAAAAGAACACATTGACACCAGTGTGTCAGACCCACCATACTTGCTCCGGACACTGCGAGAGGGCTGTACAAGCAATGATCACACGCACGGCACAGCAGACACACCAGGAACCGCGGTGTTGGCCGTCGAATGGCGCTAGCTGCGCAGCATTTGTGCACCGCCGCCGTCAGTGTCAGCCAGTTTGCCGTGGCATACGGAGCTCCATCGCAGTCTTTAACACTGGTAGCATGCCGCGACAGCGTGGACGTGAACCGTATGTGCAGTTGACGGACTTTGAGCGAGGGCGTATAGTGGGCATGCGGGAGGCCGGGTGGACGTACCGCCGAATTGCTCAACACGTGGGGCGTGAGGTCTCCACAATACATCGATGTTGTCGCCAGTGGTCGGCGGAAGGTGCACGTGCCCGTCGACCTGGGACCGGACCGCAGCGACGAACGGATGCACGCCAAGACCGTAGGATCCTACGCAGTGCCGTAGGGGACCGCACCGCCACTTCCCAGCAAATTAGGGACACTGTTGCTCCTGGGGTATCGGCGAGGACCATTCGCAACCGTCTCCATGAAGCTGGGCTACGGTCCCGCACACCGTTAGGCCGTCTTCCGCTCACGCCCCAACATCGTGCAGCCCGCCTCCAGTGGTGTCGCGACAGACGTGAATGGAGGGACGAATGGAGACGTGTCGTCTTCAGCGATAAGAGTCGCTTCTGCCTTGGTGCCAATGATGGTCGAATGCGTATTTGGCGCCGTGCAGGTGAGCGCCACAATCAGGACTGCATACGACCGAGGCACACAGGGCCAACACCCGGCATCATGGTGTGGGGAACGATCTCCTACACTGGCCGTACACCTCTGGTGATCGTCGAGGGGACACTGACTAGTGCATGGTACATCCAAACCGTCATCGAACCCATCGTTCTACCATTCCTAGACTGGCAAGGGAACTTGCTGTTCCAACAGGACAAGGCACGTCCGCATGTATCCCGTGCCACCCAACATGCTCTAGAAGGTGTAAGTCAACTACCCTGGCCAGCAAGATCTCCGGATCTGTCCCCCATTGAGCATGTTTGGGACTGGATGAAGCGTCGTCTCACGCGGTTTGCACGTGCAGCACGAACGCTGGTCCAACTGAGGCGCCAGGTGGAAATGGCATGGCAAGGCGTTCCACAGGACTACATCCAGCATCTCTACGATCGTCTCCATGGGAGAATAGCAGCCTGCATTGCTGCGAAAGGTGGATATACACTGTACTAGTGCTGACATTGTGCATGCTCTGTTGCCTGTTTCTATGTGCCTGTGGTTCTGTCAGTGTGATCATGTGATGTATCTGACCCCAGGAATGTGTCAATAAAGTTTCCCCTTCCTGGGACAATGAATACACGGTGTTCTTATTTCAATTTCCAGGAGTGTAGAAATGGTTGCAGGTCTCAAAGTAGCACCTTTTTCAAAATAGGAAGGACAGACAGATAAAAGATTTAAGACAGTTAGTGTTGAAACAAATCTTCAGTCTGTGCTACATCCATGTCAGGTGACTCATTCAGTGTGAGGACAGTTAGCCAGGTACCAAATGGTTATGAGATACCACCTATGAAACGAAAAGTCAGAATATAGTATGACAAATAAGAAAGTAGTAACAGTAGAGTTTATTAATGGTCACAGAAAACTTCATAATGGATGTTCCCCAACAATTTAGTATGTTAAACTGTGGAGAAGTGAAACAACATTTGAAATCATCAACTTTTAGTTGCTAGCAAAAAAATATATGTACAATCACATCAAACAAAATTTATAAGGAAATTGGAATGCCTGTTTATCTTGTACATTCTGGTTTCTTTTCTATGTCGTGAATAACGTCAGAAAAACTGTGTTTTTTCCCTTCAGCCGTACTGATATTTCACTTAAAAAAGTATTCAATGAAAATTTCTTCTCAAATTATCTTCTTATTTATACATAGTGTAGGGATCAGCTTTATTCAATTATTGTAAAACCTGAATCGTCGTTTGCTTTTACATATCTGGCTTCTGTGGGAAGATGCTCAATGGAAATAAACATTCAAGTCATTAAGAGAAATTTAAAATGAGTCACAAAAAACGAAGCAAAATAAGAGAGACAAAACACATCCTACGACAGGATGAGGCAGTTGCTTGAGACAAATTGCCCATGATTAACCTGATTTGCGATTGCAGAGATCTCCAGCAGCAAATGTCAGCTGCACCTAGCTTACACAGCTGTTTATGAAAAGAGTTGCATATAAAATCCCTACATTTTCTCTATTGAAATTCATCTTTACTCGCTTGTCATGTCTAGCAGTCATGTTCTTCTATTGGTAGTCTATATAAATAAAACCTTAAATATCCATGCACATGTTATAAGACAGAAAGGAAAGTTCCATGTCCAGTCAGTAAGGACACCAGCTTATAAAAGTTCACAAAATAAGACAAACTCACTCCTAAGAAAGAGCGCAGTTATATCTACATAACATTAAATATTACAAAAAATATTTCGATTAGATTAACAAGAATCTCCCACAACCTTTTAGGAAATTTTAAGTTGAATTAAAAAAAAAACATACAGCAGGTCGGGAACCTACTACACAGTGCTCCAATTCCGGCATCTCTACCCACTGTACTATGTTGTATTTGTGTAACATACTATGTTTTATTATATATCACGATAGTTTCAGAGCTTTAACTGCTGACATCTTGTTAACTGACATTCAGCCGCAACAAATCATACCAACACACTTCATTTTTGATGAATTTTCAATGCGTCATGACCTTCACATGCATTCCTTCATAACACGCAAGTTATAACACAAAAATAACTAAATGAAAAAAATCTTTAACCGCCAATATGACATTTGCATTATTTTGTTACAATGCATCGAACCAATAACGACGCAATTTCGAGAGATCCTGAATGTGCTGGTGCTTCGAAGCAGCGCACACTGAGGTGAGAATAGTTATGGGATACCTCCTAATATCGTGTCCGTCCTTCTTTTGCCCCATGTAGTGAAGCAGATCAAAGTGGCATGGACTCAACAAGTCGCTGGAAGTTCCAGACATAATGAGCCATACTGCCTCTGTAGTCATCTGTAACTGTGACAGTGTTGCTGGTGCAGGATTTTGTGCACGAATTGACCTCTAGATTATGTCCCATAAATGGTCAGTGGGGTTCATGTTGGGCAATCTGAGTGACCAAATCATAGCTCGAATTTCCAGAACGTTCGTCAAACCCATCTTTGTTTGGGAACATGAAATCCATGCATGGCTTCAAACGGCCCCCAAGAAGCCGAACATAACTATTTCCTGTCGATAACCCAGTCAATTCCATGTGAACACAGTCCACACCATAATGGAGCCACCACCAGCTTGCAAAATCCCTTGTCCACAATCAGGTTCCATGGCACTTGGTGGGGTCTGCGTCGCACTCGAACACTACCATCAGCTCATACTAACTGAAATCGGAACTCATCTGACCAGGCCACGATTTTCCAGTTATTTGTGGTCCAACCGATATGGCCATAAGCCCAGGAGAGGAGCCGCTGGCTCGCGTTGGTCTACTGCTGCCATAGCCCATTAATGCCAAATTACGCCCTACTGTCCTAATGGGTACATCGTCATATATCCCACATTGATTTCTGCGCTTGCTTCACGCAGTTCAACTAGTCTGTTAGCACTGACAACTCTATGAAAACGCCGCTGCACTTGGTAGTTAAGTGGAGGCCGTCGGCCACAGCATTGTCTAAGTGCCTAAAATTTGGTATTCTCAGCACACTCTTGACACTGTGGATCTCGGAATGTTAAATTCACTAACTATTTCCGAAATGTACCATTGTGTTAGCTCCAGTTACCATTCCGCATTCAGAGTCTGTTAATTTCCGCTGTGGTGTCAGAATCATGTAAAAAATGACAGCTCCGCCAGTGTTATACTGCGCCCTCTGTATATGTGTGTATTCCTGTCCCATGACTTTTATCACATTAGTGTATATTCGTAGGACGTAAGTTATAATGTAAAACCCCAAAATATGGGCTTCAAGTGAAAAGACGAAATCCAGTATGGCATCTCCCTAATTCTGCTTGTGACATAGAAGGCATTCTTGCCTCTTATAGGTTCAACGTTTCTTAGCACTTCGCGGAAATATCGCCAGAAATTATTTTTTCTTCCACACATAGCAGTGCCTGCTCAACGTCAAATAATACGAAGTGACATCACAGAACTCTTCAGATGAGGTATTAGCTGAAAGTTCACTACGAATATGATGAGAAAAAGCCGATTAACAATTGACGGAAATGAACGTCATACCAAAATATTTGCAAAATGCATATGAAGTGACAGCATTCGCATGGACGACATGGCGTGGTGCATAACAGACTGGTACATAATGACAAGGTTTCTCCGGAAGAAAGTTTTTACATCGATTTGTAAGTTTGGGGAGGGGGGAATTTGTGTCGCTTGCTGTCATCGGAAGTTAACCTATTTTCTTCACCTTTACTAATGTTACAGTTGTGGATTTTTCGCTTTTGCGTCTTTTTAGTGTTTATTTCGTTATTTTTCTTGTTTTACGACAAACTGCAGATGTTCCACGTCGACTTGGATATTTTTTTTCCATTGAGTGTTCTCTTATAAGAGAAGCCAGACAGCCAAAAGGGAAACTGGTTTGGGTTTTACAATAACTGCATAGAGCTGATGCCTATTTTGTGTGTACAGTAAATAAGAGCGTAAATTGATGACACACTTTTCATTAAATAACATATTATTAACTGAAAAAGTCAGCTTTATTGAACAAGAAAAATACAGTTAATTATTATGTTATTTACTACATAGGGAAAAATAGAGTTGATAAGATAATAATAATGTTTTACAGCTTATCACCTGTCACAAAAGATTACTTATAAATATTTTTTGATGTATTTGTGAGTATATGTTTTTGTTAGCAATGTCAGTGTTCTGAAATGCTGTTTCTCTTCATATCAGTTCGCTAAACAAAATTGACAGAGAGCATCCATTGTGAAGTTTGCTTTGGCCATTAACCTTACAGTTACCAGTTCCTCATTTCCGATGCTATACTCGTACTTTTTGTATCACAGATGGTGTCTCAAAACTTCACTTTCCCGATCTGGCATTGAGTTAAGAGAATTGACATCGTGTTGACGTTTTTTCTAGTCTGGACACCCACCAACACCCACCACTTAATGCTGACATTATGTACCATTCCACTGATATCTAGTATGAATGCAAGTGTGGAAATAACTTGAGGTTTGACAATATCCCCATCACACCGTATCAACTCTAACCATGCGACCAATGAAAAGGCAGAATGGAAGACTAATCTAAAAGCATTGTGTTTCACATGCATGCAAGTTTATGTTCGTTTACTTACTAATGTTTTTTTCGTCACATTGAAGAATTATCACAAACATGTCACCCTTGGTAAGATTTCTTAAAATTAAATATCAGTTAACGACACATCAGCTGTAACAGTCTCTAAGAGGTCCTAGCATGAAAGATAATGGTGGGTTTAGATGGTGGCCTTAGACGAGATGGCTGTGTGTGTGTGTGTGTGTGTGTGTGTGTGTGTGTGTGTTATGATGTTGAAGGGTTAGGTTTGTGTCCTACAATCAGCTTTTTTTTCGTCTTCGTGTTTGTAACAGATTCTGAGAGCGACAATGATATTTGTATTCTTACTTGTTACAAATATATGACCGCTTTTTTGCGACTGTGTCGCGATTTTGTAAACATAAACGTTTCTGTTCGCACTTGTGATCGGCACTTCTTGCAGAAGGCGTGCTACAAAATGTAAACTGAAGAGGTTCTGAATTATTCCTGACTTTCCTCATCAACATCAAGTTCTGTTTTACAAACTTTGATTATATGCATATGATGACAAATTTGATAGGCTTCTCTCATTGATTTTGGTAAAACAAATTTGTTACTGATTGACAATACATTGCAAATAATTAGTACCATCGTCAAGTAAATGCCCAATCATTACAAATGCTAGAAATTATCAGATTTGAAAAAAAAAAAATTATCGCTGCTAAGTAGTAAGGAGTGGCTGTAATGTGCCCAGTGGTTATGAATCTGGTATGCCGTTTAATTTCACTAATATATGTGTATCAGTATAGCATATGTCAGTATAGCATATTTCTATCTGTGCCACCTTTTCGTTGGAGTGAGCCAAGTTAATGTGTGCCTGTCATTATAACAATGCATTTAGTATGTAACCCACAATTATCGGCTCTTGTGATCCTCTCCTTGTAAGGAAGACAGAAAATTAATTTATTTGAAAGTGAAGGTAAGAAAGGATAGTGAAATTCGTGTGCTTTTTGTACCTCAGGATTAATACATGCGTATCCCTCAAGTAAATAAAATTACAATAGAGAAGGCTACAAGATTGAAGAAATAGTTATTCTGAATCTGATCTGCCTGAAACATGGTTATTAAACGCTTTGGATTCAGAAGAAATTCCTCTGGTCAGTAGAAGCCAGTAGCAACCGTTCAGTTTGTCGCAACTCGAACAGCTTTCACCCAGTCATAAACTATGGGAACATGAGAATGGCTGCGTCGACCGCGTTTGTGTGGTTCAAACGGTTGCAACCGTATCTCAAAAGAACCTAGGCTGTTTAGACTTGATCCCACAACAGTTCACGAAAATGCCGACCCAAGACACCAAGGAGTCTGCTTTTGGGGACGAATCCATTTTGGGGCAGCTTCCTCTATTCCTCGCTTGTCATAAATATTTGCTGTTTATTTCAGAATATGATGCGATTTCAGAGAGTCTAGTTAGGCAGCAACCTATGACTACAGCTTAAATGACGTTTATATTCTTCGTTGTCCTAAATATTTATCTGTTTTTTGTGCGAATATATTGCGATTTCGAAGATCAACTCACTTAATTTATTTCAATCTTTTGTTCGTCCCCAATATTACCGCTGGAACTAATCATGCTGAATTTACTGCGATCGTCAAAGTTGCAAAAACAAAGCGGCAATACATAGCTCGTGTAACTCAGTTTAAAATGTAAACTCACACCAGAATGAAACAGCGCTTTTCGATTCGTCTTCTAGTTCTGATTTTTCATTGATCGCTTGGTTTGAGCTAAAATGGCATGGTGGGAATGTTGTTAGACTTCGTGTTACTTTAACTCATGCAGTGTGAATGGCCCTTAATTATAGTAAACAAAATTTTGATGTTGTTGTTTGCTCATTTTGTATTGCCATGAAGTGTCGTCATTAGGGAAATTAAATCCGAAAAACGAAAGCAAAAAAGAAATCTGTTGCACAGAAATAAGATTTTTGAGAACTATCATTTGGGGCCCCATACTGAGCAGTGATACGAAAATTACAACTGTTAACAGCAGAGTAACTGCGAAATTGATCTTGCAAGGAAGAACTATATCAAGAAATCAATATTACAGCGAACTACAAAGCTAATCCTAGACAGCGTCGCATTGTATCCATTAATGGGTAACTGAAGTTTTTAGTATAGCAGGTCATGCCCTGGGTTAATGTGGTGACTGTAATGTCTCACGTCACGACTGTACATCAAGTAGTAGACCAAAGATAATTTATTATTAATCGTCTGTGCCTCATATAGAATTCTCTCTAATGCAGTATTGAGTGCACATGTGTGAAGTCTCCACTTCATAGTGACGTCGCCTAATGTTTCATTCCGCTCCGCACCGTTGACTCTAGTGTGAAGTGTCCATTATCCAACTTTATTTTGTTTAAACGTTGTAACAAAATTTTCGCGTACTATGTAATGTATGACATATTACCATTAAAATTATAAAAATGTTTTCTAGCTCCTATTTTTATAATGCAGAAAAAGTTACAGACAAAATCATTCTTGCATAAAGGGGCTTATTTGAGGAAGTCGAGGTGCTAAAGTTCGCTCGCGATTCGTTATTCTCATGTTATTGGTTGTTTTACTTGTTTGTAGTATAACTCTGGAAATACGATTTGCCGGTAGCATGGATGGATTACGTGTTCGAATTGTAGCAGACGACTGACGGTAGGTATGGAAATACTGTTTTATTTGTAGTGCAGGCAACGTATAGAGCTGATGACAGCCAAGAATTTGGGGTTAAATATTTTTTGGTGATTCTATATTATGCGATATCTTTGCTTCTCGTAAATTCACAAAACGATCGTCGTTTTCCACGCAAAATAATAATAAACAAAATATTTTCCTCGCGATGTTCATATTCGCAAGATTACCAGTAGTTTAACAATTACTCGAAATAATGGGCTTTGAGCAATTTTCAGGTGGGCGTTTATGTGATTTACAGATACGTCAGATATTTATAAGACGAACTTTCGTATTCCATTCATACACAAAATAGAATCATTTAAAAACATATGGGCGTCAACTTGCACATAGGTGAAATCAAAAACTTGAAAACTCTCGTAAAATAATTATTGATAACACATTATTGGGGGGTAATTAGTTTACAAAAATGTTTGTGGGGTCCCAATGTGGGGGGGGAAAAAAAAATCATCGTTGATGCTGCACCAGTGATACAAAGTGTGTAAATTTTACTAACTTGCAAATTGTATCCTAGTTAATACAGTGCCAAATTGAAAGAGACTTCGTCAAAGCAAGCAAATAACTAACATAGAAACAATTCCTCTTCCTGATCATGACATAAAGTTAGGATAAATAACATTGTCCCTTATAGTATGGACACTCTTCACTGGAAATTGGAGTAGTTGACTCCAGGGCAAATGGTTTTTAAGAATAGTTTACAAGGGATAGCTGGGAGTGAAATTTGTAGTGAACCAAATGTTAACATGAAATTTACTCTGTTCAGTGACAGTTTCATAGCAGTATTTGAAAATATCTTTCTACATAAGGTCATGAGAAACGACACTAAACATCCACGTAAAATAATAATAATAATAATAATCATATGAATCACTACAGGGATCAACATTTCTTGTGAAAGGAAAGGGAAATATCTGTTGGCAAGAAAGAGTAGAGGTCTTGCAACAGTTGCACTCTAGAAAGCCTAATCAAAATTAACAAGAAAGGTGATTAAAAAATAAAGGAATATGCACATAATATCAGAAATAAATATTTCTAACAACAGACTTTAGGCTATATGCAACATAATGAAATGAGACAGGATAAACAGCCACAGAACAGGAACTGAATGGAAGGCCTATAAATGATTCACAGATACCGATTTATTTAAAAATCATTTCTTAAATATACTATAGGGACAAGCACTTGTACATAGAAATTACTGCAGTATATTGAAAAAGTAACTTCAAAGTTCCATCAAATGAATTTGTCACAAACTTCTCCATCTGAAATTTAGAGAATTATTTATTCTGCCAAGAACAGAAGCTCACCAGGTTTTGATGGTTTTTACAATAGAGTGCTAAAGATTTGTTCCCATAGAATAAGCACGGTATTATCTTAAATATGTAATGCTCGGAGGTGGTGGTGTTATGGTGTGGTTGTTTTTCATGGAGGCGGCTTGCATCCCTTGTTTCACGTGGCACTATCACAGCACAGGCCTGCACTGGTGTTTTAAGCACCTTACTGCTTCCCACTGTTGAAGAGCAATTTGGGGATAGCGATTGCATGTTTCAACGCGATCGAACACAGTGTCACAAAGAAAAACAAACTATTGGAAAGAGTAACAAGGGGTATTTCACAAACTTAACAATACTCCATCAAAACATGCAATCAATAAAAAAAATGCAACTGTTAGAAGTTTAAATCCAATCTCTGAACTGCACAGTAGTTTGTATTACTGAGCACTGGTGTAGACACACACAAATCCAACATGTAGTATTATCATTGTATGAAAGGGCAAACTCTTACTGCAGAACTACAAGAGGTGGAGGATCATGCATTTATATCAGAAAAGGAAAACAGTTCAAATCAAGATATGACCTCAGTACACTAAGTGAAGAGAAACACTTTGAAATATCAGCTATTGAATTAAGAGGGCTTGATATCACCAAGAAATTAATCAGTGTGTGTGTGTGTGTGTGTGTGTGTGTGTGTGTGTGTGTGTGTGTGTGTGTGTGTGTGTGTGTGTGTGTGTGTGTGTGTGTGTGTATAGATCTCTCAGTGGTAGTTTGGACACTTTTTTTCAATAAGTTAACAGAAGTTCTAGATAAAGTCTCAAGTACTAATATCAACATAATTCTGTGTGGGGACATTAACATCAACACTAACATCATAAATGAATCCAGCAGCACCTTCATAAACATCCTTCAAAGTTTTGGCGTGTCCCTATTGGTCAATAGTGCAACAAGGGTTAGCACAAAGACTACATCAGTAATTGACCATGTGGCCACAAATATGGACAGGGAAAAACATGATGTAGCTGTAAAAGATCTCAGACTATCAGACCATCTCTGTCAAATAACAACAGTAAAGTCAGGCATCGAATAATTCCCTAAACTACAAGCCTACAAAATACATCTATCAGAAAGCAAAATAAAATATTTTTATCAGTACTAGAAAAACATAGCTGGGATGAAGTGTATAGGGAAACCAGTGTGAACATGAAATTCTCTAAATTCTCCATATTGTTTAAATTGAACTTTGAAAAAGCATTTCCAAAAGTATGCATGTCTGTATCAACATCTCGCAAAAACAGATGGATAACAGCAAGTATTATAAAGTCCTCCCAAACACTTA
Source organism: Schistocerca gregaria (assembly GCF_023897955.1). Taxonomy (NCBI): domain Eukaryota; kingdom Metazoa; phylum Arthropoda; class Insecta; order Orthoptera; family Acrididae; genus Schistocerca; species Schistocerca gregaria. The sequence goes on along the minus strand of NC_064931.1, from coordinate 853,480,072 downwards.
AGCACCTCAGTTCCATGAAAAATATTTGCAATGATCCAGAATTCTTAAATTTCTATCATAGATACAAAAAGATCTATGGAAAGGTGCTGATTGGTGCAAAAAAAGTCATTTAATGACAAAGTAATATACGGTATAATGCAGAGAATAAAAGCAAAGCAGTTTGGGGTGTTATAAAAAAAGGAAACGGGGAGAGGCAAACAAATGCAGACTGACATACTGCTAAGGGAGGGGGATAAAGTAATAAATGATCCATAGCACTTTGCAAACTATGTAAATGAATATTTTTCATGTATTGCAGAGAAGTGACAACAGAAGTTCCCCCCAAACAAATATAACACCTGTAAATAATGTTGCACTAAATACAATGTTGTTACTGCCAACCACGGAGAAAGAACAATTCAAAAAATAAAAAGTCAGTAGGCTTAGATGAAGTTCCAATGTGTTTACTGAAAAAATGCATAGGGATTATACAAGGCCCCTTAATAAATGAGTCCTTCGTGTCACAGACATTTACAGAGCAGTTAAAACAGGCAAGAGTTGAACCTTTGCTTAAGAAAGGTAATGCAGAAGACATAGAAAATTACTGGCCCATTTCCCTGCTGTCGGCCTTCTCAAAAATAATAGAAGCAGTTATGAAAGACAGACTAATGAATTTCCTAAATAATTACAATCTTTTAAGCGAAACACAATTTGGTTTCCGAAGTCAGCCATAGTAGAATTCATTAAAGTTGTACTTGATGATCTTGATAAAGATGAGTGTGTCGCAGTCATATTTTTGGATCTATCTAAGGCATTTGATCCAGTCGACCAAAAGATTCATCATCATCATTTAAGACTGATTATGCCTTTCAGCGTTCAGTCTGGAGCATAGCCCCCTTACAAAATTCCTCCATGTTCCCCTATTCAGTGCTAAAATTGGTGCCTCTTTTGATGTTAAAGCTATTACTTGAAAATCATTCTTAACCGCATCCAGGTACCTTCTCCTTGGTCTGCCCCGACTCCTCCTACCCGCTACTGCTGAACCCATGAGTCTCTTGGGTAACCTTGCTTCTCCCATGCGTGTAACATGACCCCACCATCTAAGCCTGTTCGCCCTGACTGCTACATGTACAGAGTTCATTCCCAGTTTTTCTTTGATTTCCTCATTGTGGACACCCTCCTGCCATTGTTCCCATCTACTAGTACCTGCAATCACCCTAGCTACTTTCATATCCGTAACCTCAACCTTGTTGATAAAGTAACCCGAATCCACCCAGCTTTCGCTCCCATACAACAAAATTGGTCGAAAGATTGAACGGTGCACAGATAACTTAGTCTTGGTACTGACTTCCTTCTAGCAGAAGAGAGTAGATCGTAGCTGAGTGCTCACTGCACTAGCTTTGCTACACCTCCTTCCAGTTCTTTCACTATGCTGCCATGCTGTGAGAATATGCATCCTAAGTACTTGAAACCGTCCACCTGTTCTAACTTTGTTCCTCCTATTTGGCACTCAACCTGTTTATATTTCTTTCCCACTGACATTACTTTCGTTTTGGAGATGCTAATCTTCATACCATAGTCCTTACATTTCTGATCTAGCTCTGAAATATTACTTTGTAAACTTTCAATCGAATCTGCCATCACAACTAAGTCATCTGCATATGCAAGACTGCTTATTTTGTGTTCACATATCGTAATCTCACCCAGCCAGTCTATTGTTTTCAATATATGATCCATAAATAATATGAACAACAGTGGAGACAGGTTGCAGCCTTGTCTTACCCCCGAAACTACTCTGAACCATGAACTTAATTTACCGTCAACTCTAACTGCTGCCTGACTCTCCATGTAAAGACCTTTAATTGCTTGCAAAAGTTTGCCACCTATTCCATAATCTCGTAGAACAGACAATAACTTCCTCCTAGGAACCCGGTCATATGCCTTTTCTAGATCTATAAAGCAAAGATACAATTCCCTGTTCCACTCATAACACTTCTCCATTATTTGCCGTAAGCTAAATATCTGGTCCTGACAACCTCTAAGAGGCCTAAACCCACACTGATTTTCATCCAATTGGTCCTCAACTAATACTCGCACTTCCCTTTCAACAATACCTGAGAAGATTTTACCCACAATGCTGATTGAAGAGATACCTCTGTAGTTGTTACAATCTTTTCTGTTTCCATGTTTAAAGATTGGTGAGATTACTGCTTTTGTCCAGTCTGATGGAACCTGTCCCGACTCCAACGCCATTTCAATTATCCTGTGTAGCCATTTAAGACCTGTAATTCCACTGTATTTGAAGAGTTCTGACTTAATTTCATCCACTCCAGCTGCTTTATTGCGCTGCAATCTATTGACCATTTTCTCCACTTCCTCAAATGTAATCCTATTTCCATCATCATTCCTATCCCATTCTGCCTCGAAATCTGAAACAATACTGGTCGTATTTTCACCTACATTGAGCAACTCTTCAAAATATTCCCTCCGTCTGCCCAAGGCATCCACAGGATTCACCAGCAGTTTTCCTGACCTGTCCAAAATACTTGTCATTTCCTTCTTACCTCCCTTTCGAAGACTGCTAATTACACTCCAGAATGGTTTTCCAGCAGCTTGGCCCATAGTCTCCAGCCTGTTGCCAAAGTCTTCCCAAGATTTCTTCTAGAATGCTGCAATTACTGTTTGGCTTTGTTTCTTTCTTCAACATAACTTTCTCTGTCTACCTGAGTTCTAGTATGTAGCCATTTTTGATACGCCTTCGTTTTCCTTTTACAGGGTGCCTTGACTGCGTCATTCCACCAAGCTGTTTGCTTCATCCTACCTTTACACAACACTGTTCCAAGACATTCTTTAGCCACTTCTACATCTATATCAATACTCCGCAAGCCACCTGACGGTGTGTGGTGGAGGGTACTGTGTCCCTGTACCTTGTCCATTCCTTTTCCAGTGACTGTAATTGACTACATTCAACTAACTGGTACCATTCTGAGATCCCTGACATGTACTTGTGCCTCATTTCCTTATCCTGAAGTTTCTCCACTCTTATCCTCCTACATATGGACATGACCTCCTGCACTTTCGGTCACACAATCCCAATTTTACTGCAGATTAATTAATGATCAGTGTCATCAAAGAATCCCCTGAATACACGTGTGTCCTTCACAGCCTTCCTGAATTCCTGATCTGTTATTATATAGTCAATGACAGATCTGGTTCCCCTGCCTTCCCAAGTACACCGGCGAATGTTCTTATGTTTAAAAAAGGAGTTTGTGATTACTAAGCCCATACTGGCACGGAAATCCAGGAGTTGTTTCCCGTTCCTGTTGGCCTCCATATCCTCTCCAAATTTACCCATAACCTTTTCATACCCTTCTGTTCGGTTTCCAATCCTGGCATTAAAATCCCCCATGAGCAGAACACTGTCCTTGTCCATGACTCTAACAACTACATCACTGAGTGCCTCATAAAAACTATCCATCTTATCTTGATCTGTCCCTTCACAATGCGAATATACTGACACAATCCTAATTTTCTTGCTAGACACTGTCAAATCTATCCACATGTGTCGTTCGTTTACATACCTTATTGCAACTACGCTGTGTTCCATTTCTTTCCTGATGTAAAGCCCTACACCCCATTGTGCTATTCCTGCTTTGACTCCTGACAGGTAGACCTTGTATTCTCCCACTTCCTCTTCCTTCTCACCCCTTACCCGAATGTCACTAACAGCTAAAACGTCCAGCCCCATCTTACTTGCAGCCTCTGCCAGCTCTACCTTCTTCCCTGAGTAGCCCCCATTGATATTAATAGCTCCCCATCTCATTAACAATTGTTTGCCAAGTCATGTCTTAGGAGTCCCTGGTTTGTCAGTTAGAGGTGGGACTCCGTAACCTCCAAAGGTCCGAGGCATTTTGCTCTGATTGTTGCCAGCATCGTATTTAAAGTACCAGGGAAGCCGGTTGCTAGCCTTACTTGTCCCGAGTCCCATTGTGTTTTACCCCTAATGGTTGAGGGACTAACCGGTGGGTTTGGTAGTCTCTGCCGTATGAGCACAAAGGTGACCGCGACTCAGAATATGTCTGAGATGCCCAGCCTTCTTCCAAAGTAACTGGTATCCCGACTGTCAGGACCACTTACTTGGCCACTCGTACGTTGCCTGTGGTTCACGAACTAGGACATGACTACAGGAACCCACACCATGAACCACGACCAAAAGATTCTATTAAATAAATTATAAACATTAGGAATAAGAGGGATAGCTAACGACTGGTTTCGATCATACCTAGCAGATAGGGTACAAAGAGTAGAGATAACACGTACTTCAAATAGATCTAAACATTTAGTGAAACACTTATCAGAACCAAAATTTACATTAATATAGGGATTCCGTGAGGTAGCATATTAGGACCAATGCTGTTCGTGATATACATCAATGACTTCCCCAGTAGTGTTACTCATGGTGAAAAATTCCTCTTTGCCGATGACAGCAATATTATAGTCACTGAGAAAACAAGAGAACTCCTTGCTGAGAAAGCAAAATGAAACTCTCAAAGAAGTTTTTGTTTGGTCAATAAGTAATAAAGTGACATTGAACATAAAGAAAACTAATGCCATGAATTTCAGTTTGAAGTAGAAAAAAGACAATGTTAAATTTAAATGGCACCTGTGAAGTCTGTGTAACAGATGCAAAATTTCTAGGAATGAATATTGATATCCAGTTGAAGTGGTGTGAACACACAAAGGTACTTGAAAACAGAATGTAATCATCATGTTATGCCCTTAGAATCCTATCATCAGTGTGTAACATGCAGTGTCTTTTAGTTACATATTATTCATATGTGTACTCAATTCTTAGGTATGGAATTCTTTTTTGGGGAACAAATGCACAAAATATGAACACAATTTTCAAACTCCAGTAAATAGCCATAAGAATAATAACCAAAAATACTAGTCGAGCTCATTGTAAAGATCTGTTCAGAACACTGGGGATTTTAACTGCTCCATGTGAATACATTTACCTGTCAGTCGTACACATCAAAAATAACATTGGTAATTGCTGCACAACAGCTCTGTCCATGACCATTCAACGAGAGAGAGATTCATCTTACATTTACCAAAAAAAAAAAAAAAAAAAAACACATAAAACTCAAAACGGCATTTTCTACCAAGGAATAAAGCTGTATAATAAATTTCCAAAAGAGATTAAAGAAATTGCAAAAATACACTTATTTAAAAAGGCAGCTAAAAAGTACCTGTTATGCAATACATTTTATACATTGAAGGATTACTTAGTTAAAACAGAGTAGGGGTTTGATAAAAAATGTTATACAAATAATAAAATAATAATAATAATAATAATAATAATAAACCCCATGGAGGCCTGGGAAAAGAATAAGCCTCTGATATGTAAAAGGCGACGAAAAGAACAAACCACTAATAGGGCTAACCCCCCTTTTAGTGTGATTAGTTGGTTCAGGACAGAACTAATGAAGCCTCGAACAAGAGCTGTCACGGTCGGGGACGATACTTGAACCCTATGCCCATCCACAATGGTAACAACACTGCTAGACACACAGAAAATGGTTTAAATCCGAATAGAGGTGTTTTGCAGGATATGCTTCCTGTAACCACTCTAGAAGGAAAACAAAGACAGAGGATGAGATGGTTAGATGATGTTAGCTGACATCTCATGTTCTGTTATTACCAAGCAACAAATTTAGGAACCAACACAACTGGATACTGATCACAAGTATACACAACATTGAAACTTCCTGGCAGATTAAAACTGTGTGCCGGACTGAGACTCAAACTCGGGACCTTTGCAACATGAAGTCACCCGAGCAATTAATTCTACGCACAATTGGAAAGCCCCTGGAAAAGATAAAATAGCAAATTTCTGGCTATAGAAGTTCACCTGAACACATTCACATTGAACTACATTATTTAACAGTTACATTGCAGACCCATACACAATTCCTGATACACTTGCACAAGAAATAACTTACCTGAAACCTAAAGATAAGCAGACACAGCAAACCCAGCAAAATATCGCCCCATAACATGCCTACCACCAATATACAAAATATTAACTTCAGTCATTACACAGAACAAAATTATAAATGAAGAACAAAAAGGCTGCTGTAAAGGAGCACGAGGATGTAAAGAGCAACTGATAATAGGTGCAGAGGTGACATATCAAGCTAAAACTAAACGATTACCAAAAAGCTTTTGATAGTGTACCCCACTCATGGTCACTACAAATAATGGAAATATACAAAGTAGATCCTAAATTGAACCAGAGGCTCAGACGATTCTGCGGAGAGCTGGGGTGCAAATTTCTCGGCCTCCGCTATCGGGTGGAGAAATGTAGGGTCCCTCTGAATAGGTCAGGCGTGCACTACACGCCGGAAGCGGCTACGAGGGTAGCGGAGTACATGTGGAGTGCACATGGGTTTTTTTTTAGGTTAGGAAATTCCCTCCCTAGGCCCGACAAGATGCCTCCTGAGACACGGCAAGGCAGGAGTAGGCAAAATGCAACAGGGAATAACAATAGTAATGTGCTAATAGTAAACTGCAGGAGCATCTATAGAAAGGTCCCAGAACTGCTCTCATTAATAAACGGTCACAACTCCCATATAGTACTAGGGACAGAAAGTTGGCTGAAACCACATGTAAACAGTAATGAAATCCTAAACTCAGATTGGAATGTATACCGCAGAGACAGGTTGGACAGTGAAGGGGGAGGTGTGTTTATAGCGATAAGAAGTGCAATAGTATCGAAGGAAATTGACGGAGATTCGAATTGTGAAATGATTTGGGTGAAGGTCACGGTTAAAGCAGGCTCAGACATGGTAATTGGATGTTTCTATAGGCCCCCGACCTCAGCAGCTGTTGTGGCTCAGCACCTGAAGAATAATTTGGAAAATATTTCGAGTAGATTTCCCCACCATGTTATAGTTCTGGGTGGAGATTTTAATTTGCCGAATATAGACAGGGAGACTCAAACATTCATAACGGGTGGCAGGGACAAAGAATCCAGTGAAATATTTTTAAGTGCTTTATCTGAAAACTACCTTGAGCAGTTAAACAGAGAACCGACTCGTGGCGCTAACATATTAGACCTTCTGGTGACAAACAGACCCGAACTATTTGAATCAGTTAATGCAGAACAGGGAATCAGTGATCATAAAGCGGTTACTGCATTGATGATTTCAGCTGTAAATAGAAATATTAAAAAAGGTAGGAAGATTTTTCTGTTTAGCAAAAGTGACAAAAAGCAGATTACAGAGTACCTGACGGTTCAACACAAAAGTTTTGTCTCAAGTACAGATAGTGTTGAGGATCAGAGGACAAAGTTCAAAACCATCGTACAATATGCGTTAGATGAGTATGTGCCAAGCAAGATCGTAAGAGTTGGGAAAGAGGCACCGTGGTACAACAACCGAGTTAGAAAACTGCTGCGGAAGCAAAGGGAACTTCACAGCAAACATAAACATAGCCAAAGCCTTGCAGACAAACAAAAATTACGCGAAGCGAAATGTAGTGTGAGGAGGGCTATGCAAGAGGCTTTCAATGAATTCGAAAGTAAAGTTCTATGTACTGACTTGACAGAAAATCCTAAGAAATTTTGGTCCTATGTCAAAGCGGTAGGTGGATCAAAACAAAATGTCCAGACACTCTGTGACCAAAATGGTACTGAAACAGAGGAAGACAGACTAAAAGCCGAAATACTAAATGTCTTCTTCCAAAGCGGTTTCACAGAGGAAGACTGCACTGTGCTTCCTTCTCTAGATTGTCGCACAGTTGACAAAATGGTAGATATCGAAATAGACGACAGAGGGATAGAGAAACAATTAAAATCGCTCAAAAGAGGAAAGGCTGCTGGTCCTGATGGGATACCAGTTCGATTTTACACAGAGTACGCGAAGGAACTTGCCCCCCTTCTTGCAGCGGTGTACCGTAGGTCTCTAGAAGAGCGAAGCGTTCCAAAGGATTGGAAAAGGGCACAGGTCATCCCCGTTTTCAAGAAGGGACGTCGAACAGATGTGCAGAACTATACACCTATATCTCTAACGTCGATCAGTTGCAGAATTTTGGAACACGTATTATGTTTGAGTATAATGTCTTTTCTGGAGACTAGAAATCTACTCTGTAGGAATTTGCATGGGTTTCGAAAAAGATGATCTTGTGAAACCCAGCTCACGCAATTCGTCGACGAGACTCAGAGGGCCATAGACACGGGTTCACAGGTAGATGCCGTGTTTCTCAACGTCCGCAAAGCATTTGATACAGTTCCCCACAGTCGTTTAATGAACAAAGTAAGAGCATACGGACTATCAGATCAATTGTGTGATTGGATTGAGGAGTTCCTAGATAACAGAACACAGCATGTCATTCTCAATGGAGAGGTCTTCCGAAGTAAGAGTGATTTCAGGTGTGCCGCAGGGGAGTGTCATAGGACCGTTGCTATTCACAGTATACATAAATGACCTGGTGGATGACATTGGAAGTTCACTGAGGCTTTTTGCAGATGATGCTGTGGTGTATCGAGAGGTTGCAACAATGGAAATTGTACTGAAATGCAGGAGGATCTGCAGCGAATTGACGCATGGTGCACGGAATGGCAATTGAATCTCAATTTAGACAAGTGTAATGTGATGCGAATACATAGAAAGATAGGTCCCTTATCATTTAGCTACAAAATAGCAGGTCAGCAACTGGAAGCAGTTAATTCCATAAATTATCTGGGAGTTCGCATTAGGAGTGATTTAAAATGGAATGATCATATAAAGTTGATCGTCAGTAAAGCAGATGCCAGACTGAGATTCATTGGAAGAATCCTAAGGAAATTCAATCCGACAACAAAGGAAGTAGGTTACAGTACGCTTGTTCGCCCACTGCTTGAATACTGCTCAGCAGTGTGGCATCCGCACCAGATAGGGTTGATAGAAGAGATAGAGAAGATCCAACGGAGAGCAGCGCGCTTCGTTACAGGATCATTTAGTAATCGCGAAAGCATTACGGAGATGATTGCTAAATTCCAGTGGAAGACTCTGCAGGAGAGACGCTCAGTAGCTCGGTACGGGCTTTTGTTAAAGTTTCAAGAACATACCTTCACCGAAGAGTCAAGCAGTATATTGCTCCCTCGTACGTATATCTCGCGAAGAGACCATGAGGATAAAATCAGAGAGATTAGAGCCCACACAGAAGCATACCGACAATCCTTCTTTCCACGTACAATACGAGACTGGAATAGAAGGGAGAACCGAGAGAGGTACTCAGGGTACCCTCCGCCACACACCGTCAGGTGGCTTGCGGAGTATGGATGTAGATGTAGATGATACAGTTACTTAATATAGTAATGATAGATTGGAAAACCACACTTAATATCCAAACGAATTCAAATAATATCACATCACAGCCAATACAGATTAAGCGTGGAATATACCAAGGAGATCCATTAAGTCCTTTCTGGTTCTGCCTTGCACTGAACCAACTATCCAACATGCCAAATAATACAAATTATGGATATAATATTACTGGAACATACCAACACAAAATCACACATTTGCTATACATGGATGATCTAAAACTACTGGCAGCAACAAATCAGCAACTCAACCAATTGCTAAAGATAACAGAAGTATTCAGCAATGATATAAATATGGCTTTTGGAACAGACAAATGTAAGAAAAATATCAGTCAAGGGAAAACACACGAAACAAGATGATTACATGTTTGATAACCACAGCGACTGCATAGAAGCGATGGAAAAAACAGATGCCTATAAATATCTAGGATACAGACAAAAATAGGAATAGATAATACAAATATTAAAGAAGAACTAAAAGAAAAATATAGCCAAAGACTAACAAAAATACTGAAAACAGAATTGACAGCAAGAAACAAGACAAAAGCTATAAATACTTATACTATACCAATGTTGACCACCTCATTTGGAGTAGTGAAATAAGAGTAACACAGACCTAGAAGCACTCAATACACTTACACGATCACAGTGCCACAAATATAGAATACATCACATACATTCAGCAACAGAAAGCTTCACATTAAGCAGAAAGGAAAGAGGAAGGGGATTTATCAACATAAAAAACCTACATTATGGACAGGTAGACAATTTAAGAATATTCTTTATAGAATGAGCAGAAACTAGCAAAATACACAAAGCAATCACTCATATAAATACTTCGGCTACACCATTGCAATTTCATAACCACTTCTACAACCCTTTAGATCAAATAACATCAACAGATATGAAGAAAGTAAATTGGAAAAAGAAAACACTACATGGCAAGCACCTCTTTCATCTAACAGCCACACATCGATCAAGACGCATCCAACACATGGCTAAGAAAAGGCAATATATATAGCTTGGTACGGGCTTTTGTTAAAGTTTTGAGAACATACCTTCACCGAAGAGTCAAGCAGTATATTGCTCCCTCCTACGTATATCTCGCGAAGAGACCATGAGGATAAAATCAGAGAGATTAGAGCCTACACAGAAGCATACTGACAGTCCTTCTTTCCACGAACAATACGAGACTGGAATAGAAGGGAGAACCGATATAGGTACTCAGGGTACCCTCCGCAACACACCGTCATGTGGCTTGCGGAGTATGGATGTAGATGTAGGATGATTCATGATTGCATTACAGGATCAAATAATAAACACCAGATATTACAGCAAGCATATTATTAATGATCCCAATACCACAACAGATAAATGCGGAGTTTGCAAACAACAAATAGAAACAGTAGATCACATCACAAGTGGATGTACAATACTAGCAAACACAGAATACACCAGAAGACATGACAATGTAGCAAAAATAATACATCAACAACTTGCCATACAACATAAACTAATAAAACAACACATTCCCACATACAAGTATGCACCACAAAATTTACTGGAGAATGATGAATACAAATTATACTGGAACAGAACCATTATAACAGATGAAATCTCGTGTGGCTAGGGCCTCCCGTCGGGTAGACCGTTCGCCTGGTGCAGGTCTTTCGAGTTGATGCCACTTCGGCGACCTGCGTGTCGATGGGGATGAAACGATAATGATTAGGACAACACAACACCCAGTCCCTGAGCGGAGAAAATCTCCGACCCACCCGGGAATCGAACCCGGGACCTTAGGATTGACAGTCTGTCACACTGACCACTCAGCTACCAGGGCCGGACATTATAACAGATAAAACAACACCACATAACAAACCTGACATTATACTCACCAATAAAAAGAAGAAATCAACACAACTAATCGAAATATCCATACCACATACAACAAATATACAGAAGAAAACAGGAGACAAAATTGAAAAAAAAAAAAAAAAAATCCAACTGGCTGAGGAAGTCAAGGACATGTGGCATCAGGAGAAAGTTGACATTATGCCAATTATACTATCAACTACAGGAGTCATGCCACATGATATCCACCAGTACATCAACGCAATACAGCTACAGCCAAATGTATACAGGGTGTTACAAAAAGGTACGGCCAAACTTTCAGGAAACATTCCTCACACACAAAGAAAGAAAATATATTATGCGGACATGTGTCCGGAAACGCTTACTTTCCATGTTAGAGCTCATTTTATTAGTTCTCTTCAAATCGCATGAATCATGGAATGGAAACACACAGCAACAGAACGTACCAGTGTGACTTCACTTTGTTACAGGAAATGTTCAAAATGTCCTCCGTTAGCGAGGATACATGCATCCTACCCTACGTTGCATGTAATCCCTGATGCGCTGATGTAGCCCTGGAGAATGGCATATTGTATCACAGCCGCCCACAATACGAGCACGAAGAGTCTCTACATTTGGTACTGGGGTTGCGTAGACAAGAGCTTTCAAATGCCCCCATAAATGAAAGTCGAGAGGGTTGAGGTAAGGAGAGCGTGGAGGCCATGGAATTGGTCCACCTCTACCAAGCCATCGGTCACCGAATATGTTGTTGAGGAGTGTACGAACATTTCGCCTGAAATGTGCAGGAGCTCCATCGTGCATGAACCACATGTTGTGTCGTACATCCAACATTCCACATAACGTTCACTGTTCTTTTCCTTCTTTTTTTCTTTTCTATAAATACTTACCCCCAAGCTATGCATAGCACAATACTAACACCTCTTCCTCTTTCTGGTTTCAACATCTCGCTCATTATGGAGGGATGCGAACTCAATTTTTCAGGATAGCAAATTGAAAGTGGTGGTACAGAAAATGGCCCAGAGTGTCTCTCTCTCTCTCTCTCTCTCTCTCTCTCTCTCTCTCTCTCTCTCTCTCTCTCTCTCTCTCTCTGTCTCTGTCTCTGTCTGTGTGTCTGTGTCTCTGTGTGTGTGTGTGTGTGTGTGTGTGTGTGTGTGTGTGTTCAGTTTTTCAAGGCCTATCCATATGAGGGGGGTGCGATGGGGAGGTTCCCTTGTAAGTACCTGGTTTGCGTCTCTGCTGCTGCTACTACTTGGTTAATACAGATATGGCCTAAGAATAGAGACCTGTTTACAGTGAACACTGTTACTTTTCAAGCTGCCAACAGGACTTTTAAGTCCTTGAAAAGTATTTGAACCTTGACATGTTTTTTGTGTATGTAATATGCGGCTCCAAGTTGGTCAGTAAATTGTCATTACCAAGAAGCAACATGCAAGGTGGATATGCTTGATGTTGAAATCGCGAGGAGAGTGCTCAGCATTTCACACATTAGCAGGCACAGAAAGTGTAAAACTTAAAATTGTCGGTGAGTGGAAAATTTGCAGTACATTAGTTTTGTTACACAACAAGGTCTTCAGAATGGGTCGTTAATTAGCAGTTAGAAGTTTTAGCAGAGAGATTATGTACTCAGCCTTTTTTTATTTTGTGTCTTTATTTACTGTCTTGGAGTGAAGACTTAAATTGTGAACACGATAACAAGCTTTCTGAACATGCAGTGGAATAAAAAATTGTTTCCACATTAGCAAATTGTGATGTCAGGACCGTAGTTATATCCAAGGTAGTAAATGTGAATATAATTGCTGTAGTTGTTAAGGAAAGTGAAATTTAGAGCCTGTAATACAGATATTGTAGAAACAATGAGATTTCAGATGCAGGTGTAATAAATTGAGTATATTGTAACAGAAGAGGCATTGTTTACTGTATTTTTCTCTTTTCAGGTCAAGCAGAAATGTATCGCAAGGCAGTTTTATTAATGTTGGTAACCCACTTGTTGTATGCAGTATCAGATGACAAAGTTGACAAATTACATTCTCTAAAACTACCTCCATGCCAAGCATGCCGAGGTCTTGTTGCATCATTCAAGAAGGTAAATAGTATAACACTACTTTGAAATAATTACATTATTTGTGTGCTTAATCTTCTGTTAGTTGTGAAGGTAATTTTATTTGCTTGGACTGGTTTTGAGATCTTGGTCTCTCCTCAGTCCACTATATTAAGACCTTAGATACTCTAAAAGTTGTGAAACTAAATTATGACAGCCACTAAATTAGGACACAGGCTCATAAGTAACTGGGCACAAGGTACTCTTTCCTAAAATACACATTAATTTGCAATTTCTGTGTCATTTCATCCAGGGAAAGTTGACATATGGAAATTCCCTCCATACAACAAAATTTGAGGTTGGGAGAGTTATATGATTTCTCTATCTTGTGCTGCTGTCAATTCACACACAGTGTCATGTGTTCAGTGTAGGCAAGGTGGTTAAGTAGCAGTAGGTTGCTGCATATGACACAGTTTTATGTGGAAAACTGTACCAAATTGAAGAGTGCTAAGCAAACAGCTCACAAATGACAGATGTGTTATAATACCCTTGTTCCATGGAAAATAAAGTGAACTTAACTTAATTCTGATATTGAAGGGCAAGAAAATATTTTTGTGGCTTTTCTAAGATCTACATCTACATCTACATGACTACTCTGCAATTCACATTTAAGTGCTTGGTAGAGGGTTCATCAAACCACAATCATACTATCTCTCTACCATTCCACTCCCGAACAGCGAGCGGGAAAAACAAACACCTAAACCTTTCTGTTCGAGCTCTGATTTCTCTTATTTTATTCTGATGATCATTCCTACCTATGTAGGTTGGGCTCAACAAAATATTTTTGCATTCGGAAGAGAAGGTTGGTGACTGAAATTTTGTAAAATGGTCTCGCCGCGACGAAAAACGTCTATGCTGTAATGACTTCCATCCCAACTCGTGTATCATATCTGCCACACACTCTCCCCTATAACGTGATAATACAAAACGAGCTGCCCTTTTTTGCACCCTTTCGATGTCCTCCATCAATCCCACCTGGTAAGGATCCCACACCGCGCAGCAATATTCTAACAGAGGACGAACGAGTGTAGTGTAAGCTGTCTCTTTAGTGGACTTGTTGCATCTTCTAAGTGTCCTGCCAATGAAACGCAACCTTTGGCTCGCCTTCCCGACAATATTATCTATGTGGTCCTTCCAACTGAAGTTGTTCGTAATTTTAACACCCAGGTACTTAGTTGAATTGACAGCCTTGAGAATTGTACTACTTATCGAGTAATCGAATTCCAACGGATTTCTTTTGGAACTCATGTGGATCATCTCACACTTTTCGTTATTTAGCGTCAACTGCCACCTGACACACCATACAGCAATCTTTTCTAAATCACTTTGCAACTGATACTGGTGTTCGGATGACCTTACTAGACGGTAAATTACAGCATCATCTGCGAACAGTCTAAGAGAACTGCTCAGATTGTCACCCAGGTCATTTATATAGATCAGGAACAGTAGAGGTCCCAGGACGCTTCCCTGGGGAACACCTGATATCACTTCAATTTTACTCGATGATTTGCCGTCTATTACTACGAACTGCGACCTTCCTGACAGGAAATCACGAATCCAGTCGCACAACTGAGACGATACCCCATAGCTCCGCAGCTTGATTAGAAGTCGCTTATGAGGAACGGTGTCAAAAGCTTTCCGGAAATCTAGAAATACGGAATCAACTTGAGATCCCCTGTCGATAGCGGCCATTACTACGTGCGAATAAAGAGCTAGCTGCGTTGCACAAGAACGATGTTTCCTGAAGCCATGCTGATTATGTGTCAATAAATCGTTCCCTTCGAGGTGATTCATAATGTTTGAATACAGTATATGCTCCAAAACCCTACTGCAAACCGATGTCAATGATGTAAGTCTGTAGTTAAATGGATTACTCCTACTACCCTTCTTGAACACTGGTGCGACCTGCGCAATTTTCCAATCTGTAGGTACAGATCTATCGGTGAGCGAGCGGTTGTATATGAGTGCTAAGTAGGGAGCTATAGTATCAGCGTAATCTGAAAGGAACCTAATCGGTATACAATCTGGACCTGAAGACCTTCCCGTATCAAGCGATTTGAGTTGCTTCACAACCCCTAAGGTATCTACTTCTAAGAAACTCATGCTATAACTCCGCTTTAGCGGCACAGTCGTCGATAACAGTACCATCGGCACTGCGCAGCGAAGGTATTGACTGCGTCTTGCCGCTTGTGTACTTTACATATGACCAGAATTTCTTCGGATTTTCTACCAAATTTTGAGACAATGTTTCGTTGTGGAACCTATTAAAGGCATCTCGCATCGAAGTACGTGCCAAATTTCGCGCGTCTGTAAATTTTAGCCCATCTTTGGGATTTCGCGTTCTTCTGAACTTCGCATGCTTTTTCTGTTGCCTCTGCAACAGCGTTCGGACCTTTTTTGTGTACCACGGGGCATCCGTTCCATCTCTTACCAATTTATGAGGTATGAATATCTCAATTGCTGTTGCTACTATATCTTTGAATTTGAGCCACATCTCATCTACATTCGCATAGTCAGTTCGGAAGGAATGGAAATTGTCTTTTAGGAAGGCTTCTAGTGGCACTTTATCCGCTTTTTTAAATAAAATTATTTTGCGTTTGTTTCTGATGGATTTGGAAGAAATGGTATTGAGCCTAGCTACAATGACCTTGTGATCACTAATCCCTGTATCAGTCATGATGCTCTCTATCAGCTGTGGATTGTTTGTGGCCAAGAGGTCAAGTGTGTTTTCGCAACCATTTACAATTCGCGTGGGTTCGTGGACTAACTGCTCGAAATAATTTTCGGAGAAAGCATTTAGGACAATCTCGGAAGACGTTTTCTGCCTACCACCGGTTTTGAACAAGTATTTTTGCCAACATACCGATGGTAGGTTGAAGTCCCCACCAACTATAACCGTATGAGTGGGGTATTTATTTGTTACGAGACTCAAACTTTCTCTGAACTGTTCCGCAACTGTATCATCGGAGTCTGGGGGTCGGTAGAAGGAGCCAATTATTAACTTAATTCGGCTGTTAAGTATAACCTCCACCCATACCAATTC
Organism: Schistocerca gregaria; assembly: GCF_023897955.1. Taxonomy (NCBI): domain Eukaryota; kingdom Metazoa; phylum Arthropoda; class Insecta; order Orthoptera; family Acrididae; genus Schistocerca; species Schistocerca gregaria. Next base: position 853,463,710 of record NC_064931.1, on the reverse strand, counting down.
GCACGGAGTATCTACTTAGACTTCACTACAAGATAAACCACTACTGACAGACACAAACACTCCACCACCAATTCTGTCTAATCTATCTTTCCTGAACACCGTCTGAGACTTCGTAAAAATTTCTGCAGAGCTTATTTCAGGCTTTAGCCAGCTTTCTGTACCTATAACGATATCAGCTTCTGTGCTTTCTATTAGCGCTTGAAGCTCAGGGACTTTTCCAGCGCAACTACAACAATTTACAACTATAATTCTGACTGTTCCTTGATCCAAGCACGTCCTGTAATGACATTGCAGCCCATCCCGCACTTTCCCGAGGCCTGCTAACCTAAAAAACCGCCCAGTCCACGCCACACAGCCTCTGCTAGCCGTGTAGCCGCCAGCTGAGTGTAGTGAACTCCTGACCTATTCAGCGGAACCCGAAACCCCACCACCCTATGGCGCAAGTCAAGGAATCTGCAGCCAATACGGTCGCAAAACCGTCTGAGCCACTGATTCAGACCCTCCACCCGGCTCTGCACCAAAGGTCCGCAGTCGGTGGCACCGATCCAGATTCCAAATGATTTTTTAGGTTTCCTGTTATATAGGTACATGATGTGCAATAATGCAAGTGATGTCACTTTGCTCTGTAGAACAGTTTTCTTTATACAGTTTTTTTTTTTTAATCATGCTTTTTGTTGTCCAAATGGATTAATGGAATACTGTGCCCTCATAAAATTCTACAATATGCACTTATAGTCTTTATCATAGAGCCTATTTGCGGGCCGGATGCCGCAGTGACTAAGTTGGAGTTGTTTGCTCAAGGCCTCAATAACTGACTGCCCCCAGAATTCTAAGTCCAGCCATATGTAAGATGTATCATCATTGTAGGGTGCTGAAGTTTCTGGAGGAACTATTGTCTTCCACCTAAGGTGTAGTAGTATTGTATCTGCTCGTAGTCTAGTGATAAACATTGTGCACTGTAGAGGAAAGTCAACAGCTAGAGTCAATGCCTTAGTTTTTTTTTTTTTTTTTTTTTTTTTTTTTTTTTTTTAACTGCATTTAGTTTGTATGCTAAAAGCATCAGTCGGATGGAACCTAAAAGATAATTTGCTTCCCTTTCTAATTCATCAGTAATAGCAAACTGTTCCAGAAACATTACCACAAAAGAACTTATGGCTGACTCAAGATAGAACAATTTATGCCAGAGTGTTTCCTATGCATGCAGTAGCCTCTGATGGTGGGCCTTCTAGCACTAGCCACAGGACACCACTGCTCGGATGATGAACGCGATGCAATGTGACACTTAAGTGACACACCTTGGCAATATTTCTGCTCATGCATTGGTAAGCATAAAATGGTTTAATTTCCATGTGAAAGAACTTTGATAAACTGAGTAAACACTGTGTGATAACACAGCGGGGAGAGGGCGCAGCAATGCTCACTCAGCTTATGATGCGAGGAATACTGATATGTACTCATCAGTTGTCATTTTTGACTTGAAGTTCTAGTATTTGCCTTACAGTTACATATTGAATTTTGCACACTTGAATATTCTAAATGTTAATAGAATAAAATATCTGCTTCAGTTGCCAATAATTTCTTATTTATTACACAACAGGTTTTGAAGCATAAAGCTTCATCTTCAAATGCCACCAACTGTGAATAAGAGGAGGAGCTACTAGCATACAAGAAAGTATGAGTTTACATACCAAAATGAAAGGAGTGAAGTGGTGAGAAGAGGTGTACTCACATAATTACGGACACACAAATGTGTGGCGGTTGTTCCAGTCAGTCGTGTGGGGGTGGGCGGGGGGGGCCCCCACACCCACACCCACGTCTTATGCTGACATAAATGGAGGGATCTGGAAAAAAGATGTACTCATTAATAAATAAATAGCTGCACTCGCGCACAGGACCAGCAAGTGCAGCATATGCCTCGATGGCACTTTGCACAAGTGACTAGTGCAGCTGGCCAGGGAGCTGTCTGATCGTTGTGGTGGAAACAACTGTTGTAGGAGCCAATGAAATGCGGAATCAAAATAGAGAGCCAAGGAAATGCAGCCAACAGTGGCTGACTTGTCTGTCCGGTTACATAAGTGTCACTCACAAGATTGATACAAAATAGAACTACAAATATAAGAATGAATGTAATTACAAAAATAAGTGCATCACTCTGTTTTAGATATTTACATTGCAATTCCTGTTGTGTATATCAGTTCAATCGTGACTAAGCTTTTTATACTAAGACTGTTTTGGCTCTTTAAAGACGAGTGTATGCACGGTTACCAATCTTAATGACTTGCAGCATTCTCCTCGACACTTCGCCTGTCGTCTTATCACTCAGTTATTGGATATATTTCTGTAGGCTATATGTGCCTCATTTTAGTTGCATGTTTGTCTTCTATCTTATTATTCTGGTGCACTCTGTCCAAGTTGACTTGTAGGCATTTTTTATGAACAATATTGTTTATATTTTGTTATAATTATCCTCATATTTGTAGTTCTATTTTGTATGAATCTTGTGAATCACACTTATGTAAGCAGATGAACCGGTCAGCCTGCTCGTTGCACTTTTTTACGTTTCTATTTCATTTTCCCACCTCATTGACTCCTATGTCAGTCATTTCTGCTGCCACACTCAGCTGGCTCCCTGAACAGCTGCACTAATCACTTCTGTGGAGTGCTGTGGAGGCAGTTGCTGTGGTTGCTAGTCCTATGCATGAGTGCAGTTATTTATTTATTTATTTATTTATTTATTATTGAGTTCATTTTTGTCCATGTTGCTCCCTCTGTTAGTCTTTTTCTCAGTCCAGTGCATTGGTTTGACATGAGTGTGAGGGCCCTCCTCTCATGACTGACTGGCCTGACCACCACACATTTCAGTTTCCATAATTATGAGCATGGTTTCTTTTACTGCTTTATCTTTAATTCTTGTATGTCAGTCCCATATTTCTTGTATGCTAGTGGCTTTTTCTCTTATTTACAATTGGTGGCAACTGGAGATTAAGCTTTAGGCTTTGAAACTGGTTGTGCAATAAATGAGAAATTACTGGAAACTGTTTTTGTTATTGATGTGTTAATTAGTTGTAGATGTTCCCCTGACCAAATATTTTAACTCCTAAATGTTATTCAAGCATTATAGAATAGTCTCAACTGGGAGGTGGTCTAACATTTGTGAAATATTTGTTCGTTTTGGGTTCAATATAGGGGTGATGGCAGTGGTGGCCACTCGAAACATTCATGTTATGTGTGAGGGAATTTTTTTGGTTCAAGAAAGATTGTTATGGCATGACTGATTTTCCAGATTCATAAATTCTCACTAATCAACAAATGTGATGAGCACCTATAATTTAAAATAAGTGCGACATTTTCATTCAGAAGTAAGATGTAGGAATATTGCATGATCCAACTCAAAGAAACAAAATGCACTGGGGTGATTGAATCTGCATTTTTGGTTGAGCATCCTCAGTTCTCTTACACAGCATTCCTAGGCAGCATTGTTAGCAGTTATGAGTTATAGTGCCTTTATGTTAACTTCGCCAGAAGAAATTAATGCCTCCAAACCCTTACTGCAATCAGATAGTAGTGTGACATAATATTTTGTATCTGTTGGGGGGGGGGGGGGGGGAGGGAGGGAGGAATGTTAAGTATTATTGCATCTAGTATTTGGTGCCATCAACAGATGCTTTTTGGTCAGTATAGGAAAAGTAACAAAGTGAATTGCATCGAGTGATGCTACTGCACGACACCTCCTGTATTTCACTGATTTCACAAAACAAGCCAGCAAGACAATTCCTTTCAGCATGAAAATGCGCTTTGAATCTTGCTTGACGACATGGGTAACAGGTAACTCTGAGCCAGTAGGTTTTTACAAGCATGGAATATGTAAACTACCTGAGGACTGTCAGTTTTAAATAACATGGCACAATAATTGTTTTTTATGGCTAATTTCTCTTTAGTTTACTATTAGGTTTAATAAACCAATGCAATAATGCTATAAGATATGCACTGCACTAATACGAGTGAATTAAAACTTCTTGCTGGGAATTCACTGTCCTTTATTGGCTTGGGCACACTTAGCTGATCCATGGCCATTTTCTCCAACATGAGACTCCACCTTACTGCTGATGTGTTGCCCGCCTGACGGTGGCCCTTATCCTGCTAGATTGCCAAAATTTGACTGCTTTGTGGCAATCTCTTAAACTTCCTTACTAACTACTTCTATTGCTAGCAGATGATGCCAAAATGGCTGACCTGGTTTTATATTTCAACTGTGAAGGTGGTTTCTGCTTGTCTCTGTGAGGTAGAGCACTTTTGCCTTATTGACTGTGGAGGGCCATCCTTTGCCTGCTCTGGCCCAGAGTATGCACAGTGGCCCTTGCTTGTTCTGGCCTGGCCCGGCCCGGCCCCTACTCTTTCCATCTTTCTATTCTTTTATGTTTGGTGTTGTTTTTAATGTTTTGTCTTTCCTAAAATTTTATCACATTATCTGTGCTGCTCATTTTCACGTAGTAACAGATTGCAAGATAGTGCTGGTCGGATGCAGAGGGTGCATCTCCCACTGTATCCCATGCCCTTGGGGCCACCAACTGAGTTATGGGCAGAATGGCTCACCCACCCTACCCCCTCTCATTCTCCTCGTACTTCTCCTTGATTTTATCTGTGTCTTATTGTATCTTGAGTACAGTTGAGGTTCCCAAGTACTTCCCTTTAGCTCCTTCCTCTGAGGATTATTCCTGGTTTGACACACATAGGATGAAAGGAATGATGACCTTGCAGTTTGGTTCCTTTAAACCAACCAACCAATTAAGCTTAGAACAAATGTCTATTTTAATAAAACATATAGTATCTGTAAAATGAGTGTGTCTAAATCATCAAAAATTAGTAAGACATTATGAACATTGGAGGTCAAAACAGTCTGTGACTGTGTGCTGTCCTGTGTCCTACTCAAGTAATATGGAAATAAGGCAGTTGGAGTAGATGCATAAAGAAAGCCAGTTAACAAATTATTGTGCCACAATTCTGTATTCACAAAAAACTAATCAATAGCCTGGTGGAAGGAGAAAAACAGGCATTATCAAGTGTAGAATATTACAAGTTTTCTGCCCTTTGGCTGCGGGATATTGAAAGTAGCAAGAAGGCATATGATGGACAATTTTTCTTAAGTTTTTCCTTAGTGATTTTCAATCTAGCTGCGTGTAGCTCTGTCACAAAGGGGTCAGTCCATACCAAGTGGTCCAAGAAAAAAATAATTGGTTGCTTGACCATCTCAGAAAAATTTTATATTTGCTGGGGGAATTCCCCAATGTATATTTGTCACAAAAATATTTTAAAAAGATTATTGTTTATTATTTTGAAATGGTGGCCATTTTTGTTCCAGGCTGCATGCGTTTTTTCGTATTTGCAAGCATCTACATTTCTTACAGTTATTCAATAGTGGATTGTTCTAAGCCTTTCAGATAAAATGCATTTAGTTCAACACACTCTGGGCTACAAATTAACATCATTATCACTTAGCTGAATGTATTCTTTAAGATATATTTAATAGTTCAAAGTTATCAGCCACAAATTAAAAAAACTCAATTTTTGAACAGTAGTTTTCCAAAGAAAGATTAATTTCTCAGCTTTAATATTTTCTCTGCTATTACAGTGTATAGTGTAGTTACTTTTTATAGAGTATCAATGGTGAGCAGTTTACACTTAAAAAAAATACACTATTTTAAAAAATGTATATTTTTTTAATTTTTTCATTTTGTGGCCTGCAATATCTTTGTTGGGGGACCAGATAAAAATCTGAAAATTTCACATTTAATAGACCTTTATGATATCAAACTTCAGTATGCATTTCAACGTTGCAATTCAATTGGAAGTTATGGAAAAAAAATTACAAACACGAGTCAAAAATACGTTTCTTAACATCTGCAATATCTAGGCTTATCGAATAAAGTATATCAGTTACAGTACATAATTTAATCATATCTATGATGACTTACTTTTTTATTGAAAATAAGCCTACTAATTACATTATATTGTTCTCTTGTTATTTGTTTTTAGTACATCACTCATTGAACATTTGAGAAATTTGTTCACTCAATTTGGGTGTTAGATTATAAGTTCGCCCAGTCACAATTGTAAATTCCCTGGGAGACCGCTTCCTTAGTACATTTTTAAGTGACATCCAAACTTGATCCTTCTCAAGTTTTTAATAAGATGTCCTTGGTCCTGGAGGGTGATAAAATACAACATGTACATCTTGGTTTTGACAGTCAATATTATCAACTTCGCCAGTCCATCACTGTTCATCATAAACACAAGCCACTATGTCTTTATTTTGAAGAACCAGTTGTACAAGTTTCAAACACTGATGAAGTTCACTATCAGGCGAAGCTGATGTGTTCTTACACTTCAGTAAGTTGTGTGAATGTGATACAAAACAATGAAAAGATCAAGTGCCTTTAATCTTCTGACAAGTGTTGTACCTTTCCTTCAAGACACTGTCATAGACTTCTTGTATTTCCTTACATTGTTCAAAAACATAGGTAGTTCCTTTCATATGTTTTTACAGAATTCAAACATTTCTTGAGGTGTTATGATATGATTGTCATCGATTCGCTGCAGACTTGCTTTTGTGATAGCTTGCTTTGTTGTACCCTCGACACCACCACAAGCATTCTTCCCATGGCATGAAGCAAAAAAGTGCCGTTGTACGTCAAACTCAAAATCGTTTTTACGAAAGGAGATGTTAATAAAAAAAATTTTATGTTGACTTGCTGCCCCATCCAAAAAGTAAATCAGTTTTTTTTTTTTTATGGAAGGGTGGTGCTGTTTAATGTAGTTTTTAATTTTAGTTGAGAAATGTGTACTGCTGTAGTGTTGTGTTCAAGGTAGTCATTTATGACACAAAAGCTGTGGCTCATTAGCTTATCTTCATTTTTGTAATAGAATACAAATGGATGAACTGTGACCTGTTGTTTACCCAGTGGCGCCGTTGTACTTCATCTTGAACAACAAAGGAATAATTTTCCCTAAAAGTCAGCAAGAGCTAAGAATTCATCAGCTGCCAAGGTTTGCTTTTTGTCTTTCAAAAATTTACTACTTTGAGCTTTTGCAATAAAATGATGCATTTTCAGATTTTCAAGGTTCGCCTCCAACACTTCAAAAAACTCTTCTCATGATTTTATAACTGTCTCCATTTCAGTCCTGTCTTGTGTGACCCATTGTTCGTATTTTATATTGTCAGGCATCAAATTGTCGTCTTTGAATTCTTCAAACATGTCAAGTAAGGCTTGTTTACCTGGACAATCTTCACGTTTTCCCTTGATCATACAACTGTAACTGTCAGTGTTGCATACCATTAACTGCCTAAAGGTCTTTATAGTCAACTCTAAGATCGGCCCCATCTATAATCAACTTTACACTCTGATGATACAAACAAACACAAACATTATGGGTGCCAGATGCCCCTGCAACAATACACCATTTTGGTCTCAATTCGCAAAACTTTGATATTCCAATTTTAATGTCAGGATTTTCTTTTTTAAATTCAGCGAATAGTTCATTTAAATTACACAATATTAACCTTTTTTGTCTTTGAATCTTGGAACCATTTACTTTTACAGAAACAGTCTTTTTTGCCAGACATCAAACAGCTGTTATTGTCATCATAATAATACTTAATAATTTTATTGATTGTGTTTTCATCTACCAAATTAGATGCACTTTTCTTTTGTAATGCTGGTTAAATTTCCTGTTCTTTTACTAATTGCCTTGTTAACTCAACAAGACGTTCTGACACATTAAATTCATCACTAACTTTTGCTCGACTCCAAGAATTCGGCAGTAAACTGATAATCGTAATTTTATCCTCTTTCTTTGAAGTACTGCATTTAGTTTTTAGTTTTTCTATCAAATCATCATACTCTGTTGGTGAAGTTTTAGAACTTCCATCTGTTTTGGTACAAATTGTATTTTGAAATGAAACTTCCAAATTCTTTTTGACTGTAGCTGCCACTTTCTCAGTTTTTGTATTCAAGGCACTTGGTCTTTTATCTTGACTTAGTTTTCTAATTTTACTAGCAGGTGATAAACGCAGGATTTCACAAGCTTTATCTACTTTTTTAATGGTTGGTGATCCCTTGATCCCTGTCGTGCTGAAACTTTGTGATCCTGTTCAACTTTTCTGGTACAATAGCTTAGTTGTAGTGCAAAAGGTAAAACTATGACAAATTCGTCATAGTGTGCTATCAAAGTGGCTCATAAATCTTGTCGTACCAAATTTTGCCTATACTTCATTGACCTGTACCTACTGAAATAGTAACTTTCTGAAGCTAATACTTTAGTTATCTGCAGCCTGCCAGCATGTCATAAAGCTCTGCAAGTGGCACCCAGATTGCTCAAATAATAACTAAGTTATCGAAGTTCAAATTGTGCTAAAAATTTAATCAGCCAATTTTGACTCACTTTTGAAAGGTCATATCTCAAAAGATATCACTCAAATTTGATTTTTCTTGGTACCATTGAAAAGAGCTTACCTTGTTTGATCAGAAAAAGTTGTTTTTATTTTGGAGACTTTGCATTTAAGAACAAATAAACGTATATTTTCGTTACATTACATTTCTGAACATTGCAACTTAAATGAATAAATGATCAACTTTGATTTGCCATTACTCAGGATCTAAGGGACCTGTCATGCTGAACTTTGTGAACCTCTTCCACTTTTGGGTACAATATCTTAGCTGTAAAACAAAAGGTCAAACAGTGGTAAATTCATCATAGTGTGCTATCAAAGTGGCTCATAAACCTTGTTGTACCAAATTTTCACTATACTTTATTGCCTTGTATCTATTGAAAGAATAGCTTTCTGAAGCTCATACTGTATTTATCTACAACCTGTCAGCATGCCATAAAGCTCTGCAAGTGGCATCCATATACCTCAAATAATAACTGAGTTATCTGAGCTCACCCTGTCTGATCAGAAAAAGTTGTTTTTATTTTGGAGACAGACCAGTTTAGTGTCAACAATGGAGTTTGGTAACATGCTTCAATAATCAATCTGAAGCAAACTCTTGCGTAGTGAAGAGTGTTCAGATGTTGTGTGTGCCATTTTAAATGATGTAAGGTGTATTGTCATTACTGGATAAACATATTTTTTCTGAAAGTAAACATTATTTCAAGGTACGAGGTGACTCTTTAGAAATGTTTATCAGGTTATTTAATATTTTTCTGTTGTATTCTCAAGGAAGTTCCCATTATCTATGATTGTTTAATATTTCTCAGTTGGAAATATACACCACTTCTACTTTATCTAATAATGAAACAAATGGCAATTGGAAGCATGAATTTAGTTGTAGTGTAATGTATATCAACGAGGTTTCAGTACCATGGCCTTGCAGATAATTCTGCATGTCATCTGAAAACATACACACATCAACAAGGCTTCATTCCAATCAAAGAATTTTCAGTAGAGCAACAGGAACTAATAAAACAAAGACGTGAGATATGTCTTACTGAAAATGCACAAATTTGCTTTCATCGCAAAGCAATACTTGTTGACAAATATGACTTTCTACAGAGATCTTGTTGTAATCCTTTTGGTGCAAAGAGCCATTCTGTTAAAAAGGGTTTACAGATTGTCAATGTGGAAACAGCAAAACAATTGGAAGCCATGACTAAGAGCAATGTGAAACCTGGTCAGAAGATCTAGCCAACTTGCAGGAAACAATTTTTAGCAAAGAAAGCAGAAAAATCACAGTCAGTTTCAAACCAGTCAGAAGATGAAGCATATCCAGAAATATCAATCGATTCAAGTCTAACTGGTTTTGGGGTCTCCCCTCTAAAATTTCAGAGAGTATCAAAAAGGGAAAAATAAGTGAAGCTCAAGAGGCAATTGCGAATAACATTGCTGCTGCTGGAGTATTTGCCCCAAAAGATCTTCAAACACTGAGTACAAGCAAGACGTCCCGATTGTGAAGATTATAAGCAGCTAATTAAAGAATTGAAAGAGAAGTTGCAATTGTCAAGACAGCCTGAAGATTCCAGATGCCGTAAAAGAAAAAGTGGTAACATTTTTTCAGAATGAAGAATTTAGCCAAATTTGTCCAGGTAAAAAAAGACTGTGTATCAATTAGAATAGAAGGAAAGAAAGTTTTGATGCAAAAATACCTTCTTCTGAATAATTTGAAAGAAATGTTTGATGCGTATCGACTTCAGCATGGGTCTGAAATTGGATTTTGCAAATTTTGCGAATTGAGGCCAAATGGTGCATCACTGTGGGGCTGCAGGAACCCACTCATTCTGTGTTTGCACTTTACACCAAAATGTGAAACTGGTGCTTGCAAGCACTCCAATTAAAGAAGATTACAAGAGTCTGATTGCTAAAACAGTGTGTGATTTGGAAACCAAAGACTGCGTGCTTCATCGCTGTGATATCTGTCTGGGAAAAGAACTACTGGAACAGTTTTTAGAAAGTGATCCATGTGATACCATTGAGTTCAAACAGCTGGTGCACACTGATAGAGATACATTAGAAACCAAGCAGATGACCCCCGAGGATTTTATTGAAGATCTGATTTAAAAAATTGACAAACTTTCCACTCATCATCATGCTGCAAAGCACCAGAGCAAGTGCCTAAAATTCATAAAAGAAAGCTGTAAGCCAATTTAACTGATGATATTAATGGACTTTGCTGAAAATTATTCCTTCATTGTCCAGGATGCAGCTCAAGGTTTTCACTGGAATAACAGCCAAGCAACTTTACACACATTTGTTGTGTACTTCAGAAATAACTGGGACATCAGCAGCATCAGGTACTGTATAAGCGACAGCCTGAAACGTAATGCAATTGCTGCACGTGCTTTTATAATGAAATTAATAGGAGGACTCAAGTGTCTCCTTGGAAAAATCACACACATCTACTACTACAGTGATGGGTCAGCAGTGCAGTACAGAAACTTCAAAAATTTTCTGAATCTCTGCCACCATCAAAATGACTGGAATCTCAGCTGAATGGAACTTTTTTGCTACAAGCCATGGAAAATCTCCATGTGATGGAATTGGAGGAACTGTAAAGCACCTGGCAGCAAGAGCAAACCTTCAAAGACCAACCGAGGACCAGATTTTGACACCAGCTGATTTGTTTAAATCCTGTACAAAGAGTATCAGAGGAAACCAATTCATTTTTGTTTCAAAAGAAGAAACTGAAACATTAAAAATTGAGCAGGAAGCAAGGTTCAAAAATGGCTGCACAGTATCAGGAACAAGAGAGAATCACCATTTTGAGACATTAAATGAAAAGCAAGTTTGTATTAGAAGAGTATGCAATGATACAAATTTTTTGTGGCAAATGTTGACCAAAGTCGTGCAACAGTTTCATTCAGAAATATTACAGCCTTACAACCGGGCCAATACATTGCTTGTATATATGACGGAAAATGGTGGATTGGTAATGTCTGAAGTTTCAGAAGAAGAAAATGATGTTTTAGTCTGTTTCATGCACCCCAATGGACCTGCACATTCATTTTATTGGCCGGCTAGGCAGGATGCTTGTTGGATTCCAAACCAACACATTATTTCTGTCATTTCAGCTCCATCAGCAACAAGAATGGGCCAACATTATAGCTTGTTAGAATCAACTGTAATTGCTATTAGTAACAAATTTCAGCAAATGAATTAATAAGGACTGAAATTTTTGGCTTGGGAACCATAAAGAGTGCGACTGACACATGTATTTTTAATGTAATATAAATGTAAATTTATTTGGTACAACAAGATTTATGGGCCACTTTGATAGTGCACTATGATGAATTTACCATAGTTTGACCTTTTGTTTTACAGCTAAGATATTGTACCCAAAAAGTTGAACAAGTTCACAAAGTTTCAGCATGACAGATCTCTTAGATCCTGAGTAATGGTAAACCAAAGTTGATCATTTATTCATTTAAGTCGCAATGTTGAGAAATACTATGTAAATTAAAATATAAGTTTACTTGTTCTTAAATGTGAAGTCTCCAAAATAAAAACAACTTTTTCTGATCAAACAAGGTGAGTTCTTTTCAATGGTGCCGAGAAAAATCAAATTTGAGTGATCTCTTTTGAGATATGACCTTTTGAAAGTGAGCCAAAATTGACTGATTAAATTTTTTAGCACACTTTGAACTTTGATAACTTAGTTATTATATGAGCAATCTGGGTGCCACTTGCAGAGCTTTGACATGCTGGCAGGCTGCATATAAGTAAAGTATTTGCTTCAGAATGTTACTCTTCTAGTAGATACAAGGCAATAAAGTATAGCCAAAATTTGGTACGACAAGATTTATGAGCCACTTTGATGGTATACTATGATGAATTTATCATAGTTTGACCGTTTGTACTACAACTAAGCTATTGTACCCAAAAGATGAACAGGATTACAAAGGTTCAGCACGACAGGTCTCTTAAATCCTGAACGATGGTAAAACAAAGTTGATCATTTATTAATTTCAGTCACAATGTCAAAAAATGAGCCTTTACGAAAAGGTGGCTAGTGGTCCTACCATACTACTTATGAAGATGTAATTTGGCAGTGCTTCATGTAAGGTCTATATGTACATCCCGTAAAAATTTCATCGAAGTTGGAGATGGTGGAGTGGGGAGCGTGTCTAAATTTAGGCCACTTGACAGGGAATGACCCTATCCACATCCAGTCCCTTTTTTTCCTTTTTTCTTCCACAACTCCAGCTACATTTCCCTTGTACCAGCTGTTCTCCAGGCCTGCTAACGTACACCTCTGTGGTGCGTGCTTTGTCCACAATCTGTCTTGACCGATAGCAAGGTCTCAAAGACTCATCTCTGCCCAATTCCCTCCAATGCTAGTTTTTCTCCATTGTTGGCAAGAAGCAGTCTGTACTGATGGCTTGATGGTTGCCAGTCACACAGGCTATGCTACATTCATGCAGGATGTAATGAACTCTGCTCCTTGCCAGGTGGCTGCAGTGTTTGCACTGCAGAGTTGGTAGACATTTCTTGTGCTCTTGAACATGTCCTTTTTGCCCCGGTGAGTCCCTTCTCATCTCTAACGACTTCTTAAGGAGTTTACAAGCTCTTCACAAGTGTTGGCCTCATCATACCTTGGTGATGACTATCCAGGATTCCCTTTTTGCCCTCAAACAATGTGGACACTCGGTGGTCTTCGTCTGGACCCCAGATCACAATCTGATCCTGGGGAATGAACTTGCTGAGAGGCTGGCCAAATTGGCTACCGGCAGGCCAGCTCTTGAGATTGGTATTTCAGAACTGGACCTGCAGTTGGTATTCTGCCATCAAATTCTAAGGATTTGAAATATGAAATGGCATACTGTGACTTACCTGTACAAATTATGGGTGTTAAAGGAGACCTCAAATTTGTGATTGTTCTCTATGCGGGTGTCTCATGATGACTCCATCATCCTTTGCTAGCTTAGCATTGGCCATACTTGGCTGACTCACGGTGATCTCCTCTGTCGCAAGAATCCACCCCACTGTTCAACAACTGTGGGGTTTGTCGGTGGTCCACATTTTGCTGGACTGTCTTAACCTAGCACCCTGCTGGGGACTCTTAATCTGCCTGACTCGCTACCCCTGGTGTTTGCAGATGATGCATCAGTGGCTGACCTGATTTTATATTTTATTCATGAAGGGGGCTTTTATCACAATCTTCAAGGGAGGGCACCTCAGCCTTGTTGGCCCATTGAGGCTTTGGCAGGACGCCGTATTACCATCTCTGCTCTGACTGGGCAATGGCTGGCTGGGCTTGGTGGTCAGCCTAGCCCTCACCCTGCTCATTCTTTTTCTCTTACTTTCCCTTCTTGTGTGTTCTGTTTGACTTGGTGTTCTTCCTCTGTTTTCCTGTGCTTCTCTCACCCTGTCCATATCACTTGTCTTTTCTGTATGGTGTTTGATGGGGTGCTTCTGGTAAGAGTCTTTGAGTGTTTCTGGCTGCTCCCTGGATTGGGCACCTCACCCATCTTTCTTCCTTTCCCTCTTTTCTTCTTCCTTATTCCTTTCTCTAGGCTTCGTTGACCTTCGGTAGACCTTATGGGCTTTCTTTCATGGATTTCTTTGGTGTGTAGTTTTGTTGACTTGCCTGTTCCAGGTAGGAGGGCTGATCATCTTGTAGTTTTCTCTTTAATGCAGGGCTGGCCACAGTGTGGCACACTTCATGGGTGCAGCGTGTGTGGGCCATGGCCGGGTCTCGGTCCTTCTCATAAGTATCGGAACAGCGCGACATTTCATTTAAAATTCCGGTGCGGTACTCTTCAGTCAGCACAAATCTTTTAATTTGGACAGAATCAAGGTGTCATCACTGTTTAACCTCTGCTATTTGTTATTGTTGTGAAGGGCTTTCACTGGTCCAGTGGCTGTTCGCACAAAGGCGGAAGCCTTTAAAAGGAACGGGAGTGACAGAGGAGAGGGATGAGAATGCTCTATTCACAAAAGTGGCAGGGAATGCTTGTTTTGCGATGAAACAACATTACAATACCATGCAGAAAGAATTTAAATATATAGTTTACAATGAAGCAACAAAAGATTACAAAGATTAACAGATAGGAAACATTGTTTTGTACATTAAAAAGCACTTTGTGTTAAATTTGCAGGCAGGGAGCACATGAAGAAATTGATGGTACAAATAGTAAAAGTTCTGAAATCACACACATTATTCCATTGTCGCTTGCAACAGTGTTCAATGGAACTGAGTGTAGAGTATGGAGACTTCATACATTAGTGCAAAGTACGTAGGTTAAGTCAAGGAGCATGCCTCAAATGATTTTTTGATTTAAAACTCACTTCTGTTTAATTTTTTTAAGGAAAAAGGCTTGCAGAAACGAAAATTAGAATATCTGGAATGCACTACAGAGTTCGCATTTTAAGTGAACTTGACTGCACACTGTCCACAGTAAGACATTGCAAGGTAACTTCTTTCTGATTTGATGGGGATACATTTAGAAAGAAAATTGCATTGTAGAAGGGACACATTCTGACGAAGAGTGTCTAGTTCCTGAAGCTCACTGACAGTAAAGACAATGTGAGGTTTGAAGAATTAATCGTGGCCTTGAAAGAATTACAAGGATATTTTTATAAAGATTTTGGGGACACTGTCAATCTTACATCTGTTTCTTTGTGTATGTGCAGATGTAACTGATTGATCTGCAAGGTAATTCCAGTTATGACAAATCTTTTAACATTAAAACTGTACAGGATGTCTATATTGCTTTCATTAGGTAGAGTTTCCATGTCTCCATAATGAGGGTACAAAAGTGCTACTGTAAAACTTGCTTAATAATTTGGAAATCTGTCCAAACTGTACAATAATTTCAGTCCCGGTGCATTCAGTGCATTTTTATATACTTTTTTTTTGTTGGTATTAATCGGAATGTGCCTAAAGTGGAAAGTAAATCGTAGAATATACTGAATAATTTGTTGTATAATTCATAAAAGAACATATACAGTACTATTGTATTACAGTTCATTAGATATTCATGACTATACAAGGACATTACTTTTACACTTCTGTTAAGCGGTGCAAAATCAAGAAAAGAGGTCCAGAGCAGCACAGCACTGCTGGTGTGGACCTAAAACAGTGCCAGTCTGTGCAACAATAAGTAAGTTATGTTCAGTGTCGGTACATTACATCAAAGGAAATGGTTCGTTTGTCAGTGCTCTGTTTGGCGGCTTTCTCGTTTTCCTCATTATTGACGCATGCCGGTGCATCCAGAAACATTGTTGTGCATCTACCAACACACTGCTGCAGTGCACGAAGTGAAAGAGGTGGTTATTGTGCGTGAAATCATGGTGCGTTTCAAATATGGTAAAACACAAAGTTATGAGACTTCAAGAAACAAGGATAAGATTTGGAATGAATGGATGAAAGGGAATGGGCAGATGGAAAGAAAGGCGAAGAAGGCCGGTAATGAAGAAATCAACGAAATAGTGTGGGAATGGTTTGTAAGTGCACGTGCACAAAACTTATCTTTATTTGGACCCATGTTGCAGAGTGAGGCTCTGAAAGTCGTTAAAGAGCTTGGAATTATGGAGTTTAAGGCATCTGCAGGATGGCTGGACAGTTTCTAAGTTAGGCACATCATCGTGTGGAATGAAGTGTGTGGGGAAGCGAGGATGTGCAGGAAAGTGTAGCAACAGAATGGAAGACAATACTGTCCAACTTAATTGTGAATTATGACCCAAAAGACGTGTTCAATGCTGATGAAACGGGACTGTTTTATTGTGCTGCCTTCAAAATCGCTAGCAATTAGAGGTGAAAAGTGCACTAGCAGAAAAATGTCCAAGTAAAGACTCACTTTACTGCTCTGTGGAAACATGTTAGGTGAAATGGAGAAGCCACTGGTGATTGGAAAGGCAACAAAACCTAGTTGTTTCAAAAACATAGACATCAGCAAACTTCCAGTCCCTTGGCAAAGCAATAAAAAGGTGTGGATGGTGAGTGGTCTTCTATTGAATGGCTGGGCTCTTTCAATGCCAGAATGAAAAGGAAATCACCAAGTTCTCCTTTTTCTAGAAAACAGAACCTGCCACCCGAAAGTAACATTACCAGACATGAAATTGGCTTGGTTCCCTCCAGCTTCAACCAGCCTCACACAACCCATGAACCAGGTAGTTACTTACACATTCAAGTGTCATTATAGGCGATTACTGATGCAATCTCTCATTCTTACTGTTGAAGAAGCCCAAAGTGCATTTGCTCTTGCATGGTCAGTTTCTGTTCTGGATGCAGTAAATTGGATTGGATTGGCAGTAAATGAAATAAAACCCAAAACTGTCACCAAGCGCTTCAACAAAGCGAGGTTTGGGGGACAAGAACAAGACGCTTCTGTGGCCATCAAAGTTCAAGAAAATGCAGCAGCAGTTGCTAAATTAATGAAAATGCGAAACATTTCATGTAGTGTAGATGATTACATTTGAAGTGATGACTTTGTCAACTCACTCCACTTTCACTTCAGCAACAGGTTTAATAGAAATCCACAACACAGAGGATGATGAAGAAACAAAGGAAGAAGAAGAAGAAGAAGAAGAAGAAGAAGAAGAAGAAGAAGAAGACGAGGAGCAATATGATGTCTCTAGAAAAATTAATGCTCCTGAAGAAGCCATTGCTTACATAAACGATGTTATGCAATTTGCAGCACACGCAAATTCTCCCAACTTGTTGGAACAATTGTCTGGTGCAAAAAATTGCATAGAAAAAAACAATTTTGAAAGGAAATTAAAACAAGTTTCTCTCCTTGATATGTTGCAAAAACAGTGAAATGTAAAGCAAATAAACGTGGGAATAATATATATGTACATACAATAATAAATGAATTGAAAGTTCTAGTAAAAATATAGAAATGCTGTGTTATTTATCAGTTAGTGTAATAGTCCAGTTTCTATTATCCAGTATACAGTAAATGAACATCTACTGTGCTAGAGTGTAGGTACGTAAATACAGTATATGCATAATTAAAAATTTGTACTGTACTTTTATGCATGATACCTGACAAATTTTACGTAGTCCAGTGAGTTTTGTGCAATCCTGAAACTTGTCCAATAATTTTAGTCCCAGGCGATTCCATTTTGAGCAAGTTTTACTAGTATTTCGGTCGACACATTTGTGCGAAAGACCTTTTTGTGTTATGAAACTAAATAAGTCACAGTTATGTGGCAATTTGAGTCCAAAACTCTGTGAAATTGTCAGTATCTGTCCATATGCCAGCAATCTGTACCAGACAAAAATTATTTCTTCAGTGCACCAAAAATAGTTAAATAATACTGAAAATTTGTTTTGTTTGTGACATATGTTGTTGAGAAATTTGAACTATGGAACCAAATCATAATCAGTGTGGCTGCACTGCCAATTAAATGTGATGCATTCAGTTTTCCCTCCACTTCTGTCTCCTTGTGCTCAGAGGGCGCGGTGTTGGGGAAAATGTGAAGTGAGGCTGAGTGCTTTGGCACTTGTGCCTGGGCACAGCCTGCAAGCCAAAATCTTGGCTGCCCCTGCTTTAGTCAGTGAACCAACCAACCCGAGATACTTGAAGTTTCACCTAATACAATGACATAGCAAATGTGTACACAAATTACTGAGTGCAAAGTTTAAACTAATAGGTATAATTTTAACCATTGTGTTGCTGCAGGAGACAAGATAATTGAGACAGGAGGCAGTGGGGTGCTCACTTGGTGCAATTATCCGAGGTTGTTGAAACTTGTCAGTAGTGAACCACATGTAGGTTTTTATTGTTTATTTTGTGTTACAAAACCACAACTACTGTTCCAAAGTCATAGCTAGCTTACAAGCAGTGCACAAAGTATAAAAATGCTATGTACTGGCAACACGTCAGGTTGTGGGGCAAGAACTTGGGTATGATAAGGAACTGTCGGATGATGTTTAAAGGCACATGTCAACTTGGACCACGTGTGCAATAAGAGACTGATAGCTGTGAAAGTCAACAATCAATTATGGCTGCCAGAAAGGTGAGAGGACTGGGCTGCTATAAATGGCAATAAGACATTAATCCTGTGAGTGAGGAAAGGAGGGGTAGGCACTGCAAGGTGTGGAAGGCAGGGGGGAGGGGAATGGGGTGTGACACTGCAAAAAGTGAGAGATGGGAGAGAGTCAACAGGTGGCTGTCGGCACATCATTGTGCAGCTGGCCTGTTGGAAAGGCGACAGCAGTGTGCCAGGCCAGGCATTCTACACGCATGTTTTGTATTGGTAACTTGCTGCATAAGGTAGTTACAATGTGCTTCTGCAATATTAAAGAAAAAAATTGTTTCATCCACCAACAATAATATATGTGAGCCAAATAATCACATTAATCATCTCCACATTAATGAGTCTCCTTAAATTGCTACCTCTCAACCATGTTGTGCATAAATACAATTTATTTGTTCAGCACATCAAAATTAATTACAATGTGTAGCCATAAGACTGCAAGGAACAGCTGTATCTACATTTGTTTGTAGTTTTGAGGCAGCATGAAGAATCAGAGTTTACACTGCATGCGTAAAATGTAGCAGATGGTTCCGTAACTACTACTCCTTCCCCCCCCCCCCTCCCCCCCCCCCCTCCCCCATAGTGTCGACAATGTTCAGGGTTGAAACACATTTGTTGCCCAGTTTGTTGGAGGCACAGGCTGTGGTGGTCGAAGACTGAGTGTCTGGTGTCCTTGTGGGACCACCCGTGGGAAGCAGAATGGTTTCTTCATAGTAACTTGCACTTTTTACCTGAGAATCTATCTGTTAATCCCTTGATCAACACGTCAAATCTCTCTGCCTTTTTTAATATAATTGGTAATTGCCACATTCAACAGAAAACCCTCTGACCACAAGCAAATATGACCAACATCAAGTACATTTAGTAATCAAGTATATTTTCACATTTTTGGAGGGTTTCTTGAGAAAAAGGGAATGTAATTTACTGCATGAAAACTGTTCATCAAATTAGTTTCTGACCCAAGAGTGGGGTTTGCATATCTACAGCAGTTGCATCGGGGTAGTTCGTATACTTAAGTCAATTTGGTGTACAGGTGTCATGTCTTGTCTAGTTTGAAAATGTTCCTCTAATTCCTGATTTTTTAAGACGAGACTTGCTAACTGCTTTTGTAAAGTCTTAATGAGGTACTGACACCTTGTGCTCGACACTTTACCTAGAAGCTTTTGGAGGGTATTTTGTGTTCTCAAAACAAACAGGCAGAAAGTTCAAATGTACTTTTTGAGCTGGGATGCAATGTGGTGCGATGACAGCAACGGTGAACGTGGGTGGCATGGGCTGCAGGCATGTGGCACCCAATAAGATGTGGCAGGGACCTGTCAGTGACTACTGGCTGCAACAGTGGTGAGATGCAGTGTGGCCATCTGGTGTTGAACTTGGACCCTTCAGGTAGAATGCTTACAGGCAGACGCACGGCATCAAGCAGCAAGAATGGGATGGCAGAGTCTCTGTGGGGCATGTTGGCAGTGAGACAGAATGGCCGTGGCAAGGGTGGTAAGTTGGCTGCATGCCTACAAGTAATGGTGAGACAGTGCTACCCAGAAAAGGGCAGCATGATGCTGGACATTGTGGGTCATTCAACTGGGTGGTAGTAAATAGTATGGTCCGTACTTCGGGCAGCTCAGCCGACAGGCCAGGCTACAGCATGGCATGGATCCAGCTGACTCTCACCCAGGGCTGGCTGGCAGGCAGGTAGTATAGCTGGCGAGTTAGGCCCTATAACTACTTGCATTAATATTAGTAATTTATACATGCATTCCATGTACTGTTCACACAATTTGTGGAAAATAAACATCTCCCAGACATGTATGGGCATACCGTCACCAGCCCATGCCACTCACGTCCACCGTTGCTGACGTCACACCACATCGCATCACTGTTCAATAAGTACATTTGAACTTTATGACTGTTTGAGTCCACAATATACCCTCCAAAAGCTTCCAGATAAGGTGTTGAGCACAAGATGGAAGTGAGAACCTCATTAAGGCTTTTCAAAAGCAGTTAGCAAGTCACACTGTGGACATTCAGTATAACTTTGTGGAATATCCAGTAGTTGCTTCTTGTGATGTAGCGGGGTAGATAGAGTGGGGAATCACCTGGTCGCTCTTCAGTTTGCAGACCTTTGACGGCAGAAAGTGCATGAACACAATCCATCAACCTAGCTTCATTGTGCCTCTGCCTTTACACATCTCTTTCCCCTCCACACCATTTCAGTGGAACAAATTTATCCCTTAATATGGTTGTAAAGCCCTTAGACATGATACATACATTTAATATTTGTTTTAACTCACTTCATTTAACAGTAATTTTATACCATTAAAACACTATTTTTATCTGTGATTTTTTCCATCCTGTACTATGTGGAAACTATTAGTGCCAGGGAAAAATGAATAGCACCTTGTATGTAAAAAATTTAATGTAGTTTAATGTTGCAGGGAAATTAACATTGTCGGTTGGAGTAGTTCTGCACAATGTATTTGCAGTAGTATGAAATCCATCATACTGACAAATGCAGTCAAATGGTATCTCATTCGGTGTCAGTAGTACAGTATACAACAAGACATCAACAATTTAGATGATAGAGGGTGGAGCTCAGTATAAAGACATGGCTCTGTGCAGTGTCAGTGTGTGCTATGTGCCATTAGTGCAAATAGGAAATGGTCACCATTAGTGACAATGCATGTTGTGTACATAAATCATGGTTGTGATAATGGCACATGGAAAACAGTTGTCGTGTGATGAAAAAGCAAAAATCAGTACATACAAGGAAGTGGGGCTATCTAATTGTCAAATTATCATGAAGTTAAACTGTTGAAGTACAGTGATTGATAGTTTCAGAGGTTGGACTCAGGGTATGGACAGAACGGAAAATATGGGCAAAATAGAAAATTGTCTTTGAGGCGTAAAAAAGATTCGTTTTGTGCTGCAGAGCTAAATTCTTGAACTATTATTCTTCTCAACTCATTGGTGATTTACAGTTGCCAGTAACTGCCAGACAAGCACGACACATTTTGTCACATGACAGACCACTTGTATTCAAGAAACAACTGCAGAAACCTGATCTGATTCCGAAACATAAACAAACTAGATGGGAGTTTCTTGAAAAACACATCATGGGCTTTAATGGGATAAAGTGCTCTTCATTGAGGAGATGTAGTTTAATTTAGATGAGCATGATGGGTTTCAGTATTACTGGTGTAGTATGAGAACAGAACATCATATGTAAGTATGAGCAGAAGTTTTGATGGTGGAAGTGTTATGATTTGGGCAACCTTCTGCACTAAAGGCAAGTCACGCATTGCTTGGCTGAACACTAGAATGAACTTTGACTTGTATATTGGGATGGTAGAGAGACTATTGATTAGTATGAATGAGGACCTAGTGGACGAAAGTCTAATGTTTCAACAAGATAATGCATCTATCCATGTTTCTGCTACAACCAGGAAGTGGTCTGAAGATAAAGATATCTTTCCCTGACTTGCAAGTAGTGTGGATTTGAACCTCGTGGAAAAACTTTGGGGAATACTTGCAAGGTGTGTTTATTTCAATGGAAGGCAATTTGAGGCCATGTTAGAGCTGAAAAGAGCGATATGAAGAGAGTTGGCAACAATTTCACTGCAAGAACTACAAACCCTAACAGAATCAATGGCGAAGAGAATTTTTGAGGTAATTAGGAAGAACAGAGGTTGGACAAAGCACTAATGGTGCAGTAACACAATAGGACAGTGTGTGCCATGATACCAATTTCCATGTAGAAAATACGAACACCTTATTTTGTTACTAGTGTTATGAAAGAATCAATGTAATTCCATCATGATTGTTTGTTTTAAATGTATCTACTACTTTCATAGTAAATCTGATACATGTATGTATCACACATTGCACTACTACTTTTGTGGAATGTTGCCTTTATACTGATTTCTGCTACTGTGTATTCAACAGTGTCTATTTTAGTACTGCCACTGTCATTGACTGGAATACTTTTCAGAGCATGAGGTGTATCAAATATATCACCCCAGCCTCAGCTCTCCCAACATCTGCTGCATCAGAAGTTGGTCACATGTCACGGAACTTCAGATATTTCAACATACTTCAAGCAATGCATTACATCAGATTATAGTTCTAGACTTGAACATGACTTGTTTCATTCCATCAGACATATTGACACCCATCTTGGGAGATACTCTGTGGATGTGTGATAAGTGGCTCCACTTTGTGCAGCCCTCTTTTTGCCAGCAATTCCTGAATGGAAAAGGTTTATACAGTCTACCAGTAACATAAGAGAAGTGCAGGATGGTTTTTCTCTAATACTCCAAGTGACTGAACAAAATTACACAGCATTACAATACACTGTCAATGATAGTAGGAGGGGGGGACATTTACCAATCCAGTCGCTTTCTCTCCAACATACAAAGGTCACCTAATAAAGATGTGCTCAGTGAAATTTTGTCTATTCACATAAGAGAACTGGACTGGAAATGATGGGGAAGTGTAGGCTGTCTGTAAACTGAAAAGTGAGCAGTGCTCATGGTGGAGGAAGTTACCTTTCCTAGAAGAACCATACAGCTGCTGTACATGAATGACTAAAAATCAGTTTCCCCTCTAGCAGTGTAGAGCATTGACAGAGATTTATATAAGTTCTGTCCATAAGCATCTCTTGTGTTAATAGTAATAGTAATTCATATATACATTCCATGTAATGTCAGCACACTTTGTGGAAAATAAAACACTCCTGGGCATGTCTGCCAGTGATTTGTAAGATGCAGTGTGGAGGGTTGGTGCAACTTTGTGAAACACCCTGCTTATTACAACATAGTGATGTAAATAGTGGGGGAATCATCAGCTCACCCTTAAGTTTGCAGACCTTTGAAGGAAGGAAGCTTATGACCACAATCCCGCAATCTGCCTTCTTTCTTGCTTCTACTCCACTCTCTCCCCTTTCATCCACCCATGGAACACTTAATATGGCTCTAATGCTCTTAGACATGATACACACATTTAATATTTGTTTTTAACACACTTCATTTAACAGTAAACTATAATGTACCATTAAAACACTATTTTAATAATCTCTTCTTATTCCATCTTCTATTAGCCTTAGAGAAAAAACGAATAGAATCTTTTCTTGTAGGAAATTCACTGTAATTTAATTTTTTATTGCAAAATGTTTTTGCTAGAAGCCATGTTTTTAGAGTTATTGAGAAAATCATGAAGTTATCTTTCAGTAACCCTCCCACCCCTTCCACCCCAACGCTCACCCCCTAACAGCCAGGATTTTTAGTATGTTGTTCTTGACACTCCCTTCTAGCATTGTGCAAACATTCACAGCTGCACAATTTTTTCCTGTAGTCGACCTCATTTGGTCTTCGTTGACTGGGATGTTATTGTCTTTCCATTTGCATTCCTCAGTTTGGAGCTAGTGCAGATAATATTCTTAAGATAACACTTTTTTTTTTAATGCCTATGCTGATCAAAAGAAGTGCTGCCTACTCAATGTTCACAACATAACAAATGTAGATGCTCTGAAAAAGCGAATTGTTTGAGGAATGAGCTTGCTTGTTTACAGTATGCTCAACACAGGAAAACAAAAACTGAATGTGACTGTTGTTGATTTGTGATATTAACTTCACTGTTGGTTCATCGGAGTATTACTGGTAACTATGTTATTACCACTAAGCGTAGTTACAGAACTGAGAATAAAGTTCAATGGCTCATACTTTCGGTGTCCCAGCTCTTGGCAGTCACATTGAGACACAAGCGGTACTCCTCATATTCGAGCTTGCTTAAGAAACACATCTGCAGTGGAAATGTATTCTTCCTGCCACTGGTATAACCAAGACTTGGCAACTATGCAGAGAATATGTTTTGCAACTCTGTGATTGCCAAGTTACTTCCTGGATGGCACAGAATTATCCTGCTCAGTTTACTTGGTATTTTCATTTCCATTGAACAACCCGAGTGACTGACACTTAAGTTGTGGAATGGGATTATCAATTTATGGTTTTGAATCTGGGGATTTCATTTCACAGAGGCAGTACAACTAGTTTCACCTTTTGTGTTGTGAATTATCTTGCTTAGCCCCAACTGTTGTGGTAACAGGATGGAAATAAATGCTGCAGTTGTTTTCTAGCTATGAAGTAATGTGTTCTCACTGTAAAGTGAAAGATGTATCTTAGCTCTCTGTCCCAGTTTTGAGAGGGACAAGCTTTTTTACATCTTTTGTGACAGAGTTACAGGCAGCCAGATTAAAATCAGTAAGAAAAAACTTAAGAAAAGTTGTCCATCATTAAGTCTACTTGTTACTTTCAATATCTTATAGCCAAAGGCTAAAAAACTTGTGATATTTAACACTTGATAATGCCTGTATTTTTCTCCTCTTCCCAGAAAATTTACTAGCTCTTACGAATATAGAATTGTGACAATATATTAAAAACAAAGATTCCAAGACTTACCAAGCGGGAAAGCGCCGGTAGGTAGGCACAATGAATAAAACACACACACACACACACACACACACACACACACACACACACACAGAATTTCGAGCTTTCGCAACCGGCGGCTGCTTCGTCAGGAAAGAGGGAAGGAAAAGGAAAGATGAAAGGATGTGGGTTTTAAGGGAGAGGGTAAGGAGTCATTCCAATCCCGGGAGCGGAAAGACTTACCTTAGGGGGAAAAAAAGGATCGCGCACACACACACACACACACACACACACACACACACATATATATATATATATATATATATATATATATATATATATATATATATATATATCCATACATACACAGACACAAGCAGGACAATAATTTGACTGGCTTTCTTTATGCATCTACTCCAATTGACTTATTTCCATTCTGCTTGAGTAGGACACAGGACATTGGCACAGACCATTTCGATGTCCATTGTGCATAATGTCATACTAATTTGTGATAATTTAGGCACATTCATTTTACAGATACTGTGTTTTATTAAAATAGACATTTGCCTTTAGGTTAACCTGCTAATTTGTAATCCATTTGTATTAGTGCAGTGCATATTTTATAGCATTTTTCCATTCTGTTTATTAAACACAACAGAAAACGAGAAATTAATCATAAAAACCAATATATTGTGCCTCATTATTTAAAACACATTGTTTAAAACTGACAGTCCTCAGGTAGTTTATGTATTACACACTTGGAGAAAGACAGGTTTGAAGTGCACTCAGTGCACTTGCCCGCGAAAGGCAAAGGTCCCGAGTTCGAGTTTCAGTCGGGCACACAGTTTTAATCTGCCAGGAAGTTTATCAGCGCACACTCCGCTGCAGAGTGAAAATCTCATTCTGGAAACATCCCCCAGGCTGTGGCTAAGCCATGTCTCCGCAATATCCTTTCTTTCAGGAGTGCTAGTTCTGCAAGTTTCGCAGGAGAGCTTCTGTAAAGTTTGGAAGGTAGGAGACGGATACTGGCAGAAGTAAAGCTGTCAGTACCGGGCGTGAGTCGTGCTTCGGTAGCTCAGATGGTAGAGCGCTTGCCCGCGTAAGGCAAAGGTCCCGAGTTCGAGTCTCGGTCGGGCACACAGTTTTAATCTGCCAGGAAGTTTCAAAAAGCGTCTGTTGTTTGCAGCAAGTGCCAACTGCAGTTCATGCACCTGTGGGAAGCAGTCTGTAGTACACAGCACCCATTTCATACCACCAGGTGTGAAGTATTAACTATTCATACTGCCCTTTGCTTGAGAAGCTGTCTTCTGTTAAGTCTCAGCTCTTAACTACTTCTCTGTTGTTGTCACCCCTTTATTAAACCCAAAACAAACAATACACTGATCAGCCAGAACATTATGACCACTGGCCAGCTATCGATATAAACCCATCCAGACCATAGCATTGATGGTATCCACATCCAAATCTTGCTGCATTTATCATACCACAGTCTGTGTTACCTCCTTCACCTTTATAAATGAATTTGGACCGACAGTACTTTTCCCAGAAGATGGCGGGAAGCTGTTGTCGTTCCTGTTCCGAAACCTGGAAAGGACAAACATCTCCCTTCAAGTTATCGCCCAATTTCTCTCAGGAGTAGTGTATGTAAGGTTTGGGAGTGTATGGTGAATTGCTGTTCAGCCTGGTGGCTGGAGTCCTGAAGCCTTTTAACACCTGCCCAGTGCGGTTTCCGAAAGCATTGTTCTGCTGTTAACCATCTTGTTGCTCTCTCCACATATATCATGAACAATTTTCTCAGGAAACGCCAAATGGTAGCAATATTTTTTGATCTGGAGAGAGCATACTATACCTGCTGGAGGATTGGCATCCTCCGCACACTGTTCTCTTGGGGCTTTAGAGATTGGCTGCCCCTTTTTATTTGTGAATTTATGGCAGAGCGCACATTTAAAGTGCGGGTGAACATTACTCTCTCCCGTAATTTCTTCCAAGAAAACAGCGTACCCCAGGGCTCCGTGCTAAGTGTTGTACTGTTTGCCATCGCCATAAATCCAATTATGGATTGTCTCCTTCCCGATGTCCTGGGCTCCCTCTTTGTGGACGATTTTTCGATCTACTACAGCTCTCAATGTACCAGCCTTCTTGAACGATGTCTTCAAGGATGTCTCGATCGCCTCCACTCTTGGAGCATCGAAACTGGCTTCTGCTTTTCTCCCAGTAAGACCGTTTGTGTCAATTTTTGGTGTTTTATGGAGTTCCTTCCGCCTTCCCTACATCTAGGCCCTGTCAACCTTCCATTTGTGGACGTCGCTGAATCTTGAGTCTTATGTTTGACTGTGCTGGTCCTCCCACGTTTCCTATCTTTCGGCTCACTGTCTGTGATCCATCAACACCCTCCGTGTTCTGAATGGTACCTCCTGGGGAGTGGACCGAGTGGTCCTTTTCCACCTCTATCGAGCTGTAGTGCGCTCGAAATTGGACTATGGAAGCGTAGTTTACGCCTCTTCTCGGCCGTCTATTCTTCAGCGTCTCGACTCTGTCCACCGCCGTGGATTGCGTGTAGCGTCTGGAGCTTTTTACATCAGCCCTGTGGAAAGCCTTTATGCTGAGACTGCTGACCCTCCGCTGTCCGATCGGTGAGCTGTCCTTCCGAGTTCCTATGCTAGCCATCTGTCTTCTATGCCTGCTAATCCGGCCCATGACCTTTTTCTTTTTTTTCTTTTTATTTATTTATTTATTTATTTTTTTTTTTTTAACGCCTCCTTGGATTTAGGGTATGCAGGCCGCCCTTCCTCTGTAATACTGCTGGGAGTCTGCTTCCGTCAACTGTTACGTTATCTTTCCTTCCACTTTCCTAAAACTTTCTTGACAACTGGGGGTACAGCACCGCCTTGGCTCCGCCCCCGGACCTGCCTGCTCCATGACCTTTGTCAGCTTCCCAAGGATGCTACCCCTTCTCTTGTTCATCGTCGGGCATTTTCTGCTCTATGTGCACAAATGAAGGCTGCCACATTTATTTACACTGACGGCTCAAACACATCATTTGGTGTTGGGAGTGCCTATATTGTTGGCGACACCCCTAATCGATTTCAGCTTTCTGACCAGTGTTCGGTTATTACTGCGGAGATTTACGCTGTTCTCCAGGCTGTCAAATACATCCGTCGCCATCAGCAGATACAGTATATTATATGCTCATATTCGCTCAGCTCTCTCCTCAGTCTTCAAGCTCTTTACCCTTTCCACCCTCTGGTCCACCGGATTCAGGACTACCTCCACTTACTCTACTTGGGGGGGGGGGGGGGGGGCGTCTGTGGCATTCCTCTGGATCCCAGGACACGCTGGTATTTGCGGAAACGAGGTGGCCGATATAGCGGCCAAGGCTGGAGTCTCTCTTCTTCAGCCTGCTGTTCACATGGTTCCCTTTGCCGAACTACAGAGTGTTTTATGTTGTCATGTTGCTCTTTTATGACACATACATTGGTCTACACTTCCCAGTAATAAATTGCAGAACGTGAAAGCCCTTCCCTGTGCTTGGACCTCTTTCTCCCGAACTCGTCGTTGGGAGGAGGTAATTTTAACTAGACTCCGTATAGGGCACTGTCTTTTTAGCCATCAACATCTTTTAAGTGCCCCTATTTAACTCCGCTACGCGCCCGTCTACAGCTGTCGCCTGATATGTCTTCCATTTTAGCAGATGACATGCACTCAGCTGATTGCGTCCTCGAGTTTATTAGTGTCAGTGAGATGACGTTGGTCATTTAAAGCTCTTTTTGTGGAAAACACCCCCCTCCCCCTTCCCCCACCATTCTATAGTGGTTTTCTAAGCTTTCCTTCTGTTTTTATTTTCCCCACTTTTCGAGTTTCACTCCCATTGCTGCTGATTTCCAATTTGTTGTTCCTGTTTTTTTGTTTTTTTTTTTTCCCTAAACCACAAACTGGGCGCTAATGACCGTAGCAGTTTTGTAAAGAGGGGAGGGGGAGGGGGGGCCGACAATAGCAGCGTCACCTGGTGAGGAATGACTGCTAGTCAAACACATGCTGTTTGTGTGTAGAATTGGGAAGGCGTGTGATCTATTTGATTTTGACCAAGGGTTCAGCACAATAGGGAGGAGGCGTGAGCATTTCGGCAATTGCATGACTTGTTGGGTGTTTGAGGAGTGCCGGTGTGAGTGTCTTCAACACTTGGCGAAAGCAAGCTGAAGCCATTTCCAGACGTCATGGGGTTGGGTAGCCACACACTACTTACAGATGTTGGACATCGTAGGCTGGGCAGACAAGTAAACCAGGACAGGTGGCGAACTGTGGCAGAACTAGCATCAGGCTGTAATGCTAGGCAGAGTAAAAGTATGTCTGAACAT
The DNA here is from genome assembly GCF_023897955.1 of Schistocerca gregaria. NCBI lineage: Eukaryota > Metazoa > Arthropoda > Insecta > Orthoptera > Acrididae > Schistocerca > Schistocerca gregaria. The sequence continues at coordinate 853,434,458 of NC_064931.1, read as the reverse complement.
TCAGTGCACAGAACACTCCCAACAATGGGTCTCTGCAGCTGACAACCCATGCATGTGCCAATGTTTACACAACAAAATCAGTAATTACAGGTGAAATGTGCATGTGACCATTACTCATTGGCACTGAACTTTGGTTCAGTGCCAGAGCATTGCATGGTCTGATGAATCCCGATGCCGATTTGAGGGCACAAATTCATCATCTTCCTGGGGAACAGTTGCTTGATGCCTGTACTATGGGATGGACACAAGCTGGTGTGGCTCCATTATGCTCTGGGGAACATTGACATGGGCATCTATGGACACAGTGGAGTTTGTGCAAGACACCCTCATAGCCAAGCAGTATTGTACACTGGTTGCAGACCATGTACACCCCTCATGACAATCATATTTTATGTGGCAGTGGCATTTTTCAACAAGATAATGTGCCATGTCACAAGGCCAGAAATGTGATTGAGTGGTTCAAGGAACACAGTGGTGAGTGCCAACTGATGTGCTGACTCTCCAGCTCATCAGATCTGAACCCGATTGAACAATTGTGGGATATGATTGAACATGACATCAGAGCTCAAGAGCTCATTGCCCCCCCCCCCCCCCCTCCGGAATTAACAGGAATTAGGTTACTTGTGTCTGCAGATGTGGTGAAAACTCCCTCCATAGACCTACCATTGTTTCCACACCACGATGCGTCGCCACTGTTATCATGCCAAAGATGGACACACTGGCCATTAGGTAGGTGGTCATAATATCCTGGCTGATCAGTGTATGTCGCAAATTTTACACTTTCTTCCACTTTTCTGTATTTTGTAATGCTTAAATATTTATAAGAACAAAGCATGCAAAATCCAAATGTAACTGTAAGTCTACTACTAGCACCCCGAACTAATGTACAAAACTGATTTTGTTTTAGATAATTTTTAACTGTGGTTGAAGTTTATACTTGTAGATATTACACATGTCGTATGCTGCATGAGCAACAGTTGCACCATTTTGAGACTGCATGGTGATCACTTGGCTTACTGAAGTTATTTTGCACAGAAAATCAAAGTAAAACAACAAACAATTTTATGCGTGCCAATACGAGAGCAGAAATGTATCCAGGATGTATCGACACTAGATCGCGTTGTTGTGGGTGGCATGTGGGTCAGTGGCCGCTGAATGGCAAGGAAACTATCATGCATAAATTGTTCTGATCATGACCCAGACAGTAGATACTTCACAGAAATGTTTCTGAAAGTTTTTGCTGTTACTGATGGGTTTCAGAATGAAGCTAATTATCTTTGAGGTTCCATCTGACTGATACTTTTAGCAGACAAACAAAATGCAGGTTTAAAAAATTAAGGGAGGGAATTTGCTTCATCTTGTGACTTTGCTGTGTGTATAGTGCACACAGTTTATCAGTAGACCATGAGCAAAAGCACCATGACACCTTGGGTGGAAGACATCTCTTCCTCCAGAAACTTCTGCATCCTACAGTGTTGCCAGATCATGCAGATGACTGGAGTTAAAATAACTGAGGGGTAGCTAGTTTTATTGATGCTGTAAGTGAACAATTCAGACTTCCTCTGCAGTGTGCAGCCAAGTTTTGTGTCAAAAACTGTACCACCCCACAAAGGTGCATTGAAAAATATTCACCCTATTCATCTAGTCTGTTGTGCTGACTTCCACTTGGTTCCATACATAAAGAGATTTGTTTCTGGAAAGCATTTGGAGTTCAATAATGTGGTTCAGGAGCTCAGTGAGCAGTGTTAGATTACAGATCCGAATGAGTCAGTCCGTAGGCTGGAGGAAGGTGAGGACATACCACCTCCTATAGCACTGTGCCTACTAATACATTGTTGTCTTCAGACATTTGTGTTAACACATTTACCTTAGAGGTGCTGTAATAATTGGATATTTTGCAAACCTTTCAGAATTGTATTGTGAGTAAATTTTTTTTTGTTCGATTCTCAGTCCAGTTAATGCTAACGGATTTCTTTTCTTTTTTTTTTTTTCTCCCCCTTGTAATGCATTTGGCTCTGAATTAAAGTGTCATATTGAGCAGGTGTACTGCCACTTAAGATCTGGTGTATTTTGAACTTAGTGAGTGTTGGCTTTAATGTGAAGACTCTAAAGCTGGTAATTTTGCTGTCATGATTTAGTTTCATCCTGATTCATAGCATTGGTAAACTATTAACTCAGGTTTGCAACACATCAAAATACTTAGCACCAAGCAATTTCTTTGCTTTTGTATGTATTGAGTCTGAACTTTCTGTATTTGATTTTACTTTTCATGGCTTTGATCTTGCCAGTGAAGGAAGAGTGAGAGAAAGAGGCCAGGTATCAACACTGAGAAAGGTGAATATGATAACTTGCTTTCCAGCTGAACTATCACTCTCTATACTAACATCAGTGATTACAGATGTTAAATTCACACCCTCCTTTTTTATAGCAGTCTGTTTATTCACCCTCCTCTCATATTGCAATCCTTTTTATCACATCAAATAACTATAACACTCACTTAAGTGTGGCTTTAAATTGGATCCAAGCAAAGACACCTTCTCAATTAGGTGGTTGAGTTATATCTCACAGTCGCTAGCTAATTGAGCCTGCTCCCTCCCCACTTCCTCTTTTTGTGTCATAGTTTCTTGTACCTCTGGTTGTGTGTGGTGATGTCTAATGTAGTTACCAACTTCCTGGTATGGTTTACAATTTTCCACAAATAGGGTTAGAACATAAAAGGGACAGTCATGTTAAGACGTACAATTGGAATAGGCTCCTTTCCGCATTCCTCTGATCTACCATCTTTTCTATTGCTTCTATTTTTCACAAGTGATGGTTGAAGCACTGAAGATAGAATCTTTCCATAGTTGTGACACTAATCTAGTTTGTTATTAACGAATTCTTTCTTGTTCCAAATTGTGAATAAATGAGAATGCATGTGGTACGCAACCTGGAACTACAAAATTTTATTTGTAAAACAGAAATTAATGGAATCACCCATGCAAGAACTCAGACATTACATAAACATTAATAGGAGTTGTTGTTGACGAGAATTAAGGGAGGTGGTGGGACTTCAGCAGTTGCAAAGCTCCTGGGTTTGAAATATCAGTGTGTCACAATTATGATGTTCAGTGAGCACCATGCTTTGCAGCCAACAAACAATTATTGAATGACACCTTCACTAACACCATGTAGATTAACTGATATTTTGTGATAAATAAAATATTGTTGCAGCTGTATGGTGTTGGGAAGATCATTCTCATTCAAGGAACAATTACTCTAAGTGGAAAGAGAGACGATGTGCTTCTGAAGAGACTGTAGCATGTGTGGACATGGCTGGAGGCCCCTACCCAATCTGTTTGGACTGTTCTCGCTATTGTACTAAGCTTGGCGTTTCTCATACCTCACTGAAGTAAGAGATTCAGATGTTGGTGTTCTTACAACCTTTTCAAAAGTTAGGATTTTAAGTTAGTGGCAAATCCTATGTACTTTAGTGTCTTCAACACTATGAGTAATATTTGTGTGCCAGTAGGGATAAAAATTAAAAAAAATGGTGAGCCATTGTGGTTCTGCCAGACGTGTGGTGTTTACTTTGCTTTTTCCTTAGATTGGCTTCTAGATCAATAGGCATTTGTCTGGTGCCCCCAGTGGGGCTCACTACTCTTTCGTGAGTACGTGCATGGCGAGCACGAGGCCCCAAGCTATTGCAGCATACAAACACCTACTTCCTGTTGGTATCATGTCTAGTTATGCAAAAGTCACAGCCGTCCCACTCCCGCTACTCAGTTTTTTCGAGTTCTCCCACCTCTCCCCTCTTGTGGTACCCCCAGCACAGTCTTTCCAGAATCACTTCCTGCACCCGACTGGAGGTGAAGTTCAGGGTGACAGGGCTCTCTCTCTCTCTCTCTCTCTCTCTCTCTCTCTCTCTCTCTCTCTCTCTCTCTCTCTCTCTCTCTCTCTCACTCACTCACTCACTCACTCACTGAGGATCCCCCCTCCCTGGAAACACACAGATCAGTGGTCCGACACCAGCCGGTGGCTGAAGGAACAGCAACCTGTGGGTCCTGGGACTGCTCGCTCTTCGTCCATCCCACTGCAGATAGTACCTCACAAGAATCCAAGCCACCAAATGTTGCAGAGGAGGAGGAGGAGGAGGAGGAGGAGGAGGAGGAGGAGGAAAATGATGACGACGAACTGTAATGGATATTACCATCACCCGGTGGAACTGAAACACCTTTTCCTCCTCCAGTGCAATTTGCTTTTCTACAAGGAACTCACTTTACTGATTACCATTCTGCAACACTCCATGTTTGTTGTCCATTCTGTCAGAAATGTGCTGGCCCTGAGAGGGCGTCTGGGGGGGGGGGGGGGGGTCTGTACAGTTGTTCGCACAGATGTGGTCAGTGAGTGATTTCTTCTTCGTACCGTGATGGAAGTAATTGTGGTAAGAGTGCAAGTGACCTGAGAAGTCACAATTTACAAAGTTTACGTACCTCCAGGCAGGCCACTAACTTGCCTAGAGTTTGACCACCTTCATCCAGTAAGCACCGCCCCCTCCTTGTCCCTTTCCTCTTGGGGATTTTGGTGTGCATCATGCCCTGTGGGGGAGTACAACTTTGTGTGGTAGGGTCCTTCAGCTTGATCAGCTTCTTACTGACCACAGTCTCTGTGATGGTGCTCCTACCCATTTCAGTGGCACCTTGTCAGCTGTCAATCTAATAATATCTTCCCCCAGTTTAGTGGCGTCTGTACATTCATCACTACATGATGATGTTTGTGACAGTTATCACTTTCAAGCAATCGTGTCACTTTGTTACCTCCACCAGATGGGCAGACTGCCTCATTGGTGCTTCAAAGAGCCAACTGGCAGTTTTATGCACCTGCTGTTACCTTCACCCCTCTCTGTCAGATTGTTTTGACAAGGTAGTGTGGAACATCTCTGACACGATCACCCAAGCCACTGGAAGTGCTATTTCCCTTTCTCCAGGTCCCCTCCAGTGCCAGCTGGTGCCATGGTGGACCAAAGACATTGCAATAGCTTTCGGGATCTCTGAAGGACTTCCAATGTGTTGAGCAACATCCTTTCCCAGGTGTGGTTCAAGCTCTGTAGTGTGCTGCGCAACCAACGATCAGCAACTGTTCTGGGGCTTGTCCTTCATGGTGGTCTTTGTACTGATGAATTGGTTTTTGTTGAGCACTTTGCAACCCACTTTGTGACATCATCGGTGTCCTCTTCTTATTCAGCTACCATTCTACAGCAGAAATGACAAGTTGGAGATGTCCCCCTCGTAGGTTCCCCTATGTTTCTCCCCACACCAATCCGAATCGTATAATGAACTCTTCAGTGACAGGGAGCAGCTTCAGGCTCTTGCCTCATCTCAGGATACAGACCTAGTGTTTGATTCAGTTCATAATCAGGTGAGTCAACACCTGAACATTACTAAAAAGCCTACATCTACTTAGGGTCTTTTGCCATAGTTGACTCAAAGGTTTCTTCCCTTCACAATGGCGGGATAGTATTGTCATCCCAGTCCTTAAACCAGACAAAAACCCAGTGTCTCTAGACAGCTACCAACTGATTAGCTTCACTGTGCTCTGCAAACTGTGTGAAATGATAGTTGCTCACAGGTTATGCTAGGTTCTCGAATGTCGAGGCCTTCTCTCTCTCTCTCTCTCTCTCTCTCTCTCTCTCTCTCTCTCTCTCTCTCTCTCTCTCTCTCTCTCTGTAAGTGTGGCTTCTGGAAGGGACAACAAACCATCTGATGTGGCTAGAAACAGCAGTTTCTAACTTTTTCTAAATGTCAGCACCTCGGTGCAGTCTCTTTCGATCTGTATAAGTCATATGACACCGTTTTTACTTATCTTTTTTGATTGAGGCCTTTGTAGCTCCCAACTTACCCAACTTAATTCACCAGTTTTTATCACACTGGTTGTTCTGGTTTGTGTGGGTACTTTACTCGGTGCTCTGTGGGTCCAAGACAACAGCATTCCACAAGGCTCTGTCCTGAGTTTTACACTCTTCCACATTGCCATCAATGGGCAGTTGAGTTCTGTTGGGGTGCTGGTCACCCCTTCACCGTATGTCAAGGACTTTTGCATTCGGTGCAGTTCCCCCTTGATGGCCTCAGCTGAGTGCTAGCTCCGAGGTGCCATCTGACAGACCTCTGCGCAGATCCTATCCCATGGTTTCCAGTTCTCTCCTGGAAAAATGTGGGCCATGCATTTCTGTTGTTGTACCATGGTCCATGCTGACCCAGAATTGTAATTGGGTACCCAGCACTTGGAAGTTGTTGCACAGTTCTGTTTTTTTTAGGCCACCGTTTTGATAAAAAGCTATCTTGGCCACCCCATATTCGCCAACTAAAGACTAGTTGTATGGAGAAACTTGCGCTCTGATTCTTTGCTCACACCTGTTGGGGTGCAGATCTTGCTAATGACCTTGGTATTTACTGGGCACTTTAATCACCCTGAGTGGACTGCGGCAGTCAGGTGTATGGCTCTGCAGCACCTTAAGCTTTGAAATTGTTTGACCCTTCATTGAGTGTGGCTACTGGTGTCTTCAAGACTAGGCCCATAGACACTCTCATTGCCAAAGAGAGAACCTTACCTCTTCAGTTCTGATGGTACCAACTCTTGATCTCTGTAAATGCCATTCATCAGTTCTGTAATCATCTGATGTATCCCGTTTTTTTCACATTCAAGGGGCATTGTCCTCCTGATAACTGCTCTCAGGTGGGATTACCAGTTGGAATACACATGATGGCTCTTTGCCAGGACCTGCCCCACTCCTCTGCGGAGTGTGCTCCATATGGTTTCTTGTGCACTCTCATCTTTTTTGAATAAGCACTGATCTATTTCAGTGTCCTAAAGTCAGTTGTCCCCTTGACCTTTTGATGTCTGTCACCTACAGTTTTTCAGGAGTTTTAGGATGCTACCACCTTTTACACTTAAGACTTTAAAACTGTCGACTAGACCTAGGCTTTTATGTATCCTGCTAGTCAGGAACACCAGTCATTGACAGGAAAATGTAGTGTTTTTACACACACTGAGAAAAACAACTTCTGTAAATATAATATCAATGTTGGTATTACAAATGTTATTTTTTCTCTCTGTGCGTAATAGCCAAAATGAGATGACAAGCAGCATAATAAATCTGCAATAATGCTATGATCAAAAACAACAAACAAAAGAATTTACCTTGTATGAGTAGGTATGTGGTGGCTTGATATTCGTCAGTACACGCGCACGCAGTGGCCATGCTGATTTTCTCTCTCTCTCTCTCTCTCTCTCTCTCTCTCTCTCTCTCTCTCTCTCTCTCTCTCTCTATCTCTCTCTCTATCTATCTCCACTTTCTCATCTACACTTGCCACAAACATTCTGCTATGCTTTCTTCATCTCTCTCTCTCTCATTCCCAAACACCTCGAAGTGCCTTGAAGGATTTCGTTGCTTTGCGATCTGTGCTTCACCGTCCGGTGCTATATAAATCTGTGTCATGCAGTGCAGGGTAAATTTCTTACTTGTTCCTATTCTTATTCTTTATTGACTAGAATTGTAAAATTAGATATCTTATGGCGATGATATTCTATATTTGTCTTGGTTTGCCGGAAGTTGCGGGATAAACATAAAAAATTTCGTATCAAGACTATGAGATTCAAGAAGGTGCTTCAGGCTCCCTGCTTTCAAGCGGTAAGATATATGACGACTCACAAATGGTGAAAAAAAGGAAGTGTGATGAATCTTAAATCACTGTCAGATTGGCTTTTTCTGTCGGCTCGCCTCTCTGCATGTTGTGTAGCAAGCTACTTCCAAATATTTCTAGGGTACCTGCTAAGATGCACCAACATTTAGGAACTTTACATCCCGACTGCAAAGATAAGAATGAATTTTTTTTACACATAAGAAAGAACAGTTATTAAGATGTCAAAAAACTGTGAATGAAAAAGCTGTGGAGGCACTGTATTTGGTCTGCTGCTGCATTTGCACAAGTAGACAAAATGCGTGCTACTGCTGAGAATTTAACAAAACCATGTGTGGTAGAGGAACACAATATATGCTTGATGAAGAATCTGCAAAGCATCTTTTTACGGTACCGCTTTCGAATGACACTTCTTCATGTTGAATTGCCACTCTTGCAGGCTGTATCAAAAGACAACTGGTTGGTCTCTTTCAACATAAAAAATTCATCTTGCGAATGGATGAGTCAGCTGATGTTGTTGGACTGGCCATCTTAATGATAATTGGAAGATATCTGCGTAAACATTCACTTGACAAAGAGTTGATTATGAGTGCATCGCTGGCAACTAACACTACCAGAAAATACATTTTCAACATGACTGCCAATTTTTTTTTTACGTAAACCATATCCATTGGAACAGTTGTATCAATATTTGTACAGTTTGGGCCGAGGCAGTGACTGATACAATAGCAGGAGTGGAATTGCTAATAAAAAGTAAAGTGCCAAAATTTAGTTCCAGCCTTTGTATCCCGAATAGACAAGCACTTGAAATAAAGAAGATGCTGCTAAGTCTAAAATGTGTTCTCGATGAAGCAGTAAAAATAATTGTTAGATTGTGCACTCTTGAGTGCTGATTGTTTTCAATATTGCCTGAGGCTTATGGAAGCAGACGTAAGATGCTATGGCTCCACATTGATGTTAGATGGTTATCTCATGGCAAGAACTTAACAAGATTAGTCGAACTAACAGCTGAATTAAAATTTTTTATGACTGACAATACTTTTGGCAGACATATTTGGAAAAAATAATGAATTAAATCTTTTCTTTGCAAGGGAAACAGACAACAGTTTCCAAAGGTAGTAACAAAATAACCACTTCAAAAAGAAATTGGTAAGAGAACTAGAAAGCTTTGAACACTGAGTGTATTTGTTGGTGAGATAGCAGAATTACCAAATGAAATATTGGAGAAATTGGTCCATTGTCTCCATGATATGAGCACATCTTTTGAGACATATTTTCCTGAAAAGCAGGACATAAAACTGAAAATGAATTCATGGACTCAAAATTGTATTGTACTGAATTTGCAGAAGCCAGAAAATATGTCAAATGAAACCTAAGAATCCTTTTTAGAAATGACATCAGATTCAACTATTGGAATCATTGTTCAAAACAGTGTCACTAAATGACTTTTGGTGCAGGGTTAATGGTGAGTATCCACAACTTGCCATGGTGGCTTTGACTGTTCTCTCATTTCTAACAACATACTTGGATGAAACAGACTCTCAGCGTATGCAACCCCCCAGGGGGCTCACCACTCTTTGATGAGATTGTACTTCACTGCCATGGGCCCCTGGTGTTAGCAGCACTTTTTTCCTTTCCGTGCTGCATGTCTATCCTCCTCCCGTTCTTCTTCCACTCCCTTGGGGAACATATCTGGGATATTTTTGGGACTGTGTTCTGAAGTTTCAGTAGCCTACCATCAGAGCAGTCCTCCCGCTGTTTTTTGTTTCTTTCTTTGTTCTCCATCTTGTATCCTTCCTCTGCTTCGGCATTTTAGGTTCCTCTTTGTTTCTTCTTCCTCCCTGTGCACTCTTGAAGGTTGGCACATGTCTGGCACATAATAAGTGACTGGGTAAAGCATAATTCTCAGTCCAGCCTCAGGTCGACAGGTAGGGTTCACATGTACCTCCTGGTACAGGCCAGGCCCAGAGAGGGGTGATTGCCTGAGCTGTTACTTTCTCAAGTTGCCAATTGGTCTGTCTGTCAGAAGTTTGGCAGGTGTAGCTTGAGGTACGAAGAATCACCTAAGGAGGGTTAGCCCCTCCCCCCCTCCCCCTCCCCCTCAGAGGGGGACTGTGCTACTGGAGACACTGGCAGTCATGGGGCATTTTCTTGCAGTGAGCCAATCACCATCTCAGTCTACATCTTCTAAATGTAAACAGAATGAGGCTTATGATTCCAAGACTCTCCCAGCTTCTCCTTGGTTCCTCATGGTATCACATACTGGAGGAGGTTAGTCCTTTGCTATGGTAAATCAATTTATTAATCAGAAAGGTGTGGAGGCAATTCTAGGCCCTGTGAAATCCTGCTCTCGTTTATGTAATGGCACTTTGCTTTTGGAGATGAATTGTGATTCTCAAGTCCAACAACTGCTTGCAGCTTTACAAGTCAATGGCAATCCTGTTCGTGTTGAGGCCCATTGAATGCTGAATTCTTCACGTGGCGTTATTTACGCTAGGTTGCTTGATGGTCTGACTGAGGGAGAAATCCAAACTTACCTCTCTGATGAGGGCGTCACTGCAGTTCATTGGCTAGTGAAAAAGGTTGAGTCAACCTTAGTGCCTTCATGTACTCTTTTTCTTATGTTTGATAGCTTAGTGCTTCAATAAAAGATAAAAGCAGGCTATAAAGGCATCGTGGTCTGACTGTACATTACAAACACGATGCGCTGCTACCAGTGTCAATGTTACAACCACACTCAAATGTCCTGTCGAAACACAGCCAAATTTGTTACTTCTGGTAGGGATGCTCCCGAGGGTGCTTGCCCGCCTCCTTCCCGCTGTCTCAGTTGCCGTGGCGACCGTGCAGCCTCATCCTGAAAATATTCCATGTATCTTGATGAGTGGGCCATCAAGGAGATCCATGTGAAGGACGAAGTGCCTTACCCTCTCACTTGAAAGTTGTTGGCTAGTTTGCAAGCCCTGTGTTTTACCGTCAGGCACTTACAATACCATTATTACTGCGCCTTGCTCCACAAATGACATGGCTGCGTAGTTGTCCAGTGTCACACTAGTATCCCTGTGTCCTCCTCGTCCTTCTCCTCCTCCACCTCCAGATGCATAACAAGCCACCAGGTCTTTGCCTCTAATGGTGAAATCACCTGCTACACAACCGGCAGGTCGGAAAGGACAGAAGGAGTACTCTTTTGAAGACTTCTTACGCCCCTCCATCTAGCAAACATCAGACTCTTCACCTGCCAATCGCAAAGGTGCTAAAAAATCAAAGACACATGGTCTTCTTCTTTGCTAACTTGGAGATCCTCTTCCACAATGTCGCTGTGTGAGTCCCCCACCTGGCTGACCTCTGTTTCTCTGGTGCACACCACCAACTGTTTTTTTGCCCTGGAATCCGTAGATTAACCCAGAGAGACTGCCGTCACGTCTATAGATCTTGTGGAACAGGACCCTCCAGCCTCTCTGCCCTGTAGCAATGAATCTTTGAAGGCTGGCACTCAGCAGCCAATGAGTTGATAACCCTTCATTTTTTCCCTCCTCCACTTTCCCAGTCGTGACTCTCCTCCAATGGAATGTGCGTGGCAATAGATCCAACAAGGAGGAATTACAGCTACTCTTGCCATCACAGCATCCACATGTTTTGTGCCTCTGGGAAACAAAATTGCATCCTTGTGACTGCTTTGACCTCTCGCATTTCTTTCTGGTCCGCTTTGACCTTCTCCTGGGGATGGTATTCCATCTCATGGAAGAGTAATGCTGCTCATCTGGGATGACATTCATAGTCAATCAATCTCAACTGAACACCTGGCTGCAAGCTATTGCAGTACACATTTACCTTCCTTGCTTCACCTTTTCTCTTTGTAACATCTACATCCCTCCATCATTCTGTATCACCAGCGTGGACTTCCTCCAGCTTATTGGTCAATTCTCACCCCTTTTTGCTGCTTGATGACTTTAATGCACACCTTCCCCTTTGGTGCTCTTCCAGAACCTGTCCAAGAGGTGCCCTCTTGGCTGACCTTCTCAGTCATCTCAACCTCATCTGCTTTAACACTGGAGCAACCACATTCCTTTCAGACTCCACGTGCACCTGTTCACATTTGGACCTCTCGTTGTGCACTGCCCAAGCTTGCCTGTTGTCTAGTGTGGTCTGTTCTGTCTGACACGTACTCGAGTGATCATTTCCCATGTTGTATCTGTTTGCTGACTCCTTCCCCGCCTGCATGTAAACCCAATTGGCAGTTTTCTAAGGCCAACTGGAGCCTTTATTCCTTCCTGGCAGCCTTTGATGAACAACATTTCCCCAGTTGTGATGACCAGGTAGAATACCTTACTGTCGCAGGATGTTCCATTCCTCACACTTAGTCTTTACTGCGCCGTGTCTCATCCCTTGGTGCGCAGAGGCAGGCTGAGATGCAATCTGCACTTAGAGACATTCTCCCTGTGTTTTTTAAACTGTCATCCTACAATGGTGAACTTTACTCACTATAAGCTGTTGGGTGCGCAGTGTCTTTGTGTTCTTCAGGACAGCAAAAAAGCTTGCTGGATTTCGTTTACTAGTTCATTTAATAGTTCCACTCCCTCTTCTGTAGTGTGGCCCTCAAAGGATGAGCATTCCTTTACTGAGTACGGGCTTGGCAACCTTGGGGTTCCTGAGCTAGGGATTGGTAAGTGTCGTCAGTCTCCTGTTACCGTAAGCTCTATGCATGGAAACAGGACTGGGCATTACAGGGGATAGTGGACTTAGGGCAAAGGATGCGTATGAATAATGGAGAAATTGAGAAGGCCGCCAACTTCATTGTGACCTTTAATTCTCCAACGTTGCCTGACTACATCATGGCAGGTTTCCTCCGACTTAGGGTTGGGCCTTACGTACCTAACCCAGTGCGGTGCTACAAATGCTAGCATTTTGGTCACACAATGCTGAGTTGCAGGGTGAAGCGACCTGTGGGAAATGTGGAAGGCAGCCTATGAACTGTTCATTTCCAGCAGTCTGGGTTAACTGCTCTGGGAGGCACCCAGTCTGGAGCCCAGAATGCCCTGTTTTTGCAGAGAAACAAAAAATTCAGGAACTAAGTCACCAAGTGGGTCCCCTATGCTGAAGCCAAAAGGAATATAAGGTGACAAAACCTCCTGTCCTTAGCACTTCTTATGCTTCCATGGCGCAGAAACCTGTTCCTAAGGTCCACACCTCGATGCAGACATCATCCAGTGTACAACCATCCACCACCAGCACCTGTACTTGCATGGGTACATGCCAAGGCAAAATGAGTAAGGATAAAGCAATCCAAGCAGCTGCCACAGCAACAATTCTATAGTGTGTGTCAAGAAGGCACACAACAAGCAGAGTGCCTGTCAATGCCCCCTTTCCTCCTCATCCTTGAAGGACAGGGTGCAGGGATAGGTTCACGATGTTAGAGTCAAACGCTGTCCCAAGCGCCATCAGATATCATTTTTTCACATCTGACTCATGAAGAGGACATCATGGAGTTTGATGCCTTGGATCCAGGCGGCTCCTCGACACTCCCCGTCACTCTACAAGTGCTTCACCTCCCCAGTGCCAAGATTAGGGGTAAACTTAAACAATATCACTGAAATGGCTCCCATCCTACAGTGGACCTTGCAAGGGTTCAGGACACATTTGGAGGAACTTTGTCTCTTATCTCAGGCTACACCACTGCATCTGTCTCCAGGAGACTCATTTTCATCGAGTGTAAACCCCTGATCTACGAGGCTACGTACTTCACAGAAAGGACAACTTGAGAACTTGAGTGGAGAGAGAGGTAGAGACAGCGTAGGTATTTTCATCAGTGCTGACTACGACTCCTTCCCTCTCTCACTTACGACAACTCTACAAGCAGTTGCTGTATCAGTGCAAGTGTATCATCCGTTGACAATATGTTCTTTTTACTTGCCCCCACATGATGCACTTAATGAAGAGACCCTAACCGACCTTATTACACAGTTCCCCCTCCCTTTCATCCTCTGTGGTGTTTCTAATGCACACAGTGTGCTTTGGGGCTCTGCAACTACCAGCCTCAGGGGTAGAACAGAGCAATTAAGAGGCTTCTCGTGTCATCATTCGCATACTTGTTAAATGTGGGAAAGAGCACACTTATCCACTGCAACTGGGTCTTTTTCTGCCATTGATCTATTGCTTTGCTCTCCAGATCTTGCTCATTTGTTCAGTGGGAAGTGGTCAGTGACTTGCACGGATGTGATCACTTTGTAATCTGGATTCAACTGCCAGATGGAGTGGAACCCAAAAGGAAACTACCACTGACTGGATGCATTATAGCCAATTGGCCCAGTTCAAATATAGTGCAAATGTCGAGGCGTGGGTGGATCATATTACCAAAATGATCCACCTTGCTGCTGCAGCATCCATTCCACAATCCACAGGACACCAGAAGAGGCAACCTGTCCCTTGGTGGAATACTGAATGTCGCCCCGCAATCAGGACCAAGCGTGCAGCCCTGCGTAGGTTCAAGTGTCAACCAACTGCAGAGAATCTTTCAGCCTTTTGGGTGGCAAGGGCAAAGTGTCGCTGAATTATTCGAGAGGGCAAGAAGAGGTCATGGCAACAGTTCCTGAACCCCATTAATTGTCCCACCAAAAGTTCCGTTGTGTGGGAGACCATCAGGAGAATTTTTGGGAGAGGAGGCAGATGCCCCATGGCTGCTGTGATGGGAAATGGCACACTCCAAACGAATCCATGAGACATTGCCCAGACTATGGTGGCATATTTTGCCACAGTTACGGCAACAGCCAGTCAAGATCCAGGTTTCCAGCACCGTAGAGCTGTTGCCGCGAGGTATAGTGTGGACTTCTGGTCAGCCTTTGAAGAAGATTACGATTGCCCATTTTCCATGTGGGAGCTGAATTCTGCATTGTCGGCGGCTTGTGACACAACCTCTGGTCATGAAATGATCCATTACAATATGCTGCGGCACCTCACAAGGCGAAACAAAGATATCCACCTCACACTTTCTAATGCCATTTGGGTATAAAGTCACCTTCCCAACTCATGGTGTGAGGCAGTTTTAATTCCTCTTTTAAAACCTGGGAAAGACTACATGTCCAGGTAGTTACCGTAGTGTTGCCTTCACTAGCTGTATGGGGGAGACCTTTGAGCTGATGGTCAACTGCCACCTTGTCTGGATCTTAGAATCCAGGCAACTCCTTAGTTGCTTTCAGTGTGGGTTCAGGAGGTATCGCCCCACCTTTGATAACCTTGCCCTCTTCGAGGTGGCTAAACAACAGGCTTTTCTACGCTGGCAACATCTGATAGGTGTATTTTCTACACTGAGAAAGTCTATGATACTACTTGGAGGCATCTTGCCCTGGAGCAGCTTCATGAATTGGGTTTTTGTAATTGTCTTCCCATTTTTATTCAGTCCTTCCTCTCGCCGTGATATCTTAGATACTGAGTCGGTGACGTCCTGACTGATTGCTTTGAGCAGGAGAACGGTGTCCCTCAAGATAGCATTTTAAGTGTGACTGTCTTTGCCATAACTGTTAATAGCATTACATCCATAGTGAAAAGTCCTGTCCAGTGTTCTTTGTTTGTGGATGACTTCTCTGTGTTGCGCTCTTCTTCAAGCCTCACAAAGACAACACACCAGTTGCAATTAACTTTTCGACATTTGGATGAATGGGTGCAGAAGAGTAGTTTTAAGTTCTCCACCGAGAAGTCTGTGAGTGTTCTTTTTAACTGTTCTGATTCCATTTTAAACTTTCCTGAACTAAACTGAGGATGAGGGACAGTGTCCTTTATTTTAAAGAGAAATGGTTCAAATGGCTCTGAGCACTGTGGGACTTAACTTCTGAGGTCATCAGTCCCCTAGAACTTAGAACTACTTAAACCTAACTAACCTAAGGACATCACACACATCCATGCCCGAGGCAGGATTCGAACCTGCAACCATAGTGGTCGTGTGGTTCCAGACTGTAGCGCCTAGAACCGCTCGGCCACCCCGGCCGGCTTTTAAAGACGCAGTGAGGTTTCTGGGCCTCATATTTGACTCTAAGCCTACGTGGTTACCACATCTTAAGAACCTGGAGAAATGGTCACTTAAGACTTTAAGTATTTTAAAATGTCTTAGCCACAGTACATGGGGAGCAGACAGGACTTGTCTGCTCTGGTTTTACAGGGCATTTGTGAGATCTTGTCTCGATTATGGGTGCACAGTGTATGGGTCTGAGAGACCTTCATATTTAAAGATGTTGGACATGGTGCACCATGAAGGGACTTGGTTAGCCACTGGGGCATTCAGAACAAGCCCCATGCCAAGCCTCTGTGCAGAGGCTGGTGAACCGCCACTTCATGTCAGGCCTTGGCTACTTACGATGCACCATGCGTATAAAACACTGTGCACACCATTCACATCTGCTTACCATACCACTGGAAAGGCTTTTCCGTAACTGGCAACAGGCCCTATGGGATTTATGCACAGGAATGCCTTCTAGAGATCAGTGTGGCACCAACGCTGCCTTTACTGTGAGAGAGCTAGATCATGCTCTCACTTCATCCTGATCTTCCATCTCTGGGCCAGAGAATGTTCAGTCAGATGTTGCAGCACCTTTCTCTTGCGGGCAAGCACTTTCTCCTTCATACATACAATCGCATCTGGACAAATGGCACCTTTCCAAGATGATGGCGTGAAGCCACTGTCATATCCACACCTAAGCCGGGCAAGGACAAACACCTTCCTTCTAGCTACTGCCCCATTTCTCTCACGAGCTGTGTTTGCAAGGTGATGGAATGTATGATTCATGCCCAGGTGGTATGGATAACCACTGCACAATGTGGATTTTGACCATGCCAATCCGCAGTTGACCATCTCATCACTTTGTCAACCCATGTCATAAATGGTTTTCTGTGGAAATACCAGAGTGTGGCCATTGTTTTTTGATTTGGAAAAAGCCTGCGACACGTACTGGAGGGCTTGTATCCTCTGTACTCTACATGTGGGGCTTCTGAGGCTGCCCTCCCTGTTAACTTCAGGAATTTTTTTAAAGACAAAGTTTTCACTGTAAATACGGGTTCTGCCTCGTTGGACATCTTTTTCCAGGAAGACGGGATGCCTCAGAGCTCCGTCCTGAGCGTCGTCGACTTTGCTATAGCTATTAACCCTATTATGGCATGTCTCCTGCTGGGCATCTCCGGCTCCCTTTTAGCCAACAATTTTGTGATCTATTGTAGTTCTCCATGGACTTGTCTTCTTGAGCAGCGTCTTCAGCGATTTCTCGATTGGCTTCGTGGAGTACTGACAATGGCTTTCGCTTTCCTGCTGACAAAACTGGTCATATGAATTTCTGGTGCTGAAATGGGTTTCTTCCACTGTCTTTACATCTTGGGCTTGTTGCTCTTCCATTTGCTGAAACTACAAAATTCCTGGGGCTCAAGCTCGATAGAAAACTTTCTTGGTCCTCCCACGTGTCGGCCGCCCGCTGCATGTGGTCCCTCAGCGTTCCACATCTCCTAAGCGGTACTTCCTGAGGAGCAGATCGGACCATCCTCCTCCATTTGTACTGATACCTTGCCTATTTGAAACTAGACTATGGTTGTTTTGTTTATGCATCTGCATGTCCATTCATGTTATGCTGTCTCAATACAATTCGTCTTGGGATCTGTTTGGCCTCTGACGCCTTGTACACTAGCCCAGTTGAGTCTCTATGTAGAAGCTACTGAACTACCGTTGTCATACTGGCGTGATGTTCTCCTCAGCAGATACATATGCTGTTCATATGCTGTGCCTGGCCACCTATTCTATGCCTCCTCCCTCGATAACTCCTTTGACTACCAATAGAGTTGCGCATCCCTCTTCTCTGTTACCTCCAGGAGTTTGTTTTGGGTATTGCTCTGGCAGTTCAACTTCACGCTACGTGCCATTTTCCCGATGACTATGAAACCTTCACCACCTTCGCTTTGTGCAGCAGACCATGTTCACCTTGGACTTCATTCACTTCTTAAGGAAACTACCCCACATTTGATCTATCACTGTTAGTTTCTTAACCTTTGGATGGAACTTCGCGATAATACTGTTGTGTAGACTGATGGCTCTCAAACCGACCGTGATGTCGAGTGTGCCTTCGTCATTGGTACCAATGATTTTCAGTGTGAGCATCCAGATTAGTATTTACAGTAGAGCTCTTTCCCCTTTATGAGGCCACTCAGTACATCCAACGACATACACTTTTCAATCGTGTCATTTGTTCCAATTCTCTTAATGCCTCTGTGTACTGTACACGGTCTGTCCCTTAGTGCAACGGGTCCAAGGAAGTCTCCACTTGTTCACTCTTGAGGGAGTCTGCAGCTCGAGGTCTAGTAGCTAGTGTTGCTACCTCTGGATCAAAGGATCCCGGGTTCCATTCCCAGCCAGGTTGGGGATTTTCTCTGCCTGTGGACTGGGTGTTGGTGGTGTCCTCATTTCATCATCATCATTATCATCATCATCATCATCATCATCATTCTTTGAAAGTGGCAAGATTGGATTGTGTTCAGATTGGGAATGTGTACAGGTGCTGATTACCATGCAGTTGAGTGCCCCATAAACCAAACATCACCACCAAACTCTTGAGGGAGCCACTGTGACGTTTATGAGTTCCTGGTCACATCGGTCTGATGGGAAATGAGGCTGCTGATGCTGCTGCCAAGGGTGCAGTCATCCTACTTCGGCCTGCTAATCCTTCCATTCCTTTCGGTGATCTCCATGTTGCTGTGGTGTCCCTTTGGCACAACCACTCATCTACCCTTCATGGGAACAAGCTCTGGGGAATTAAACCTCTCCCAGCAGCTTGGCTGACCACCTCTCGGTCCTCTGCTGCAAGGAGATACTTTTAGTTAGGTTGCATATTGGGCACTTTGTTTTAGCCATCACCATTTGTTAAGCGGTGATCCCCCATGACTTTGAGCTAACTGTCTTTAACCTTTGACAGTTTGCAATTTCCTGACTGAATGCCTTTTTTTTTAACCACTTGCATTCTAATGTATGTATGCTGTCTGGGTTATCTGCCATTTTAGTGAACGACATGTGGGCTGTCGACTGCGTTTTAGTTTTTATCCATTATTGCAATATGGTGAAGGATATTTAATCCTTAGTTCGGGACCTCTGTTGTCTCTACAGTGTATTTTGTGGACGTTTCTCAAAGAGGAAGTCCTTATTCTTAGCTCTCTTTCCTTCCGTCGAATGGGCTTACCGTTTAGTAACTGTTAACTTCTTTTTTGTGTTAGTGTTCTAAGGTTCTGAAATGGGCGCGCATGACTTTAGCTGTTCATGTGCCACAAAACAAAACAAACAATCAGCATATGCAGCTACAAAGATGAAATACCGCAACAGACAGAATGCTGAAGCTGACTTGGGTCTTCAAATCTCTTCTGTCAGGCCTGAAACTAAACAGCTGGAAAGAAAAAAAATACTATTACTTTATACCTACCCATTAAATGGAAACAATTTTATCAATTTACAGCGAAATCAGTACAGTGTTATTTAGTGTATTGTCGTAGAAGTCAGCAGTATACAATGTATGTATTTTTGTGTGGTTTTTCACTAAATGATTATAATTAAACAATGGACACAAAACCAGATTTTGCTTATTTTAGGGCTCTGTAAATTACTATTTAACAATTTTATGAAAAGAATAGTTGCTACTCACCATATAGCGGAGATGGTGAGTCGCAGATAGGCACAACAAAAAGACTCTTGTACCTATCTGTGACTCGGCATCTCTGCTATGCGGCAAGTATCAACTATCCTTTTCATTATATTGTTACATTCCATCTACATCTACATCCATATCCATACTTCGCAAGCCACCTGACGGTGTGTGGCGGAGGGTACCTTGAGTACCTATATTGGTTTTCCCTTCTATTTCAGTCTCGTATTGTTCGTGGAAAGAAAGATTGTTGGTATGCCACTGTATGGGCTCTAATCTCTCTGATTTGATCCTCATGGTCTCTTCACGAGATGTACGTAGGAGGGAGCAATATACTGCTTGACTCTTCGGTGAAGGTATGTTCTCGAAACTTCAGCAAAAGCCCGTACTGAGCTACTGAGTGTGTCTCTTGCAGAGTCTTCCACTGGAGTTTATCTATCATCTCCGTAATGCTTTCGTGATTACTAAATGATTCTGTAACGAAGAGCGCTGCTCTCCGTTGTTCCTCTCCACATTCTTTATCAACCCCATCTGGTATGGATCCCACACCGGTGAGCAGTATTCAAGCAGTGGGTGATGCAGTGTATTGCTCACGGTTTGTCGAACTTCGTGCACAACTCGCCGGTAACACTTTTATGTACACTGATGGCTCCAAAACTGATGATGGTGTTGGCTGTGCCTTTGTTGTCAGGGACGTCACCTTTAAATACCGGCTGCTTGACCAGTGTTCCAGCTTTACGGCCGAGCTTTTTGCTCTCTCTCTCAGGCCGTTCAGTATGTTCGCTGCCATCGCCATTCTCTGTATGTACTCTGCTCTGATTCACTCGGTGCTCTTCAGAGCCTTGGAGCTCCATATCCGATCCATCCTTTGGTGCAACGGATCCAGCAATCCCTCCATTCTTTTGCTGATGATGGCTCTCCTGTTAGCTTTATGTGGTTTCTAGGTCATGTAGGAATGCCTGGGAATGAGGCTGCTGATGCTGCGGCCAAGGCTGCAGTCCTCCTGCATCGGCCAGCCTTCCTTTGTGTCCCATCGTCTGACATTAGTGGGGTTGTTTGTAAGAGGTTTGTGTCATGGTGGGACACTTGGTCGTCACTTCAAGACAATAAGCTCCGTGCCATAAAACCTTTCCCAACAGCTTGGACAACCTCCTCCTGACCCTCTCGGCAAGAGGTGGTCATTTTGGCCAGGTTGCGGATTGGGCATTGCCTGTTACGCCACCACTACCTGTCATCCAGTGACCCCACCCCGCGGTGCCCTTGTGGTCACGCATTGACAGTGCGCCATGTTTTATTGTCGTGTCCCCGTTTTAATCAATCTCGTGTTGTCCTGTCTCTGCCATCTACCCTACAGGAAATTTTAGCTGATGACGTCGAGCAGTTGCTCTTGTTCTTCGTTTTATTACTTTGACGGACTTGTCCAAACACATCTAACTCTTTTAATTATTTTATCTGTGTCTTTGTAAGAACTTTCTGGTGTGTCGTCGTCGTCGCCCCCCCCCCCCCCCTCCCCCCTTGAGTTTTACCTGATAATATGTGCAGTTACATTTGTGACTGGGCACTAATGACCATAGTAGTTGAGCGCCCTAAATCCCCCCCCCCCCCTCGCCAAAAAAGCAGTGGGCAAACAAGTGTACTGTAACCAACTTCCTTTGTGTTCAGACTGCATTTCCTTAGGATTCTTCCAATGAATCTGTCTGGCATGTGTTTTACCGACGATTAATTTGATATTGTCATTCCATTTTAAATCACTCCTAATACCTACCCCCAGATAATTTATGGAATTAACTGCTTCCAGTTGCTGACCTGCTGTGTTGTAGCTAAATGATAAAGGATCTTTCTTTCTATGTATTCGCAGCACATTACATTTGTCTACATTGAAATTCAATTGCCATTCCCAGCACCATGCATCAATTCATTGAAGGTCCTGCTGCATTTCAGCACAATTTACCATTGTTACAACCTCTTGATATACTACAGCATCATCCACAAAAAGCCTCAGTGAACTTCCAATGTTATCCACAAGGACATTTATATATATTGTGAATAGCAACGGTCCTACGACACCCCCTGCGGCACACCTGAAATCACTCTTACTTCGAAAGACTTTCCTCCATTGAGAATGACATGCTAGGAACTCTCCAATCCAATCACACAATTGGTCTGATAGTCCATATGCTCTTACTTTGTTCATTACATGACTGGGGGGAACTGTATCAAATGCCTTGCGGACGTTGAGAAACACGGCATCCACCTGTGAACCCGTGTCTATGGCCCTCTGAGTCTCATGGACGAATTGCGTGAGCTGGGTTTCACACGATCATCTTTTTCGAAACCCATGCGGATTCCTACAGAGTAGATTTCTAGTCTCCAGAAAAGTCGTTATACTCGAAAAAGTCGTTATACTCGAACATAATACGTGTTCCAAAATTCTACAACTGATCGACGTTAGAGATATAGGTCTATAGTTCTGCACATTTGTTCGACGCCCCTTCTTGAAAACGGGGATGACCTGTGCCCTTTTCCAATCCTTAGGAACGCTATGCTCTTCTAGAGACCTACAGTACACCGCTGCAAGAAGGGGGGCAAGTTCCTTCGCGTACTCTGTGTAAAATCGAACTGATATCCCATCAGGTCCAGTGTCCTTTCCTCTTTTGAGTGATTTTAATTGTTTCTCTATCCCTCTGTTGTCTATTTTGATATCTACCATTTTGTCATCTGTGCGACAATCTAGAGAAGGAACTACAGTGCAGTCTTCCTCTGTGAAACAGCTGTGGAAAAAAAGACATTTAGTATTTCGGCCTTTAGTCTGTCATCCTATGTTTCAGTGCCATTTTGGCCACAGTGTGTCTGGACATTTTGTTTTGATCCACCTACAGCTTTGACATAAGACCAAAATTTCGTAGGATTTTCTGCCAAGACAGTAGATAGAACTTTACTTTCGAATTCATTGAACGCCTCTCGCATAGCCCCCCTCACACTACATTTCGATTCATGTAATTTTTGTTTGTCTGCAAGGCTTTGGCGAGGTTTGTATTTGCTGTGAAGTTTCCTTTGCTTCCGTAGCAGTTTTTTAACTCAGTTGTTGTACCACGGTGGCTCTTTTCCATCTCTTATGATCTTGCTTGGCACATACTCATCTAATGCATATTGTACGATAGTTTTGAACTTTGTACTCTATGTACTTGAGATAAAACTTCACTGTTGAGCTGTCAAGTACTCTGAAATCTACTTTTTGTCACTTTTGCTAAACATAAAAATTTTCCTACCTTTTTTAATATTTCTATTTATGGCTGAAATCATCGATACTGTAACTGCTTTATAGTCCCTGTTCTGCGTTAACTGTTTCAAATAGTTCGGGTCTGTTTGTCACCAGAAGGTCTAATATGTTATCACCACGAGTTGGTTCTCTGTTTAACACTGGATTTTCCATTGTTTGAAATAATATTTAGTACTTTAGAAGGCTTCCATCGCCAAAAAAGTTTAGGAAGCACTATGCTAGAGGAATGATTACTCTCCCCCATTCACCTTTGCTGATCCGAGGTGCAGATTTGCAGGTGCATATAAGACCTCTGCTCAGTTTAGATGGAATGACATCTGGTTGACTACTGCCTCCTCTAATAAATACCACACTATCAAGGAGACTACTACTGCATGGTGCTCTTCCTTCCATTACTCCCAGAAAGGATACACCATTCTGTCACCTTCGCAGTGATCATGTCAGGCTAACCCTTATTTTCATTTTACCTAATGAGCCAACCTACATTGTTGTTGTCAAGCATTGCAGACAATAGCTTGTATCCTGGTGAAATGCCCTGTTCTTATGACCCTCCATGCTAAGCCTGTCCTTGTGAATTCTTTGCCTCGGTATTGGCATACGATTCATGGATGGTTGAACTGGTTCTCCTTTTTGTCCATGAAAGTGGTTTCTATTGTCAGATGTAAGGTTCTAATCTACCTTCAGGGCAGAGGTTAGGTAGTAGCGGTCGGGATGGCTCCCGCTACGCGTTAGGTCTGGGGGACTGCGGACACTCCCTCCTTCAACGGCTCACTTTTTCATCCCTCTCCTAATCTGTTTTAATTGCATTTAACTGTGGTTTGTCTTCTTTTCTACCACACCGTATTTTCTGTTTCAGAGGTAGCACTCTGTTAAATAGTGGGTGCTCTTAAAGCCTCGATTGCACTGGAGAAGGGATGGGCAGCTGTGGGTAGGGTGACTCCTGTTGCTTGCAGAGCGCCAGGGATCCCCTCCTGCTACCTTACCTATTTCACCATTCATGTTTTCTTTATTGATGGTGCAGCCTTTTTTTACTGTTCCGAATGTGCTGACTAGAAGACATTCTTAGGTGTGTAACTGTCTTTGCCCTTTCTCTGCTGGTAGGGGTCGGATGCGGGGTGGGACTTACCTTGCCATTGGATGAGCCCTGGGAGACCATCATCTGCTCTGACCTATATACTGGCCTGATCCATACACTTCTTCCTAAACTCTTTCTGAGCTCTGGCATCAGTATTGCCTTCAATGCCTTGGTATTACTGCTCCTATGTACTTTTGTGATCAGAACACATACTTCGCAGTCATCACTAATTCCAAACAAACTACCCCTGGATTGAGGGACTGATAACTTTGCTGTTCAGTCCCTTAACCAACCAACAAACCATTTGTCTAATGTTGCTAGGTCAGACAGTTTACCAATTCGTTCTGCTTTGTGTAGGGCTTGGAGTCTATATTCGAGATTGGTTCTAGAGGTTTGTGAGTAGGTAACTCAAGCATTAGAATTAACAGTATGTAAGAATATTTTCGTTGCATGTGGGTGTAGGGTTTCAATTTGGTTTGGAGATTGTGTGGCTCGCATTACCTCAGAAGAAACCTTTTAGTTAGTTTTCCAACCATTCTTATTCTTACATAGTATGGTGGAGGCCTGCTCTTTGGGAGTGACAAAACTATCATGTTAAGATATTGTCCATAAGCTATTTTCTAACTGACTTATCTACATATTGTAGTTGTGTGGGTATTCAAGTGTTGATTATAGCAGTTTTGCTTCATGTGCGTTCTGTTGTTGCATGGAGAGTAGTACAAAACTTTTTGTTATTGATTTTATGATAATTTCTTAAATTTTTACATTCCAGTTGTTTGTTGTTCAGTCTGCCTTTCTGATATTTTCTGTTATCTATTAATAAGCCCAGCGGTGCGTGTGAAATGTACATGGATTGAGTGTTTATTGGTTTTGATATCAATAGGTAACTATACCATATCATGTAAAGTGGTAGCTCACACTCTAAGCTAAACGTCTGAGCAGACAGAATGTAACTTGCCTCTTCAGCCCAGCGTTTGGCAGATGACCACAGCTGTAACCCGCATTGGAGGACACAGTGAAAGCAACAGGCTGCAGTGATGGCCCCACATGGCGGAAGTGATATTCAGTGTATTCTATTGAAGACCTCTGTTTGCAGTATACAATAGTGTCCTCAGTGATAATGTTCTTCTTTTTGTTCTTTGATGAACCTTTATCACAGAATGTTAGAACCAGCAAATAATTCCAGTCTTATTGTTGAAATAAAGCTTTGCCCAACAATACTTGTTAATGAACGGAGCTGTAGTAAATGATCAGCTCAAGTGTTACCAGTCAATGTTAAGTGCAAGGTAATGTGAATAATGACAAAAATATGTGATTTTAATTGTGCGTAAGAAAATTTGTAAGAATATCCAATCAATGTACATTTGTGTTTGCACAACATGACGAGAGCTCTTAACAGAGTGCCAAATCATAAATGTGGCTGGCACACTCATTGTTGTGGCATTACAGAGTATGTCCATTTTAGTCTTTTGTAATGCTGAACCTCTCATTTTTTCGTACACTACCAAACCGACTCTTTGGAGGTTTTGCTGTGATAAAGAATATGAAGAATGAAACTTGCTGATGCATATAAGTCAGAAATCACTACTTTTGTGCATGTGTGGTTTGGGCATAAGAGGGATGCTGATAAGATTTTAATTTTGAGCCGAAGTCGTGTGCTGATTGGATCATAACAGTTCTAGTGACATCCTTTCCATCCTAGTCACACATTTGCTGTGATTTAAAGTCAATAGCCTAGAACTAACCTTCATGTTTTCCTGTAGTGGTGTAATTGGTTATGATATTTCACAAATTAATGACTTGCTTCTTATCATTGCACGTTAATCTTCTCCCATCATACTTTAAAATACCTGCACAGTTGTTGGAAAATGAGTTTTCTACTGATTCCTTTTGTCACTTTGAATGTCATACTATTACTAGAAGTTAGTACGAGCCCTGTTGCTCACTGTTCACTGAAGCTGTTTTCTGCTTCATCAGTATTTTTGCGAAATACTTAATACACACTGATCTACAAACAGTTTCTTGAATGAATGAATGAATGAATAGAAAACACTAGTGGTAAGTGATTAGAACACAGTCTGATAAGAAAGATGTGAGTTAAATGCTCAGGTGGATGAACTGTGCTACGATGGCTTATTGCCTCTTAAACTATGAAAGTTAGAAACTCTTCAATTTAGAAAATTATTACAGGGACTGGAACGCACCGCTCGGGGTAAATTTGAAGGTGGTGATGCAGCGTGGGAAGAGGAGAAATTGGGCAGTTATGCCAGCAGTGAACTGCGTCTTGTGGAGATACAGGAGGAGCTTTGCTCTGATGTTGAACGTGGCAAGAACCAGGCAAGTCAAAATTATTATCTGCAATCTAAGTTTATTTCTTTTTGTTTTCTTGCATTACTGGGTGTTACAAAAAGTTACAGCCAAACTTTCAGGGAACATTCCTCACACACAAAGAAAGAAAATATGTTATGTGGACATGTGTCCGGAACACTTACTTTCCTTGTCAGATCTCATTTTATTACTTCTCTTCAAATCACATTAATCATGGAATGGAAACACACAGTAACAGAACGTACCAGCATGACTTCAAACACTTTGTTACAGGAAATGTTCAAAATGTCCTCTGTTAGTGAGGATACATGCATCCACCCTCCGTCGCATGGAATCCCTGATGCAGCCCTGGAGAATGGCGTATTGTATTACAGCCGCCCACAATACAAGCATGAAGAGTCTCTACATTTGGTACCAGGGTTGCATAGACAAGAGCTTTCAAATGCCCCCATAAATGAAAGTCAAGAGGGTTGAGGTAAGGAGAGCGTGGAGGCCACGGAATTGGTCCGCCTCTACCAAGCCATCGATCACCGAATATGTTGTTGAGGAGCGTACAAACATTTCGCCTGAAATGTGCAGGAGCTCCATCGTGCATGAACCACATGTTGTGTCGTACTTGTAAAGGCACATGTTCTAGCAGCACAGGTGGAGTATCCCGTATGAAATCGTGATAATGTGCTCCATTGAGCGTAGGTGGAAGAACATGGGGCCCAATCAAGACGTCACCAACAATGCCTGCTGAAACGCTCACAGAAAATCTGTGTTGATGACGTGATTGCACAATTGCGTGCGGATTCTCGTCAGCCCACAAATTTACAATTTGATCACGTTGAAATTAAGCCTCATCCATAAAGAGAACATTTGCACTGAAATGAGGATTGACACATTGTTGGATGAACAATTCGCAGAAGTGTACCCGTGGAGGCCGATCAGCTGCTGATAGTCCTGCACATGCTGAACATGGCACGAAAACAACTGGTTCTCCCGTAGCACTCTCCATACAGTGACATGGTTAACATTATCTTGTACAGCAGCAACTTCTCTGATGCTGACATTAGGGTTATCGTCAGCTGCACGAAGAATTGCCTCGTCCATTGCAGGTGTCCTCGTCGTTCTAGGTCTTCCCCAGCCGCGAGTCATAGGCTGGAATGTTCCGTCCTCCCTAAGACGCCGATCAATTGCTTCGAACGTCTTCCTGTCGGGACACCTTCGTTCTGGAAATCTGTCTCGATTGTCTCGATACAAACATACCGCGCCACGGCTATTGCCCCGTACTAATCCATACATCAAATGGACATCTGCCAACTCCGCATTTGTAAACATTGCACTGACTTCAAAACCACGTTCGTGACGAACACTAACCTGTTGATGCTACGTACCAATGTGCTTGATGCTAGTACTGTAGAGCAATGAGTCGCATGTCAACACAAGCACCAGAAGTCAACATTACCTTCCTTCAATTGGACCAACTGGCGGTGAATCGAGGAAGTACAGTACATACTGACGAAACTAAAATGAGCTCTAACATGGAAATTAAGTGTTTCCGGACACACGTCCACATAACATCTTTTCTTTATTTGTGTGTGAGGAATGTTTCCTGAAAGTTTGGCCGTACCTTTTTGTAACACCCTGTATAATAAGAAATAAAAGCAGCACACTGAAAAACCGAATTTTGTTGTATACTGATATAAATGTTTTTAGTAAGAAAATAGTTGTTTCCCTTAAGAAAACAGCAAGCATTAGTAAGAAGTGAGAGGATTATGATTTTTCTGCCTCTTGTAAAGTTTCTTTTGTCAATGTTCACATTTTTGAGCAGTTTTTCTTCTATTCAGAGAGAAATTTTTAATTCTAGTGTCATCTGCTTGCTGAAGATGCAGAGCAGTTAATTGAAGAATGGTGGTCTAGCGGACAAAAACAGGATTTATACAGCTGGCTGTGTATTGAGAAACTGGAGTTCTGCTGTCCAGAAAATCATTTTGGAAGTGACTGTACACCATGTCCTGGCTATCCAGATAATATTTGTGGTAAAAATGGAAAGTGTAAGGTAAAACAGTGTTCTCTGCTTTTCTCATAAAAGATTTCCATCTGGAAATTGACTCTTGCTCTCTGAATTATTGAAAATAAATGTTCACGTTTCATTGAAAAGTGTGTGTGTGTGTGTGTGTGTGTGTGTGTGTGTGTGTGTGTTTATTTTCATGTTCATATTGTCTTGGGAGAAATGCATTCAGTGAAGGTTAGTTAAAATAAAATGTATATGTAATTCTTGCAGTATTGTTATTAATAAATATATACACACATGTCCGAAAACCAGACTATAGTAGCGTTGGTGAAAGAAGATCCCTGAGAGTTGCATCAGGCTTGCTGAAGCTGCTTGATGCATCTGCCTCAACCAGTCACTTACCACAATTTTTTGTGTGTGTCTATAACAATGCCTCATTGTTGTCACAGTTGTATAGGTAACCATTGTTTTTGTGTGCAGCTACTTGGCCTCGCAGTTAAAAGCTGGCAATAGCACTATCATCTGTTTGGGATCTTCTTTCATTATTATAATGTTATTGCCCTTACAAGAATTCATTGGCATACTTTTCTATAAATGATTCTACAGTTTTCTGTTTTGGGTCCATCTGGACCTCAAAATGCTAATCAAGAGAGTAAAAGTATGTGGCATAGCGAAGACCATTGAAATACCCACTGAATAAGTACACAGTACCTTGTACAAAAAGCTGTAAATAATATATATATTAAAAACAAAGATTCCAAGACTTACCAAGCGGGATAGCGCCGGTAGACAGGCACAATAAAATAACACACAAACACACACACAAAATTTCTAGCTTTCACAACCAACGGTTGCTTCTTCAGGAAAGAGGGAAGGAGAGGGAAAGACGAAAGGATGTGGGTTTTAAGGGAGAGGGTAAGGAGTCATTCCAATCCCGGGAGCGGAAAGACTTACCTTAGGGGGGAAAATGACAGGTATATACTTGAGCGCGCACGCGCGCGCGCGCGCGCGCACACACACACACACACACACACACACACACACACACACACACACACACACACATCCATCCATACTTATACAGACACAACCAGAA